>NC_081405.1:582388435-583110935 GCF_030272615.1 Cryptomeria japonica
TGCTTTGCTTCATTGTTTGCAAATTACTTTCAATTGTTTCAACACTACCAAAGAATTCTTCAGTTGGTTCTCTAGGTGCATCTAAAAAAGATTTTGCATAAGTCTCAATAATGTTTAGATCTACCTCATAACCCATTTCTGTTACCCATGCAGTTCTAGGAAGTACAACTTCCATCCATGTTTCATCGTTCTTAATTACAAAACAGATTTCCTTGTCATATTTATCCACTACACTCTATGGTAGTCTCTCTCTGGTTTTGATTTTGGTTTGAAATGTTTTAAAGTATTCAATGATGTTGCTATCCTTTGCAGTTCCCATGCCGATGAAAGCTTCTTGTAATTGTTTGCCTACCACTATATCATATCCAAAATCTTTATGTCCTATACTGGGGATCTCCTTTGTGAAATACAACATAAGGCATACTAAGAGATTTCCAAAATGGAATGTCCCTTTCTTATCACCTTTTATCTTCTTCAAGTTGTCTATAAGTTCATCCTTCAGCCATTCACACACATCTATTTTTGCATCATTATTGACCATTTCATAAGCACTATTAATGTAAATACTAGAAACTATATTAAGTCTATTTACATGTGTAGTTTTGTAGCCTAAAATCATACTTATGAATCTCACATTAATGTCCTTGATGTCATTTACTCTCAGAGATATACTATCAAATGTTGCTCCGGTTAAGGTCATGACTTTGTTGTTAGGAACCTTTTTTTTTTGTTTGGTCTGCTACCGGTTAAGGGTAAGCCTGTTACTGCCCTAATTGCTTGTCGGGTTAATTTACAAATAGATTCCAACCAAATAAATTCTCCATGTGCCCTACTTAGGAAAATTCTCACTACTTCCTCCAGAAATTCAGGGATGTTCAAAATTTCCACAAAACCTAAAGTCTCAATAACATTGTGCTCAGGTTTAACATTTCCATTTTCATCACAAATTATGGTTCTAAACATTTTAAACAACTCCTCAGAACCTAATTCTTCAACATTGCAGTGAATATATATCCTAGGGTCTTTAGCATAAGCTACACCTTTAGGAATCTTTGAAAATGCGCCTATGGAATCATCTTGCTTAGTTATCTCGGGAATAAGTTTGAATCATGCCTAGGGCACTTTATGTTTTCCATGATAGTAGGGTTTGCAATAAATTTGGGATCAGAAGAAGAAGCCATTTGGAAAATACCTTAAGCTACCTGATAATGTTTGAATGCTTGAAAGAAGCCGCTTCACACCTTCGCCTTGAATGCCTTCACTCAGATTTCGCGCTCTCTTCTTAATTTGAATGCTCGGTGAATCAAAATAGAGGGAAAACTGATGATTTATAATGAAATTTATTTCAACAACCGCATTAAATGAAGATTGGTTAAGTGAAAACTTAACACATCTACCAGTAAGAAAGAAATATGTCTTCTCACCATCAACTGAGGGTAATCTGCATGATGTTAAATTTGCTACAATACCCCCAAAGGGTTACTTGTCAATGGGATGAAGAATCTCCTACTGGTGGAGTAATACTCTATTCTACCGGTGAAGGAATAGTCTCATCAACATTCTGATCTCTCTTTCTAATCCATTGTTTTGAAAATTCTTTCCTTACCTCATCTACCTTCTCTTTTCCTTTCAAACTGGGTCCTTTATTATTTGCCGGTGAAGTCTTGCTTATACAAAATTTTGCAATACGTCCAATTTTGTTCTGATTAATTAAAAAAATAGGTTTTCAGGACCTAAAATATTTACAATAGAGATAGAGATAAGGCACCAGGAAGATCAGTGCTTAAAGTTCACATACAAAAGACTGGGCAAAAGGCCAACAAACCGAAAGGACAGCAAAAAAACAAAAAACAACAAAGAAACAAAGAAGGCGCTACACAGTAATTTTCTTCAAAAGGTCCTCTGCCTTTATCACTAGCTCATCGTAGGTGGCCCCAACAACTTTCAGGTCTTCTAGATCCTTGTTTGGTTTCTTTTCCTTCTTTTTGCCTCTAGTGCGGGTTCTGGGACCTTGAGCTTCCCCTATTCGTTTAGCTTCTGGGTATATGTCCTGGATTTCCTTTTCATCATTGAGTCTGCTGATGAGAGTGTGGGTGTTGTTAGCTAAGATCTTCAGGATACTAAGGCCCTGTTCAACAATGTTCTTCAAACAATCCTCAGTTTACCAATTTTTCTAATAGTGTCTGAGAGAGTTTTGTCGCTAGTGTCAACAAGGCTTTTCCTTTCTAGCAAATCCTTCTCAATTTTTTCAAACCTAGGGTTGAAAGCATCTCTTATGTTTTTAGCTTTGGCAATGGTGTTTTCCAGGTCCTCTATGTAGTCGGCCATAGTATTCCCTTCCCCAGTATTTATGGTTTCTAGAATCAAGATTCTGTTACAAAGTTTTTTGTTTTCGTCCACAGCTTTCTTGTAACCATTAATAAGCCACTCCATAGTTTCCATGAAACCATGAAAACCCTCGGGAGGAGAGCTAGAGGGGGGGGCATCTTTTCCAGGGGTAACCTGTTCTTCTTTAGGGGTGTGGTGGGCGGAAATTGTGTTGACAATCCTAAGAGTCTCTTCCATGGTCTCCTTTTCCAGATTGCGATAAGCTTCTAGGCCCTTACCTACTAGTGGGCTTCCGGTTCCTTACCAATCTCCTCTTTCTTCTTGTGCTTTTTCCTGGTCTGGGTATGATCTTTTGTTTTCTTCTTTAGCAGCTCTTGAGGGTTCTCCTTCTCAGAATCATCTGAATACTCCTCTCTCGAAGAGATGCTAATCAGGGGTCTTCTTTTAGGATTTTTGCCCTTAGAGGATGAGGGTCTTGTTTTGCTGTATTTCCTCTTCTTCCCATTTTCATACTCTAAGACATCCATGCTATCCTCAGTGTTAGTTGAAGGGTCACTATTAGACTCCTCCTCCTCAGAGAAGGTAGAATCAGACCCCTCATCCTTAGAATCCATAGAGGGCTACATCCGAGCAATTTGGTTGGCCTTTAGATGGTCATAAATTAGGACTATTAGGCCTTGATGCATAGTAGTATCACCCAGAGGGTTCTCTTTATAGGCCTTAAGGGATGCATTCATCAAATAAAGTAGGAAATAAGGGAAATTCACCTTATCATTGTGCCTAAAGTGATTCAATAGAACAAAGTGATAACCATAAACTTTTATGAACCTACCATCTAGAGTGATATAACGCATTAAAACAAAGAGGACCTCCCACCAGAGTTTGGCAAAAGCCCTAGGCGGGTAGTAGGTTTTGCTCAACTTTACCAGTCATTTTTTCTCTTTCTCAGTTTCTGGGTACCTTTCAATAGCTTCCCTGCTGACCTTCCTATCTCTATAGAAGTTGCATCCTTCTCTTATGAGGCCCGTGGCTTGAGCAATTAAATCTTCATCAATTTCAACCATTTGATCGCCCATTTTCAACATGCCCTTCTTCCAGTTCTTGCAGAAAAGATTGGTAACCGTACCATCTCGACCATGGAGTCCCTCCATGAAATTTGAGAGACCACCCTTCTGCAGGATACCCCAAACCTCTTCCTTCTATTTCCATTCTTTACAGCTACTTGGTTCATATCTCCTCCTATTACCACCCATGTTGTCGCTGTTCACGGCCAAATTTTGAAACTTGTAGAGAAAATTAACCAGAGAGATTTTTGAAACTATAAAAGTTACCCAGAAAACGTGAGAGTTAATGGCATTGATATTATAATAAATGATTTTCTCATTATTATAATAACTCAAAGTACTCACATTAGTTTTTTTCATAATTATCCTGTCTATCAAGAATCTTTGGAGTACTTCTATATCTCTCATTACTAATGATTTGCCTAACATCTTTGGGGAGTCCTCATTCACCCATCCACATGGTCATTTCGTCTCTTTTAACTGCCGCATTGGCCTCCTAGTAGATGTGGGAAATATAGCATTTTTTAAAGGTGTTAATAAGGTCAATTTCAGAGGTGATTATGTTGTGAATCAACCATGAAGGTTTTGAAATCCCCTTAAGATAATTTATAATATTATTTGAATCCCCTTCAATCCACAGGTAGGGGCAATTCCATTTTTTGGCTAGGAGGATGCCTTGAAGAGCTGGCATTGCTTCAGCTTTATGGTTAGTTTGGGTTCCAATAGAGACAACAACCATTTCCTTTCAAATTCCTTTGTCATCTCTTAGAATAGCTCCACAACCTGAAGGACCTGGGTTACCTTTGGCAACACCATCAAAATTAACTTTGAACCAACCATGAGGGGGGGTTTGCCATTTAGCTTCAAGCCTTTTATTGTGGTTGAGGTTAGGACCGTTAGTGATCTTCATATTCCATACCCTTAAGATATTTGATTCTAGTGAGTTGTTCGAATAACAAGGACCCTCAATGATTCCTATATTTTCTTGAATCGACCATTGAATTTTCTGGAACACAATATCCTAAGAGAGATGCCACAAAGATCTCAAAAAAGAGTTAGTCCATTTAATATTCCAGGATGAGAATAGATCACTAATGTTATTAGGAAACACCCAGGCAATACTAAAACTGTTAAGAAAAATTTCCCAAAATGAGGCTGAGAAGGAACAGTGGAGAGAAAGGTGGTCCACAGACTCTTCCTCTTGAAGGCACAACATGCATCTATTAGGGAAGGCAAAGCCTCTACCTTTTAGGTTGTCTAGGGTCAAGATCTTGTTTTGGAGGATGGTCGAGAAGAAAAAATTGATTTTGGGGGTAAGACCCTTAATCCAGGCTTTAGACCAGTAAGGGTTGATAGATAGGGAGGGGATAGGACACAATACATAGAGGACATAGATAAAGTATCTTTGGGATCATGTTTCCAAATCAAGGAGTCCTCTTCTTTATTCAACCAGACCACAGACAGATGGGTCTTGAGCTTAGAAAGGCTAGGGTGGATGCTTTCAATATTCTACCATTTATTACCATCCTAGTACTCAGCAACTAAGGAGCCAAAAGTTCTAATACAAGAGGGAGCATGGGGGGCCCATTCATTGATGTATATCAAAGGTTTATCAAAAAGCTAGGGATCCTCCCAGAATTTAACTTTCCTACCATTTCCTAGTTTCCAAATCACTCCTTTGGCTATACCTTCTTTGCATTTAGAGGCATGATTCCATATGTGGGATCCATTAATACTAAGATCCAAGTTGATAAAAGAGGAAAGACAGGAGGACAAAAGAGAGTACTTACTTCACCAAATTTTACACCATTCAGTATCTGAATGAAACATTCTCCAAACTTGTTTGGACGGGAGAGCTTCATTTAAGGTTTGAATTCTCCTAAGGCCCAAACCTCCTTTACTTTTCAGTCTACAGACCTGGTCCTAGGCCACCAAAGACATTCTTTTCTTATCCTCAACCCCAGACCATAGGAATCTTCTTTGAATTTTCTCAATTGCATCAGCATACTTAACTAGAATTCTAAAAAGACCTAGAGCATAAATCAGAATACTTTGAAGAGTAGCCTTAAGGAGTTGGAGCTTTCCAGCTTGACTTAAGAGGGCTCCTTTCCAACCAACTAGTTTATTATGAAATTTGTCCACTAGAGAACTCTAGAAAGGATCAGGAGGTGCAATGCCCATGGGGAGACCAAGGTAGGTAGTAGGAAGATCAACAATCCTACACTCTAGGATTCTGCTAATCCTCTATTGTCTTCTCTCAGGAGTCTTAATGAAAAAAACTTTGCTTTTAGCCCAATTGATAAGCTGACCAGAAGTAGAGGCAAACTTACAAAGGGTGCTCTTCAAAATTTTAGCTTCAGATATACTTGATTCCCCCATAATAATAGTATCATCAACAAACTACTGGTGGGAATGGATAAGGTCAGTAGAGGAGGGTTGGAGGCTCTTAAAGGAGCCTTGCAACACCATTTTTTCCATAGTCCTTCCAAAGCATTCTGCCATAATAATGAAGAGGATGGGGGAAATAGGATCCCCTTGCCTTAGACCTCTAGAAGCTTGGAAAAGGGGTGATGGAGAACCATTGACAAGAATAAGAAAAGAGGCAAAGGTGATAAGTTGGGAGAGGAGGTCAACAACTCTAGAGGAAAAACCAAAAGATGTGAGGACCTTTTGAAGTAAAGACCAGTCAACCCTGTCATAGGCTTCAGAGAGATCAAGCTTTAGGATGAGACCCTGTTTCTTTGCTCTAACAAGAGAATGAATGTTCTCATGGACAGTAATAATGGAGTCAAGAATTTGTCTTCCAGGAACAAAACCATTTTGCTAGTGATTAATTAAGGTAGGAAGGACAGACAAAATTCTAGAAGTAAGAACCTTGGAAATAATCTTGTAAAAAGAATTGCAGAGGCTAATAGGTCTGAATTTGTCCAAAGAGTCAGCACCTTGGGTTTTGGGGATGAGAGTAATAAAAGTACCATTGATTTCTTTCAAAAAGTTTCTAGCCCCAAAAAATTCCTTGACCCCATTGGATACATCTTTTCCAACAATCTCCCAAAAGTCTTGAAAAAAGAACATTGGGAAGCCATCTTGACTAGGCGCTTTGTTGCCATCAAAGGAGAAAACAACATTTCTAATTTCCAAGATAGAGGAAATGGAAGAGAGGGAGGCATTATTTTGAGCATCAATGTGACAAGGAATGTTCTGAAGAAAGGAGGATTGGGCTTCAGCATCCAAACTATGATCCCTCTTAAGAAGGTTTGAGAAATACCTTTTAGCTTCATTCCTTATTTCATCCTCCTTGACAAACTCCCCATTATCCACCACTAGCTTGGTCACCCTATTAACATCTTTATGCTTAAGCGTCGACATATGGAAGAATCTTGTATTCCTATCTCCCTCCTTAACCAAATGCATCTCGATCTCTGCTTCTAGAAAGTTTCCTCTTTGGCAATGATATCATGGTATTATTTGAGAGTCTCATTTTCATCAGCAATAGACATAGTACTGAAACCATCATTCTGGATTTGAGCCTGTATTTTTTTAAGGTCTTCCTAAAATTTAATTTTGGCCTCAAAAATATTCCCAAAGCTGGTTTTATTCCAGAGTCTCATGTTGTCCTTTACACTTTTAAGCTTCTTGACAACTCTAAACATAGTAGTTCCCTCAACTTGAATGCTCCACCATTTCTGAATATTACTTTTGATATCGGGGTGAAGGGTCCACATTTTTTCAAATCTGAAGGGAAAGTTCCTCCTTCTATTGATTGAGTCAGCAATGAAGGTGATAGGGAAGTGATTAGATCCAACCCAAATGTGGGCCGATAAAGAACAAAAATAATAACTATACCAATCATCAGAGATGAGAGTTCTATCAAGACGCACTTGGATAAGATCATTACCAGTTCTTCTGTTAGTCCAAGTGTAATTGCATCCCTGTATTTCCAAGTCATTGAGAGCCTGAGAATTAATAAAATCCATCAGGGCAAACTTACTTTTCAGCTGAGGAGGGCTTCCTCCAAATTTTTCCTCCTCTCTCAAAGGATTATTGAAGTCTCCCATAACCATCTAGCTAAGATTTCTGAAGCTGTCCCTAGCCTGTATAATTTTTTTCCAAAAAGAATTTCTAGCCTTCAAAGTATTAGGAGCATAAATGTTAGTGAGAACCCATGAAGTACCATCTTTTAAATGCTCAAATTTGATACAAGATAAATTAGTGTCCCGAAAAATAACATGACCTTTAATAGTATTAAGGTTCCAGATGGTAGCTATGCCTCCTGAAGCACCTTTAGAGCTGCCACCACTAACATTACCATTTTTGAAGAACTTCAAAGATTCAACTTTTTCTCTACTCATTTTGGTTTCTTGAATTAGAAAAATATAAGGTTTACTGTCTCTTATCATGTTCCTAATGATATCATGTTTATGGGGATTATTGAGTCCCCTAATATTCTAAGAGATAATCTTCATAGCTACTTACCAATTCCCAACTCCTTAAGAGTCTTTTGGGTTCCATCCGCAATGTTCTTGTTGGCCTCCTTATCTCTGACTTTATGGTTAGAAGGTCAACCTAGGGAAGAAGAGATATACCCCACATCAACTTGAGCTATTCTGCTAGATTTACTTAGTAGAGAAGTCAAGGGAGTAGATCCTTTCTTATTCCTATATTTTGGTTGTTTCCATTCAACTTCTATCATAGGAGCCGCTTCCGGGTTGCTGAGGATTTTGGAGATTTATTCTCCATTACCCCAATTAGGAGTTCTGGAAGCAGTTGAAACATTGTTAACTATTTTTTAGCTCTGATCTGAGTCCGAGAGGTTCATACCCAAAATTGCACATTTTTGGGCTTCTTGATTTTCAAAACTTGGCATGGCTAGTGAAGAAACAATCTTTTCTTCTTGGGAGTCAGGGATCTCCCCTTCCTTAGGTTGGTAATCTTTTTCTTTCAGTTCCTTTCCCTCACAAGTATCAGCAACCACTTCAGATATCTCATTTGAAAATTCAGTCTGACCTTTCAGTTCCTCTTTTTGAGTAGTACCTGGGGGGTTGGCTTTGGTTGATTCGTTTCTCATGGGTTCCTGGGTTGAGGGGCTAGAGATAGAATTTGATGTCACTTCCTTCTTTTCCCTCAAAAGATTAAAGCAATTGGAATTTTCTTCCTTATTCTCTGGTTTTTTAACTTGCCACACCATTTTTTCTGGCAGCCTTTGATTTTAAATATGGGGTTTAGACTGCTTAGGTTCTACCTTCGGCTTGATTAAGTAGGATTTTGCCCAGTGACCTACTTTTTTACAATGGAAGAAGGCAAAAGGGATAGATTCATATTCAATGTGTTGTTTCCATGTTCCCAACTTTGAAGCTAGATCTATCTATTCTGGCATATCTGCATCATGGGCTACTCCTACACAGAACCTAGCATGAGTGAGTCTCCTTTTTGGAAGCAGTGATTGGGTCTATAGAAAGTAGTTCACCAAAGGAGCTTGCAATTCCAAAGAAAATACTTTCTACCCAATATTCAAGAGGCAAGCCTGGAAGCTTTATCTAGACTGGAACTTGCGCCAAGAGAGAGTTGTTCATATTCAGGTTCAGATGCCATTTTCAAAGAACCAATGTTGTCTTTCCTACCATCCAAGGGCTCCCACATTGAATCCTTAACTTATCTTCTTTGCATGAAAAAGTAAAAGATAGAAGGCCCTTAGGTAAAGCCAAGACTTCAACATTACCCTTAAGGACCCATTTTTGTTTGACATAAGCCCTTACAACTTCAATATTAGGACGCAAACCCATAAATTTGCCTACCAAGGAGTTTGACATACTATTACTATTATGGTCCAGAACCTAGTCAGGGATAGAGATAGCGAACTTACCACTAGAAGGGTCAAAAATATTCTTAATAGGAGGTAGAAAGGATTTACCAGTTGGTCTAGTTCCAAAGAGGGAAGACCATTTTTTTTTCTTTCCTGCTCTCCACGGAGTCATCACGTGGAATGGTCCCCCCACTGGACCCTTCCCCCAGAAGCCCAGATGAACCCACTGTCTCCTCTTGTAGAGTACCATCAAACTGCAAGTCAACAACAGCCTCCAGGATGTCCGGAGGCTTATCCTTCTCTCCTATGGGACAAGCTACATTGATCTGGCCCCTCCCACCATTGGAACTAGAGTTCCCACCTTGCAGAGAATTTGAATTTTGAATTCTCCCATTACCGTCTCCTGCTCCTCCTACTCCTCCTTGTGCTCCCATTTTGTCAGTTTCTATTATCCAACCCAATCAGAGACTCCTGCAATATGTCCAATTTTGTTACAAGCATAACAAGTCACATTTTTCTTCTGAATAGCCTTTCCATATCCTATGCTGGTTTGTGTTTTGCATTGATTAGATAAGTCCCCAAATCTTCCACAAACATAACATCTTACATTCATTCTGCAGTTTTCTAAATTATGACCAACTTTGTTGCATTTGGAACATTCACCGATGGGTGCATTAATGTTTTGATTGTTTCTAGATCTACATTGATTTTCTCTATGACCATACTTGTTACAGTTAAAGCATTTCCCATTAAATTTGTAAGAATTAGGTCATCTTACTAGTTTACTGTGATCATGATTGTTTGCAGTACCGGAACTTTCTCCAGCTTCAAATCCAACTCCATTAGTATCTCCATTAGGTATCTGACTTTTCAGCATATCATCAAGTTCCTCTGAACTTTTTTTGAATTTCTCTTTGTGTTGATTTGCAGTAGCCAGCTCATTTTCCATAATTCCCATTTGTCTCATAAGTTGAGTTTTATCATGTTGCATATGAATCAGATATGTCTTTAACATATCATTTTCATGACTGAGTCTTAGATTTTCATTTTCAGCATCATTGAGTCTCCTAGTCAGGTCATCTACATTCTTTTTCTTGTCTTCAATGTCTTTAAAAAATCTCATAGTCATATCTTGCATTTAATTCCTCATAGTATTGTTTTCTTGTCTCAACTTGTTCACAAGTTCATTAAGAGTTTCCTTTTCATCATTATCATTTTGCATCTTCTCATGAAGTTCTTTTCTTTTATTTCTAGCAATAGTAAGATTCTCCTAAATTCCTTGAACGAATTCCTATGTAGTCCTTAGATCATCTTCAAGTTTGATATTCTTCAACTTCTCTGAATCATAGTCTACAAGAGCTCCTTCCAATTGCTTTCTTAAGTTCTCCATTAGTACCGGTGTCAGAATCTTCCTCAAGTTGTTAGGCTTTTGAAAATAGAGGACTAGGCTCTGATACCAATTGTTAGGATTAATGATAGTCCCAAAGATACTGAGAGGCGGGTGAATCAGTATCTAACCGGTTAGTTGAATATTTAACAATATTAAGAACTTTGCATTCCAAAATAGTGTACCATAAATAAAAATTAATGCAATAAACAGGAGCAGTAAAGACATCATAGAAAACATACCATAACATAGGATGTTAAATGAGGAAACCCAATGTGGGAAAAACCTCAGTGGGATTTGTGACCCACAATATTCACTCATTGGCCAATGAATAAATATTACTTACAATGAGGGGCCTACACATGCAGGAAGGCCAACTGCCTAGAGCTCACTGTTCAATCTACAAGATAGAAGTCTCACTGACTTACAAAATGGATTATCAAAATCCAATACAATGTACTACTTCAAAGTAGCATCAACTATGCCACGTTTAGTACCGGTTTCAGCTCATTCTATAACCAAAACCTTCATTGTCAACTATATCTCCTTATACAAAATATTATTCATTCATGCTTCCTTCTACCATATACACCTCTTACAAATGACCTATAAGATCTCATACATAAATATGAGTCTTTTACAATATGTCATGTCGGCTTTACAAAAGATAATTACATTTAAATACAATAAACAAAAGTTTATTCCTTATCGGTTGGGATGTCGGTATGCATTTTTGTCGTTGCCGGTGAAGTGTTTGCTAGTGTATGTAGATGTCTATGTCAGTGTCAGTGCCTGCCGATGGCTTTACTAGATGAATGCTAGATGGTTGCATAAAGGTTTCCATCAATGACAACACCATCAATTCTCATTAGAGTGTAGAATACCAACAATAACATGGTATTAGAGTCATGTTGTCTGGTATAGCTCATTGTTTTCCATATTTATTTGAGAGATTTGAGACTATTATATAGCTAATATTTTCCTTAAAAACCAAGTATGCTCTTCTCCTACATTCTCATGTGACTTGGAGAATCATAACAGTAAAAAGGAAAATAACTTCTAGATTAATCTGGTTTATTAAATATATGTGTTCCTTTGAGATTTGGGTGAATGTAGAATTTTCATAATATTGGTGGATTTTTTTAGCATTTCCAGAGTGTCGAGAAGGCTTGATAAAGTCAAAAGTGACTTTTATTTCACCAAAATCAGATTTTTGAGGATAGTAAAAAAATCAGAGTAAAATCTTTTTACTAGAGTTGTTTTCATTTCGGCTTTTATGTTCCAACTTCCGTTCATTTTCAAGAAAAAATATTTTTGGGTTTTCTTTCTAGCATTGAAAAACTTCTAGGCTTGAGATGTTGTTCTTATAAAATCAATACTTTTTGAAGAAATCAATTTTGAACAGGGCCTAAGTTATTTTTCTAACAGGTAAATTCAGCAACCTTTCTGAAAAGTTGCATAACTTTTGCCTCAGGTGTTGGACTTTTTCAAACGAATACTTGAAGGAAATTTGGAAATGAGCATTTTCCATTATTACAAGTCTCATTGAAATATTCTACCTTTATTTATCAGATATTGTAGGTTGAATCAACTATAATTATTTCCTTAAATAGGTCATATCTTTCACCTCACAACTCTCTTTTTCAAAAACTAATAGTTGTTAGAAAGGTATTGAGATGAATTGAGCAGCTATAAGGCTAATTTTTTCAATCTTTTATCAAAATTATTTGTATTTAAAATTTCTATTTTTGGCTATTGGATCCTTAAAAGCATTGCAATCTAATAAAAGGCATTGTAAACGCACTAATTATAAAGTGCCAACTTTTTAATATTTGTGGTGGGGGTGATTTGTGAGACTAGTGGAAAGGGGGGGTGTCTCTTGTGTCTTTTTTTTGGAACTTTTCCTGATTCTTTTCAATCTTCTTTTCTTCTATAATGGATGCATCTATAGTTCCATTTTTAACACCATAAATTACTTTGAATGGAAATCTAAGATGATAATATATCTAAAAATGACATGGATATCAATGTGTTACTATGGGCCTTGAAACTGAACCTTAGGATGATCCAAACAAGATTAAATGGTTTAATAAATGTGATGAAGCTTTTGGTACTCTATGTATGTCAGTCTCTCCTAGCCTTCTTTTTCACATTGAATCTGCCACCACACCAAATATAGTGTGGACCACTTTGGAAAAACTCTTTGGTAAGAAGGATGAGCTAAGAGGTCATTAGTTGGAGAGTGAACTCATAGGATTGAATCCAACCAATTTTGATACTATACAAGACTTCTTCACTAAACTTAAATATGTAAGATTGTAGTTGGAACAATTTGGAACTAAAAAAGATAATAAATAATTTATCATGAGTATTCTTTATAAGCTTGGTCCTAACTATTCAGTGTTTATTTCTACATTCGATTCTACAAAATGCTCCCTAGGTACCACATTCAAAATGGCTTCTCTAGATGAATTTGTTGCAGAGCTCACTAGGAGAAAGATAGATTGGTTCAAATGGGTGCAATAAAACCCTCTAAGTCACATGCCTTAGTTGTAAATCAAGGCACCAAAGAACAGAAAGGGTCTAGTAAACAAGATAAGAAACAAAATAATTGAGAAGAAGAAAGATCAAAAGTCTTCTACTTCAAAAGAAGATAATCAAACCTCTTCATCAAAACATGAACAACCTAAGAAGGATAAGGTCAAGTGATCTTATTGTAAGAGGCATGATCATGATGAGCATAAGTGTTTAAAGAAACAAATTGATCACCTTTCACATGTTCTTGAAAAGAATAATATCAAGGTGTCTGATTCAGTCAAACAGAGTCCATCAGAAGGAACTTCTAAGGACACAAATAAGAGTAAGGGGAAAGGAAAGGGTAAGGCCCTAGTTGCTATTGCTTCATAACCCAATTATTATATAATTTACTCAGGTGCTCACATCACATGGAATCTTCAAAAGATGATTACACCTCTTTAGAGTCATGTTCTATGCCTATAATACTAATGGGCAATAACACTCCCGTTGAAGTGCATGGGAGAGGGTCTGTTGATGTGGGTGAAGGAACATTTCAAGATGTCCTTTTTGTTCCATCTTTATCAACTAGTCTCCTATCTATTTATTAGATCTCTCATACTAGTTTTGGTAAGAGAGTTGAGTTCACACTGGATACAATGGTAATCAATGAAATGCATAATGGGTCCACTGTTGTTGTGGGAAAAGAAAATCATCGTTCGAGATTATATCAGTTTAATCACTTTGTTCTTGACTCTCCTTAGATATTTTTACTCACTCATGTAGATGAGGTGAGTTGTTTGTGTCATCAACAATTTGGCCACTTTAACTATTTTTACTTGCAACAGCTCAGTCAATAGGACATGGTTTTAGGGATGCCTTCTATTTGATTTTCTGATGGAGTTTTCTAGGGATGCATTCTTGGTAAGAATCTTAAGGAGAAGTGTGATAAAGGAAAATTATAGAGAACTGCACAAATTTTGGAGTTGGTACACAGTGACTCAGTAGGACCATTTCCACAACCATCTTTCAGCAAGGCTAGATATTCTTGACATTTATTGATGAATTTTCTAGATATACATGGGTTTACTTTCTCAAGAAGAAGTCTGAAGTCTTTGAGACTTTTCTAGATTTCAAAGCTATTCCAAAGAAACAATCTGGGAATTCCATCAAGATTCCATGTATAGATAATAGGGGTGAATATGTTAATAATTAGTTTGAGTAGTTTTGTGCTTCAGAAGGTATCAACATGTAGCACATAGTTGCGTGCAATCCTCAACAAAATGGTGTTGCAGAATGAAAGAATAGGTCTTTGAAGTAGATGGAAAATTGTATGATTCACTCCAAGTCTTTGGCACCTTAGTATTGGGCAAAGGCCATCAACTGTGCATGTTAAATCCAGAAAACTGAGTTCCTCACAAAATTGTGAAGGGGGTAACTCCTTTTCAAGCTTGGACTGGTCGAAAACCTACAATTAAGCACTTCAGAGTGTTTGGTTCTCTTGCATGGGCCCACATTCTATGAGAGAAATGAAAGGCTATGGATCCATAGAGAAATCCTTATATATTTGTTGGATATCGAGATGATGTCAAAGGTTATATATTTCTCCATCCCACTACTCATTAGTTGTTCATTCAGAGGAGTGTTCTTCTAGTTTTTATCATAAAACTTCTCCATCCACTATAACATTGGAGACATTGCATCATCATGATAGTTTTTCTTAGGATCTTAATCCTCCTAATATTGATGAGGAGTCTTCTTCCACTTTAGATGGTAATAGTGATGATGAGGATTCACATTCTTCTCATAGTCATCATTCAAAGGTTGATGATTCTACCCCAGACTCTCTAGCCTCAGTGCCTATTTAGGCTCAACAAACATTTGAGTGAGTAGGACATTGGCTTAGTGATCCATAAGATACTAGAATAACAAGGTCACAATTTTAGCAGGATCCACATCTCTTCATTGCTTCAACTTCTGATCC
Source organism: Cryptomeria japonica (assembly GCF_030272615.1). Classification (NCBI taxonomy): domain Eukaryota; kingdom Viridiplantae; phylum Streptophyta; class Pinopsida; order Cupressales; family Cupressaceae; genus Cryptomeria; species Cryptomeria japonica. The sequence goes on from NC_081405.1 coordinate 582,403,516, forward strand.
ATAGTCTTTTCAAGAAGCTTCAGGTGTTCTCGAGTGGGATGCTGCAATGCAAGAAGTTTTAATTTCCTTGGAAAGTAATCACACGTGGGATTTAGTTCCCCTTCCCAAGAAAAGGAAACTTGTTTGATGTAAGTGGATCTATCGAACAAAATTTGCACTAGACGGGTTAGTTGATAAGTATAAGGCTCGCTTGGTAGTAATAGGTTTTTCCCAAGTTCCAAAATTTAATTACCTTGAGACTTTTGCTCCAGTTGCTAAGTTGAATTCCATATAACTTGTCCTTTCTATAGTTGCATCTCATCATTGGGAATTTTATCAGATGGATGTGAAGAGTGCCTTTCTTCAAGATGACCTTCAAGAGGAAATCTACATGGAGCAGCCACAATGGTTTGCTAAGTATCCTTCACTTGTATGTCAAATTATAAATTCTCTCTATGGCCTCAAACAAGCTCCTTGAGCTTGGTATGCCAAGATGGACTCATTCCTTCTAATAGTTGGTTTCACTCGATGCCATTCTGATCTGAACGTTTATATTGTACAGTAAGCTCAAACTCTCACATTTCTAGTTGTCTATGTTGATGACTTGTTGATAACAAGGAGTCACTCATCCACGATCAAGACAATTAAAAATGCTCTACATGATAGATTTATAATGTCAGACTTGACTCTTTTGCATTACTTCGTGGAGATTGAGATTACTTAATAATCTTTAGGTTTCTTCCTTAGACAAACCAAGTATGCACTTGATTTTCTCTCCATATTTTGCATGGCTGATTGTAAGCCTACACATACTCCATTTTTATCAGGGGTCAAACTTGAGGCTAAGTGATATTCACCCTTGGTTGATGGAACTTTATACCGTGAAGCAGTCACTGGTGAGGAGGGACCTCAAGGAGATCATTCCAGACCAGTCAGCAAGAATAAACACAACAAAAATGCATAGATATCATGGAGGAAATGCAAAACAGATAGTTTTATTACATGAAATTTGATTACATACAACCGATAAAAACTAGGTTACAACATACCGACACACAGGCTTGATAGAATAGGTCACAACTGGGACCTTTAATCGAAAGATCTATCTTCTAGGAATAGTCTATCTATCTGAAACTCTAATTGATTACATTCTAAAGCATGGTTACAAATATATATATATATCGATCCAGAGGATCCAATTGGTCCAAAAGGGATAAAAACCCAAAGAACAAGACCTAACATGCAAAATGAACAAGGTCGACCTCTGCCAAAATATTCCTCCGAAAATACAAAGGATGAAACATAGATCATGGGAAAAGGTTGGCCAGATTCCAAAGAACATCGAAAACAACACTCAAGGCACCACAAGATTCAGAATGGGTTTTGATAGATCACCAAAATAGGTTTCAGGCAACTGGTAACAAAGGAACAATCGATAACAAGAAACTATCATGGAAATCGGTAGCGATATCTTGTCGATAAGTGATCCAAATGAGGTGAGGTCTAAAAGAAAGAAAGATGATCAAATCTTCAAGAATAATCCAACTCCACATGATTTGGTGAGCCAAAACTAGGACACACAGAAAGGAAAACTAAAACTGTAAACAAAACAGAAAGGAAAAATTTTTTGGTTGATGCAAGATTGTTTTGAACCAGGGATTCTCCTACATCAGACATCTGGGGTTAATGGAAAAGTGATCCTCTCACTTTGCTGGGGTCAGAGGGAAACCAAGGTGATCTACTTCTACCTAATAAATCCAAGATCAATCTCCAACTGGTGTGCTTATTCACTTCACAAGATATTATTTGTACTGACTGTTACGAGTACTACGACCAATCCTACTGTCCAAAATCTTTTCAATCTGATCTGGTTCCTTCTAGGGCAATTGTTTCTCAAGGTTTGCAACACTATCCTTACTGAATTCTAGTTCATGGTACTCATGAAGATCTGCAATGTTGAATATAGTTGAAATACTTAGACTATCCGGTAGCTCCACTTGATATGCATTTCCAGAACTAAACTTCCTCAAAATCTTATAGGGTCTAAACTTCTTCATCAACAACTTATTATAAGTTCCAATCGAGAATATCTCTTTTATCAAATATACCATCACTTCATCGCCAACTTCAAATTCCTTATGTCTCCTCTTCTCATCTACCTTTGCCTGATATTTGATGCTCATGTCTTCCAAATGATTTTTAACTTAAATATGCAATGTTGCCATGTGATCTACGAAATCTTCCACTTCTGAACTCTTCTAGTCTTCACTGCTAATGTCTCTTAATTCTAATATTCCACTAGGATGCACTCTGATAATAATCTCAAAATGTTGGGAAAAATGGTGTCTCAACCTTGCATTTATGTGAGGTTACTATTTATAGTAAGTTTTCATTTGAGCACGAAATGGTGCGAAACTCTCCCTGAAGCTTCTGGTTGGCTAGATAAGCATTCCGGTAAAGTTGCATCGTAAGGTCACAGCTAGTTTTGAAGATATTAAAGTTTTCGTCTTGGAGGGGTGCAATAAAATGTTTAAACTTAATTTTGGGGACTTTAGAGGCTCTGAAACGCCCTGAAAAGTGGCCATAACCAGCAAAGCTGGTTACGAGGTGATAGAGCACTTCGTGAGCTTTCCGGCGCTTCAAATGGTTCGTCAATCGGACACCCGGTTCTCAAGTTATGGCCTCCGGAAGTTTGTACTCTTGAAATAGGAAAAATAATTTGTATCGAATACATAAATGAGCTATAAAAAGGGAGCGACACGTGTTGATGTATGCTTTAACATGTCATAGGGCATCTAGAAGGAAGATAAGGTCGGCTACACCTTATTGGGTGGTTTTAGCCCATGGTTTTGTAATACCGTTTGACGGTTTCTTGTATTGTATCTCCTATTTATGAGGTGTGAGAGATAGAGGTTGTGTGTAAGAGTCCTATGGCTATTGAGTTGCCTCTGAATCTCTGTTTAGTGCTACTCCTGCGAAGAGCTTGCTCTGCAAGTATGTTGTAATCTGTTTTTGATTGCTGAATAAAATATTGAGCTACTTTTGGAGGGTGGGGTTTTTCTCCCGAAAGGGTTTTCCCCACGTAAATCATTGTGTTATGGTATGAATGCTATTATATCTATTTCTATTTTCTGTAACTATTGTAACGATCTGAAAAAATTTTGCATTACCCTCCTCTCAAGGTTAGTGTAGGAAGTTGTTTCTGCTACTTAACTTCCTTACAAGTGGTATCAGAGCCTGATCACCTTTGGTTTCAATTGTGGGCAGTTGGGTTTTTTGAACTAATCCAGATTTGAGTGGGAGCTTGTGCAGAAGACACTTTTTGATCTTGTTGCAGGAATATTCAGATGGCGAGTTCGTCAGGGAGAATAGAGGTGGAGAAATTTAATGGAAGTAATTTTGAGATGTGGAAGCTAAAAATGGAAGATCTGCTAATAGATCGAGATCTTTGGGATGCTGTTGATGCGAATGTCCAAAGGCCCTCAGATCCTATTGTGACAGCTCAGTATGATGTTATGGACCGAAAAGCCAAGGGTCTAATCAGACTATGCTTGGTAGACTCTGTTCTAATCAATGTCCATGAAGAAAACTCTGCAAAGAAGCTATGGACTAAGCTTGGTGAGATGTATCAAGTGAAATCTTTATTAAATCAAATTTTCTTAAGAAAGAAATTGTATTCCTTGAAGATGGAAGAGGGTGGATGAATTGCAGACCACCTGGAAGCATTCAATATGTTGGTGGCTCAATTAGTATCCGTCGGTGTTAAGATGGACGAGGAGGAGAAATGTTAGATCTTGCTTTGTTCTTTGCCTGATTCGTGGGATTCTCTTGTTATGGCTATCGGTAGTACTTCTGTTGTTTTGAAATTTGAAGACGTGGTGGGTACCCTACTCGGTGAAGAGATGCGAAAGAAGGTATCCATCAGTTCAAAGGAAGCCCTAACCGTTCATGGAAGACCTAAAGAGAAAGGCAAGAAGAATGAGAAGCGCGGCAAGTCCAAATCCAAAGGGAGATCAAAATCTCCTGGAAAGTCCAAAGTCATTTGCTGGAATTGCGGTAAACCGGGTCACATCCCCAAGGACTGCAAAGAAGAAAAGAAGAAGAAAAAGAAAAGGTTCGATTCTGATTCTGAGTCTGACAAGGAAGATGGCGATGCATTTATTGCAGCTTTGGCGACTCATGTAGGTAATGATGCCTGGCTAATTGACTCAGGTGCATCTTTTCATATGACTTCCAATAGAGATTGGTTTTCTGAATATGAAGGATTTAATGGAGGTAAGGTGTACTTGGGTGATGATTCACATCTAGACATTGTTGGTCGAGGTAAAGTTAGAATCAAGTTTTCTGATGGTAGAATAAAAAGGATTAATGGTGTGCTGCATATCCCTGGATTAAAATGAAACTTGTTATCTGTGAGCAAACTGATAGATGTTGGTGTGCAGGTAGTCTTTTCTAAAGCAGGATGTAAGATGATTAAGGGTGCTATGGTAGTTGCTAGAGGTGTCAGGTTTGGCACTTTGTATAAGCTTGAAGCATACACTGTTGAGTGTAATAGCACTTCTGTAAAAAGTAAATCTGTGGATACTTCATTGGAAGATTTGAAGGTTTCACCTTCAGCAGATGGAAATGGTTTTTGGGTACCTAAGGGTGCTCTTTCGTCTAAAGCAAAGTTACCTGCAGAGAAGACTATGTTATGGCACCAGAGACTTGGCCACATTGGAGAAAAGGGTCTAAGGACCTTGAAAAATAAAAACCTTGTTGAAGGTTTGAATGACTGTAACCTTGACTTTGATTTCTATGAGCATTGCATTTATGGAAAACAAAACCGCGTTCAGTTTTACTCTAGTTCTCATAAAACTTGTGGTGTTTTGGATCTTATCCATTCTGATGTGTTTGGTCTAGTAGATGTCTCTTCGATTGGAAAATCCACATATTATGTTTTATTTATTGATGATTTTAGTAGAAGGACATGGGTATATTTTCTAAAGAGTAAATCTGAAGTTTTTAGTCATTTTAAAGAATTTAAAGCAATGGTTGGGTTGCAGACTGGAAAGAAAATAAAATGTTTGAGAACTGATAATGGCGGTGAGTTTTGCTCTAATGATTTTGATAGATTCTGTAAAGACTATGGGATTAACAGGCATAAGACAACTCCGTATTCTCCACAGCAGAATGGAGTTGTAGAAAGAATGAACAGGACACTGATGGAGAAGGCTAGGAGTATGTTGAGTGGTGCTGGTCTCAAACAAAAGTTTTGGGCTGAAGCTGTTGCCACTGCTTGCTACCTGATTAACAGGTCTCCTACATCAGCTCTTGTTGATAAAACACCTATGGAAGCATGGTCAGGTCACAAGCCTTCATTGAGACATCTTAGAGTTTTTGGTTGCGAGGCATATGCACATGTGCCAAAGGAGAAGCGAACAAAGTTGGAGAACAAGGCTGTGAAATGTATCTTCATCGGGTATAGTTATGGTGTGAAAGGATACAAGCTTTGGGACCCTGTTGCACAAAAGATAATTCACAGTAGAAGTGTTATTTTTAGAGAAATTAAGTCTCCTTCTGTTACATTGCAGCCGGAACAGACTAAAAAAGATGTGATTCAACTTCCTTCTACACTTGAAAGAATTGAATCGAGACCCCTAGATAGGCAAGAATTTAAGGAGAGCTCGTCTAGCTCTGAATCTTCAGAAGAGGAGGAAGAACCTCCAACTCAGCTTGTTCGAAGGTCTACAAGACATAGACAACCACCTGAAAGGTATTCACCTAATGATTGGAGATGTATTTTTGCTCTGAATACTAGTGTGGATGAACCGAAATCTGTAGAAGAGGCATTAGGTATGAATGATGCAGAATCTTGGAAGATTGCTATGGAGGAAGAAATGGCAGCTTTGAAAAAGAATGATACATGGGATCTTGTACCATTGCCTGAAGGACGAAAACCTGTTGGTTGTAAATGGGTGTTCAAGAAAAAGATTGGTTCAGATGGAAGCATTGAGAAGTATAAAGCAAGGTTGGTTGCAAAAGGCTACTCTTAGGTTGAGGGTGTTGATTACGGTGAGATATTTTCTCCTGTTGCAAAAATGACGTCCATTAGATTTTTGCTTTCTATTGCTACTGCTTATGATTTAGAGGTTGAGCAAATGGATGTGAAAACTGCTTTCCTTCATGGTGATTTGGAGGAAGATATTTATATGACACAGCCGGAGCACTATGTGGTGAAAGGCAAAAGTAATTTGGTCTGTAAATTGAAGAAATCTTTGTATGGCCTCAAACAAAGTCCTAGGATGTGGTACCAGAAATTTGATACATATGTGTTGAGTTTGGGATTTGAACGTTCTAAATCAGATCACTGTGTTTATTATAAATCTTATGGTGATCATTTCTTATTCATTGCATTGTATGTTGATGATATGTTATTCATTGGCAAAGGGAAAAGTATGATTTCAGAACTGAAGTCTCAGCTCGCTGCTAAATTTGAAATGAAAGATCTTGGTGCAGCAAAGCACATTCTTGGGATGGAAATTAGAAGAGATAGGGTGAACAGAAAGCTATGGCTAGGCCAGAGTATGTATGTGAATTCAGTGTTACAGAGGTTCAACATGCAGAATTGTAGACCATTGAGTGTTCCTTTTACAGTTGGAATGAAACTATCTATTTCAGATTGTCCTACATCCCCACTAGAGATGGAAGACATGAGCAGAGTGCCTTACCAGAGTGCAGTTAGAAGCTTGATGTATGCTATGGTCTGTACTAGACCAGACATTGCCCAAGTAGTGGGAGTACTTTCTAGATATATGTCTAATCCTGATAGAGTTCATTGGGATGCAGTCAAAAGGGTCTTCAGATATTTGAAGGGTACTTCAGAGTATTCTTTGTGTTATCATGGTAATTCAGTTGGAGACATGACTTCCCTTGATATCCATGGTTATGTGGATTCAGATTGGGCAGGTGATATTGATAGCAGAAGATCCACCAGTGCTTATGTGTTTACTTTGTTTGGTGGTGCAATTAGTTGGATGAGTAAGCAACAGGTTGTGGTTGCTTTATCCACTAGTGAAGCAGAGTATATGGCAGCTACTCATGCTTGTAAAGAGGCCATTTGGCGTAAGAGACTGTGTTCGGATATTGGAATAAAACAAGGTACAGTGATAGTTTACTGTGACAGTCAGAGTGCAATTAGCCTAGCTAAGAACCTGACATTTCATGCCCGGACCAAACATATTGATGTTCAGTATCATTTTGTTAGAGATATGGTCGAAGATGGTAGGGTGAAGCTGGTTAAGGTGGAAACATTGATGAATGTTGCAGATGCTTTAACTAAGGCTGTGAGCACAGAGAAGTTCAGATGGTGTTCAGAGTCTATGGGCCTTATGGCCCCTAGCAATTGATTCATTGTGTTGACATTCCCTTCCGCTCATGCAAGGTGTTCGACAAGTGGGAGATTTGTTGGGAAAAATGGTGTCTCAACCTTGCATTTATGTGAGGTTACTATATATAGTAAGTTTTCATTTGAGCACGAAATGGTGCGAAACTCTCCCTGAAGCTTCTGGTTGGCTAGATAAGCATTCCGGTAAAGTTGCGTCGCAAGGTCACAGCTAGTTTTGAAGATATTAAAGTTTTCGTCTTGGAGGGGTGCAATAAAATGTTTAAACTTAATTTTGGGGACTTTAGAGGCTCCAAAACGCCCTGAAAAGTGGTCGTAATCGGCAAAGCTAGTTACGAGGTGATAGAGCACTTCGCGAGATTTCTGGCGCTTCAAACGGTTCGTCAATCGGACACCCGGTTCTCAAGTTATGGCCTCCGGAAGTTTGTACTCTTGAAATAGGAAAAATAATTTGTATCGAATACATAAATGAGCTGTAAAAAGGGAGTGACACGTGTTGATGTGTGCTTTAACATGTCATAGGGCATCTAGAAGGAAGATAAGGTCGGCTACACCTTATTGGGTGGTTTTAGCCCATGGTTTTGTAATACCGTTTGACGGTTTCTTGTATTGTATCTCCTATTTATGAGGTGTGAGAGATAGAGGTTGTGTGTAAGAGTCCTATGGCTATTGAGTTGCCTCTGAATCTCTATTTAGTGCTACTCCTGTGAAGAGCTTGCTCTGCAAGTATGTTGTAATCTGTTTTTGATTGCTGAATAAAATATTGAGCTGCTTTTGGAGGGTGGGGTTTTTCTCCCGAAAGGGTTTTCCCCACGTAAATCACTGTGTTATGGTATGAATGCTATTATATCTATTTCTATTTTCTGTAACTGTTGTAACGATCTGAAAAAGTTTTGCATTACCCTCCTCTCAAGGTTAGTGTAGGAAGTTGTTTCCGCTACTTAACTTCCTTACACAAAAGGTGTTTTTCCAGTACTTCTATTCACTAAATTGTTGTAGGCAAACTCTACTTGTGCAGGGATCAAATCCCAACTTTCGGTTTTATCTCCCACTAAACATCTCAACAAGTTTCCCAAACTATGATTAACAACTTCTATCCATCTATCTATGAATGAAAAGTAGAACTGAACTTCAAATCTATCTTTATCTTCTTTTAAAGTGTTCTCTAAAAATACCTAACAAACTTAGTGTCTCTATCTGAAACTATGCTCTTAGGTAATCCATGTAATCTCACCACTTCCTTGAAAAATAATTCTTCTACATGTAATGCATCTGATGTCTTCTTACAAGGTATTAAGTGAGCCATCTTGAAAAATCTATCCACTACCACAAATATAGAATCATTCCCTCTCGGTGTCTTATGAAATCCAAGTATAAAATACATGCTTATATCCTCCCAAGGTCTTACCGGTACTGTCAAAGGTTTATAGAATCTCACATTCTGACTACTACCTTTTGCAACTTGACAAACTCTACAGCTCTACACATATCTCTTAACATCCTTATGAATCTAGGGCCAAAAGTATTGCTCACTCACCAATGCAACTATTATGTCAATGCCAAAATGTCCACCTAAACCCCCACTATGTTTCTCTTTTATTAGGTTCTTTCTCATGGAACTCTTAGGTATGCACAACTGAACTCCCTTGAATAACGTCCCATACTAAATGAAATAATCCAACCATTTGCTCCTATCAACCATAACCTATTATCTACATGCTTTCCAAGGTTCTGCAAAATCTAGGTATTCATCATACAAGGTCTTCAAATCTTCAAAACTTAATACTGTCACTCTCATCTTTGTCAGCAAATTTCTTCTCCTACTCAATGCATCAACAACTTTGTTAGATTTTCTACTTCTATGCTTCAACACAAAGGTGTAACTCTACAAGAGTTCTACCCATCTCATATGTTTCTGATTCAACTTACTCTAACTATTCAAATACTATAGAGCTTGATGATCTATATACAACACAGGGCAAGTGGACAAAGATGGTGGTCAAAAAGGGGGGTATAAGTAGACACTTTTTTTCTAAAATCGGGTGAACTTGAACTTGGAGGCAAAATTTGAAAGTCATCCACTCAAGATATGAAGATAATCAAAGAACAAATATTGTAGTACTCTGAATCTAGTTTCAAACACGCTATTGTAGTATTATGAATCTAGTCATCCACTCAAGATATGAAGATAATCAAAGAACAAATATTATAGTACTCGGAACAAATATTGGAGGCAAAATTTGAAAGTCATCCACTACATTTAGGAGAAGAAATGGGTTAAAAACGAGGTAAAAAATGCGCTATTCATGGGTAAATGAGACCCAATTTTTTTTTAAAACTCTTTTACCAGGCACTACGTATGCAGTTATATTTGGATTATTAGCGCATACGTGCTCATTTTCCTATGAGTAGTGCATATGCGCTCATTTTCCTAGGTGTAGCGTGTATGCACTCATTTTCCTAAAAGCAGTGCGTACGCGCTATCTTCTCTAGGCTCAAGAAGAACAAACCTAAGCGCGTACATGGGAATTTCAAATTTTAAAACCGCGTACACGTTGCTTGTTTTTCCATGTATTTTTTGGGTGGTGTCCACTTTTCTGACCACCATCTTTGTGCACATACCCCACAAACTCCTTAGGCAACAAGTAGTATCTCCATTTCTTCAAGGATTGAACTATGGCATAAAATTCCTGATCATAGACTAAATATCTCTTCCAGGCATCATTCAATTTCTCACTAAAATAGGCTACTACTCTCCCTTCTTAACTTAAAACTGCTCCTATTGCTATTCCACTTTCATCACAATCCACTTGCAATACTTTATTGAAATCTAGTAAAGAAAACCTAGGCTACTCAGTCACTTTTTGGTTCAACAATTAAAAACTTTTGCTTCCTCTAGTGGTCCACTTGAATTCTTTCCGATCTCCTCTCATGGTCTCAGTCATAGGGTTACAAACTGAACTAAATTTTTTGATAAACTTCTAGTAAAAACTAGCCAATCCATGAAATAATCTTACCTCCCCAGTGCTTTCCGGTGTAGGCCACTCAGCAATGGCTTTCACTTTCCCAGGGTCCATCTTCAAACCATCCTCAATTATCACAAATCCTAAATAGACTAACTCATCCTTCATGAAAGTACACTTCTTGATATTGATCAACAACTTTTCTTCTCTCAATCTCTGCAAAACTTGTCTTAACTACAACAAATCAAAATGTCATCCAAATACACAATAACAAACTTACCCAAGAATTTCTTCAATACCTTATTTATCAGCCTCATGAAAGTACTCGGTGCATTAGTCAACCCAAAAGACATCACCAACCATTCATATAGTCTTTCATTTGTCTTAAATGTTGTCTTCTACTCATCACCTTCTCTGACCCTGATCTGATGATATCCACTCTTCAAATAACTTTGTAAAGTATTTTGCTCCACTCAAACAATCCATTATGTCATCCATTCTAGGCAAAGGAAACCGGTATTTCACTGTGATCTTGTTTATTGCTCTTGAATCACTACACATCCTCCATTATCCATTATTCTTAGGTACTAATACTGATGGTACTGCACAAGGGCTCAGAATATCCCTGGTCAAACCTTTCTTCAACAACTACTACACTTTTCTATTTAGTTCTTCATTCTATTCTGGTGTCAACTAGTGTGCAGCTTTGTTAGGAAAACTATCTCCGGGAATCAAGTCCATGCAATGACTAATACTTCTAATAGGTGGAAATCCATCAGGTACATTATCTAAAATGATGTCCTCATATTCTATCAGCAAATCTCTTATCTCTTTCAGGTGCTCTTCTTCCAATTCTAGTCTCTCAGTCTTCTTAGGAATTAAGGAAAAACACACATTATCATGTCTTAGTCCATCCATAAATTTCCTTCCATCTAATAAATAGATTCTAGTATTTTTACAAACTTCATTCTTCAAAGGTTCCTCCAAAGGTAACAAGGTTTGCTTCATCCCATTGCCCACAATAGTGTATGTATTCTTCCTCCCATCATGTATTGCCTTTCTATCAAACTGACAAGGTCTTCCCAACAAAAGATGACAAATATCCATAGGCATAATATCACACAAAACTTCATCATGATAATTCCCAATATTCAATTTTACGAAACACAATTCACTTACTAACAACTTATGTTCATCCTGAACCCATGCTATCTAATAAGGCTTGGAGTGTTTCAAGCTCTCCAATTTCAACTTATTCACCATCTCTTCTAAAATAAGATTATCTGAACTAACACTATCAATAACAACTTTACAACACTTATTAGATACCTTACATCTAGTCTTCAATATATTCTTCTCCTGCAAGGGTTCTTTACCTCCTTCGATATGACACAAAGCTCTCCTCATCATCAATAATTCTCCATCTTCTGGTTTATTATTTGATCTAGTGGGGTTTTCATCCATCATTGTTGCTCTTCTGGTAGCCTCTATCTTCTTCCATTCAAATGCATGGTGTCCTTATCCTCCACACTTAAAGAAAGTTCCTCTAAATGTCCTCTTGTCTTTTCTTGCAAATTTCTTATTCTGATAACCATCCATTTCTCTCCTCTAGTATAAATTTATATCATACTTCTGGTATGAATTACCTTCTTTGTTCACTTCCTTGTCCTTGATTTGATCCGTACTAGTTTCTTTTCCTTTGGTATATCCTCTTCCTCTGGAAAACCTTCAACCTCTACCTCTCTGTCTCTTCTCATGTCTTTTATTCAATTTCTCTTCAACCTTTATTGTATACTAGTAAGCCTCTTCAACACTCTCCAATTTGATCATACTGAATTCATCTTGAATAGACATCTGCAATCCATTCAAATGTCTTGCAATTTGTTCAGCTTCATCATCAACAGGTCTGGATCTGATGTTCAATTTGTAAAATGCTTTGGTGTACTCCTTCACACTAGATTCCTTCTATCTCAGGTTCTGCAACTTCTAGACCAAATCAACTTCATAATTTGCTAGTACAAACTTTGATTTCAACTTAGCAATCATTTGATCCCATGTATTAATCTTTTCTTTACCTCTTCTTTTTCTATCAACTTGCAAATGTTCCCACAAAAGAGATGCATGACCTTTGACCCGACTACACGCATATTTCACCTTCCTCTCTTCTACAGTGTTTTTAAAATCAAAATACTTCTCCAAATACGAGATCCAATCCATCAATTCATCTAAATCTAACTTCCCATCATATTTTGGTGGGATAAAATGAGGTTTAGTGTTCGCCCTACTTAAAACCCTTAAAAACATTTCTCCATCCAGATCAACTACTGGTAGGTTTACTTGTTCTACTGGGGCTTCTTTTCCTTCATCTTCACTTATATCTTCAATATGTCGGCTTCTTCTCTGGGTTGTTTCCATGACTTCTAACTGAGCTGCTATTCCTTGCAACATCTCCATCACAATAGGGTCTGCATTCCCACATGCTCCACCATTCCTAATTCCTCTTTGCATAATCAATTCATGCTAGTCCTTTGTAATTGCAGGTTGGATCCACAATCTGCCACCCTACAAAACAAAATTCAGGATAGACAACCTTCAGAATGAAACTTCACTTTGATACCACTTGAAGCAGTCACCGGTGAGGAGGGACCTTAAGGAGACCAATCTAGACCGATCAGCAAGAGTAAACACAACGAAAAAACATAGATACAATGGAGGCAATGCATAACAAATAGTTTTATTGCATGAAATTTGATTACATCCAACCGAATTACAACATACCGGCACATAGGCCTAGTAAAATAGGTCACAACCAAGACCTTGAATTGAAAGATCTATCTTCTAGGCACAGTCTATCTATCTGATACTCTGATTGATTCTAATTGATTACATTCTAAAGCACGATTACAAATATATATCAATCCAAAGGATCCCGTCAACCCAAAACGGATAAAACCCCGAAGAACAAAACCTAATGTGCAAAATGAACAAGGTTGGCCTTCGCCAAAATATTCCTCCGGAAATCCAAAGGATGAAACGTAGATCATGGGAAAAGGTTGGCCACATACCAAGGAACATCGAAATCAATGCTCAAGACTCCATAAGCTTTGAAATGGGTTTTGGTGGATCACCAAAATAGGTCTCAGGTAACTGGTAACAAAGGAACAAACCAGTAACAAGAAACTATCATGGAAACTGGTGGTGATATCTTATCAGTAAGTGATCCAAATGAGGTGTGGTCTAAAAGAAAGAAAGATGATCAAATATTCAAGTATAATCCAACTCCATAGGATCCAGTGAGCCAAAACCAGGACACATAGAAAGGAAAACTACAAACTGTAAACAAAATAGAAAGGAAAATAGTTTTGGTTGATGCAAGATTGGTGTAAACCAGGGATTCTCTTGCATCATACCAAAAACTTGTTGGGAGCCTCATCTACTCTGACTCATATGAGACCCGACATTTCATATGATGTGGGTATGGTCTCTAGATTTATCTAGCAACCACATGAGTTGCACCAGAAAGAAGCTAACGGGATTATCCATGACATTTAGGCTACTCACAATTATGGAATTCAGTATGCAGCAGGTCTGGATATTGACTTGGTGGGATATATGGATTTAGATTGGGCAGGTGATTCTTAGGATTGCAAGTCCACTTCAAGGTATTTCTTCTCACTTGGTTCTGGTCTATTTTGTTGGTCAAGAAAGAAGTGGTTTGCAATTTCTCTTTCATAGACAAAGGCTGAGTATCGAGGGGTAGTAAATGCCACTACCAAGGATATTTGTCTTTAGAATATTCTCATTGAGTTTGGTATTCCAGTCAGAAAGCCTACCATCATCTTTTGTGATAATCAGAGTGCTATATAGATCTCAAGAAATACAGTTCATCACCAGAGGATGAAACACATTGATACACATGCACTACATTCAGGAGTTGATTTAGGAAGGCATCATTGATCTTAACTATTGTTGTACATCCGAGAAGACTATAGACATCTTGACAAAACCCTTCATTGAAAGTCAGGTCCTTCATTTGCAATCTTTTCTTGGAATGTGACGCATGTCTACTTCAGGAGGGGCTTCTTAGTCCTTCATTATTTTTTTCTCTATTTAGGGGGGCTATTCCTCTTATGGGGGGCTTCTTCTTTTGGGAGGGATACCTAACATTGCCCCATTTTTCAGAACCCATCTTTTCACCCACCTAAGCTACGCTTAAGGGGGGGTGTTAGTGTATGATTTTTATTTTCCTTATGTTAGGGGGTATTTTTTTTTCCTACACATATTATTTAAGCTTTCTTAGGTTATTAGGAGTGGTTAATATCAGGACACGTGGCAAAATACTTTAGCTACATGTGTAAATCCACACCTCACATGGGTAGTTAATTTATACACCCTCTTTTGGCTTCTTGTGCAACCTCTCATAACCACTATTTTTTAATTTCCTAAGTGGATTATGGCTTAGTTAAATTTCTCACCCTCTTTTTGGCCTTTTGTACCAACTTTCTCAATTTATTTCCTGTCTTCATGTAAGGAGGCTATGCCACATGTTTTGGCATTTACCAAGAAGGTAAAACCTCCCACCTTTTATGGGGAATAGGAGTTAATGCACCCCTTGGATGTATATGCTATTATTTTTCTGTGTAACAAGCATTATACTCTCACCTTCACAAGTTCAGTGATAGCTCGATGAGAGTCTTCTCAAAATTCTCTTCTTTGTCTCTATTTGTCTATCATATCAGAATTATCTTCATTCAACTATTTTTATCTTCGATCATCTATTTCTTGGGGAGTCGCATGTGATCTATGATTAACATCAGATCCTAGCTTGATTCTAACTTCTCATGGAATCTAAAATTACCAAACCAAATTGTATGACATGTGGTTCATTGGAATAGTCACAGTTCTCAAAAACATAGTTCACTAGTATAAACAAAATGCCAATCAAAATCTAGAAACATTATATAACACCATGAATTTTCATCACAATCACCTTTACATACTCTCCATATAACCACATATATTTTGCACAATTGTACAACATATAACTACTTCTGGACCCACAGTAACTCATCTAGACCAACAAATTTGTCATCAATGACAACCTAAACTCATATTTTCAGAATAAATTGGGGTCAAAACTATCTCCAATCCCTTAAATTAAATATCCAAAGGTATTGGAGTTAAGGAACTAAAATTAGAGCCCTTGGATATCATTCTAACGATGTAAGTGATTACAAATTTTGAGTATCCATAAAAAATTTATGACCCCACCAAGTTGCGATCATGGGGCCACCACAAAAGAGAACTCTAGTGTCTACACAACACCATAGTGCAATTCACAAAAAAATATTTTCCATACCAATTGTAATATTGAATGCAATGGGTCAGACTAGTAAGCGAAAGTGACCTATTGAAAGAAAAGAGGGTCAGACATGAGTCATCATAGCACTCCTCTTGAGTGAAAGAGAAACCAAATAATTTTTTGGGTGTGCCATAATTCTAAATTGTAATAATTTTCTTTGTGTTGATGCCATGTCTTGTAAATATGATCATCATTAAACTAAGTAGATGCAATCATCCCATCATGGACGAGAATCCAGAGGGTTCTAGTGATGTTTTTCTTACCTAGAGATTAATGTTGTGCCAACTAAAGAAAAGGCTCTATATTTCAATATCTTTCATTTGTAAAGTGGGGTTTTAAGATAGTCCACAATATTTTTACCAATTTCAATAGTAGTAGTATTTTTTTAATTCTATTAGACCTTAGCATTTTTCCTTATAAAATAATTTTTTTATGATTGGTTATGACTTTTTTATACTGGATTTACTATCGAGTGAGGGTCACATTTGGGAGACCCTCTCCTCGTAGTTACATTTGTCATTTGAATGAGGTATTAACACCTACAATTTTTAATCCTTCATTTATCTCTCCTTATCACATTGCTTCTAATTCTCTCTTGTCAATCTCCTTATCCCTTTGATTTAGACTCCCTATCTCTCCATTTGGTCTCCTTATCGCTCCATTCAATCTTCGAGTACCATTGGTCTGGAATCTTTAGTGCTCCATGGATTCCTACTCATCCATCTGAAACACTTGCTTGTGCGGATAATGAAATTATAGAGATAAATGTCTCTGCATCATGGTTAGAAGGTGGGCCGACTAGATGAGTTGAGCAACGAGCATGTGATGTGAGATGACAGACCCAAGGCAAGGATGGGAATCAAACCAGTGATCTCCTTATCCACAGGGATCACAACATCCATTGCATTGTGGGGATTGGCCCCCCTTATAAAATAATATTAAATATATTAAACTATGCATCAATTGAATTTATAGTATATTTTTTCCAATTAATAAAAATATTAAATGCTCTATATTCATTCATTTGGAATTTTGAGTTATTATTATTGTTTAATTAGCTTCTATGATTTTTTTTTTGTATTCATGTCCTAGTTCATGAATCATGTTTTTACTCTTTTAAGCTCTCGTGAATGTCTACATAAATATGATTTTAAAATGCTCTAAAAGTTGTGAATCCTATTGAACTTGGCATTTTTCCTTAGAATAGATTTTACATGTTTTTTTTTTACTTTCCATCTATCCCTTTATTAGCAGCAACAATGGAGGAAAACTAAGATGAGAGGGTAACTCAGTTCTCACCAGATCTACAAACTTAATTACAAAAATAGATTTGATAAATTCCAACAATAGAAAAGATAAGTAAATTGATAGCACAACACACATAACCAATATTTTGACATGGAAAACCCTATTAAGGGAAAAACCATGGTGGGAACCCACCCACAACAAGATGATACTCTGCAATAGTATGTGAAAATATGACAATGGGGAATGCACATGCATCTAGGCACAATTCCTAGAGCTCACTGCTCAAAACATAATGACCTAGAAGGCTACAACTCTTAGGGAAGTATCACTGACTTACAAAAAGATTTAGACTACTATCCGAAAGGAATGAATTGCATTAATAGCATCTCCAAATGCTTGATGATAGTTTTGGTTAAGCACAATTATCTACTCTATAACACCAATCTATCCTCAATGCACTACATTGAAAGATGAATCCTTGTTCCCACATACACCACTCTTTGATAATGCAAACATAACCTCAATACCTAAATTACATGACAATATTACCTATTTATACAATTCATCAACCTTGATAACAAGGTCGGCTAAACCCTCAACTCACAGTTACAAAACTAAATCACACAATACAAAGATTGACCACCAGACCAATATAATGATATACATAACATAAGATGGACCTAAATTAAATATCCAAATATGCAATACCACCGAAAATCATGTCAAGATCAACCGCAACACACTACACCACCAAGAAACCCACATAGCACGAAGAACATCACCGGTTCAACAAAACCACCAAGAACTCGCACAATGATCAATGTGTACCATCAAAAAAAATAGGAGACAATTAGGAAACATCAGCAAGCACATTATAATCATCAATAATAATTGCACCAACACCACTTATCAAATCTTCATCTGTCAATGTTTGAAACTCAGAAACACTCAAACAATAGCAACTGTCACGAAGAAAGATAACTTATGGAGAACCAGATCATGAACCATATGAAATGAAGATATACAAGTCCATCCCAAATAGTATCCCAAAATATCAACACAAGATCTGATCACACCGAAATATACCAAAGGAAATACTGAACTATGCAAAGCACTGATGAGAACAACAAACTGCAAAACTAGATCATATGATATGATCAATTAAGTTTTTTGGATCACCAAAAACTATATAGAAGAATATATGGATACTATAAATACTCCATGCAACAAAACAAGATCACAATAAACCAATCTGAAATCATCAGTGCATGAATATGTTGACATCAATGACAACAACATATCCTAGTAGTAGCAATGTCCAATAATCTCCCCCTTTGGCATTGATGACAACATATGAATGTGAAAAACAATCAATACAAAGAAAGTGGTGGTGTAATTATTTATTCATGTTGGATATTATCACACCTTACTTAAGTTTACTTAGGTACATGCATATCATAGTAGTTTGGGTATGAGACACTTGGGTGTTTGTGCCACATTGGGATATTGTGTGTAGGAAAATATCCACCTTTTATGGTGTGATCTTGTTACTACTCTATCATATCCACTTATTGTAGAGTGATAATTCCACTTTTGGTGGTTGATCCACTTCATGTGGAATATTTTATTATTTCTCCTACCTACCACACCTATTTCCTACCTACCCTTGTTTCTCATTGAGCCAGATGTCATGTTTGTGTGCTCACTTATCCATATTGCCATGCCTATATAAGCAGGATCATCTACATTGTATGTAACAACCATTTTTTATCTATTAATGAGAATATAGTTTATTCTTGTCCTATATTTTGTCTCTCTATTTTGTTTTTTCCATTGCCTCTAGATCTTGGCAAATTATCACAAAAAAAAGATATCTCCAACAGACTCCCCCTAAGATCAAGCAGATAAAATATTTTTTCACATGCTTCTCTCCTCCTTTAACAACAATGCCAAAGATCTCAAAATAGAAAACCAAACTCTCCCTCATAGACAAGAAAATCATGATTCTCTCCCCCTTAAACACATAACCAAACTACTCCACTAGATGAGCAACTACCAACTCATCAATCTAGATAAAAAGGAATAAGACTGTGAAGTCCACCTGATTGATGCAAATCAATGTATCTAGTTCTCATCAAGAGGGGTGGATACCCCTATCTTGTCTCTCAAGTAGAAAAATGTATCTACAGGCAAAGGCTTAGTAAAAATATTAGCAATTTGTTCCTTTGTAGATACATATTCCAGCTTCACTTCGTCTTCACTGACTTTTTCTCTCAAGTAATGATATTTGATTGACACATGTTTAGTCTTTGAATGTTGCACAATATTCTTCAAGACATATTAATAGCACTGGAATTATCATAGTATATGATAGTAGGCTCATCATAGATAACTCTGATATCCTTCAATATTTTCTTCATCCAAACTACCAGAGTGCAGCTACCGGCAGTAGCAATGTAGTCAGCTTCAATAGTAGATAAGGACATTGAATCTTGTTTCTTACTATCTCATAAAACCAATTTCTTAACCAAAAAGAAAGCACCACTAGAGGTACTCTTTTGATCATCAACATCACTATCCCAATCAACATCAATGTAAGAACATAACATGAAATCATCATTCCTTAGATACCACAAACCATAATCCATAGTTCCCTTCAAGTATCTGAATATTCTCTTTATAAAAATGACATGACTCTCTTTTGGATCAACTTTATATATAGCAGCCATGCACACAACATTCATTATGTCCAACCTAGTTTTAGTAAGCTACAACAATCCACCAACCATAGACCTGTACAAACTTTGATTAGCTTTCGAAGATTCATCATTCTTAGACAATTTGTAGAGAGTCACCATAGGAGTTCCAACTAGTTTGGAGTCACCTAATCAAAACTTATTCATCAATTCCTTCATATATTTAGTTTGACATACAAAGATACCTTTTCTAGTCTGTGAAATTCGCAAACCTAAGAAAAATTTCATCTCACCTATCATAGACATCTCAAATTATTTTTGCATATCACTGACAAACTTCATGCTAAAGTCACCATTTCCTCCAAACATAATATCATCAACAAAGACTTCAACAATCAAGATGTTATCATTTTCAATTTTCAAGTACAAGTTACTATCAACAGTCCCTTTATTAAATTCCAATTTCAAAAAATACTTATCCAATCTAGCATATCAAGTTCTAGGGGCTTGTTTCAATCCATAAAGAGATTTCTTCAGTTTACATACCATGTCACCATCATCTAATAATGAAATTTCATCAGGTTGCTTAATGTAGACTTCTTCCACAAGCTCTGGTCTCTTTCCCAAGTTTCTCATCCACCTTCACATTTGCACTTTCCACTATCTTTCTCTGTTTCTTATTGTAGCATCGATAGGCTTTTCTCTTTGTTGAATATCCCAAGAAAATTCCTTCATCACTTCTTGCATCAAACTTTCCTATGTCATCATCTCTCTTGATATTAAATTTTCTACCAAATACTCTGAAATATCTCACAGTAGGAACATGACCAGACCATAGCTCACATGGATTCTTACCGATATCAATTTTAATATGAAATTGGTTGAATGTGTAAATAAAAAAGCTAATAACTTCTCTCCAATAGATCTTCAGAATATTCCCTTCAATCAACATAGTCCTTGCAGCATCCAAAATAGTCTTGTTCTTCCTTTCAACAACTCCATTTTGCTGAGGGGTTCTAGGAGTAGATAATTGTCTTCTAATCCCTTGCTTCTCATAGAATGAATCAAACTCACTAGAACATAATTCTCCACCTCTTTCAAATCTAAGACATTTCACCTTCAATTCTGACTCAGTCTCAACCTTTTCTTTGAATATCTTGAACTTGCCTAATGCTTCATATTTTTCCTTCAAAAATACAATCCACATCATCTTGGAATAATCATCAATTAGCAACATAAACTATATGTCTCACTGCACACTTCTGATATTTGTAGGTCCACATAGGTCAGTATGGACAAGATCTAGGAATCCATTAGATGTATATTGTGTTCTCTTGAAATAATTATTATTTTCTTACCCAATTGACATTCTTTGCATACCGGATCAACAGGCTTAACAATCTTAGGTAGATTTCTAAAAACTTGAATATAACTGATCTTAATCATTGAATAAAAATTAACATGACACATTATCCTATACCACAACCAACTTTCATCGATCTGAGCAATCAAACAACTTTTCTTACAAGCATTCAAATGAAAAATATTGCCTTCAATCTTACTCCTAGATGCAATATCTATACCAGAGGCATTTAAGATCTTACATTTTTTGTTCTTGAATTGTAAATCATAACCTTTGTCAACCATCTATCCAACACTCAAAATATTATGCTTCAAACCTTCAACATACAAGACATCATCAGTATTATGCTTACCATCAAAAGAAATAGAACCTCTACCATGGATCACACAAGCTTTGTCATCTCCAAATCTCACTATTCCACCACATTTACTCACAAATTTTATTTTATAACTGGTCATATGATGTGAACAACCACTTTTAATTACCCATTTATCTCTTTCCTTAACTTTAGCAGCTAAATCTTTCTCCTCAACAGTGCAACTAGTGGAATCAATAGGTACCGGTCCATCTTATTTAATGGCAAGAAACACAACTTCATCACCTTATGATTCTTCATCTGTAACACCTTCATCACCAACATAATAGAAGTTCTTCTGATTCTTATACTTTTGGTTATACTTGTAAGACTTATCATACTTCTCATGCTTCTCATATCTATCATTTTAGTCATGCATATCCAATTGATCATGCCTATCATACTTAGCCATTCTCTTTGGGCACCTAGAAACAAAATGTCCTACCTCATTGCAAGAGAAAAATTTCAAAGGAAATTTTCCATCATACTTATAGGGTCCTTTAGATAATCTTTCGACAATCAATGCTTCAAGATTGTCCAGTTCTCTTTCTTTCTCTTCTATCTCTCTCCTTTCTCTTTGATATCTAGATATTGTGCAGTCTTCAGGATCACACTTCTTCTTATCGGATATAGATGCTCTAAATGTTTTCTCAAACTTTCCATGTGATTCACCAAATTTCCTTAACTTGAATGTAGAAATATTTCCAACCAACATATCTCTTGTTACTATAGTCACACTCTAGATCTCATCAATAGCAGCTACCTTATGTTTATAAGCATGAGGAGAAGATCTTAGCATCTTAGCAACAATCTCATCTTCTTCAAGGGTTCCACTGGCACATCTGATACCTGGGACAAGGTCATTCATGTTAGCCATAAAAGTATTTATGTTCTCATCTTCTCCCATCTTCAGCATCTCATATTTCCCTTTTAAACTCTGCAACTTATCAACTTTCACTTGTTTACCTCCTTTGTATAGGGTCTCAAGCTTCTCCTAGATCTCATGTGTAGTCTGAAGTCCCATTACATTTGTCATCTCTAAATTAGTCAGGGCACTCAACAATGCTTCCTTTTCTCTAATGCTAAGTCCAACTTCCTTGATCTTATTAGCAGTAACCAGTCCATTTGGAGGAGCAGAATAGGCATTCTTTGTAATCTTCCAATAATCTTCTCCAAGACATCTCAAGTGCACTTCCATCTGGTTCTTCCATATAGCATAGTTACTTCCATCAAATCTTGGACTCTCCTTCTTGAAAATAACACCTCCAGTTCTAGTTACCATTGTTAATCTCCTCAAGAGGTTAAGATTCTTTTGGAGGATCTAGATCTGATACCAATTGTTAGCAGAAACAATGGAGGAAAAATTAGAGGGGGGGGTTTAATCAGTTTTCACCGAATCTACAAAATTAATTATAAAAATAGATCCGATAAACTGCAGCAATAACAAAGATAAGCAAATTGATAGCACAACACACAACACCAATATTTTGACATGGAAAAATCGGTTAAGGGAAAAAACACGATGGGAACCTACCCACAATAAGATGATACTGATGCAGGAGCACCAAAGTAGTTCAAACCGGTTGGAGTAGTTAGCAGTAGGATTGCTTGGAGATCATTGTATTTCTTCATGTTTAAGGATTTAGCGTTGTGGATTTGGATTTATCGGCTTGAGTTTGTTGTCTTTATCATATTCGAGATTCATGGCATTTGGATTTGATCCCGGTATTGGTGTGTTCTTACCAGTTGGTCTTGCAGAGTGTTTAGTGAAATTGAATCAAGTTGCGGTTGGTTTCCATGACTTGTAGATCATTGAGTTATGTTTCTTTATCCTTATCCAATTTTCTCGGAGAACCACATGATGTTTTATGCATTTTGGAAATGTTCTTGGTGATTGGGGACAACATGTTATTTTTTGCATGTTTCATTATGAACCGATTGGTCTTTGGCCAACTTCATTGATTTGTTAATGCTTGCCGATGGTATAAAGGGAAAGTTTTAAGATTCATTTTAGGAGACAAGATAGAGATCAAAGAAAGAAGAGATTGAGCGAAGATGTAGATTACGGCGAGATTCTAGTTCGATAGGACTGAAGCTAGGATGGATGACATCTGGATCAGTGCAGAATAGTGGAAGTTGTTACTGGATGATGATTTGTTGAGAGGATGATTTGTGGATCTTAGGTTTGTATTGTAAGCATTGATTGTAATCATGGGCTACAATCCAGCATGTGGCATATGTAATTCATTAAACTGTTATAATAATTGTTCATAATGTACCAGTTATGTATTTTGGTGGTGTTACCAATTTCTCTTTCTTCTTTATCTAGTGTTGTGTTACCAGTTATTGGTATCTTGCATGGTTTTTTGTGTTTAGGTTGCTAGGCGGGGATGTCGTTCATTGGATCTCCCTACATTGACTACTTCAAATGGTATCAGAAATGGTTTGTGAACCTATTGATCAAGGAAGACTTGGTTATGCACCAGTTGGTTGGAAAGAAAGTTGAGGCAGCTTATAGACTTGTTTAGATCACCAGACGTGAGGTAGTACAAGGCTTGCAGGAAGACTGCCGAACCTAGAGCTTGAGCATGGGGCAGTTAGTGGGTGGTGACTTGAACAGCTCACCGACTGAGGCAGGTTGTAGGGTGGACTACTAGATCATCGTGGAGAGGCAACTGGAATCTTTAGTTAGATTGTCAAACCCCTGAGGCAATTGCAAGTACCTATTGTTCGATTGCCGAACTAGATCAAGTGATGGGACTCACTTTTTAATTAACCCCGAGAGTCTAATGCAAGAGCACCAGAGTAGTTCAAACAGGTTGTAGCCGTTAGCAGTAGGATTGCTTGGAAATTGTTGCATTTCTTCATGTTTGAGGATTTAGCATTGTCAATTTAGATTTATCACCTTGAGTTCATTGTCTTTTATCATATTCGAGATTCATAGCATTTGGATTTTATCTCAGTGAGATATCAATTCCAATATCGGTCTGGTATTGGTGTGTTCTTACCAGTTGATCTTGCAGAGTGTTTAGTGAAGTTGAATCGGGTTGCGGTTGGTTTCCATGACTTGTGGATCATTGAGTTATGTTGCTTGAGCCTTGTCTGATGCTCCCGAAGAATTGCATGATGTTTTAGGCATTTTGGAGATGTTTTTAGTGATTTGGACTAACATGTTATTGTTTACATGTTTCATTATGAACCAGTTGGCCTTTGGCCGACTTGATTAATTTGTTAATGCTTGCAGATGGTATAAGGGAAAGTTTCAAGATTCATTTTAGGAGACAGAAGACAAAGATTGAAGAAAGAAGATATTGAGCGAATATGTAGATTCCAGTGAGATTCTGGTCTGGTAGGACTGAAGCTGGGATGGCTGAGGTCCAGATCAGTGCAAACCAATGGAAGTTGTTACCGAATGATGATTTGTTGAGAGGATGATATGCGGATCTCAGATTTGTATTTTAAGGATTGTTTGTAATCCTAGGCTGTGGTCCAACATGTGGCATATGTAATTCATTAAACTATTATAAGAGTTGTTCATAGTGTTCTGGTTATGTATTCTGGTTGTGTTATCAATTTATCTTTTTGCTTTATCTGGTGTTGTATTACTAATTACTGGTATCTTGCATGGTGTTTTTTGTTTAGGCTACGAGGTGGGGATGTATTTCATTGGATCTCCCTACCTTGATTGATTCAGATACTCTGTAGTAGCATGTGAAAATATTACAATAGGGAATGCACATGCATCCAGGCACACTACCTAGAGCTCACTAATCAAAAGATAATGACCCAAAAGGCTACAACCCTCAAGGAAGTATCACTAGCTTACAACAAGATTTATACTATATTCCAAAAGGAATGAACTGCAATAGTAGCATCTCCAAATGTCTGATGATAGTTCTGGTTAAGAACAACTATCTTCTCTACAACGCCAATCTCTCCTCAATGCACTACACCAAAATATGAATCCTTGTTCGTACATACACCACCCTCTGATAATGTTGACACAACCTCGATATATAAATTACATGACAATATTACCTATTTATACTATTGGTGTAATTATTTAGTCTTATAGGATATAATTACACTTTACTTAAGTTAAATTAGGATAATGCATCTCATCATAGTTTGGATATGAGATACTTAGGGAAGAGTGCACATAGGGATGATGCTTGTAGGAGAAATTCTACCTTTTTTGGTCTTATCTTGTTGTTACATTCCACATTCAGTGGGTAATCCACCTCTTGTGGAATATTTTATTATTTATCCTACCTACCCCTACTTTTTCTTACCTACCCTTGTTTCTCATTGAGCCACATGTCATGATTGTGTACTCACATATCCATTTGGCCTTGCCTATATAAGTAGGCCCATATTCATCGTATTGGTTAAACCAGTTGATCACTTTTCCATATTGATGAGAATACAATTTGTTCTTGTCAAACTATTGTCTCTCTTTTGTGTGATTTTCATTATGCCCTTGATCTTGGCAAAATTACACATGGTATCAGAGCCATTGGAGCTTCATTGATTGGTTTTGGGACACATCTTTGAAGGCTTCTAATTTTGGATGTGAGGTACTGCACGTTTTGGAGGCATCCTAGAGCATTCTCGACCTCACCATTGCATCTGAGAGGTTGTTTCCATAAAAATCGAGTATAAACTCGTCCATATTTGGCGAAAGTCAAATTTTGGGTGTTGGAGGAAATTTTTACCCAATTTGGGTAATATGGTACAGATTTTTAAAAAAGAAAAAATATTTTTTTATTCTACGAAAATATAATTTCAATCTTTTTAATCTTTTTTTTTTTTAAGTGAAAAGTTAAAAAAAAAAAAAATATCACATATTATTGTCGGGGGGGGGCGCGTTACCCCACCCCGACTTGTACTGTCAGACCTGCAACTATAGGTTACACTGACCATACCTCACATATCTATGTCCTCCCAACCCGGTGGTGTGTGGCATCGTTTGGCCTTTGGCGGCGTGTGGCATTCTCCCGGCCCGATGGTCTTCACTCGACCTCCGACAACATCTCTCGGCCCCGCCGCAGCGACTGTCGGTCACCATCGGCCCCCACCGTGATGCTGACCTGCCACACCAAACCCCCCAGACCTGCCATATGACCTTCTGTCGACCTCCCTCCGGCAGGACCCACGTCTTCCACATGGTAGGTGGCCACTGGCCCATGGAAAAGACACTTTGCGCCACATCATCGCATAGTCAGCTGCCACGTCATATGTCCATAGAGAGAGGGAGAAGGGTGCGATGACCATTATGATGGTCATACGTTCATCAATTTTAACATAGTGAATTGTTGGCGTCTGCCTGTGTCACCACCTTTTTGAAAATTTTAGACCTCTCTCCATTGAGCAGTTTGATTTTTTGGGTCAACTTTGAAGGCCCATAACTTGCTCAATTGTGCTCCTTTTTGGGTGCATTTTATTTTTATTTGGGATAATTTTTCATTCTCTCTATAGTGGTGTGGTTATTTTATAATTTTGGTGAAATTTGTTTTCAGAATTTTCAGATTCTCTCAGCAGTACTTGTCCAATCCTCAATTTTGCAACTTAAAAGCCTTCTTTTAGGCTCATACGACCTCCTTTTCAAGTGCCATTTTTTTTTTTAGTGCATAATTTTTCGTCTACTTTTATAATATATCATCAGTTTGTAAATATTTTGAGTGGATATTTTACTTCTATAAATTAGTGCTTTTTGGCTTACTTGGTACTTGTACATTGCTTGGATCTTAGTTTAGATCTCTTGCATTTCTAGTTTGAGTCTCCTTTGGCCTCTTTGAGGTAGTCGTAAAGTTTAAATCAGAAGTCCACTTTGCCATTTTTTGAAAGTGGCCCATTGTACACACACTAAGTAAAAAGTGTCAAATCATCATTTATTTTTTTCGGCGGGGGTGGGTTCTTGGGGGGTATCTTGTGTGATTGTGCCTCTCTTTCCTTGTGCTCTTTCATTTTTGTTTCTATGAGTCCTCATAAATTTCCACCTTTAACTCCACATAATTATGCATCTTGGAAAATAAAAACATAGAGCAAACTAATGGAAAAAGGACTCATGCATTTCATAGATGAAAGAATGCTACCACCAGCAGATCCTAAGGCTGATCCTAATGCTCAATTAGAATGTCTCACTAAAAATTGCATGGCTCTTGGAACTTTGCATAAGTATGTATCAGATGACCTTATTTTTCACATTGAGAAGTGTTCTACAATCAAAGAGGCTTGGGATATCTTTTTGAAATTGTATAGTGAAGTTGATGAAATTAGAGGCTACAAGATTGACAATGAGCTCACCAACTTTGATCCCAAGAGTTTTGATACAATCCAAGATTATGTCACCAAATAAAATGAGCTAAGAGCAAAGCTTATGGATTGTGGAATTGATAAAAAAGATGCTCAATTGATATTCAACTTGTTGGACAAGCTTTCACCTGAATATGCAGCATTTGTTTCTAGCTTCCAAACTCATCATTTGACAGTGGGGAGTTCCTACACTATGCCTTCATTTGATGCTTTCACAGAAATGTTGATGTTGGAACAATATAAGTTGTTGAACATGGGGATTCTCAAGTCTTCAAAGTCCAAGGCTTTGGTGGCTAATCATGAGAGTCAAGGCAAAGATTCCAATAAGAAGAAGAAGCAATCTATGTCAAAGTCACAGCAGGAAAAAGGACAATCATCCTCTCCATCACAAGGCAATTTTTCATCATCTTCCAAGAAGGGGAATCCACCTAAGAAGGAAAAACCAACTTGATGAGTTGACAAATCTCCTTAAGAAGAACAACATCAATTTTCCATCTACCTACAACAAGAAGGAATCATCTCCTTCCACTTCCTCACAGTCTAAGGGAAAAGGTCATGCATTTGTGGCTACAATAGGTTCTTCATAGTAGTGGTTACTTGACTCAAGTGCCTCTTATCACATGGGTTCTACAAAGGAGAAGTTTTATTCATTGGAGCCATCAAAGGTACCCCATATTTACATAGGTGATGATACACAAGTTGAGGTTCAAGGGAAAGGTTCGGTTTCCATGGATGATGGAACATTTGAGAATGTTCTTTATGTTCCTAACTTGTCTACCAATCTTCTCTCGATCTACCAAATCACTCACTATGGGAATGGGAAAAAGGTTGATTTTACACTTGATTTAGTGATGGTAAAATAACTTGATAATGATGCCTTGGTAGCAGTGGGACAAGTCAATGACAACTCAAGGATTTATTCATTCTCCCACTTTGTGCCAAGTTCTCCTTCTATGGCCTTTCTTACTAATTCAAAATCTGAAAGTAAACTATAGAATGAGCGGTTTGGTCACCTCAACTACCGCTATCTTCAAAATCTTAGCACTAAAGACATGGTCACGATTTTACCTCGAATCAAATCAATTTTTCACAAGGTGTATGTTCAGGATGTTCCACGAGCAAGCATCCTAAGGAGAAGTCTGATAAGGGGAAAACTTGGAGAGATTTGGAAGTTATTCAACTTGTTCACAGAAATGTCATAGGTCCATTTCCATCACCTTCATTTAGTAGGGCTCTCTATGTCCTCACCTTCATTGATGACTACTCCTACTTCACTTAGGTCTATTTTCTTGTTCATAAGAGTGAAGTGTTTGACAAATTTCTAGACTTCAAGCCTCATGTGGAGAAGTAATCAAGGAAAGTGGTCAATGTCCATCGCATAGATAATGGAAGGGAATATATGAACAAAAGACTTGAGGATTTTTTTACATTTGAGGGGGTTGATCTTCAATATTCAGTTGCCTACACTCCACAGCAGAATGGAGTTGCAGAATGTAAGAATAGAACTCTCAAGGAAATGGCTAGCTGTATGATTCATGCTCATTCTCTTGATCCCGCTTTTTGGGCAGAGGCTATTAGTTGTGCTATACACATCCAAAATCGAGTTCCTCACAAATCTTTGATGGGTATTACTCCTTTTGAGGCTTGGGTTGGTAGGAAACCGATTGTGAGACATTTCAGAGTCTTTGGATGTCTAGCATGGGGTCACATTCCTCTACAAAAATACAAGGCATTGGAACCTCAGAGTAGGCCTTGTATTTTTGTTGGATATCCTTAGGGTGTTAAGGCATATCGATTGATGGATATAGAGACACATGAGATGTTTATTGAGAGGAGTGTTCATTTTGAGGAAAGCTCTCCTAGCTTAGTCTCACTTCCTCCTCTACCTTCCTCCATTGTAGATAGTGATGAGAATGATTTAGATGATGAGACTCCTTCAACTCTAACTCGTAGGGTTATACCTTTGTAGGGTTCACTGGTAGTTGCAGGGCCTCATCCTCCACCTCCACCTAGACCTCATTAGGCTCGACGGACACTTGAGTCAGCGGGGTTCTCTTATTGGGGATCCTTTAGATACACAGAGGACTTGATCACAACATTTGGACCTTCCACTTGCATACATTGCTATCGCTTCTAATCCACAGACATTTTAGGAAGCATCAAGGGTTCCCGAGTGGGACCAAGCTATAGAGGAAGAGTATAGTTCCTTGATGAGGAACAACACTTGGGAGTTAGTCCCTCTCCCTAAGGGGAGAAAGACAATTTGATGTAAGTGGATCTATCAGATCAAGTTTGTAGTGGATGGTAGTATGGATAAGTATAAGGCTTGACTTGTTTTGAAACGTTTCTCATAGGTTCCAGGTGTTGACTATACTGAGACCTTTGCACCCGTAGCCAAGATGAACTCCATTCTCTTGACACTTGCTATTGTAGCAACTCATGGTTAGGTTGTCCATCAGATGGATGTGAAGAGTGCCTTTCTTCATGGGGATCTTGATGAGGAAATATATATGGAGCAGCCATAGAGTTTCATCTAGGATTCTTCATTGGTTTGTCGACTGAGGAAATCTCTCTATGGCCTTAAGAAAGCTCCTAGGGCTTGGTACACCAAGATGGATTCCTTCCTTCTATCAGCACGGTTCACCAGGTGTCATTCTGATCCGAATGTCTATATTTTGCGACAGGATGACTCACACTTGATACTTGTGCTCTATGTTGATGATTTAATCATTATAGGGAGCACCTCATCCATCATTAGCAGTGTCAAATCTCCTTTGCATGACATATTTTCTATGACTGACTTGGGTATTTTGCAATACTTTCTTGAGATAGATATTTCATAGTCACCTTCTGGGATTACACTTTCATAGCCCAAGTATTCTCTTGATCTACTTTCACGCTTTCATATGGCTGATTGTAAGCCTGCATTGACTCCCTTTCTTTTAGGAGTCAAGATTGAGGCTAAGCGCTCCTCTCCACTAGTTGACGCCACATTGTATCGTCAGCTTGTGGGTAGTCTCATCTACTTGACTCACACATGCCCTAACATTTCATTTGGGGTTGGCATGGTTTCCTGCTTCATGCAGAAACCACATGAGCTTCATTGGAAAGACGTCAAACACATCCTACACTACATCCAGGGTACACATCATTATGGGATTCACTATGCAACAAGCACAAGAATTCACTTGGTTGGATACATAGACTCCGATTGGACTGGCGATCTTGATGATCGTAAGTCTACTTTTGGTTACAACTTCCACCTTGGTCTAGGCCACATTTGTTGGCACAGAAAGAAACATCATGCTATTGCTCTCTCTTCAACTGAGGATGAGTATCGAGGGGTTGTTAATGTAGGGATTGAGACTATTTGGCTTCAACATATTCTCACAGAGTTTGGGTTCTCCACTCCATGGCTGACAGTTCTACATTGTGACAATCAAAGTGCTATTACAATCTCAAACAGTCGAGTCTAGCATCAATGGACCAAACACATCGAGATTCATATGCACTACATTCAAGATCTGAGTTAGGAGCAGGTCATTGATTTGTAATATTTTCTTACAACATAGCAGGTTGCAGACATATTCAACAAACCCTTCACTGAGAGTAAGTTCCAGTAGTTGCAAGCTCTCTTGGGGGTGTGGGATGTTTCATTAGGGTGGGTCAGCTGACTTCTCCTTCCTCTCTTATGGGGGGACTTTTTCCTCTTTGAGGTTTTGTCCTTCTTCTTTGAGAGTCTCTTTTGTACATTCATCTCTCTTTTTGGGGGGGATTTTTTCCCACATTGAGTTTTCTCCCTTTCTTCATTTGTGAGAGATTTCATTGCATAGGTTTTACTGCATTTGTATATTGTACATGGGTACCTATCATGGCCTAGTAGTCGAGACCTCTCTTGCATTATTGACTTGATTCTTCATTCCCTTAAGTTGTACTTAAGGGGGGGTGTCGGTGTAATTATTTATTCTTATAGCATATAATTACACTTTACTTAGGCTAACATAGGATAATGCATCTCATTGTAGTTTGGAAATGAGACACTTAGGGAAGTGTGCACATATGGATGATGCTTGTAGGAGAAATTCAACCTTTTATGGTCTTATGTTGCTATTACATTCCACATTTGGTCAGTGATCCACCTCTTATGGAATATTATATTATTTCTCCTACCTACCCCTACTTTTTCTTACCTACCCTTGTTTCTCATTGAGCTACATGTCATGATTGTGTGCTCACATGTCCATTGGACTTGCCTATATAAGCAGGCCCATATTCATTGTATTGGTTAATCTAGTTGATCACTTTTGCATATTGATAAGAATACGGTTTATTCTTGTCAAACTATTGTCTCTATTTTTTGTTCTTTTCATTGTGCCCTTGATCTTGGAAAAATATTACATATATAATTCATCAACCTTGATAACAAGGTCACCTAAACCCTCAACTTATAATTACAAAATCACATTACACGATACAAAGATCGACCATTGGACCAATATAATGATATACATGACATAACATGGACCTAAATCAAATCTCCAAGCATGCAACACCACCGAAAATTAGGCCAAGATCAACTACAACATGCTATGCCACCAGGAAAACTACATAATATAAATAACATCACCGATTCAACAAAATCACCAAGAACTCGCACAACGATCCATGCAAATCATCAAAAAAAATAGAACACAATTAGGAAACATCAACAAGCACATTATAATCATCACTAACAATTGCACCAACACCACTTATCAAATATTTATTTGTCAATGTCTAAAACTCAGAAACACTCAAATAGTAGCAACTGTCATGAAGAAAGATAAATTACAGAGCACCAAATCATGAACCATATGAAATGAAGATACATAAGACCATCTCAAACAATATCCCAAAATATCAGTAGAAGATCTGATCACGCCGTAATATACCAGAGGAAATATTGAACTCTGCAAAGCACTGGTCAGAAAAAAAACTACAAAATTGGATCATATGATATAATTAATTAAGATTCTCAGATCACCAAAACCAATACAGAAGAACATAGTAATACTATAAATACTCCATACACCAAAATAAGATCACAATGAACTAATCTACAATCACAGGAGCAGAAATATGTTGACATCAATGACAACAACATATCCTAGCAACAACAATGTCCGACACCCTTTTCTTCCCCTAATTGAAATTAGAAGAGGCAACTTATAAAATCTCAAAGGTTTTTTCATAGGCCACAATCCCACATCTATTAAATATCTAGAATGTCCTTGAAAATATGCTATAAAAGTCAACAAAATGTATATTTGGCCTTGGACCAAAAGTTTCTCTATGAAAGTGTTTCTTATTTTTAAATCTACTCAATCCATCACTACATTGGATATTTTGAGAGAGAGATCACTATCACCCTTAGTAGCAATATAGTCAAAAATTAAGATCAAGATATAAAATCTTACCTCTTTTCTCTAGAAAAATAAACAAACTAGATGAATTATTTTGGATTAGGCCATCAAAGATTTTATTCCTAAAATTTTGAATATTTTGAGTAATTTTGTTTCACACCCATAGAAGAGGAATCCAAATTTGACGAGACAACCACTTCAAAACTATTAACCAAAAAAAATTAGGACTAGAACTAAGTGAAACTCTTTCATGTGAGTTATTTTCTCTTATCCACCACCTCTATCACCATCATACATTAAAATATATTGGCCAATACTAACACCCAAATTTTATTGTTCAAAGATTATTCGTAAGTGGAATTTTTTCATATTTTTATTGCTCCTCTGAGATTTTTCCAAGATTAAGAGCTCAATGAAAATTACAATAGAGAGACAAAATATAGGACAAGAATAAATTGTATTCTCATCAATAGATAAATGACCAATTGTTCCATACAATATAATATTCCACATGAGGTGGATCACCCACCGAATGTGGAATGTAACAATAAGATAAGACCACAAAAGGTGGAAATTCTCCTACACACACTATCCCAATGTGGCACAAAACACCCAAGTATCTCATACCCAAACTACTATGAAATGCATTATCCTAAGTAAACTCAAGTAAAGTGTAATTATATCCAAGATGAATAATTAATTACACCAACACTCCCCCTTAAGTGCAACTTAGGGAAATGCACTTAAGTCTACAATGCAACTAAGAAATGCAAGATGGGTCCCGGCTACTAGGCCATGTTAGGTACCCATGTACAAATGCAAATACATGCAAACCAATGCAATGAAATCCCTCATAAAGTAGGGAAAGAGAGAAAAACCCAATGCAAAAAAACCCTCCCCCAAAAGAGAGATGAAAAATATACAAGAGAACTCTCATACAAGTATGTGAGGGACAAAACCTCATGTGAGGAAAAATTCCCCCCCATATGAGAGAAGAAGAGAAGCTAGGTAGCCCCCCCCTCGTAATGTAGAATCTGCACCAATGATAGAAGCTCAAGAATGAATGAAGAAACTACTTCATGAATGTCGAACAACATTCCTCCCCTTAGGAAGAAACAAAACCAAAGGCGAATCCATGAAGTCTCCCAATCATGAAGGGAAGATGTAGGAAAAAACTCATGATGAATGGAATCTCTGAAAACCACTCAAGTGTCCCCATGTCAATGCTAAAAGTTACCCCCTCCAAAGGTTGTGAACTACTCCACACTGCTGAAAAAGGTACTCCAAGATCTAGTGGAGAAGAATGTAGAACAATTCCCAAAGACTCACATGTCTCCTCTAAAGATAAAGAGTCCTCCTGCAATTGTTGTACATAATTATCCACAATCATGTAAACCTCGAAAGAATGATCATGTAGAGAATGAACAAGAGGGTCAAAGTATTCCCTCACAACAATCGAAGAAGGATCATCTTTATCAAAGAGAAGATGAATATCATCAATGATGTCTCCCAAATATGCAATGTAGGATTCCACAAATAAACCTGCAATGTCTATCAAGTAATCATTCCATGAAACTAAAGTTGGAAGACAAGATGAATCTTGTTGCACTGAATCACAAGAAGGCAAAACTATCGCACTATTTGCATCATCAGGTGCAATAGGTGATATCATATCAATAGGAGGAGATGAAATGGAAGGCTCAAGAATGGGGTCACATGTGAGAATCCCCTTGAGTTAAAGTACCCAAAGTTCTCCTCAAAATCTGAACCATCACAAGAAGTGTGATCATCATATATAGAATCGTCATGTTAAGAATTATCATATGTAAAATCATCCTCATCACTAGGAACAAAATATGAAAAGGAATATAAACGAGATGCATGATCCACCACCCCATTTGAAATGATAGCTCTACTCTCCAAGTCTCTAATGAAAACTGACTCAGGTGTGAACTCCACAATTCTCTTCATTGCCCCATGTGTGATTTGATATATGGAAAGAATATTGTTTGTCAAGTGGGGTACACACAACATATCATTTAAGGAGTTATCCCTAATGGAAATAGTTCCTTTCCCAATCACATCCATGTATGTATGATTGCCCATCAAAATTTGCGTCCTGGTGAAAGACTCAAATGTAGAAAACATAGACTGCAAAGATGGCATATGATGAGAAGCCCCTGAATCTAGACGCCATCTCCCTGAATCATGACTTGTGGTAGCACAAAGAGCTTTTCCTTTTCTTGTCCCAAAAGAGCGAGTCCTCTCACTTGTAGAAGCCATGAATGCTTTCCCTTTCCCTTTTGAATGTGAGGAAGTGGAAGTTGATGAATCCTCCTTCTTGTAGGAATTAGGCAAATCAATGCCTAAGGACAAAGCACCACCTTCTCCACAACAAGGAGATTCATCCTCTTCCAACAATGGAGAGAAAAAATATAGGACAAGAATAAATTATATTCTCATCAATAAATAAATGATCAATTGTTCCATACAATTAATATGAGCCTACTTATATAGGCAAGACTATTTGGATATGTGAGCACACAAACATGACATGTGGCTCAATAAAAAACAAGGGTAGGTAGGGATAAGTAGGGCTAGGTAGGAGAAATAATATAATATTCCACATGAGGTGGATCACCCACTGAATGTGGAATGTAACAACAAGATAAAACCACAAAAGATAGAAATTATCCTACACACTATCCCAATGTGGCACAAACACCCAAGTGTCTCATAGCCAAACTACTATAAAATGTATTATCCTAAGTAAACTTCAGTAAAGTGTAATTATATCCAAGATGAATAATTAATTACACCAATAGCTCCATTATTAGTGGTTTATATGTAATGGGTAATTGTATGGATATGTGTCACACTTTAGGCTAACAGTACCTGTTCCGGCCAAAAGGGTTCCGGCTGGACTTACTTGGCAGCCACATAGCGCTCGTGTGGCAATGTATTTCTAGTCAGAAATGTTCCAGCCAGAACGCTTCCGGTCGGAACATTTTTGTCCTTTCAATACACTGCACTATAGAAACTCAAAAATATTTTGAATAGTTTTGGCCGGAACCCTTCCATCTGGAACGGTTCCGATTAGAACTGTCTATGTGGAATGCCAAGTGGCAGCCACATCAACAAAAATGATGATTTTCTAAAACTTGTCACTTCTACAATAAAATTCAATAGGTAAATCTACACATATAATTTTTATAATGTTTTGATTACATTTAATATATAAAAAATAAAAAATACTACGACTAGGTATTCTTTTGTTCTATAACAGGTCGGTTTGAAAAACAAAAAAAAATATCGAATCACTTCAAAAAAATTTGAAAAAAATATGGTTCACTATAAAAGAGTCTTCTCCAAAAGGGTACTTTTAGGTTTTTTATTATCATAAATTGAATAGACAATATATGGTGGGAGAAAAAAAATCGTCAAATTCTGGCATATTCGACTTCCAAATGCTATAACAAAGAAAATATACATCAAAAATTATTTTTTTTGTTTTCATGCACTATATATATGTCATCTATAATGGATATCAAAATCAGAAAAAAAAATAAGTTGCTTCACATTTTCTTTTGTGGTGGGAACTAATCTCCCTGATTTTTAGTGTTTTTCAACAATAAAAAAATGGACTTTAAAGCTAAAAAAAAATAAAAAATTATTGACAATTTTTAAAAAAAAATAGTAGACTTAAAATTCAACAAATTTTACACATTTCATCAGTTTAGCAACAAAATTGAATAGTTATTGTTGTGTTAACCTTTTCCTTTGTAAAAGTGTGACACAGGTTTATGCTTTTACACTAATATTTTAAATCACATTACCTTTTTTTCTGTGTGAGCAAAATGAGGATTTGAACCTTTGTTGTACCATTAACAATGCGACCACTTACCCGTCCCACCACACAATGATCCTCAATTCATATTATCTTTTCGATGTATAGTGACTACATTAATTTATTGTAGTGTATTAGAAGAACAGAAACACACACATGGAAGAAAAATAAGAGATAAGTACTTTTATCATTTATATGGTACAATTTTATTATTAATGTATTTTAATTTAAAAATATTAATTACTATTATTTTATCAACCCACAAAATTTGGAGAAAAAATAAAAAAGATAGAAATTACATATTTCATAACGTATGCCTTATTTTTATGTTAATTTTAGTACCCATTATACAATTATGTTTTAGGCTCATTCATCATTATTTCTTTCCTTAATTCTTATTATATTTTTATAGTAACTAAATAAGGAAATTCATATAGATCCCTATGTAATTTCATTCTCTCGTGTTCATTAGAAGTCAAAATAATATGAGTAGGAAGAATATGAAAAATAGACATAAGAAAATCCTAACATATGAGAAGTTAATGCATGTTGTAAATAAGAATTAGGAGAGGAAGAACTAGAAGGAACATTAGAAGAAGACACTAGGGAGAGAGGGTAATGATGTACACTAATTTTTCAGCATTTTGACCTATATTCTTAATTACTTCCATTTGACATTGCTTGTTAATTAATAAATACAAAACACATGAATCAAAGTAGAAGGATGCTCATATCTATATCCAAATTTATAATATCTAATTAAATATTTGTGTGGTTAAAGCTACACATTATTTATTTGTTTATTTCACATGATAATTATGATCAAAAGGAATTTCCTTATTAGACTAATATGTACCCTAACTTAAAGCCATCTTAGGGTTCACTTTGGGACTTCTCCTTAATGAGAATGCATGATGATGAGACCTTGGAATACAATCAAAAAATAAAATTCCTAAAGAAAAGAAAGACTAAATGAAGATTTATAATTGATTTAAAAGGCATTGAAATTATAAATCTTATATTACAAGAATAAAACAAAAAATTACTTGCCTTATACCCAAAACCTATGGGATGTAATGTCAAATAGGTTCACCAAAATGAAAAGAGTTTAAATTTGATCCTTTTCTAATTATCTAGGTTAATTAATCAAATTTAGCATCTAACATGTGAAACTAGCTCAAATAAAGAGTCACGTTAATAAATGATTCTAAAACAAGTTACAAATTTAACAAACATAGATAGGGGTACATAGCTCTAGATGTGAAAGTACAAGATCAATTGTAATATATGCTTTATGATACAATTTTTATTTTTGTTATAATATTTACAAGTTTGATTCTCTAATAGAGTAAAAATCGACCTCTACTCTATTTTAGTTAGATGCACAACTAAAATTATAATCTTCACTTACAATTTTATGACTTTGAACCAATTTTATGACTTTCAACATTATACCTTT
Source organism: Cryptomeria japonica (assembly GCF_030272615.1). Classification (NCBI taxonomy): domain Eukaryota; kingdom Viridiplantae; phylum Streptophyta; class Pinopsida; order Cupressales; family Cupressaceae; genus Cryptomeria; species Cryptomeria japonica. The sequence continues at coordinate 582,441,889 of NC_081405.1, forward strand.
GATTTTCATGATCTTGTTCACATGTGATATTTGTGGTGCTGAGAAGTAATATTATAACTTTTAATATTAGGGAAAAGAAGTAGACTAGATGCTCACTTTATGCCTTAGTCAAGGCCTTATATTCATTAAATGACTTTCAATAAGTTTGAAAATATGTTGTAGAAATGGGAAAGCCAATTTTTTTCCTTGCAATCTCAAATGGTGATGTAATTATCTTTGTTATGAAATGATAAAATGAATTTTGAAATTATTATGTTTGTGTTGATAGTAATGACTAATTGTAAGTACATTGGTGTAGACATATATTTAGGGTTTGGATTTTAAAGTTGGGGGGTCAATCTACATTTGCAATCTAAAATAGGTTTAAGATCACAACTATAGTTTTAAGCAAAAATAACAAAATAAAAAATTAGACTCAAACCATTAAGAAAAAAACTCAAAATCAAATGAACTATATATTTAATACTCACTATTGCATAAAAACATAACACCTAAACATTGAACTATTATTTTTAAATAAAAAATAAATTAAATCCAAAACTAATAAATTTTATTTTACTTTAAAAAAAATACTTTACTCTTACAATTATAAAATCTCAAATATCCATTAAAAATATTTAGGAATCTGCACCTTATATATTACAATAACTCCTTTCTTATTCCAATAATATGAACTTGACTACAGATTACAATTGTCTTCCTCAAGGCCTTTTAAGCTAGCTAAAAAAATAAAGTAAAAACAGCTAGAAGAAAAAATAAGTAGGGCACAATGAAGGTTGTTAAAAGCTATTTTAAGATTGAATCCCAAAATTTAAAGTGATAAGAATTAAGAAACCCCGAATGAGGTGGATACCCTGGTAGCAAATTAGCCATAGGGAGACACCATTGGAGCACATGAGCTAGCTGTAAAACGATCAATTGTCCTTATTCACATAGAAATTGGAAAATGTCCAAAGCCCACACGTGGCAAAACTTTTCAAAAGTAAAATGTACATGGTACCAAGCTATGAACAGTGGATATGTTGGCCACAACACAGTTCTTGTTTTCAAGCTCTTCCTTCATTTTATGTGTGCTTACTCTATGGATAGTTAAACGATTTTTGGTGTCTCAGTCCTACCTTTGAAGGATTAGTGGCCCACAATTTTCAATATGAAACACCAATGTATATATTTTTGGGTTTCCATGTTTCTGCAACATGGTATTCATACATTATGATTTAAAAGTTCTTTAGAATGTACTTTTCAAAACCACATTGAAATATGATATTTTCATAAGCTTCAATCTGTTAATTAAAAACGTCAAAAATGTACAAATTCCACAGCATAGAGTTTCTCCAAAGCTCTGTGTGGCCAGACAAGCATGGAAACAAAATGTAGATCATGGTGTTTTCCTTTTTTTTTTATTATAAAATGATAAATGATAAAATGAATTAAAAAATAAATAGTAATGACTAATTGTAAGTACATTGGTGTAGACACATATTTATGAGTTTGGATTTCAATCTTACATCTCCAATCTAAAATAGGTTTAAGGTCATACTTGTAGTTTTAAATCAAGATTGAAAATAAAAAATTTGAAAATTAGACTCAAATCATTAAGAAAAACTCAAAATCAAATATGCTATATATTAAATTCCAACTATTCCATCCAAATACAACTAAACATTAAACTATTATGTTTAAATAAAGAGATAAATTAAATTCAAAACTAAAGAATTTTAAAAAAAGCTATATACTTTTACTCTTGCAATTACAAAACCTAAAAAATCAGCTTTTATATATATCAACTCAAAATAGATATGTTTACTATTTGAATCTGCCTTTTCTTATTCCAATAATATGACCTGGACTATAGATTACAGTTATGTTCATCGAGGCCTTTTAGGTTAACTAATAAATTAAGCAAGAAAACGAGAAGAAAAACAAAGTAGGGCTCAACAAAGCGTTTTAAAAACTATTTTAAGAGTGAATCCCAAAATTTAAAGTGATAAGAACTAAGAAGAAACCCCGAATGAGGTGGATACCCTGGTAGCACAACAGCTATATGTAGACCATTGGAGCACATGAGCTAGCTGTAAAACGTTCAATTGTCCTTATTCACATTGAAATTGGAAAATGTCCAAAGCCCACATGTGACAACGCCTCAAAATCCAAGTAGACAAAGTTAGAAATGAGCAACCAAGTCACTTTCCAGTATGAAACACCACACCCAAACATTGTTTGTATGTACGCCACAATTTACTATCCACATACCATACCTGATTTTATTGAATTGGGTGCAGGTGAGGCCCAAAATGTCCCAGCCTGGTGATGACAACCATGAGGTTGGAATAGTAAAAAACAAGAACGAAGCGTGGAGAAATGAAGAAGACGCTGACTTTAGATGAACATGCGCCGCCCTTGTGGGCTTTGGAGGCACCACAGTTGCCCTGTTGCGCACTTGCACGACAGCTTTCCATGCATTTCTCAACTCTTTGTCTGCCCTCATGCCTCTCTCTCCTCGTGATTGCTGCATTTCTTCTACGTCCTCGTTTTCTGCAACCTTGGATTTCCAACATAACTTTATCACACACATTCTGTTGCCCACTCCCCAATCTTCTGTAGAAAAATGCAATTTTAATGCAAGATTTTCACTGTGGAAATTATTGGCTCTGCAACCTTCAAAGATGGGATGCCTGAGTAAAAAAATGGCATATCTTGGTCTCGTGCTAATCATGCTACACATGACCCCTTGCACCTGCTCTTCTCGTAAACTCAAAGGTATTACTGCTGTCTTGATGGATTTGAATTGCACCCAACTTGCAGAACTATCATAATTTCTTCATATTTCGATGTTTTAGCAGTATTTTTATTACTATTATAGTATTAAGATTGCCCAAGGCTTCTGCAATCACCTGCATTGACAAAAGTGGTAAGATGCGGTTGATTTCAGAAACTGTAGACAATATGATAGATTGCAGACAAGATAATTTTCTTGAGATAGCATGGACTTCTATAAGATCGAATCTAGTGTTGTTCGAGGAATGGAAATGCTCTTTTGTGTGAAAAGAAAATGCTTTGTTTTGCAAGACCTGTATTCCAATATAATAAGAAGTCATTTTAAAGACAGAATATTTTGAAAGACTGAAGAATGCATCATGTATTTGTAAAGGCGGATGGTCATTTGTATTTATTTATTTTTTCTGTTTCTTCCAAGGCAAAACTTTTCAAAAGTAAATCGTACATGGTACCAAACTATGAACAGTGGAGATGTTGACCACAACACAACTCTTGCTTTCAACCTCTTCTTTCATTTTGTGTATCCTTAATCTATGTATACTTGAAGGATGTCTGGTGTCTCAGTCCTACCTTTGAAGGATTAGTGGCCCACAATTTTCAACATGAAACACCAATCTATATATTTTTGGGCTTCCATGTTTCTCCAACCTGAAATATTCACACATTTTGATTTAAAAGTTCTTCAGAATGTCCATTTCAAAACCGTATTGGAATACTATATTGTCATAAGTTTCAATCTATTCTTTTTCCTCCGTCGAAAATGTAGGAATCCACCGGATAGAGTTCCTCCAAAGCTCTGTGCGGTCAGACAATCATGGAAACAATTTAAGATTATGCTGTTTTGATTCTTTCTTTATGCGTTAATCTTTATGTTTCTTAATTCTGTCATGGTATACTAATCTGTCATAACAGAAAATGGTTATAGATTTCTTGGTTCTTCCCACTTTTTTTTCCCTTGGCTTTGCCACATGCTCTTGCACTCATTGAAGGTGGTGTTAGTCTGATGCCATGAATTTTATTTCCATCTCCTTGGATGAGAGTTGTTTGTTGTCTTACGAGATTAAAAACCCTATGCCTCTTTGCTAATGTTTTTGGTGTTTTCTTTTCCCTTTTTCCAGGTATGGTGCAGCAAAGTCCATTAACTACAGTATTCACTATGCCAGCGAAGATGAATAGTTTTGCTGCAGTGCAGGTAAGGATTTTTCATTAACAACTATTATTCCTTTTAGAATTCACTGAAAAAAACATGTAATCTTCCTCTTTTATGGCCAATGCAGAAATCTACTCCAAAAACATCAAAGAGTCATTTCCTGAAGGGGTGGATAGAGACATGGCCAAGTACAATACACCCTAGACTCTTTCTGCATGAAGTGCATACAGGCCCAAATCCGATAAGCAATTCTTTTCCCTGGGCCAAACGCAAACCAATACCACAATCTCCATAACAGTTTCAAGTTTTACCACAGAAATATGAGTACTTTTCTATGGAGGGGATTGTTCAATATCGGCTGCAAACCCTAATTTCTCTATATAAGCATAATTGTTCCTATAATTTAGTTTATGTACCAAAAGAATGAGCTAATTGCGGGGTCTCTTATGACCCAGTGAGAAAGCTAGTAAGCTGCTTAGAGAAACAATGGTCAAAATATACACATTTGAGAGCCATTCAAAAGAACAGATGGTGAACATAACTTACAGTCCCATGTATACTTCTGTTTTTGAGATATTTTATATTGCATATGTAATGGGTTTTGTTCCTACTGTGTACAACAATGGAAATTGATGCCTCTGGGCTTTAATTCCATTTTATAAAGTTATAAAATGAAAATTTGAGTTCTTGTTACTTCGACCAACCATTTTTATTACCACAGATTAAACCAATTTGAGTACTTTTCCATGGAGGCGATTGTTCGATATCGGCTGCAAACCCTAATTTCTTTATCTAAGAATAATTGTTTGTATAATTTATTTTCTGTACCAAGAAAAATGAGCTAATTATGGGGTCTCCAATGACTCAGTGAGAAAGCTATTAAGCTGTTTATAGAAACAACAATCAAAATATACACATTTGAGAGCCATTCAAAAATAACAGATGGTGAACATAAATTACAGTCTCATGTATACTTCTGTTTTTGAGATAACTTATATTGCATATGTGATGCGTTTTGTTCCTTCTTGTGTACAACAATGGAAATTGATGCCTCTGGGCTTTAATTCCATTTTATTGAGTTATTAAATGAAAAGTTGAGTTCTTGTTACTTCAACCAGCCATATTTATTATTAGCTATGAATTGGACATTAAAGAGGGGAGATTGCTAATATCATGGCTTGGAGAGTAACAGGGCGTTCCCTATTGCCCAGATGACAGAAAATGGGAGCTGAAAGTTTAGATGATTTTGATAATATTTGTTCTCATTTAATTTTTATTTAAAAAGGACTTTCTGTCATGAAACATTCATACTATTCGTTAGTTTATTCTGATTATACTGAATTGCTTACACACAAGATAGCTCCCAGGTCATTGTGTGTGCAGATTATTGTGGATAATTGTGGTAGTTCTTGGGACTGATAGTCTCCTTGTAATTGATAAAGGCACAGTAAATCATGTTGGGTGCCCTTTTGAGGAATAAAGATATGAAAGTTCACCATGGTTATATGTACATTTTCAGATGGATATGAAATTGAAAAATTAACCGTGGTTGCATGTAGTAGCACATTTTCAGATGGATATGGAATTGTCTAATTAACCATGATTACATGTAGCAGCATATTTTCAGATATATATGAAATTGCATAATTAACCATGTAGAGTATATATGAAGATGGATATGAAATTGCATAATTAACCATGTAGAGTATATATGAAGATGGATATGAAGTTGTTGTGTATTTGAAAGCGTTTAAAACTAAAAATATTTAAGATATGCATGAGATCAGAAATCAAATTAGTGGAAATTTACCAAGGATAAATTATAAAACTTCAAATTCACAAAAGCTTCTAATCTACTAAAGAAGCATGAAGAGAAAATGCATGAATCAATGAATTCAAACAATAAAAATAACTTTAATCAATTATCTTGCTTATCTCTATTGCCCTTTGTTACCTTTTTTTTTTGAACAAATGATATATCGCTCTTAGATTTGCATAAGTGTAATCTGTAGTATAATGACACAAAAGCTCAAAAATTGTGGTTAGAAAATAATTATGGATGCAGGTTGATTTTATAGATTTTTTTGATATTGAACAATGGTGGAGATAGGTTGAGACTGATGTGAAGAACTATGATCAAGAATTGATGAGAGGATTTGAAAGCTAAAAATAAGAGTTAATTTATTGCCTGATATAGTGAATTGATTGAATGAGAGAATAATGGATAAGAGAAATGAGAGAAAGTGCTAAGTTGAAGTGAAGAAGTGGATGTGCATCAAAGATATAAAAAGAATTAATTAAATAAATTATTTAATTATGTGCACGAAGATAAAATAAATAAAATAATTTATTCAGTTATAGAAGAGAATGTTAAATAAATAGTTATCTAATTATAGTGAACTAGAAGGTTACGTAGAAAATGAGTTAATTAAATAATTAAATTATTTAAATAATATTGGAAGAAAATAATTAATTAATAGAATAATTAAAAATTATTTAAAGTGATGTTGGAGGTAAATTTTGAATTTGAATTAATGAAATAATGTTAGGTTATTTAAATAATAAAATTATTTAATTAATTTAAGAAGTAGAAATGATGAGAAATGATGCAGAGATACGTAGGTTGGTTTTCAATGTCTATAGTTTTCTCATCTTTCAGACAATGTGTTTTATAGTGTTGTTTCAAAGAAAAAGTGAATAATTCAATGAGCTCATACCCTAGTGGATTGAAGGATGAAGTTGTGGTACCCCCTTGAGAAATTGATCAAAAAATAAAAATAAGGTCAATTTCAGAACAAGATGACAAGGCTACGGGAATGGTTAAGATGGTGGAAATGGGATGAAATTGGCTAGAAAGGGTGAAGCAACGAGTTACGATTAGGCATGGTTGGCTAATAAGGCATAGGTTAGGTCAATGGGGAGGAAACAAAAGAAAAGGGGAGGGGCCTCATGAGTCTTATTTCTACATTCACACTTATGCATTGTAAAGTTCCTTTTCAGTTCATTGAGCTAAAAAATGATCTAAATGCTCCACGATTTGGGAATAAGGAAGATGATCAAGTCTTCAAGAAAAATACAACTCCATAGGTTTTGGTGAGCCAAATCTGGGAAACGCAGAAACAAATGTTGAAACTGCAAACATAAAGCAAAACATAAAGGAAATATTTATGGTTGATGCAAGATTGCCATGAACCGAGAATGCTCCTCCATCAGACATATGGGGTTGTTTAAAAAGTGAGTCTCTCACTTTGCTAGGGTCAGAGGACAACCAAGACGATCTACCTCTACCTGACAAATCCAAGATTAATCTTCAACTAGTTTATCCTTCCACTTCAACAAATACTCCTTATATTGACTGCTCTGGTTACTATGCCCAATCCTACTGTCCAAAATGTCTTCAATCTGATCAGATTCCTTCCAAGATAACTGTTTCTCTAAGTCTGCAATACTGTCCTCACTGAATTTTGATTCGTGATACTGATGAAGATCTGCAATGTTAAACACAATTGAAATACTCGGACTGTCCGGTAACTCCACTTCATATGCATTTCCAAAACTAAACTTCCTCAAAATCTTGTAAGGTCCAAACTTTCTCATCTTCAACTTGTTATAAGTTCCAACCAGGAATCTTTATTTTCTCAGTTATACCATCACTTCATCTCTAACTTCAAATTCCTTATGTCTCCTCTTCTAATCTACCTTCTCCTTATACTTTCTATTCATGTCCTCAAAATGTTGCTTACCTTGAATATGTAAGTCCTTCATGTGATCTACAAATTCTTCTACTTCTATACTTCTCTAGTCTTCACTGGTAATATCTCTTAATTATGATATACCTCTAGGATGTATTTAGGTAATAATCTCAAAAGGTGTTCTTCCAGTACTCCTATTTACTAAATTATTGTAGGCAAACTTTGCTTGTGCAAGAATCAAATCCCAACTTCCCGTTTTATCTCTAACTAAACATCTCAACAAATTTCCCAAGTTTTGGTTAACTACTTTTGTCTATCCATTAGTATGTGGATGAAAATTAGAACTTGTTGGCATATGCACACTCAAATGAGACATTGTAGGTGATTGAAGGTTTTATCATTTATGGCAACCTTACAATCCTATGGCACCGGCAAAGAATTACACCAGCATCAACAGATCACACTCTACACTGACACTCAGACCACCGGCACCAACATAGAGAAAGGAAGCATACCGACACAGAGCCCGACAGGATTTTTGATATATTATATTTTCTTTATTATTGTAAAAACCTTGTAAGATGACTTGGCATCATTGTAAAATGACTCTTATATAAGAGAGATCATTGTAGAACATTTGTAAGTAAGGAACAAGAATATACTTATGTGAAATTAGGCAGACCTATTATACGAAATATAGGTAAAAGGGTTTATGTAAGAAGCAGAGCAGAAACCGGTACTGGATTTGGCATTATAGATGCTATTTTGAAGCAGTACAAGATATTGGATTTGTATAATCCACATTGTAAGTCAGTGAGACTTCCCATTGAGTAGTGAGCTCTAGGCAGTTGGCCTTCCTACATGTGTAGGCCCCTCTTGTAGCAATAATATTCTCTTATTGGCCAGTAAGTGAATATTGTGGGTCACAAATCCGACCGAGGTTTTTCCCACACCGGGTTTCCTCATTAAATCATTGTGTTATGGTGTGTTTTTCATGTGGTTGCTTTTAATTCTATTTATTGCATTATTTCTTGCATACCGGTACACTGTTATAATATTCTCTACATGTTTTAAATTAAGAAATTCTATTCACCAGTCAGATACTGATTCACCCCCCCCCTCTCAGTATCTATGGGAATCCTGACAATTGGTATCAGAGCCTGGTCCTCTATTTTTAAAAGCCTAATAGCTTGAGGAAGATCTTGACACCGATAAAGATGGAAAATCTGATGAAGCAACTATAAGTAGCTCTTTCAGACTATGATGTAGAGAAACTGAAGAATATCAAATTAGAAGATGATCTAAAAGCAGCCCAGGATATCATTCAGGCACTTCAAGAAAATCTTACCATTTCAAGAAACAAGAGAAGAGAACTTTGTGAAAAGATGCAAAATGAGAATGATGAAAAAGAAACTCTTAATGATATGATAAACAAGCTAAAACAAGAGAACATGACAACAAAGAATGAGATGCAGGATATGACTATGAGATTTTGTAAAGAAATTGAAGATAGAAAGAAGAATGAAGAAGATTTGACCAGAAGACTAAGTGATGCTGCAAATGAAAACACAAGACTCAGCTATGAAAATGATTTGTTAAAGACAGATTTGATGCACACTCAGAATGACTCCAATGAACTGATGAGGCAGAAAGAAGTATTAGAAAGAGAACTAGATACTGCAAATCAACATAAAGAGAAATTCAAGAAAAGCTTAGAGGAACTTGGTAACTTGTTGAAGAATCAAAAACCTAAAGGTGACACTTCTAGAATTGGCTTTGAAGTTGGTGAAAGCTCCGGTACTGCAAACACATAGCATCATAGCAAACTGGTAAGGCAACCTAATGCTTATAAATTCAATGGAAAATGCTTTAACTATAATAAGTATGGTCATAGAGAAAATGAATGTAGATCTAGAAATTATCAAAATATCAACACACCCACCGGTCAATGTTCAAAATGCAACAAAGTTGGTCACAACTCTAAAAATTGTAGAATGAATGTGAGATGTTATGTTTGTGGAAGATTTGGACACCTATCTAATCAATGTAGAACACAAACCAGGATAGGCTATGGAAAAGCTATTCAGAAGAATAATGTGACTTGTTATGCATGTAACAAAATTGGGCATATTGCAAAATTCTGTAGAAGCAAAGGATCACTGACAGACAACAAAAGTTCTAGCTTGAAAGGTAAAGAAAAAGTTGAAGAGGTTAAGCAAGAATTCTCAAAACAATGGATTAGAAAGTTAGACCTAAATATTGTTGGGAATACTCCTCCACCGGTAGAACCAATCAACACTCCATCAGCAGAACAGAGTATTACTCCACTGGCAGAATAGAGTAGTGCTCCACTAGCAAGAAGTTCTTCATCAAATTGAAGAAATTTTCTTTGAGGGTTTGGAAATCTAATGACACGTGTGCTATTATTCCCTCGGTTAGAGATGAGAAGTTGGAAATTACTTCTATACCGGTAGACAATGTTAAGTGACTACTTAACCAGCATACATTAAATGTGGTAGATGACAAATAAACATTATAAATTTTTGGTTTTGGCTCCATTTCACTTCACCAAGATTTCAAACATTCAAAGAGCGCTAAGGGATTTCGAGCAAAGAGGCAAGAACACTTCAAGCAATCAATCCACCCTAAGACATAAAGAGGTATTTATCATCATGGCATCCACCTCTGCACTTGAATATATAGAAAACCCTACTGTAGTCGAGGTTATAAAACGCCCTAGGCTTGTATTTCAACTAGTTCCCGAGGTAGCAAAGAAAGATGACACTGTAGGTGCTTTTTCTCAAATTCCAAAAGAAGTTGTTTATGCCGAAGACCCCAAAATTTACATTCATTGCAACATAGAGGAATTAGGAGATGAAGAGATCAAAACAATGTATAAATCTATCATATGTGATAATTCCAGAAATATAAAACCAGAACATAAAATCAGTGAAACCCTAGGATTTACTGTAATCCTCTGCATTCCTGAATTTTCCAAGGATGTGATTAGGATAGTCTTAAGCAGGGTACATGGTGAATTTTTCTGGTTAGATGCAATTCACAAAATTACCAAGGAAGCTGTGAAAGTTGTCATAGGGTTACCTTCCACTAGTAATAGGCTAGACAAGATTAAAAAGGTCTCAAATGACCTAGTAACTAAACTAACTGGTGCAACATCAGACAGAAGGTCCTTGAGGGTAAATGATGTAATAGATATAAATGTGAGATTTGTTAGCATGATTTTAGGATATAAAGCTACTCATGCAAATAGACTCAACTCATTTTCAATTTTATGCATTAAGAGTGCTTATGACATGATTACAGACAATGTGAAAATTGACATATGTGAATGGTTCAAAGAAGAGTTAATTGACAACTTAGGCAAGATAAAGAAAGATAAGAAAGGAACTTTTAGGTTTGGTAATCTGCTTTTATGCTTGATGCTACACATAACCAAATAGGTTCCCGGTATAGGCTATAAAGAACTTGGATTTGATATACCGGTAGGAAAACAGTTAATAGAACTATTGAATAACATGGGTGAAGACAAGGAAAAGAACATTCATGACTACTTTCAAGTACTTAAGGCTAAAATGAAGAAGAGAATCAGATTATCACAGAAGATTATTGACAAATACAAGGATGACATCTGGATGGAAGCACTCAGCCCAAGAACAATCTGGGTAACAGAGATGGGTTATGAGACTGATGATCATATAATTGAAACTTATGCTAAAGCACTTCTAGAAGCACCAAATGAAGCAAAGGAAGAAGTATTTGGTAGTATTGAGACCATATAAAAACAAATTCAATCTAAGAAGAGAGTGAAAAAGGTTGAAGCAGTTGTGAGAAGAGGTTCTAGACAGGCTAAGGCTATTAAAGAAGATGTATTGAAACAAACCAGTATCACTGAGGATGAGTTAGGATCTTTACAGCCCGAAACTCACCTATCACCGGTAGCTACTTCTTTGGAGAATGACATACCTGCAACTTTCAAAAGAGTTGTAAGGAAAAGAGATCCTTCACCAGCAACCACACCCTCACCTAGGAGAACTAGACAGAAACAACAAGCAATGAGATCTCCAGTTAGAAAGACTACACCAAAGAAAAAGTTGGCACCAAAGAAGAAGAAGACTAAACAAAACTTGGCCCCTCTTGACAAATTGCTATATGAAATCACAAAGGAAGGGAAACTCAAAAACATAGGAAAGGTCTATGATACACTGTCAGTAGATGACAAAGAACAAGTTGAAAACAGTGTTATTTTACACATGGACATCTATAAAAAGTTCTTAATGGAAGTAATAGATGATCTACTAGATGAATTGTTCAAAAGACATGAAGCAAGAAGACAAGCTGTTGTAGAGCTTGATAAGAAAATCAAAATTGAAAAGTTACTTGTTGTTTACCCAGTAAACTCACCTAAGGAGATATATGACTTAATTGCAGAAGCCAACTGGTCAGTATTCTCTACTGCACATCGACATATTGCTTTAATGGTTCGAAGAGTTAATGAGGTAACTGAAGAAATAGAAAATACATGGGACATATTTCTTGTTGAGAAAGAAAAATGAGAAGAATACAGGAACCCCAAACCAATAAAGGTATACCAGAAGGAGAGAGACAAAGGAAAAGGAGAGGTTGGTGGACCTCTGAGCATCAAAGTAAAAGACAACTTATCCCCACCACATCAAATTGCATCACCGGTAACAACTAAAGATCAACCGACAGATAAGAGTATGGACACCGAGGATATAAATCCTAATCCTAAAGTACTATACATAGTTGATGTTGATACACAAAAGGTCAACATTGTGATAGATAAAGAAACAACTGGCAAGACAGATATGGCTAGTGAGCCACTGGCAACTGACAACATTGACAATACATCAAATAAAGAAGTGTACAAGGGAATTTAACACACTTATTAAAGGAGTTTAAAGCTCTGTATAAAGATACTTGCAAAACAAACTTTTTGACAGTAGACATAGATAAGAAGGTGAGCAAGGTACAGGATGAAATCAATAAACTTGTAGACAGTTTTGTTAACTCACCTGATACATTATTAGTTTTTTAACAGAAGATAACAAGTCTTGAGGAAGATTTAATTAAGCTAGGAAGAGAAAAGGAGAGAATAGTGGATAAGGAAAAGAATTTGAGACTAAGCCTGAGTCCAAGATTGGACTATCTAGCATTCATGCGGAAGGAAATATCTGAGGCACTTGTACAGGGATAGAGAACACCGACAGAGCATATGCAGCACCTCACCGGTACAATTCAAAGAAGAGATGCAACAATAAGAGACAGTAAGAAGTTTATGGAGAGTATAAACTTGATTTTGGTGGATCTATTTCAAATTGTAACTACCCAGTTACAAGGTTGAGACTACAACTTTACTAACATTTTGGCAACCTTTGTCATTGATGCCAAAGGGGGAGTAGTAGTATGAGAAAATAAGAAAAATAACCGGGAGAAGAATTATCTACTCAGGGGGAGCATATTTTTTTGTAACACATTTTTGGTAACATATTTTTGGATTACAATTTTGGATACACTTTTGAATTTTCTCATGAGTGTCGCCATCAATACCAAAGGGGGAGATTGTTGGCATATGCACACTCCAATGAGACATTATAGGTGATTGAAGGTTTTGTCATCGATGGCAACCTTACAATCCTATGGCACTGGCAAGGCATTACACTAGCATCAACAGATCACACTCTACATTGGCACTCAGACCACCAGCACTGGCACAAAGAAAGGAAGCATACCAGCACAGAGGCCGACAGGATTTTTGATATATTATATTTTCTTTATTATTGTAAAAACCTTGTAAGCCAACTTGGCATCATTGTAAAATGGCTCTTATATAAGAGAGATCATTGTAGAATATTTGTAAGTAAGGAAGAAGAATATACTTAGGCGAAATTAGGCAGACCTATTATGCGAAATATATGTAAAAGGGTTTATGTAAGAAGTAGAGCAGAAACCGATACTAGATCTGGCATTATAGATGCTATTTTGAAGCAGTACAAGATATTGGATTTGTATAATCCGCATTGTAAGTCAGTGAGACTTCCCATTGAGCAGTGAGCTCTAGGCAGTTGGCCTTTCTGCATGTGCAGGCCCCTCTTGTAGCAGTAATATTCTCTTATTAGCTAGTAAGTGAATATTGTGGGTCACAAATCCCACCGAGGTTTTTCCCACAATGGGTTTCCTCATTAAATCATTGTGTTATGGTGTGTTTTTCATGTGGTTGCTTTTAATTATGTTTATTGCATTATTTCTTGCATACCGGTACACTGTTATAATATGCTCTACATGTTTTAAGTTAAGAAATTCTATTCACCGGTCAGATACTGATTCACCCCCCCTCTCAGTATCTGTGGGAATCCTAACAGAATTGAACTCTAAATCTGTCTTCATATACTTCCAAAGTGTTCTCCAAAAATAACCAACAAACTTAGTGTCTCTGTCTGAAACTATGCTCTTAGGTAATCCATGCAATCCCACTACTTCCTTGAAAAATAGGTCTACTACATGCAATGTATCTGATGTCTTATTACAAGGTATGAAATGAGCCATTTTCGAGAATCTATCCACTACCACAAATATAGAATCATTCCCTCTCGGTGTTTTGGGCAATCCAAGTATGAAATCCATTTTTATATCCTCCCAAGGTCTTACCGATACTGTCAAAGGTTTATACAATCCCAAATTTTGACTACTACCCTTTTCAATTTGACAAACTCTACAAATTTGCACATATTTCCTAACATCCTTATGAATCTGGGGCCAAAAGTAATGCTCACTTACCAATGCTATAGTTTTGTCAATACCAAAATGTCCAGGTAATCCTCCACTATGTTTCTCCTTTATCAAATTCTCCCTCATAGAACTCTTAAGTATGCATAATTGAACTCCTTTGAATAACATCCCATCCTGAATGAAGTAATCCAACCACTTGCTTCTATCTACTGTAACTGGTTTTTTACATGCTCTCCAAGGTTCTGCAAAATCCAGGTCACCATCATAGAAAGTCTTCAATTCTTCAAATCCTAATATTGTCACCCTCATTTTTGTCAGTAAATTCCTTCTCCTACTCAGTGCATCAACAACTTTGTTAGATTTCCCACTTCTATGCTTCAACACAAAGGTGTAACTCTACAAAAATTCTACCCATCTCATATGTCTCTGATTCAACATACTTTGACTATTCAAATACAACAAAGCTTGATGATCCATATACAACACAAACTCCTTAGGCAATAGGTAATGTCTCCACTTCTTCAAGGCTTGAACTATGGCATAAAACTCTTGGTCATACATTAAAATATCTCCTTCGAGCATCAATTAATTTCTCACTGAAATAAGATACTTCTCTCCCTTCCTACTCAAGACTGCTCCTATTGTTGTTTCACTTGCATCACAATCCACTTGAAATACTTTATTGAAATTCGGTAAAGCTAACATAGGCTACTTAGTCACTTTCTGTTTCAACAGCTCAAAACCTTTATTTTCTCCAGTGGTCCACATGAATTCCTTCTGATCTCCCCTCATTTTCTCAGTCATAGGGTTACAAACTAAACTAAAATTTCTGATGAACTTCTGGTAAAAACTAGCCAATCCATAAAATGATCTTACCTCTCCAATGCTTTTTGGTGTAGGCCACTCAACAATTGCTTTTACTTTCTCAAGGTCCATCTTCAAACCATCCTCAGCTATCACAAATCCCAAATAGACTAACTCATCTTTCATGAAAGTACACTTCTTAAAATTTACCAGCAACTTTTCTTCTCTCAACCTCTATAAAACTTATCTCAAATGCAACAAATGCTCCTCTTTTGTCTTATTGAAAATCATAATGTCATCCAAATATACAATAACAAACTTACCCAATAATTTCTTCAATACCTCATTCATCAACCTCGTGAAAGTACTCAGTGCATTAGCTAACCCAAAAGGCATCACCAACCATTCATACAGTCCTTTATTTATCTTGAATGTCTTCCACTCATCTCCTTCTCTGATCCTGATATGATGATATCCACTCTTCAAGTCTATCTTTGTAAACTATTTGGCTCTGCTTAAATAGTCCATTATGTCATCCATCGTAGAAAAAGGAAACTGTTATTTCACTGTGATCTTGTTTATTACTCTGGATTCGGTACACATTCTCCATTCTTCTGAGGTGTTAATATTGTTGGTATTGCACAAGGGCTCAAACTTTATCTGATCAAACCTTTCTTCAACAACTCCTGCACTTGTCTATTCAACTCTTCATTCTCTATCAATGTCATCTGGTGTGCATCTTTGTTAGGCAAACAAGCTCTGAGAACTAGATCCATGCAATGATTAATACTTCTCACAGGTGGTAAGCCATCAGGCACATTATCTGAAATGATGTCTTCATATTTTGTCAGCAAATCTTTTATCTCTTCTTGTTGTTCTTCTTCATGCTCTAGATTCTCAATCTTCTTAGGAACTAAGGAAAAACACACATTCTCATATATAAATCCATCCAAGAATTTCCTTCCATCCACCAAACAGACTCTAGCATTCGTATAAACTTCACTCTTCAAAGGTTCCTCCAAGGGCAACAAGATTTGCTTCATCCCATTGGCCACAATGGTGTATGTATTCTTCATCCCATAATGTATATCCTATCTATCAAACTGCCAAGGTCTACCCAAAAAAACATGACAAATATCCATAGGCATAATATCACACAAGACTTCATCATGATAATTCCCAATTTTCAATTCTACCAAACATTGCTCATTTACTAACAACTTATGTTCATACTAAATCCATGCTATCTGATAAGGTTTGGGGTGTTTCAATCTTTCCAAATTCAACTTATTTGCCATCTCTTCTGAAACAAGATTATCTGAACTACCACTATCAATAACAACTTTACAACACTTATCAGATACCTTACATCTAGTTTTGAACAAATTCTTCCTCTGCAAGGGTTCATCTCACCTGGTATGACACAAAGCTCTCCATCATCAACAGTTCTCCATCTTCCAGTTTATTATCTGATCTAGTGGGGTTTTCTTCCACCACTACTGCTCTTCTAGTATTCTCTATCTTCTTACATTTGAAAGGATGATGTCCCTTTCCTCCACACTTAAAGAAAGTTCCTCTAAATGTTCTCTTATCTTGTCTTCCGAAATTCTCATTCTGATAGCCATCCAGTTCTCCCCTTCGGTAGAAATTTTTATTATCTTTCTGGTATGAACTACCTTCTTTACTTACTTCCTTGTCCTTGTTCTAATCTGTATAGGTTCCTATACCTCTAGTATATCCTCTTCCTCCTTGAAATCTTCCTCCGGAAAACCTTCCACCTCTTCCTCTCTGCCTCTACTCATGTCTTTTGTTTATATTTTCTTCTACCTTGAGGGCATACTGGTAAGCCTTTTCAACACTCTATAATTTGATCAAACTGAGTTCATCTTGTATAGACACACGCAATCCTTTCAAATATCTTGCAACTTTTTCAACTTCATCACCAACATGTCTGGATCTTATATTCAACATGTAAAATGCTTCGGGGTATTCCTTCACACTAGATTCCTTCTGTCTCAAATTCTACAACTTTCGAAACAAATTCACTTGATAATCAGCTCACATAAATTTTGATTTCAACTTAGCAACCATCCGATCCCATGTCTTGATCTTATATTTACCTCTTCTTTTTCTATCAACCTGTAAATGCTCCCACCAAAGAGATGCATGACCTTTCAACCAGGTACATGCAGATTTCACCTTCCCTTCTTCTGCAGTGTTTTCAAAATTAAAATATTTCTCCATCTCCGATATCCAATTCATCTGAATCCAACTTCCCATCATATTCCAGTGGGGTAAAATGAGGTTTAGTATTTTCCCTACTCAAAACCCTCAAAAACCTTTCCTCATCTAGATCAACCGCTGGTGGGTTTACTTGTTTTGCCAGGGCTTCTTCTCCTTCATTTTCACTTGCATCTTCAATGTGTCAACCTCTTCTCTATTTTGTTTCCATGACTTCCAACCCAACTTCTATTCCTCGCAACATTTCCATCATAAGAGGGTCTGCATTCCCATGTGCTCCACCATTCCTAGTTCCTCTTCGCGCCATCTTTATGCTAGTCCTCTACATCTAGAGGTCAGATCCATAGTTCTCCACCCTACAACAAAATTCTTAGGACAATGCAATCTCTGGAATAAGATCTCGCTCTAATACCACTTAATGAAGTCACCGACTAGGTGGGACCTTAAAGAGATCAATCTAGACCAATCAGCAAGAGTAAACACAACAAAAACAAAAAGACATGATGGAGGCAATGTAGAACAGATTGATTTATTTTATGAAAACTGATTACAGCCAACCGGTAACAACTAGGTTACAGAAACCAGCTCATAGGCCTACTAAAACATGCTCAAAATACAGAACAGGTCACAACCAATACCTCAAATCTCAAGATCTAGCTTCTATGCTCAATCTAACTTCTTTGTTTTGTTCTAATGCTCTATTATAATGATTTATACAATCCAAGGGGATTTGTTCAGCCCAAAAAGGGATCCAAACTTGAAGAACAAGACCTAACATGTAAAACCAACAAGGTCGGCCTCTGCCAAAGAAATTCTTCTGGAAAATCCAAAGGATGAAGTGTAGATCATGGGAAAAGGTCGGCCACATGCCAAGGAACATCAAAATCAATGCTTAGGGCTCTGCAAGCTATGGAAAGGATCTGGTAGATCACTAATGCAAATAGGTACAGGCAACTAGTAACATAAAACTGTCTTGGAAACCAGTAGCAATAACTTGCCAAAAAATTATCTAAATGCTCCACGGTTTGTGAATAAGGAAGATGATCAAGTCTTCAAGCAAAATCCAACTCCACAAGTTCTGGTGAGCCAAATTCGAGAAACACATAAATAAATGTTGAAACTGCAAATAGAAAGAAAAACAAAAAGGAAATATTTTTTGTTGATGCAAGATTGCCATGAAATGGGGATGCTTCTGCATCAGTTCTACTCAAGATCTTAGAGATTTGCCTAAGATAGTGAAGCCCACTAATTTGATATGTAAAGAGTGTCAATTGGGAAAGCAAACAAGAAATTCATTCAAGAGAAAATTGTATACATCTAATGAACTATTAGATCTTGTACATAGTGATTTATGTGGACCTTCTAGGGTGAAAAGCTTGCAGGGAGACATATACTTTATGTTGTTGATTGTTGACTATTCTAGGATGATGTGGGTCACTTTTCTAAGGGAGAAATATGAAGCACTAGAGAAGTTCAAGATATTCAAAGCTAAAGTGGAGAAAGAGACAAGATTGAATCTAAAGTGTCTAACATCTAACAGAGGAGGACAATTCACTTCTAGTGATTTTAATTATTTTTGTGAGGATCATGGAATCATGAGACAGTTATCTACTCCTCAAACCCCTCACCAGAATGGAGTTGTTGAAAGGAAGAACATAGTTGTTTTGGATTCTGCTAGAACTATGTTGATTGAGGGAAATGTTCTACATATATATTGGAGAGAATCCATTAACACTACTCTATACACATTCAACCAGGTGCATATGAAAGGTGATTCTGGTAAGACTCCTTATGAGCTATGGTTTGGTCATGTTCCTACAATTAGATATTTCAGAATATTTGGAAGAAAATGTTATATCAAAAGAGATGAGGATATAGGAAAATTTGATGCAAGAAGTGATGAAGGAATCTTATTGGGATATTCTATTAGGAGAAAAACCTATTGTTGTTACAACAAGAGACTGAGAAAGATAGTGGAAAGTGCGAATGTGAAGGTTGATGAGAATCATGAGAAGCAAATCAGAGCATGTGGATATGAGTCTGATGATCGGGATGTTACTTCAAAGCAAGTGCAGACTTCAAGCATCAAGTAGAGTGATCTAGAAGAGATAGTAATTCAAGATACTAAGAATCAGAAGACCCATAGGTATGTAAGATTAAATCATTGAGAAAATCATATTATTGGTGATAAAAATAAAGGTATGATGATCGGGAGAATGATTGTTGCTGAAGAAACATGTTGATTCCAAATTGACCCTAAAGATGTTGTTGAAGCTTGTAAAGATGAAAATTGGTTAAAAGATATGGAAGAATAGTTAGATCAGATTGAGAAGAACAACACATGTGAACTTGTTCTGATACCTAAGGACAAGAATGTAATTGGTACTAAATGGGTGTTCTAGAATAAGCTGAATGAAGATGGATGATTTATTGGCATGTAAGGGATATTCACAAATGGAAGGTATTGATTTTGAGGAGACTTTTTCTGTGATAGCTAGAATTGAAGTTGTTACACTATTTCTTGCATATGATGCTCATAAGAAATTCAAGGTATATCAGATGGATGTGAAGCTAGCCTTTTTGAATGGTGAATTGAAAAAAGGAGTCTACATTAAGCAACCATGGATTTTCATTAACAAATGAAGAAGACATTGTATGCAGATTGAAGAGAGCATTGTATGGACTTAAACAAGCCCCTAGAGCTTGGCATGCTAGATTAGACAGGTATTTGATGAAGTTGGGATTCTGTAAAGGTAGTGCTGATAGTAATTTGTACTTAAAAATTGATAATGATGATATATTCATTATTGAAGTCTTTGTTGGTGATATTATTTTTGGAGGAGATGATGATTTGAGTAAGAAGTTTACTGACGATATAGAACAATAATTTGAGATGTCTATGATAGGTGAGATGAAATTCTTTCTGGGATTGAAAATTACACAAATTGACAAATGCATTTTCATATTTCAATCTAAGTATGTAAAGGAATTTCTGAAGAATTTTGGGTTAGATGATTCCAAACTTGTTGGAACTCCTATGGTGACTGGATGCAAGATGACAAAAGATGATGAATCTCAGAATCTCCCAAGGATAACTAGACCCTGTATAGATCTATGATTGGTGGATTGTTATATTTGACTCAGACTAGACCTGACATTATGAATGTTGTATGTCTTGTTGCAATATTTCAATCTTATCCTAAGGAAAGTCATGTTGCTGATATGAAGAGGATATTTAGATATTTGAAGGGAACAGTTGATTATGGTTTGTAGTATCCAAAGAATGATGATTTCACTTTAAATGCTTATACCAATGCTAATTGGGTAAGTGATGTTGATGATAGGAAGAGCACTACCACTCGAGCATTCTTTTTGGGAAAGAAGTTGATTTCTTGGGCAAGCAAGAAGCAAGATGATATTTTCTTATGGATATTAGAGTTGCTTAAAATGAGCCTACTGTTATATATTGTGACAATTATTTTGCTACCAATATTTCTAAGAATCTGGTGTTGCATTCTAAGACAAAACATATATCAATCAAGTTTCATTTCTTGAGAGAGAAGGTGAATGAGAAGGAAGAAAGGTGAATGAGAAGGAAGTCAGACTGGATTATATACCTACAAAAGAACATATTGCAAATATATTTACAAAGTCTTTGCTTGCAAAAAAAACTGTATATCTGAGAGAGAAGTTAGGGGTGATTTCCCCTCCTAGTATGAACTAGATGCATTGAGTTACATCGATTTGGTAGACTTCATAGCCTTATCTTGATATCAGGATCGATGAGTGGGTGTTACTGCTCTGGGGGAGTAGTTAGTGTGTGATTTAGTTGTTCATATTTGTAAGTCTATTCTAAAGGGGAGATATTATCTGGTAAGGGGGAGAGAATAATAATTTAAATATGTCCTTGGCATTATTGTCAAAGGAGGAGAGATGCATGTGAAAAACCCTGAAATATTTTGAGTTGCTTGTCAAAGGGGGAGCTAATCCTTGTGATTTTGAGGGAGGTTACTTGAGTTGATTTCTTTCTTTGCATTGATTTTTTTCACATTCATATGTTACCATCAATGCCAAATGGGGAGAATTTTAGATAATAGAGTTGTTGGAATGTGTTGATGTCATTGATGTCAGCATATTCCTATTTTGTAGAGAATTAGTTTGTTGCAAAGAGTTGTTCTGGTGATCTGTTGCATATGTATTGAGTCGGATCAATGGGTTTTGAGATACTTATCTATAGTTGATATAGTATGAGTTTCATGATTATATGTGGTGATCTTATTGAGTTATGTGATCCGGTGTGGTAGTTGGTTTTTCTATTGGTTTTGTATTGTAGAGTTGTGATTTCTAGATTGTATTTCTCTGGAATTGATTCCTTATGTTGTGTGGATTTTGGAAACTGTTTTGAATGTTCATGTGTGTCCTCGAATCGGATGGTTCATGATTTGGAACTTTACAAACATATCTTTCAGTTTGTCAGTTGATGTTCTTGAGATTTGGTGATGAAATAATCATGATTCTTATTATTTGAGTTATTGAGGTTATTGTGATAGAATTCATATTGCTTGATGATGTTCTTTGATTATTTTCTATGCATTTTGGTGGTATGCATTGATCATAGTGCATGTTATGGAAGATTTTATTGGTCTAGTGGTATTCTTCATGTTATGCAACATATTTGGTGGTTTAGTGTGTTGCGGATTATCTTGGCAAATTATTTGGTGGTGTTATATTTTCAAGGATTTGATTTGTGCCCATTCTATGTGCTTGCCAACATTGTATGGGTCTGGTTATGGATTTATGTGCCGTGTGATGTAATTTTGTAATTAGGTCTTATGTGTTGAGTCAACCTTAAAGTTAAGGTTGATGATTTATATAAATAAGGGTTGTTATCATGTAAGATATGTGTCTACGGTTGGATCTATGATCTATGAGAGTATTATATGTGTGAATAAGAGAATTTATCTTTTGGTAGTGGAGAAGAGAAGAGAAGTGTTGTTTGTAGACATTGTGGTTAACCGGAACTACTATTAGACATTTGGAGATGCTATTCTTTCAGTTCACATAATCCGGATGGTTGTCTGATCTTTGTAAGGTAGTGAGCCTTCCAAGGGTTGTTTCCCTTTATTGTTTTTGAGCAATGAGCTTTAGGTAGTGTGCCTGAATGCATGTGCATTCCCCATTGTAATATTTACACATACTATTGTAGAGTATCATCATATTGTGGGTAGGTTCCCACCATGGTTTTTTCCTTGACTGGGTTTTCCACGTGAAAAATCCATGTGTTATGTGTGTTGTTAATGTGGTGTTTATCTTTGTTATTGTTGTTCTTGATTAGTTCTAAGGTTAAGGCTAATTGGTTTAATTTTGGTGAAAACTTATTCACCCCCCCTCTCAATTTTCTTGCATTATTGCTACTAACAATTGGTATTAGAGCTAGATCCTTTGGAAGGAGTTTGACCACTTGGGGAGATCTGGGATGGCAAATGTTGTTTTCAAGAAGGAGAGTCTGATATTTGATGGAACTAATTAGTCTATATGAAAGAACCGGATGGATGTTCACTTGAATTGCCTTGGAGTCAAGAGTGAGTACAAGAATATCACTTGGTTAGGATTAGGCATTTGTAGGGTTTTTCCCAATTTTTCTTATGATCCTGACTAGACAAGGGTCATTTTAAGTAGAATCCATGGAGACACTATGTACCTAGATAAACCCTACAAAGTTACAAAGAATGACATTAGGGCATTAATTGAACTTTGTGAAAAGGGTGTTATTCCTTCAAAAAGGTCCATGAAAAATGATATAGTGGCTAAGATAAAAGGAACAAGGTGGGATGAAAGAGCCAAAATAGTTGAGGATATTATTGACCCTAGAGTATAATATGTTTCCAAGGTTCTTACGTACACAATATACTTCCAAAATTGTGAAAGCATGATGACTATGATTTCCATCCTTACTGCTTACAAGTTGGTTGTGTTTTGAGAACAATTTGACCTATGCAAACTCCTATTTGAATAGTTAATGGAAAATATGGAGAAGATGAGAAAGAGAAAGTACTCATTCCAGTCTGGTTCTTTGATTATCTTTCTTGCATTCATGTATCTAAATGAGCTTCCTGAAAGAGATAATTATATTTGGGAAAAGTCCACACCTATCAGAGTACAAATGGGTTTGTACATTAAGGGTTTTGAAATTTAATCCTACAGAAGGGAAGTTGGAGGATGGTTTGTGGATTTTAAGGCAAAGATGTAGGAAAGATATAGATTTCCTTTGGATGTAGTTTTGAAGTACAAAGAGACATGTAATTTTCTATTCAACAAAGATAATTATTATATTATGGCTATTGAACCAAGGAAAGCTTGGATTTCAGAATTGCCTTACAAATTTTTAGATGGCTATTGAACCAAGGAAAGCTTGGATTTCAGAATTGCCTTACAAATTTTTAGAAGAGTTGGCATAATCTAAAACCTTCAATATTATTGAGTTGGAAAAGGCTCCTAACAAGTCCTAGTTTGGGACTGTTGAAGGGTTGGAAGCTAATTTAAGAGAGGAGATATCCAAGAAGGGACTAGAGTAAGGGGTAAAGAAAATGTTCAATGATATAGGATTACCTAGAGTTGCAGTTCACTTGTGGACAAATATTGACTTGATTTGCTTTAGCATCACCCCAAGTGATACAAAGTTCCTCTGGAACTCCTGCTCAGCCTACATCTAGTGAGAGTATGACTCTTAGAAAGAAAAATAAATCTCAAATAAATCTCATTGTTCAAGAAGTCAAGGAGGTTGAGAGTAGGAGCGACGAAGAAGCAGAAAAGGAGAAACTCATCATCAGTCCAAGGACCAAAAGGAATAAAATGGACATTGAAGGAAAGAATGTTTCCCCTCCTACAAAGAAGACTGTAAGTCAATCTATTATTTATTAACCAAAGAAGGGTGCTTAGTAGAAGCTGAATAAGAGGAAATGTAGAAATAAAAAAGAACAAAAGGTAGAACAATCTTTTAGTGTAGATAGTCTTGTGAGTACTATGTGTTGTTCTCAAATTCTGATTCCTTCTTATCTCTTGTGAGAAATTTACAACTATGTCTGCAAAAGAGAGATCAAGGAAAAGGAACTCCATAGCAACATATGACAAGGTTTTTTGCACCTTCTACACTTTGAACTTTTCCAAAGTTCAAGCAGGTATACCACTTGTGAACTGAATTCACACTACAAAAATAGATCCATGGTAAACTAGTCCGAAAACTAGAGAATCTTATCACCTTTAAACTAACTGAGACAAAGAAATAAGGGTTATGCTCATGTTCAGTTTTGATCCACAAAATATGTAAAAAGATAACTACAATATATATCAGTGCCTTATCCAGGCCACGGAGTCATCTAAGTTTAAACAATAATCCCACAATTAGACATCTCCACACATCCCATCACCTTGACTTCTATAAACCCCATATACACCTGACATATATGAAAATTCATCATTATCAAAATAGAAAGCATTCATCACATTCAAAGTTTCTAAACAAGTAGCTTACTGACAGAGATATTTCTTGCATATTTAATTTCCCTTCTAAAGAGAAAAGCTAAGAAACACACCTATAAAAGATTGCCTTACAATCCATGCTCAAATGAATAACCCTAAATTACTCAGATTAAGACTAGTAAATATTTGCAAGCACACCCGAAGACAACACAAATTCTAGGCTCAAAACTGATGGTCTGTATATTGATATTAATATCAGAAAATATTACAAAAACAATAGAGCATTCTCTATATGACTAGAAAAATCCCAGATATATTTCTATAGAGTTTTCTTACAATTTCTTGTGATCCCTTTTTCCCACAGTCCTGGTATCCATTTATAACAACATGGATGCATACAAAGCTTCGGACTTCCCTAGGAAAATTTGTTACAACTATACTTTGTTTTAAAAAGCAATTACAAGTCTCTATCTGTCTCAACAGCCTTTTCAATTGGTAACTCTTCTGCAATATCCTCTAATTGTCCTGGAGCATCTTCAAACTGTTCTGGAGCATCTTCTTCCTACACCGCATATTTTTTGGACCACTCTTGAAAAACATCATCGGTAGGCCATGAGTAGCCAATAATCTTTTTCTTCAACTTTAATAGCTTTTTCCAAGAGTTCCTTATTTTCCTCACTTCTGACTCTAAGAAACCATAATGTGATTTGATCTTTTCTATTTCCTCAATTGTTTTAACAAACAGTGAGGTGTCATCTTTATTGATTATTTCATTTACCCTTAGAGATAGATTAGCTCCTAACTCATCCAACCATACCTATTTGTCCTTTATCTGATTTTGTTTGACAAAACCTCTAGGAAACAATTTGTGCTTAGTATACTCTTTTCTGTATAAATTAGCCTTCCTTTCCACATTGGATTTCCCTTCTGTCAGCTTTTTCAAACCTTTGGTCAATTCACATATGGATTTGATAGTGGCATCGGATCCGGCTTCATCATAAGATACACACATGAATTCTAAATCCACTTCCCTCGGGATCCACTTATTTAGAATAGGCTCTAGAATGGCCTTGTCCTCATTTAACTCACAAAGAGTGTCAAAAATTCTCTTCATATTGATATGTACCATGGGAGCATCAACGGTATCAACAAAACTCAAAATTGTAGCCTTTATCTTCTCCTCATACTTATTTGCAAATAAGGCCTAAGCCCGTTTCAACTTTTCCAATTCATGTTGATAAGTCTCAGTTGGTTGAAAACTAGAAGGCATAGGAGAAGGAGGGAATTATATGATGGGACTAGTAGGTGGGGGCCTTGCTAGAGAAGAAGAAATTGCCAAGGTACAGGACTCACCTCCTTGGTATTGTCCCATCAACTGACTTTGAAGTTTGGCAATGATAGTGTCCTTGTTGGCTACCTCCTTTTTGGCTTCATTATAATCCTTTAGAATTGTGTCCAACTTAATATGAAGATCATCCTTTTCTTTTGTTTCCTTCTCTGCTACTACTACATTGAACTTAGCAGTCTCTAAAATAGTACTAGCTGCTTCCACCACCACTATATCCTAAACTCTTCTGACTATCATAGCTCCTAGAAGGTTAGACTGTGAGGTATCTTTCCTTCTTCTACCTTCATCTCTTTTAAGGGACCACATAACCAGAGAAGCATCATCTTTGCTGAATACCACTCCCTTCATTGGCTTTGTTTCCTTTCTGACTACTTCAAGAACCAATGCATCAGCTATATCCCATTCAGGAAGGATTGGCACACCAGCCTTATCCACCATCTCTCTTCTAGCCTTAGGAGTGATAGATTTGAACTCAACCATTATTTCTTGTTTAACCTCTTCCTCCACTTGGTTTGCATCCTTGAGAGGCCATTCATTTACCCTTTGCTCACATCTGATCTTGAATTGATCAATATTTTGCTTCCATAGAAACTGCATATAAGAACCTGATGTGACAAAATTGTTGTCAGCTAGGAATTCTTCACTAGCTTGTTTGATAGTAATGTCCAATTCTTTTCCCTGTAGCTCACCATCAGTTACATCCATTTCAGCATAGGGTGGCTCTTATGGCATTCCTTCTTGAGTCTCATTATAGGTGTAGGCAATTTCACCCAAACTCCCCAATTGTAACAATTGCTCAGCCACCACTTGCTCATCTCGTATATGAATAGGGGACTGAGATGGAGAGTACTGAGGGTCATCAGTTTCAATTTCTTTACCTGTCCTTTGCCCCTTAGGCAAATCCTAAATCTCAATAATATTTTCAATGGCCTTTTTCCCTCTAGAAGTAAAGGTTCACCTGTTACTGGCATCATTACAGTATACTTAGATCTCTTGTGCATTATATAATCACCTAGTGGAATAGCCTTAGCAAAGGCAGGCTTGGCTAGGACCAATTTGTCCCTTTCAGGATCATTCTGCATTATGGCTTCTCTTTTTTCCTTTAGGGTTTGCATTAAATCTTCAAAATAAAGAATTAAGAATTTAACCTTTTCTTCAAAAGGGGTAAAACTAGAGAGAGGATCATAACTAGAATCAAATTGATGGATAAATTCAAGGGCTCTTCTGTATGCAATCCGCATCTCCTTCCTCAACTCCTGCTCATCTAAACTAAATTCATTCCTAATCAAATCTTCAGGGAATTGGAATTGGTGAGGCCTGATTTTACAAACTGCTCTCTTCCTGAACATGCTGTTGAAGAAATCTTCAGGGTCGGCACACCTTGACATTGCAGTTGATAAGATGTATGGTTTAAATAACTCTTCAAAATACTTCCATCCACCTTTGGTAATTACAAAATGATGAGCCATGGTGATGGTTGGGAAAAATGTCGCTTTACCCCTGTTAGTTAACTCGGTCTCCTGCACTCCTCCAATCTGTCTTAATACATCTGCAATCCCTATCTTTAATGGAACCTAATAGGGTAGTAGATAAGGGGTTCCTCTAAAACCATATACTCTCAAAATAGTAGAAATAGGATATAGATACATATCTCCCCAGTTATGAACAATCTTGATATCCTCTGCAAACTCTTTGGGCCTAAGGAATTCCAAAAGAGCCTTGGGAATCCTAGGGTTTTCTACACAAAAGAGAACTCTAATTTTAGATGCAAAGCATATATCAAACTTCAAATAACTTGTACCCTCTCTATCCCAAGATAGAACAATACTCCACAATTGTACTAGCATCTCCTCTTTATCCTTGACCTTAACCAGGCCCATCTCTTTCGCAAAATAATCAGCCCCTTTGAATAGAAACATATGCATCAACAAGGAATACCATCCAAATGGCTTGTCTACCTTACCATTCTTAATTCCTACTAGGCCTGCATGGATAGCATTAGAGAGGAAAGGAGTGAAGTCAAGTGTTATGGCCAGGGAAGGGTTCAAAATTTGGGAAATCATTAACATATAATGGACGGGCATGTTTTTCTTAGAATCTTCTCCAAAAATTTGACACAATGTCCAATACATTCCCTTAGCTCTCAAGGTAAATAAATTCAGGGAAAATGGCTCCATTGAACTAGGGCCTACAACTGTTAATCCCCCTATTTTGACAAAAAATTCTCTCAATGGGCCACTCCTAAGATGATCTCTTTGGGCATTGTAAACTTGGGTTAATGCCTCAAAATCAATAGGCTCAAGATAGTTGGAAGCTTCACTAAGCTTGAAGACATTCCTAAATTCATCATCTTTGATTTTGACAAGGGTTGATCCCTTTATGTTTCTAATGCATCTGGTAGCAGGGTCATAACTTTGTGCGATTACGGTCAACAAATCAATGTCCATGAACACATCAGGGACCACAAGTTTCCCTACATCTAAATTCCAGATACTATTCATAGGGGAAGGGGCATGTCTCTGACCAAAACCCACTTTAAACAAACTGAGATCGGATATCCCTATTTCAAGGTCCCTCAACCAATTTCCTTTATCATATAAATCATCCCCAATTTTCAAATGGGGGTTTTTTGGCACTAACTCCTTGGCCCTAGCCCCGACATTGGTTGACATGGTTAACTACTCAAGAAAGTCATCACAAATATTTTGGTCCTGGTAATTTACCTTCCCTGTTAATTCTCTTTTGGGTCCCATTTTAGGAGTATGGAACTAAGCCAATTATCAATCAAAACAATTTTCTAACAGGACAAGACCACAATTCAACAATCTTTAAGCAATGGGTAAACAAAGAGCAAGAGAACCTTATTTTGTTTTGGAAAATTCTGCTCTGCACCAGCTCTCTCTGCAACTTCTTCTATGAAATGATACCCTTGTTCAATTGATGCAGGGATATATATGGAAATTTGGCTCCTTAACTGTGACATTAACACCGCATGCTTCAACCGTCCCTTCAGAATTGAATTCATG
Source organism: Cryptomeria japonica (assembly GCF_030272615.1). Classification (NCBI taxonomy): domain Eukaryota; kingdom Viridiplantae; phylum Streptophyta; class Pinopsida; order Cupressales; family Cupressaceae; genus Cryptomeria; species Cryptomeria japonica. The sequence continues at coordinate 582,471,175 of NC_081405.1, forward strand.
AAAGAATTCAAAAATTTTGCTCCAACGGATCAAACTGCTCTAAGTATTTTTCATTTTTCTCTTTCACTATTTCACAGAGTGTAAAGCTCTTGCATGTTCATCTAGCAAAAAGACACCAATCATTGAATCAGATAGAACTTGCACCACTTTTACCCTTTTGACTTTTCCTTGCTTGGTAATAGGCTGAAAATCCTTTCGCTATTTCGCGATGGGTAACCATCTTGCATCTTGACCTCACGAAGCTATGCTAGCTATCCGATCAACTTGGAACTTGATCTATCTTTACATTGTCCTAACCTGGCAGTTTATATCACTAACCATGCTCAAAATGGCTAACGCTAACCATCTTTTCTATTTCATGAACGGTAACCATCGTCCATTTAAAGGTTGCAAAATAACGCTCATCATTAGATCCTCCTTGAGAAGCCCTTCCTTTAGCAACCTGTTAGAACCGGCAGATGCGGGCCCTCTAAATCAGTGCCATTCACTTTGGCATTTGATCCGTCTTGAACTAACATGTCAAATCCCTACTCACTGAAACACTTCAGCGAGATCCACTTCTGAAATGCCACCTGTGCCTGATAGGTCACCTCTTTGTCTTCAATTTATATCATTTTGTTTGTTGGGCCCACCACTTGGTCACCAAGTTTTTTCTTTGATTTACGTGATCTGGAGGACACGTGTAACCTTTTGATTTGCAATACCTACCTCCTAGACTTCTCACTTGGAATGCCATGTCATTTCACCATTTCATGAAAACTAACTCTCGAGCATCTTTGGGTTGCGAATCAAAGCAGGTTGTTGATTATTCTCTGAACCACTTACTCTTTACTCATTAGAAAACTTGTCGGCTTTTGGGACCCACCACAACCTTTTTCTATTTTGCAATAGTTAAAACCCATGCACTTTGATCTCACGAAATAATGAGGGCCATCCGATCAGATAGAACATGATCGGTCTTTAACCTTCAGACGAAGCTTGGACGTAGGGCCCACCAAACACTTTCGCTATTTCGTGAAGGGTAAAACTCAGTTATCTTTATCTCGCGAAACAATGCGGGTCGTCAGATCTTGGGGACTTGCACTGCTGTTACTCTTTCTACTAACCACTTCACCCGGGCCCACCATATTTTCACTATTTCGCAACTTGTAAACCATGAGCATCTTTAGGTTGTGAATCAATGTGGGCCATTGATCTCTTTCCAAACCGATTGCCCTTTAGCCAAGAAAGAAGTCCTCATTGTTGGGTCCTGCCAAACCTTTTTGCTACTTCGCAATAGGTAACTTTCAAGCATGTTGAGTTCGCGAATCCACACGGGTCGTCCGATTGACTAAGAGTTGCACGACAATTACAAGGCCCAACGGTCATTAGAAAAGGCAATTTAAAGGCGAATAAAAATTAAAACATTTAAAAGGACCGCCTAGGTAAAAAAAACAATGGGCGAAACACTTTGCATGACAAAAGGACCCATTACTTAAGTGAATAAAGTAACGCAGAATTAGAAACCAAAGGTATTTTTTAAAAATATTGAAGCGACTTTAAAACCTAAGCCCTGAACCCCTTAGGACTTAAAACAATTTTGAAGCAACTAGGGCATACTAGACTCAAAATTTTCAAAAACCTAGCCAATTATGGACTGAGAACATCCATTTTTAAAATAGTGATAACACTATGTACATGAAAATGGATCTATATAATATGCTATAGATGTTTATGATGTATCTTAGCCTATAGATATAGAAGCAATTGATAATTTAGCAGCAAGATATTTGATTATATGCAATAAGAATTTGTGATATTCAATATTCTATTGCTATTAGTTTATATGAGGTGTTGACAAAGAAAACCTAAGTAAGACAATGCAAAAGGAAAATGTGATTCAAATTGTTGCCATTGATAAAGTTTGTAGCCCTTCATAAGATTCAACTTGCTCCCAATACAAGATTTTGTAAAAAGAAGAGAGTAAAAATTATAATGGGTCAAGATCCAAATGATATCAAATAAGTTATCAAACAAACTAATGATATTGTGGTAGAAATTGCTCTATAGGTTATAACATCCTTATTAGCTCCTCCAGAAAATATAAATATAAATTTATGTACTGGTGAAACTAGTGGAAATGTTCTCATCTTAGAGGAAGAAGGAAAACGGACCATTGACCAAGAATAACATACTATAGTTCTGAACAATGAATTTCAGTTTGAACAAGTATTTACTACAGGTGAAGAATCAATGGGTGAAGCAGAATAATGAAATGTCAATATTCTGAAGAATGTTTCTAATGATACATATGATCAAGTCATAAATGAAGTATTGGAAAATTTGGTAGATACTAATAAAGATGCAAATATGGAAGAAGATATTGAAATGGCCATGATACAAAATGAATTGGATAGGTCTATTACATGGGATGAAAAAATGAGAAAGATTTGGAAGATGCTCAGATGAGAAACAAAATAGAAGAAACGTGTGCAAAGGAATCTCTCACCATGCCTAAAAATAGAAAAATTAAAAATGGTCATCAAACAATAAATTTCATCTAAGGTACTGTAGGTACTTATCTCTCAAGGGAAATTAGATTTTGGGGAAATTATCTCCCTAGCAAATGTTTGAGCTGAGCAATATTTTGCATTTTGAATCAATGAAAAAGAAATATTTGTCAAAAAACTTGGTAGAATATTTATTTAAGTTTCTCCATGAGAAACTTTCAAATATGCAAATTGATGAATCTTTCTTTGATGAAGACCAACTGAGATGGTCATTTGAACTCTTGAAAGGACAGACTTCAAGCTTTGAGGAGGAAATTTCAAAGGCTTTGGAAAAGAATCTAACAAGTAATTTTTTGGTATGGATAAGGAATAAGCGTGTAGAGGAACATAATTTCCTAAAGGATTGCATCGCAAAATTTGAACATAGTATGGACAGCATAATCCAAGTTTACAGATTTTGTCATACATGGCCTGAGTCCACTAGCTTGATCTAGAAATAAATAGAAGTTGTTGAAGAAAATATACAAGAGTCATACAAAAATATTGATCTAAAGAATGATGGAGACTCTAATGGGAGATTAGATATTGAAGATCTTTAATAGAAATTGAATGATTTGGCTAGCTCGAGGGAACTTATGAAGGACTTCTATAAATTGTGAGACATTATGGACATACATCTCACTATTATGGTAAAAATTCTAAAGGACTCACAAAATTTGAGTGCATATCTTTTTTTTTCGATAGAGAATAATGTTATAGAGCAATTCATTATTCAAATTGAGAGTTAGATTGAGGTCTCGATATCTATTGAAGTTGACTGGAATGTTTCTTGGCAATCTCTGAAATCTATGAACAAAGATATCATTATTCCTACCTTACAAGAATTTTAAACATTAATGATTTGGTTCTTTCTTTCCTTGCTTTGTAAATATTTTCTTTATGTTGATAATTTGTTATCCTTAGGGGGAGATAGTTTCATGGAATGTGCACCCTTTGTCATTGTTGTCAAAGGGGGAGATATTTTTTAGAAATATTTTGGGAAAATTTTTGAAGTTTTTGAGCATTGTTGGTACAAGTTTTCCATCAAGGACAAAGGAGGATATTATTGCAATGTGTTTGTTGTTTTCCATTGATGTTAACCCCTCAGGTCCAAAACTAGTCTAATATCCCTTAGCTTGGTTCAATTATATACATGTCTTTTATATATGTGATATATATTATTTAAATGATCATGGTCTACCTAAAGTGATCCAAAAGCTCTAGTGATATTATCTTGATATGTTTCTGGAGTATGTGTTCATCATATTTTGGTCCAGATTAAGTGTTAGTGTATATCAACTATATACTGCCCTACACCTTAAAGGTGTTTTTGGATATGTAGTAGCATACGGAATTTATAGATCTCTTGTAGTTGATGAAGTTGACAATATACACAATTTTGTGCATTCCACATTTGTGGAATCAATTGTTTTTGGTTTGGTTGCAATTCACATGTTACATATCTTTCTAGCCAACTTTATATTATATACAATTGGTCTAGATGGTATAAAGAGGTTATTATTACTTTATAATTGGATGTACAATGATGTGGTGATAAGGAAGACATATTGTGCCAAAGTGGCATAAATCATAAGTAGATCAAAGATTCAGAGATTTATCACAAGAGTAAGATGAGTTCTTAAACTACGAACTGTTATCAACATTTGCTAGATGCTCGTTTTATTATAGTTCAAATTATATTTTATATTGTATCAACACACTCATTCTATACCTTGACCTCAAGAAGTGATCTTCAACTAAGAAAGTCTCTTTTGTATCTTTCCTAAGGTTGTGTGACTTAGTTATCAAGTCTAGAATAGTAAGCTCTTTGGTTAGTGACCATATTTATTGTAAACACTTGATATACATATTACAAGTTTGATTCTCATCATAGTTTTTCCTAGTTTGGTTTTTCCACTTAAAAAATCAAGTGCTCTTGTGTGAATCATTTATTGTTTTTGATATTTTCCTTGCAGCAGAATTGATGTGAATGAATAATGTGCTTTGTCATGTTTAATTTGAAATATTTTAGTTCATGTTAATTCACTCCCCCTTTCAACATTTGGTAGTGTTCAACAAGACTATGAGGAGTGGTTAGAGGACTTAATATATCTAGGCTATTAAATGTCACCACAATTTTTGATTGGGTAAGTTGTATATCATTGAGGTCTACATGTAAATGCAAATTCATAGATAGTTTAGGTAGACTTAGGGAGTGTCACATAGCATAGTAATTCCTTTTCAAATGCACCAAGAGAGGCCAACATGGGGGCATATTAATGACCTACACTTTGTTGTTGCTAATTTTGAAGGGTTGATTCTAGTACAATGGGATCTATAGAGACATGTTGTGGATGTTAGTGCTACTACTATGTATTAGAGATGGTTTTGCTAGCTCCCAAAATTGCAAGTTTGTCAAACTCTAAGAGTATGCTAGGCTCTATTGTCAAGTTTGACAATTAAATTTGGCCGACGAATGGAATGAACCAATATGGTTCTAATTCCCCACTCTTCAGGCTTTTCTTGGCCTAGGTGGGTATACCTTGACAATAATTTGTACAAAATTGTAGTTATTTAGAGAATGTTTTTGGCATATGATCTACTAATAAATAAGTTGATTTCTACTCCTATGGTAAGAAAATAAAATGAAGTAAATGTATTTGTGTAGTTTAAATTTCTATGACTCGTGTCTTCCTTGAAATAGGCAATGGATTCAATTTCTTGCTTCTTTAATGGTTTTATATCATACTATTAGACAATTTTTACATCCATACCATATATGAATCTACTAATTATTTGTTTCTTTTAATGAAATGAGTTTCCTTTTATTACTATGATCTATCTGAATGAATTTAATACCTCCTTGAGAGAACCAAACAAATAAACCATATAATGAAAGACTTATTCAATCAATCTAAGATACCCTTAGTATTCAAATCAATTTAATGCATAAATTCCACATATATAAATTATATCGAACAACCTTGGTTACTTTAACCAATATAATGGGTACAACCTGATTTCAAAATGTTCAATTGCATTCATTCACAATTTGCAAGGAAAAGCACAATAATTTCTTATAAAGTATATTTTTTTAATCTATCTTCTTTTATTTTCTTCATTCATATCGAATGTCAATTTATAACATAATATGGAAAATTTCATGCCTTTTGAAATTATCTTTTCAACTTAAACTAAAATTGATAAAACTAATGATACTAACTAAAGTCTTTGACAATATTAAAAAACAAGATATTGAAATATCTCCTTATTGTTGGCATATGATGCAGCGGTGACAATGTATATTGTCATTGATGTCAATATATACTCAAGCAGGTCAACCAGTATGCACCAATATGAAGATTGGAAGTGGTTATGGTCAACTAGGATGGAGTGGACCGATGTTGGGGCTCACTAAGTGTGACTACCGGTTGGTAGTATCTGTTCAGTTCTAGGGTTTTTGGTATGGCCTGTGTGGTGCAACCTATTGGTATTTTGGTATGGTTTTGTCATTGATGTCAACACCTACTAAAACACTAGCACTTTGGAGATCCAACAGCATTCACCAGCAAGCAAGTAACTATTACACAGTTACTGGTATATGGTTCAGCGGCAGGATATAATGATCACCGGCACTCAGAATTATGTGGAAGACACTTGCTACTGTCGAACACATCGTTTGGACACATTGTCCTGAAATCTTGTTCATTGGTATATTCATATTTGAATATTTGCTTTTACCGACAAATGGGTCTAGGGTTACCTAGGGTTACACCGGCAGGTTTATCTTTTCCAGATCAACATGGCACACTAAGAAAATGATTAATTAATGTTGTAAATGCATTTAGCTGACATGTTCACTTAGTTATTGCATCGGATATTATATTGTTTGTAAAATGTTTTTATTGTAATATCTTGTAGAGCCAACCTACTAAAATTGGTCTTAGGTTATGGTATAAATGTAAGATCTCAATTGTAAGATCAAGTGTGGAATGAAAAAAGAATTGTGTGAAGGTATATGCAAGATTAAGTAGAGCTATACACGAAGACATCATTTGAAGGTGAAGCTAGGTTTTTGTGAAAGCATATCAGCATTACACCGATACTGAATCCAACATATAAAGATGTTATTTTGTGCAGTACATTCTTATTGGATTTAACCATCCAACTATAGTAAATGTGACTCCCATTTTATGATTGAGTAGTGAGCTCTAGGCTATTGGCCTTTCTACATATGCAAACCCCATTTATGTACACTTACTATCTGCAGTAGTATCATCTGATTGTGGGTAAGGTTTCCCACCGTGGTTTTTCCCCTTATAGGGTTTCCACTTACAAATATTGGTGTTGTGTGTTGTGGATGAATTTGTGTTTATATTTCATGCACTAATCTTTACCGATATAGCTATTAACTGTTAGCACTGTCTACCGGCATACTTAACTAGTTTACCGGTATTAAGCATTAAGATGGTTAAGTTGTTTTTGGTTTGAAATTAGTTGACAATTGTTTCTCCCCCCCCTCTCAGTTGTCTCCAGGACTTAACACAATCAATGGTGTTTTGTGAATGATAAGGATAAGGATCGAGATGCCACATCAGTTATGTGCATGCGAAGGATTTCTTTGAGGATCTTGCACATGAAGATCGAATGCATTCAATGTCTACCTTAGGAATGGATGATGTTCTGAGTGGTGTATGAAGTGCACGTGATGGGTTACTGATTTCTAGATACGATGAAGAATGGATGATGCAAAATGACTTAAGATCTGTTTTAGATTGCTTCATTCTATGCAATGGATCTAACGGCCAGGATTAGACCACTTGTAATTGTAGACATAAAATGTTTAGGGTTTAGGGTTTATGCTACTGACCTAATTTCTATCTATAAAGTCGATGATGTTTGTTAATGTTTGTGTTGGCAAATGATGTGTTTGTGTATTGAGATACTTGCCAAACCAAAGTGTGGAATCTACAGAGTGTGATTTCAGAGGAGAGGAGCTGAAAAGGATTTGCCTTAGCAAGTAGTGTTGTTCGCAGATCAAATCTTTACCTGTTGACTTCTAACCATTTCAATAGAAGGAAAATCCCTTGACCGGGTAGCTTTAACAGGCTTGTTGTAAATCCTCTAACCTAGTGACTCAAGTTCATTGAGTTCTTTAAATCCTCTAGCAAGGTAACCTTGACTAGGGTTTCAACCTTTAATAGGGTTTATAGCCATCCCTTAACTAGGTGATCCCTAACAGGATCGGTTCCTAACAGAACCTTACTATAAAGTCTTTAACTAGACTAGACTCCTAACAAAGTAGACTTCAAAAGAGTTCAAAATAAGATTTTGGGTATTCATCCCCACCGTGGTTTTTCCCATTTGGGTTTCCACGTGAAAAATCTGTGTGTTATGGGTTTTGAGTTTTCATGTGATGATTGAGTAGTTTTTTATTAAAGTTGAATATGCATGCAGTGCTAAATGAGTGGTATTATTGATGCTACTCATGCATGACTAAACTAGTAAAGTAGCTATCAAGATCTGAGATCTGTTAAAGTACTTTTGGTTGGCTAGTTTAGATATCTGAAGCATTTATGTTTAACCGATATTGCTATGGTTAAGTACAGTGGTATAGACAATCGGTTATCTGTGTTAAGAGAGTGTCAAAGTATTGAAGCAATTTTTTGTTTGTACTGATTCAACCCCCCTCTCAGTACTAATTAGGATATTAGTTGTTCATTATTATTCATCAATTGGTATCAGAGCGACTCTAGGTCCTTGGTGATATAAGATTAACCGCTTGAGGCAAAAGATCCTTCTTTAATGATGAAGAGGGAAGGTCCTAAGTTCAATAGGGATAACTTCAAAATATGGAAGGATAGAATGAAGATTTAAATCAAGAGTTTGGGTTCTCAACACTGGAGCTATGTTGATAATTCTTATGTCATCACCACTGGCACTCTGACCGATGATCAGAAAAGAGAGATTCAAGAAAATGGGCAAGTCATGGAAGCCCTTATTAGGAGCCTGACCGATATTGAGTTCATTGATGTACAAGATAAGGACAATGCTAAGGATGTATGGGACACACTTGAAACCATTTATGGTGGTGATGAGCATGTCAAGTAGGCTAAGGAAGAAAGCCTTGAAGGAAAATTTGAAGACATGAGGATGGTTGAGGGTGAGGCTATTCAACAATATGGCATAAGGATCAAGAATGTGGTTGGAGATATCAAGAGCACTAGTGGAACAATCGATGATGCCATGATTGTCAGTAAAGTTCTAAGATCATTGTTACTAGTCTATGCAATCAGGGTTGACTCTATTCAGAAGTTAAGATCTATCAACAAGACAAAGGTATCTCTAGACTCTATCATTGCAAAGTTGACTGCATGTGAATTGAATAGATATGATGGTAGTGTTTAGAAGACAGAGTCAGCCTTTAGAGCATTTGTTTCCTTTGCACCAACCAGAAAAGGAAAAGAAGTCAGCACCAATTATGAATCTAGGCCAAGTAGAGACATGGATGATGAGGAGATTCTGATGGAGTTTGAAGCTCTTCTTGCCAAGAGACTTCCAAAAGGCACCAAAAAATACAGAGGTAAGAATCCTCTAAAAAAAATTTCCTACTATAAGATAGGACATATAGCTATTAACTATCCTAACAATGACAATAAGGATAAACTAGAAAGATTTAGAAAGTATAAAGGAGGAGGTAGGAGAAATTGTCTTGTTGCAGTGGATGAAGGTGTTACCGATGAAGAATCTAAGGATGAAGAGAATGAGGAAATAGTGTCTAGAGCTATAAAGGAAGAGGGGTTTGATCAGAAAGCCCTTCTCTTGCATTGACAACTCTAATGAGTGGATCATTGATAGCGAGTGTTCTCACCACATGACCGGTGACCGGAGAAAGTTTCTGTCTCTGGAGGAATATGATGGAGGTGTTGTCCAATTTGGAAACGATGCACCTTTCATGGTGAAAGGAAAAGGATCCATCTCATTGAATGGAAAGAGAAGTGCGGATGATGTCTACTGGGTGGAAGTTCTTAAGCACAACCTTTTGAGTGTTGCTCAACTGAACGACAAATGACTCATTTCGGAGTTCAAAGGTGGAGTTTGTAGATTAATTGGAAAGAGTGGTGAACTTATTGCCACCGATAAGTAGACAAAAGGAAACATGTTTCAGCTATATGCCAAGATTAGTTAGTGCCTGATGATGAAGTTTGATGACAGTTGGATATGGCATAGGAGACTTTGTCATATGAATTTTGATAATATTGTAAAGGCTAGTAAGATCAAGGTAGTAAGAGTATTTCCTTTGTTGAACAAACCGGAGAATGCTTTATGTAGAGAATGTCAACTTGGGAAGATGTCTTCCTCAACATTCAAAGGTAAGTCTTTTTTAGCAGAGAACTTACTTGATCTAGTGCACATCGATCTATGTGGTCCAATGAAAACTAGAAGCATTCAAGGAGATCGGTATTTCATGATTCTTACCGATGACTTCTCAAGAATGATGTGGGTCACATTATTGAAAGACAAGTCTGAGGTGTTTGGAAAGTTTAAAGCCTTTAGAGCATTAGTAGAGAAGAAGAGAGGCAGAAGAATAAAATGCCTAAGAACCGATCATGGAGGTGAATTCACTTCTGATGAATTCAACGAGTACTGTGAAGAGAATGGAATCAAGAGGTAGTTGTCTACCCCAAGGACACCACAACACAATGGCATAGCAGAAAGGAATAATAGGACTGTAGTTGAAGCAGCCAGAACTATGTTGATCCAAGGAAAGGTTGCTCACACTTTTTGGAGAGAAGCGGTAAGCACTGCAGTCTATACCATGAACCAGATACTCATCAAGAAAGGTAAAAACAAAACCCCCTATGAGTACTGGAACGAGAGAACTCCTAATCTGAGTTATTTCAAAGTGTTTGGCAGTAAGTGCTATATCAGGAGAGGTGAGTATTTGAGTAAGTTTGATGCTAAATGTCATGAAGGATTATTTTTGGGATATTCCACTAAAGAAAATCTCTCAAATGCTAAAACAATAGGACTCAGAAAATTGTTGAGAGTATCAATGTTGAGGTTGATGAATCCCCTAAGGAGCTTGAGGAAACCTGTAGCAAGCAAGCGGAATATGAACTAGGTGTAGCCTTCTGGGAACCGGTTAAGAAGGAAACAAGTTGCAAACACCATAAATACCTCAATGTTCCTATACTGGTAGAAGCTGCAATAGGTGAAGAAGAAGATGAAGTGGAAGAAGAAGAGGAAAAGCAAGCAGAACCAGCTAGGGTCATGCCTAGGTATTTGAAACTACATCATGATCTGAAGCAGTTCATAGGAGATAAAGATGCACAGGTACTCACAAGGAGAAAGGTGAAATAAAACTCTTGCATGATTTCAGTATTTGAGCCTAAGACCACTAGAGAGGCACTTACCGATGAAGACTAGATAAAGGCAATGGAAGAGGACCTAGACCAGAGAGAAAAGAATGCAACATGGTCCTTGGTACCCAAACTGGAACATAAGAATGTAATTGGTACCAAATGGGTCTTCAAAAATAAGTTAAATGAAGAAGGTGTAGTGGTAAGGAATAAGGCAAGACTTCTATGAAAGGGATATGCCCAGGAAGAGGGAGAAGACTATGGAGAAACATTTTCCTCAGTGGCTAGACTGGAAGGTGTTCGAATACTACTTGCATTTGTAGAATTCAAGGGATTCAAAGTATACCAGATGGATGTGAAGTTTGCATTCCTTAATGGAATCCTAGAAGAAGAAGTGTATATTGAGCAACCAGATGGGTTTGCTTTGTCAGAAGATAGTAACGTGGTGTGTAGATTACACAAGGCCATGTATGGATTGAAACAAGCACCAAGGGCATGGTATGAATGGTTACACTCTCATCTTGTGAAGATAGGATTTCAAAGAACAAGTGAGGATAGTAGCATTTACCTAAAATCTAAAGGTGATCAGATTCTGATCTGTGAAGTATTTGTAGATGACACAATCTTCAGAGGAGATGATGAAATGAGCCATGCATTCATAAATGAAATGAAGAAAGAGTTTGACATGTCCTTGATTGGAAAGATAAAGTTCTTCATTGGCCTACAGATTCAACAAATGAAGGAGGATATCTTCATTACCCAGCCCAAGAATATCAAAGAGGTATTGAAGATCTTTGGCATGGAGGAGAGAAAATCGGTTGGAACAATGATGGTGACCTATTGCAAACTGACTAAGGAGGATGACTCAATGTTGGTGAATGAGAAGGAGTGATGGTCAATGATCAGTAAGTTGCACTATGTGGTGCATAGCAGACTGGATATTTCTCATGCAGTGGGCATAGTGGCCCATTTTCATAAGAGTCCAAGAGAATCTCAATTGGTAGTGGTAAAAAGGATTCTTAGATATCTGAAAGGGACAGTTGATTTTGGATTGTGGTTTCCATACAATGGCGACTTTGGTCTCAAAGTCTTTACTGATGCAGATTGGGCAGGTAATGTGGACGACCAGAAGAGAACAACTGATGGAGCATTCTTCCTTGGTGGAAGACTAGTCTCATGGACGAGAAAGAAGCAGAGCTATATTTCCCAATCTATAGCTGAAGAGGAGTATGTGGCAGCATTTATGAACTACACTCAAGCAATCTGGATGAAGCATGTACTGAATGGCTACAAAGTGCCTATATCTAAACCGGTGAGTATTTTCTATGATAATACTAGTGCAATCAATATTTCCAAAAATCCGGTATTGCATGCTAGGACAAAGCCCATTAAGCTCAAGTATCATTTCTTGAGAGAAAAGTTTCAAAATAAAGAGGTTGTATTAGAACATGTTACTTGTAAGGAGCAGTTAGCAGACATATTTATTAAACCCTAACCGAAGACTACATTTACCTATTTGAGAGGTGGATTAGGGGTTCTACCCCTTCATGAAGTAAATTAAAAATGTGTGCTCCACATCAGTCAAGTACTATAGTGACAAATCTTACAAGATTGATGTGTTGAAGGATGCTACTCCATAGGGGGAGCAACATAGTGGAGCTTGGAATCTTGTGCCTCCACTTTGGCATTGTTGTCAAAGGGGGAGAAGATATCTAATGATGTATGGGGGAGAAGATATCTGATGATGTATGGGGGAGAAGATATCTGATGATGAAGATATATGGTAGAATGCACACTGACCAATCCAGATGGTGGTGGTTGTGATCTTTGAACCAGTATATGTCAATCGATACAAGTTATGTGCATGGTGCAGATACTGAGCAATGATACACTGAGTATTGCCATCAATGCCAAAGGGGGAGATTGTTGGCATATGATGAAGCAGTGACAATGTATATTATTATTGATGTCAATATATGCTTAAGCAGGTGAACTGATATACACTAGTATGAAGACTGGAAGAGGTTACGGCAAACCAGGATGGAGTGGACCGGTGTTGGGGTTCACTAGATGTGACTACCGGTTGGTAGTCTGTGTTCAATTCTAGGGTTTTCGGTATGGCATGTGTGGTGCAACTGATGGTGTTTTGTGAACAATAATGATAAGGATCGATATTCCATGTCAGTTATGTGTATGTGAAGGATTTCTTTAAGGATCTTGTGCATGAAGATCAAATGAATTGAATGTCTACCTCTGGAATGTGTGATGTTTTGAGCGGTGTATGCATTGCGCATGGTGGGTTATTGATTTCTAGATGCGGTGAAGAATGGATGATGAAGAATGACTTAAGATCTATTTTAGATCGCTTCATTCTATGCAATGGCTCTAATGGTTAGGATTAGACCGCTCATAATTGTAAACCTAAAATGTTTAGGGTTTAGGGTTTATGCTATCAACCTAATTGTTGTCTATAAGGTCGATGATGTTTGTTAATGTTTGTGTTGGCAAATGATGTGTTTGTGTGTTGAGATACTTGCCAAACCAGAGTTTGGAATCTACAGAGTATGATTGCAGAGGAGAGGAGCTGAAAAGGATCTGCCTTAGCAAGTAGTGCTATTATCAAATCAAATATTTACCTGACTTCTAACCATTTCAACAAAAGGAAAATCCTTTGACTAGGTAGCTTTAATAGGCTTGTTGCAAATCTTCTAACTAGGTGACTTAATTTTATTGAGTTCTTTAAATCATCTAGCAAGGTAACCTTTAACAAGGCTTCAACCTTTAATAGGGTTTATAGCCATCCCTTAACCGGGTGATCCCTAATAGGATCGGTTCCTAACAAAACCTTATTGTAAAGTCTTTAACCAAGCTAGGCTCCTAACAGAGAAAAATTTAAAAGAGTTCAAAACAAGCTTGTGGGTATTCATCCCCACCATGGTTTTTTCCATTTGGGTTTCCACGTGAAAAATCTATGTGTTATGGGTTGTGAGTTTTCATGTGATGATTGAGTAGTTTTTTATTAAAGTTGAATATGCATGCATTGCTAAATGAGTGGTATTATTGATTCTACTCATGCATGACTAAACTGGTAAAGTGGCTATCAAGATCTAAGATATGTTAAAGTACTTCGGGTTAACCGGTTTAGATGTCTGAAGCATTTTTGTTTAACCGATATTACTATGGTTAAGTATAGTGGTATAGACAATTGGTTATCTGTGTTAGGAGAGTTTCAAAGTATTGAAGAAATTTTTTGTTTGTACTGATTCACCCCGCCTCTCAATACCGATTAGGATATTAGTTGTTCATTATTATTCATCACTTATATCTATGACTAGCCAGCATTATGTTTCTCTAAAAAGGAAAAGATGTACCTATGAGATATGCTCAATATAACCTGGTGTAGTATAGTACACATTAGCATCATCAATGATATTTCTCATTGAGAACTCAATATCATACATCTTCTCCAACCATGCAAATGTGTTGTCTATTACATAATCTTCATCATTGATACCATCAAGAACCTCTAAGAGTGTATGTTTGCATTCATCCCTGCATTCACCTTGCTCCTTTATATTTATTGTGTCATTGAATAACATAGGTAGACATGTTCCTGCAACTCTACCCAACTCATTCACCTTAGCCTCAAGAATGTGATACAAATATTTTTGCAGTAAACTATCGCCCTCCTTCTATGGTTGTTCATTAACAGTCCTTCCCTACAACTTTAAGATTTCAATGTTGAAATGATCACCTCAGTTTTCAACTTGATTCCTCCTACTTAATATTCTATGATCCATGTAATTCTTTGCATTCTTCGAATTCCTCAATTATCTCAATCTAGTCTTGTGTATAATTTCTCACTCATGCGAACACTTCTGTCGGTAAAATGACCATTAATGAATTGAATATTTTTGAATTATCCCTCTAATGTGACAATTCTCATTGACAAGAAAAGGATGACCTTTCTTTGATCATACTATCTCCTATTTTGTGTCATCTTATTTAGACTTCCTTTGTATCTTTATATCTTGTCAAGGAGAGGAGATGACAAAATTCTCTATTCGATGTTCAATGCCTCCTCGATGAAACTCTTTATTTGACCATGTTACCTATCAAGAAGACTCTTTAGTCTCTATTCGATGTATCTCTAGTTGGTCACCCTTTTTTCATGAGGTCGTAGAGACTTTATAAAAGTCTCATCAAGATCAAATGTCTCTTCGATAAGTTCTGCAATATACTACTTTGAGGTGAACTAAATTCATTCTCTTCAATCATACTATCAAACACTTCTTCTCATGTCATCACCATTATTTCAAAAAGACTTTTGTAATCTCTCTTTAATGTCAATTATCTCCTCGATGGACTCTTGCCTAGTCCCTCTCGGTCTTATCAATGAGAATCATTACTTTGTTTGATGTAGTTCATGTATCTTATTCTTATAAGATCACCAAGACATAAAAAAAGTCTTGTAAAAGTCTTATGTCTCATCGATGAAATTTTTCATTGTATGATCTAACAAATATTACAATATCTATTTGATATCGCTTAATCTGTCCATACTTACTAGACCATGAAGACTTTAAAAATTTATTGTCTTCATGTTGGTGTCTTGTCAATGGGACTCCTTACTATTGAATCTAGTATACAATATGATGTATGCTTAATATATTCAAAAATGACCTTTTTTTCAAGTTTCTCCTTCTATTAGTCATTTTATATTATAATCATGTTAGAAAATACTTTATTTTTGGGACTCTAGCAATGTCTTTGTTTGGGGATGTATGCCCCTTGAGAGCATAGAAAGAATCTAGGTCTCTGGTAGAAAGCAGGCCATATACCTTACCCATTTGGGTCCTCGAACCATTGATCTCCCTTTTAAAAATTAGATTATAATTTCATTTGGTGGCACCAAGCCCCCAAAAAAAACCAACTCTTCCCACAACCAAATATTTGATTCTCACCTTGTAATAATGCAACAAATCTGAAAACACCATTGGTGGAAGTTTGATTACCATTGATTGTTCCTATTTTACCATTTCACACTTCAAAATTAGGTACATACTAAAAATATTTACTGTGAAGTCACATATTTTTTATATTCACCAAATGTGATATTTTCATATATAATATAACCCCTTATTATTATCTTTACACTCCAACTTAAAATCAAGATAATAATCAGTGGGATTATAACAACCATGGTAATGGACTTCATAATTATTGTTAATTTTTATCTTCTCTACATGTGACTTTGAATTCCAATAAACTGTTATATTTTAAAGTCCACAAAGTTCCTACTTATAAAGTTGAAATGGTCTCATATCCATAAATGTACCATTGTTTACCTCTACTGCATCAACATGCCCTTCACTAGCCTCATATGCAACATCATCCTGAAACACATTCATTTCTTCTAGTTGTATTATTTTATTATTTTTTTCATCTTCATTATCGAAATAAATATGAGTTAGGCATAAAATTTTTGAAATGCTCTTATAAGCATATTTTTTATATTTTATAGCTAACAGATCTAAAATTTGCTTGTTGTTGAGTGAACATGCTTCTTTACTTACCTCATTATTAATATACTTTACACTCTCATTATTTGTATTAGATAATTGATACCATTTCTCATCATTAGGGTGAGCAATAATATGTTCAAGTTCATAGTCACTCTCTAGTTCCCAATCTTGAATGTCATTTATATTCCTTGTGCAATAAATATTATCATCAATCATCTCTTCATCAGATGGATCCATATTTGTATATGAACATTCTTCCATACTAAATTCCTCCATTTCTTTAGAGACTGTACTAATGCATACAACTCTAGGTCATAAGTTGAGTACTTCTTTTTTGCTTCATTAAGCTTCTCACTGAAAAATGCCATAGGTCTTCCCTCTTGACTCAATACACCACCTACTGCAATTCCACTTGCATCACACTCCAAAGTGAATAGCTTATCAAATGTAGGTAGGAGAAGGATAGGTTTTGTGGCTACTTCTTGCTTCAACATTTGAAATGCTTTGTCAACTTTCTCAGTCCATTTAAACTTAGTCTTAAGACCTCCTTTGATGGTGTCAAGGACTGGTGCACATATGCCACTGAAATTCCTCACAAACTTCCTATAGAATTGAGCTAATCCATGGAAACTTCTAACTTCAGTCCCTGTTTTAGGTGCAGGCCAATTCAAGATTGCCTCCACTTTGCTTGGATCCATCTTCAAGGTTCCCTTAGACACCACAAATCCTAAGTAAACTAGCTCTTGCTTCAAGAAGTCACACTTCTCTAGGTTGATGGATAGCTTCTCCTCATGCAACCTCTCTAAGACTAACCTCAAATGCTCAAGGTGCTCTTCTTTGGTTCTGCTATAGATGAGAATGTCATCTAGGTACACCACCACAAATATGCCTGTGAAATCCTTCAACACTTCATTCATCAACCTTATTAAGGTGATTGGAGCATTGGTGAGTCCAAATGGCATCACAAGCCATTCATACAATCCATCTGTGGTCTTAAAAGCAGTCTTCCACTCATCACCCTCCTTAATTCTTATCTGGTGATAACCACTTTTAAGGTCTAGCTTGATAAAATACATAGCCCCTCCTAAACAGTCTATTAGATCCTCTATTCTAGGAATAGGAAACCTATACCCTATGGTGATCCTATTGATTGCTCTTGAGTCAATACAAAGTCTCCACTTACCTCCTTTTTTTGATGCTAGCACTACCAGGATTGCACATGGGTTGATGCTCTTCTTAATCAATCCTTGTTCCAATAACTCCTACACTTACCTTGCTACTTCCTTATTCTGATCAAGTGTGAGCTTATATGCAACCTTGTTAGGTAAGGATGCACCAGGAACAAAGTCTATTTGATGGCTTCTAGACCTTTTAGGTGGGAGTGTTGCAGGTGTTCCATCACTCACTATATCCTTATACTCTTGCAACATTTGCTTCACCTCCTTGGGTATTTCTTCCTGCAACTTGTCTTCTTCCTCATTTGGCTTCACAAAGATGGCACACTTCACTATCTCCTCCTCATGTAGCAAATTTAAGAACTCTTTACCAGTAGCCATTAAAACACTAGGTGTTTTTTAAGTGCCCTCCTCATCCTCTTTCAAAGACTAAATCTTGAAGGTCTTGCTGTCCTTCTTAAATGATACGGAGTTCTCCTCTCCATCATAGATCACCTTCCTGTCAAATTGCCATGGTCTTCCTAGCAATAAGTGACATGCATCCATGGGTAACATATCACAAAGGATCTTATCCTTGTATCCTCCAATGGAAAACTCTACCCAAGTCTGCTCATTGACTAGCACACTCTGTCCTTTATTCAACCAAGTCACCTTGTAAGGATTGGTGTGGGGTATTCTTGTGAGTTTCAACTTCCTAACTGCCTCTTCTGAAATGATGTTGTCAGTTGAGCCTGTATCAACTATCACCTTGCACACTTTACCAAGAAATTTGCATCTCACCCTAAACAATGCTCTCCTATGTTTGGGTTCCTCCTTAACCGGATTTCTAATCAAAATCCTATTGAACATCAGATTCTCATTAACTTCTGATTCAATCTGGTGCACATCTGGTGTCTTGCTGCTTGAAGAGTCTTCTTGTGTATAAGCAACCCTCTTTCCACTATTTGATGTGGTAGGCTTGTCAGGGCATCTATATGCTGGGTGTCCCAATTGTCCACAGTTGTAACACTTCATTGTTGCAAAATAGGAGTTACCTCTGCCCCTACTTGGACCACCTTGTGCACCTCTTCCTCTAGAATGTCCTCCTCTAGGATTAGTTTCACTACCATGCTCAGTCAGTTTGGCTTCTCCTTGGTTCCTCTGTTCATTTGTCTTGCTTTGATAACCACCTCGGTGATTCACTTGATCTCTACCTTTGCCTCTACCCCTGTTATTGGAGTCTCCTTTCCTTTTGTTCCTCTCTTCTACCTTGGCAGCAAGCTGATGACACTTCTAGATAGTAGTAGGAGTCCATAGGCTTATCTCCTCTTGATTGTTCCACTTTAGGCCACTTAGATACCTAGCCACCTTAATGGATTCATCTTCTTGGACTTTGGACCTAAGACATAGCTTTTGGAACTCCTTTGTGTAGGAGGCCACATCAAGATCCTTCTGCTTCAATCCTTATCTCTTCTTTTGAAGTTGGACTTCATAATCCTCTGGTAAGTAGTTCTCTTTGATCTTACCCACCATAGCTTTCCAATCTGCAATAGGTAGCTTCCCCATACTAACTCTCTCTTCTTGTAGGTACTTCCACCATGTCAAAGTTGCTCCCCTTAATCTTGATTTGGCAACTTTAACCTTCTGGGCCTCTGTCACTCCTTCACACTCAAAGTGGTTTTCCATGCCCTCAATCCATTCCATAACAGTGTGTATGTCCATTCTTCCACTGAAATGTGGCAATCCTTCAAAGGCTTTGGTGTTCAAGGCCTTAATAGCCTTCATAAAAGGTTCTTCATTGAACAAGGGATCAGGTTCAGGGATAATGTCATCTATATCTATAGTCTTCTTTCCTTTACCCTTGGTGTCTTCATCCCAAGGTTCATGTATCCTCTGATCCACCACTTCCTGCAGTTTATCCCTTATCTCACTCATAGTTTCTTCAAGGAGTCTATTCTTCTCCTTCTGTTCTTCCACCTCTCTAGCCAGCTCTGCATTAGTGACCATTTTGCTCTCCCCTACCGATTCACCAGTATATAGAGACATACACAGTCCAACAAGCCTTTTACTCGTTCTGATACCAATCTGATGGGATGGGGTTAGGGATAGACTAGCCTAGTCTATGCTCTTGGATCCTGTCCTTGGATCACCTAGTGTCCTCTACAAACCCTAGGGTCTCTAGGTCTTCCCTTTGCTTGAGGAATCCCCTCACCATGCCCAATCCACCCACCAATGAGTTGAAATGCTGCTCCTAAGGTCTCACCTACTCATGAGACTCAAACCCCTTACTATGGTTAATAAGGGCTAATCTTGTTCCACACCTTCCAAGGTCTTAGCAAGGTTGTTTCAGGTCTATTTCAAGGTTTTTTCACCCATTCATGAGCCCCCAAGAGGTTTCAAGATTCTAACCCCTTACCGATTTCACAAATTTGGGTTTTTGCCTTCAAAAAGGGCTACAAGGATTAGGACCAATTAGGCCTCCTAACCAGTCTTCTAGGGCTCCCTCTCACAAATGATGCACAAACAACCCAAACTCCCAAAAAGGACTGCCATTCATTTGGCAAGGACTCAAGGATTTTCTAGGTTTTAGGCCTCCAAGTGTCCATACATTGTCCTAGGTGGATTTTAAGGTTTTCAAGGGTTTTTGTGAGGGTTTTAAGAGTCTGCCTAGGTCACAGTGAAGGTTTTGTATTCTAGCCACCTTGTTTGGATTGGTGGAGGCTCCTCCTTCACACCAATGATGCTTCACTCACTCCTCTTCACTTCATCTAAAGGATGCACTCTCCACTAATCAACCTTTCTCTCCAAGACCTTTGCACCAACAACCATTCCTAACCGGGCACTACCCAGTCTCACCTAGGAATGGGTCTTTGCTTGGCCTCCTTGGTTTCATGGTGGTTCCACAATGGGGAATGGAGTTAAGACTTCATTTACTCAAACCAGTCCAAAACTGGACAATAAGCCTGCAATTTACAAACTATTTACAAACACACTCAACCGGTAAACAAAAAGCTAATCTAATCACTCACAATGAAGATATATACACCAAAGAGACATTTCACATAGGTTTTCTCACAAATAAATCCATTTTTTTGCTCGGTAACTTCATTCAAACAGACTGGTAACTCAAAAATAGTCACAGTCAATTCAGTTTGCTTGAGCCATACAATCTCTGACAACCAACCATTTAACTTAGGGTTTGTAACATCTTATACTACCCATACCTCAGGTGGTGTGCCACATTTAGGGTTATCCACGCCAACCTAAGGATTTTGACATCATGGTGGAAAAGTTGCTTGACAACTTTTAAAAGTTGTCATGCAACTTTTGAGCAACTTTCCCAATGTTGCTCTTCATGACTCCTAGACCCACAATGGGCCAACCTAAGGACACCACCATGATATGAAGGACCCCTAAACTCCCCCAAGACACACATACCCTCCATTTTCAAGAAAATCACCATCTTGACTTATGACCCCTAAGATCTCCTCTAGGACCCTGCCTAGGACCTGTGAGCACATGGCTCATTATTTTATGTACAATGGCTTCTAAAGAAGCATAAAACCAACAAGACAAAGAAAGAGAAAGAGTCTGGAAGGGTGATCCTACACTAAAAATGTTGAGGAATTCCTATATATGCATTTATGATCCTTTGAAACAAAGAACATGGCTTCTCTCCTTCTTGTTGTCTTATGTTGAACAACATGTATTAATGTATATTGCAGGATCAACATTTCTGAATGTCTCCTCATAATTTGGTTGAAACTCATTATACCATGTAGGATATCAGGATGAACAAATTGGAGGATTAATGATGGGTGCATTGTCCTCAATAGTGTCATGAAAGTGATTTAGAAACCATCTCTTGAGTTATTCCCATGATGAAATACTTTGTACAGGAAACATACTGAAAAACTGACTTACAACATTTGTCAAAGACCTTGCAAATAATTATATGACCACATATTTTGCATAAATCCAAAAAATCATCAATGAATTTATAAAATGTTTGCACATGCTTGACTGCTGATTCATATTCCCTTCCATAGAATTTAGGAACATTCTCTCTAAGCTCAGGAGGAAGATGATTTGGATAACCTAGGATGTTACTAAGATTTTGTGGCTTGTATTTCTCCAAAGAAAATACTTATTTTTGTGGGTGTGGTTTCCATTATTGTTGCAGATGATGCATTACTTAATTTGGAACCTCATTGGAGTGTGTGTATTGATACATCTTGGATGTCTGGAAGTGTTGCAGCTACTAACTACCTTTTTCATTAAGTTCTATTTATAAGGTTTCTGCCTCTTATAAAGAGGGGAAAAAAATTATTTTTTGTGTCTCATCCAATAGCAGAGTCACTTTTACAACTTTCCAACAAGCTGCAAAAAACTCCAAATAAGCTCATAAAATTGTTTGACTTGCCCAACACAAAGAATAATATTGAATATAATATATTAAATATATTATATAAATTATGTAATGTATGATATACTGCATGATATATTATATAATATATTATATTATATAATATATAATATAATATATAATATAATATATATTATAATATATAATATAATATATATTATAATATATATTATATTATATTTAATATATAATTTCATATATATTATTAATATAATTTTTCATTAATATCGGATATCCGATATGCCTGGGCTTTTGCCATGGCTATTTGTACTGACATCCAAGCCAAGCAAAAAGTCAATATGAATTTTTCGTGTTTTTGGGCGAGTGGAAAAGGCATTTTTTCATATTGTCATTTTTTGGTCCCTCATGATCCCACACATACCCGACTATGTAACTATAAAAGAGTAGATTGTATATGTCTTAACGAAGGCGTTGTGTAAAGATACTTTTGAGTATCTCTGACAAAAGTTAGGGGTATCACCCCTTCCTAATTTGAACCGATGTACATTTGCATGTGCATTGGTCTAGTGAACAACTAGAATATTCTTATATGGACTAATGCTTGGGTGTTTCCACTTAGGGGGAGAAGGAGTATGTTTCATAGGGTGAGTTATTTGTACCTTTGTCCTTGATGTCAAAGGGCAAGAGATGTGCGAGAGATGTGCGAGGGATGTGCAGAGATGTACAAAGAATTATGTTGATCTGATGATGCAAAGAGAGTTTTGTGTTTTTTGTTGATGGATGTCATCATCAATGATAAAGGGGGAGATTGTTGAAAATGTGATGTTTATTTAATGATTGCCATTGATGTCAACATATAGTTTTGATGTTGGTGATCCACAAGTTGCATTCTCAAAATCCTTGGTGCTCTAGAAGATGTTTCTTCAATGTAGATTGATTGAGTTGATGGTGTTCCATATTTGGATATGGTGTTGATCATTTGTATTCATTAGTATCTTGGTTCTATTCTTATTTTTGGTAAGTTGTGTAGTGTTATTTTGGGTCCAAAATTTCTGATAAATGTAACGTGTTGATCTGACCAATGATGTGTATTGTGGTATGGTCTACTTCTCATTCCTTCCCACCACCAAAATATTTAGTGTTGACCTATTTAATCTTTGTCTTGTCTGACTTAGATTATTATGTTTCTCGAAGATAGTATAAATAAGAGGATGAATTGAATGGTGAATATATGGAAGTTGTGCAAGACTGAAATGGGAAAATCTGATTTTTGATGTTGTGTAAAGTGTGTTATTGCTAAGAAAGAACCGGAAGTAGTTTTGATATTGTAGATTGTTTAACAGTAGTGGATTCTCTTTTTCTTTCTTCTTGCTTTGGTAGTGAGCCTTTTTTTGGACAGTGAGCATTCTAGTAGTGAGCCACCCTTTGTAAAAATCACCTTAATGAGTGTCACCTTAACTGGTGTTATATATTGAGAACTAACATTCTTCGTGGTTTTTCTCTTTCTGGGTTTTCCACGTTATATCTTGTGTTCATTGTGTGATCTATTTTGTGTATGTTCTTTCATGTTATATCTGCTTTAATTAAATTTTTTGGTTATTTTGGATGTGTGAATGTATTGAAGAAAAAATTTAAGTTGTCAACTGATTCGCCCCCCTCCCCTTCTTAGTTGGCTGGATATTTAACACCATATGATAAAAACTTAGAAAGAAGGTGTCATGTGTAATCCCTTAATCCATTTTCTTTTCAAACTTTGGGCCAAGTGCTTCTAACTAGTCACATATCCATTACTTCCTCCATCCTCCATTGGATCTTGATAAAAATAAAGGTCACCCATTATATATGCTTTGGACACCTCTTGGCATCCATTTCCCCATCAAACTTTTCATTCATTTAAACTCATATTCATCCATCCTTCCTATCATCCATATAATCCTTCCACATACCTTCATAGTCCTTATCCACCCATCCTCATCTCATACATCCATGTCCCTCATCCTTCTATCATTCATCCTATCATATCCCTCTAGTGCATAATAACAAATGACATATTCTAAGAGGGGCATCTTAATTATTTGGGATATAGTCCTTGGAGAACCTATCACACTCACCATACATCCACACCCATCATATCCTACCCATTCTACTTCATCCATCCTCCATTGGATATTGATAAAAATAAAGGCCAACATTATATATGCTTTGGACACCTCTCGGCATCCATTTCCCCATCATACTTTTCATGCATTTAAAATCCTATTGATCCATCCTTCCTATCATCCGTATATTCCTTTTTCATACCTTCATAGTCCTTATCCACCCATCCTCCTCTCTATCATCCATGTCCCTCATCCTCCTATCATTCATCCTATCATATCCCTCTAGTGTCTAATCACAAATTACATATTCTAAGTGGGGCATCTTAATTCTTTGTGACATGGTCCTTGGAGAACCTATCACACCCACCATCCATCCACTAATCCTTTCATTTCATAATTCCTCCCTCCATCATTCATAATACTTTCATCTTTGGATCCTTATCTTCCTCCATTGCCCCATCCAATAATCCCTACATTACACTATCTTCCATCTCCCAATTCTTTTCATACAATTTTCCCATCTCCAAATCCTTACCATCTTATCCTCTATCTTTCGATCCTTAGATCACCATATCATTCCATCACCTCTTACATCCCTTTTCATTGGTACTATCTCTAGGATACCCCCATGCAATCCAATTGATCCCAATACTCCTTGCAATCCACCATAGCATGAAAACTAAATCTATCTCCTCCAGGTATGCAACATCAAATACTAATCAATTCATCCAATCACATCCATGGTCTTGTTCCTAGCCTAGTTGCAAGATTTCATCACAATCCAATCATCATTGGGATGCATCCTTCTCAATCCTTGTGTTGTTTTGGGATGTATCATTCTTGTATTAACAACACCCTCATCATCCATCAATCCAATTCCTTGTGTTATTTTGGTATTTATCCCAAAACAACACCCCATCAATCATCAATCAATCATGGCTTCTCATCTTGACTAGGGTAACATCATGTTTTTCTTTGGTTCATCATCCATCATCCCAAGCTCTTGTACATTATGTAAATAGTGTCTTGTGCATAGGGTCATTCATGTGTCTCCACCTAGGATCACTTGTACATACTTGTCCTTAGGTCCCACCTTTTTTATCAGTTGGTTGTGTCATCAAGACTGTGTCCTTATCTAGTTGGTTCTTTAACAATCATCTTTTGGTATCCCTAGAGTTTCAAGTGTCTCGTCTATCTCTTGTCATAGGAGTCCAATTTTAGTTAATCTCATCATCTTTGCTCTTTGTAGGATGTATCAAGTTCCTCATATCAAACCACATCAACCCCATCCATCATCTTCCATGTGGAAAAAGGTAGTCTATATGCTTGTTATTTCTTTGGTTCTTTTGGATCGTTGTTTACCTTTATTGCTAATGTTTGTAGCTTTAGTCGAATGATCATTTAGAATACATATAATATATGTTGATTAATAATAATATATTATTATGTTATGCTATTATATTATTATTAATCATATAAAATTTAATATTCAATATTAATCTATTATATTATTCTAAATTAATAATTGATTGATGAAACATTATAATATTGATTAAATTATTATAATTAAAGGAGAGACATGTCCGTTCAAGGACATGCCTCTCCAAAGGAATATATATAGTATAATGCTATTCAATTTGAGAACACATAGAATTCCAAGAATGCAAGTATTAGATTGAATCAGATATATACATTAAAATACATCCAATAAAACCTAGGAAAATCAACATGGTATCAGAGCTCAGGCCTGTGAAGTTTAATTTGGAGGTTGGAGAGGGTTGGAGAATTCAGTTTTTTTTTGGAATTTTCAATCTGAAATATGCCATTGTACATCCCTTGGTTGGCCTCAAAATAAGGACTATAATATATGGATGGAAATCTTTATGTTTCTAGTTTTGAAATATGTTTATCTCATCAAATTTGATTTAGTTATGTGCAAGATATGATGACTTTGGTGTAGATTAGTTGAAACCCTACCTAGGGTTAGCAGTTTTGGGGAAAATGTCATAACGTTTGTTTTAATTATTGGATCTGGCTATAACTTGGAGGAAATGTTTGTAATTATATTTTCTAACATTTCACTAAAGAGATTGGATAAATTTGGTAAATTGCAAAAGTTATTAACGACTGTGTGTGGCATATCATAATGAAAGTGTTGATCAAAATTATGAAAATGTTCTACATCATTCAAAGGGAATTATGATGAGAGATGATTCATGCATGATATTTCTTATATGGGCTCACCTTATGAAAGGAAATTTTTTAAACTTAAGATAAGTGTTCCATGTTTTATTAAGGCACATGAATTATTGAGTTTGTAATTTATGCTATAATATTGGCTAGTAAAATCTTGTATGCTTCTATCATTGGTATTTTTGTTCGAGATAATTTATGAGCTATTTGTAATCTCTCTCTGACATACCTTCAGGATAAAAGCACAATAAAATTGAATTAAAGGGAGAAATAAATTGATGCTTATAAACAAATTGATGATTGAGACCAGATGTAGAGGGAGTCTGACATTTCAAAAGAGAACAAGAGGTTGATATAAGAACTCAAGCTTCAGAGAGAGCAGATGGTTTAGTCAAATTGTGATAATTTTGATCATAGTGATTGAGAGGGATTTTCACTATTGAAGGTGAAACAATTATGAGGTAAAACTTGATTTAATTGATTATTATACTAATGAAATCATTTAATGCCTTATGGGCCCTGTGTAAATCATAAGGAAGTGATGACTTCCAAATGATTTCCAACTGTATTTTTGAGGTTATTGGAAGGTGATGATCCTACAATAACTTGAGCTTGTGGATAGAATCACCGACAGAGGCAATCCACATGAGATCTCATGGATAGAATCATTGACTGAGGCAATCCATGTGAGAGCTTGTGGATAGAATCACCGACTAAGGAAATCCACGTAAGAGCTTGTGGATAGAATCGCCGACTGAGGCAATCCACATGAGAGCTCATGGATAGAATCACCGACTAAGGAAATCCACTTAAGAGCTTGTGGATAGAATCACCGACTGAGGCAATCCATGTGATAGCTCATGGATAGAATCATCGACTAAGGCAATCCACATGAGAGCTCATGGATAGAATCGCCAACTGAGGCAATCCACTTAAGAGCTTGTGGATAGAATCTCTGACTGAGCCAATCCATGTGAGAGCTCATGGATAGAATTGCCAACTGAGGTAATCCACGTAAGAGCTTGTGGATAGAATCTCTGACTGAGGCAATCCATGTGAGAGCTCATGGATAGAATCACCGAGTGAGGCAATCCACGTGAGAGCTCATGGATAGAATCACCGACTGAGGCAATACACACAAGAGCTTGTGAATAGAATCACCGATGGAGGCAAATTCACAGCTTGAGACTATGGTTCCCTATGATGAGAATCATATGGTTGATGCAAATACTTCCAATATCATGAGATAATATTTTTGAGTTATGGTCAATATCTTGTGCCTTGATATTCTTGTTTATACCATACTTCCTAATATCATAGTGAGATAATATTTTCTCTATTCCATAATTAATCTAGACTTAATGCATTTGGATTGATTTTCTCTTCCTTAGCTAAGAGGGAGTGTTAATTATGTTTTGTGTAGCTATGGTGAGGGCCATAAATGCTGACATGGGAGATCACTACACATTTTGTCTGATCATCCTCCCTAGCTAAGAGGGAGTGTTAATGTTTGTAGCTTCAGTCGAATGATCATTTAGAATAAATATAATATATGTTGATTAATAATAATATATTATTATGTTATACTATTATATTATTATTGTAGCTAGGAAATCGGAAATCATCAAAGCAAATATCAATAATAGCTCAATCACAAAAGCAGATTGCAATGATCAATCCTAACACACTCAATAGAGACATGAAAAGCAAAACATTCAAAACTAAAAACTAAGCAAACCAGATGCAGATTTGAATGTCTCCTTCATGCGGCTCCATTGTCCTTCTTTCTTCTCCAAATAGCCTTTGTTTGTGGATCTCACCTTCAAGTGCACACACATGAGATGAAAGCAAGTAAATAAAATATTGGTGCAAGAGTACTTGAAGTGTGATTGATTTGACAAAGTGATTAGAAATTCGATAATCTGATTATTAGATCGATAATGTGATTAGATCATATGATTATTAGATTGAGATTGAAGAAATTCATCCAATTTATAGATAAATTGGAGAAATGATCAAATTAGCATGAAGAGATTCAAATGGAAATTGCAAATCAATATGACAAATTATGACAAATTTGCACTTTCTATACAAAATTGATTGATTGATAATTCATGAAAAAATTATGACAACTTTCTATGTCAAAATTGATTGATTGTCAATTATGACAAATTATGACAAATTGAAATGTCATTCCCATGAAATTAGGAGGAAAATAGGAGGAAATTGAAATTAGGAATTAGAAAAATAGAAAATTAGAAAAAGAAGAAAATTAGGAATTAAGAAATTGATGAAAATTAGGAAATTAGGAATTAAGAGAAATTAGGTGAATTAATTAATAATTTGTCATTTATTAATTAATTCATAAAAAGAGGAATAATTAGCCAATTAAATGAACATTTAATTGTGACACGAAGACCTAGGATAAATAAATAATTTATTTAACCTAGAGATAGAAATGACAAACAGGATTAAATGAATAAATCATAAAACCCTAGAAAATGAATTAGAAATGCAAGGATGACAATTAGGCCTTGACAAAGGATAATCAATATCGATTCGATTTAATCATGATTCTGACTGATAAAGGACCAATGTTGACAAATGATTTGATTGATAAATGTGCCAATTGATGAGGAACAATGACTAATTGATCCAAATTGACACAATTGAGAAAGACGACGATTGATGACAAATTGATTGCAAAAAATTAAAAAATTGACAAGAAGACAAGGATCGATGACAAAACAGATTGCAAAACGACAAGATTGATGACAAATCGATCAAAAGACAAGAATCGATGACAAATCGATCGCATGATGACAAGATTGAAAAATGACAACGATCGATGACAAATCAATCGCAAGATGACAAGATCGATAAGAGGACAAAACCCTAATTGGGATTGACGATGTCCAAAAATAATGACAAATGAATACGCACATTTGATGCGACAAGATAAGACCGACCAAATTCACGACAAATATTGTTGTCGACAAGTCCAAATTCAAGAGCGAGACAGATGAAGAATGCAGAAGGAGGACTCGATGCTCGCAAATGATAAAGACCAAGTGCATGACATAGGAGAAAATGTTAATGCAACGCAAAAACCTAAAATAAGGTAATGCGCAAATGTTAAAGTATGATTCCGCAAGCGTTGACCATTTTTAGGTGTCTACAATTATTAATCATATAAAATTTAATATTCAATATTAATCTATTATATTATTCTAAATTAATAATTGATTGATGAAACATTATAATATTGATTAAATTGTTATAATTAAAGGAGAGACATGTCCATTCAAGGACATGCCTCTCCAAAGGAATATATATAGTATAATGTTATTCAATTTGAGAACACATAGAAATCCAAGAATGCAAGTATCAAATTGAATCAAATATATACATTAAAATATATCCAATAAAACCTAGGAAAATCAACATTTATCTTGAGCTTCCTATTTTTACCTCCTTATGGTCTCCATAGTCCTTTATATCATGTTGTGCTATCAATGATGAAACTAGGGGCACAATCTTACTTTTCATCTTGTGTGTGTTTTCTTGATGTGTCCCATGTTGTTCCCTCGATCCTTGTGGTCTCATGTTATGCCAACACATATCTTTTGCTTGTAGTTTTTCTAGCATCATTTCCCTCAAAGTTCCCTACAACTTTGTGAGATGTTAGACTAACCTTTTTTTTTTGTGTCAGTCCTATGTACTAGTTGTGAAATCACCTTAGTTCCTCATACCTTGGTACCTCACAAACAATAATAAATAAAAATAAGTGATCACTTCATGCTAGTTGTCATACAACGCTCAATCTTCCCCATCCATTTATTCCACATATTTCTAATTTATACATCTTGTCTTACTATCCTCTATCTTGCTTCTTTCTATCCCCCATCTTTTGCATTATCTCTCCACCCACTTTTATTTCATTCATATTGCCCTCCATTTATCCATATCATTGCATTATCATCTCATTGCATCTTACATAATATGTACATGTTAGTGTAAAGCGGAAAAATCGAACCCTAGTCATTCTCCCCTCCCCAACTCCGAGGAGGGAGAAGGGAGAGTCACTAGGGTTGATGGTTTTCACTTAGGAGGGACTTTACATTCAAAAGAGGGGTTGAAACCCACAAGATCAAATCCCACGCAATGCAAGATTGGATTCTATATGAGTTTCAAGGGTTGTGATAGCAAGGATACCCTCTTTTGTAAAGAATGTAGATAGAAAGATTAAGCTAGGAATACATAGAAAGTGAGAAAGATTCGCTTATAAACTGAGTTAGGGATATAGGATGAAGCTACGGACCTGGAATTAGCAGTAAAATGTTGAGACGGTGCTGTCCTACAAATTTGAGCAAAAGTTGACGGGACGATGGCGCCCGGCGTGCACACGGTCCTCCGAAAAATCCGCGAAACGAAGGGGGATCTGTTCGTCTCTGCACAAGGATTCCAGATCTTCAATTTCAGCCGCGTACGTGCAACCTACACACAAAAAAGAGAAGATGATTGGGGGGTTAGGGATTAGGGGTTTGCCCTTAGGTCAAACCCCGGTTTTGGAATTAACCAAGAAATGAGAAATGCTCTAAATGTAATGTAAAACAAGTACTAATACCTTGTTGTAAGGATGTTTGTATCCTTATATGCGAAGGTATAGATGTTGTTGTTTGTTGTATGTTGTATGTTGTAGCATGTAATGTGTTGTAAGTGATCTCCTCTTCAATGGTTGAATCCTTGTCTTGAATGCAACACTTAGCCTTGAATGGAGACTTAGAATGATCAATTGCTTGAAGGAATGCTTGAATGCTTGAATGCTTGAATGTTTGAATATCGTTTTCACCTTTTTTCCTCCTCTTCTCAAATGAGAGAGGAAAAGTAGTTTATATACTTGCCAATTAGGGTTAAAAGACTAATTTTCCCGACCTTAGGCCGACCAGGAAATGTTATTTTCCAATTTGCAAAAAAAAGGCCCGAAGTCCCATAGGAGACCGGGCCCAAAATAGGGCCAGTGACCAGGGCGCTAGGCGCCATGGTCCTGGGAGACCAGGGCGCTGGGCGCCCTGGTCCTGAAGGACCAGGGCGCTGGGTGCTCTGGTCCCACCTCCCGGGATAGCAGGGTGCAAGGAGGATCAGGCCAGGGTGCTGGAAAAATGCAGTTTTTGGTGTCATGAGCAAGTTTCGGGGTCTCCATTCAAGTTTAGTGTTGCATCGCCATCGTGAAGACCCAAATGCGGTCGAAATTGCAAGTGTCACAATTTTAGGATGCTACATTTAGCCCCCACTTTAGCGGGAGTATAAGCGTACGCTCATACTTCCGGTAAAGTACAAGGAAACAACATTGAAAAACTTTCACCACATCAACGAGGCAAGATACACCAAGCCCCCAGTGGACTAAGGCTCTTACGACTTTGATTGACAAGGTAAAAGGGAAGATCACGAGGGAGAACCATGACTGTCAGTAGCAAGGTTCCCTCACTATGAGTCATGCAAGAAAGATATCAAAAATTTTCAAGGCAAAGCTAAATTTTCAAGTATCTTGAAAAGATATGAACGGGATGTATGCCCCCCTATGTTAAAGCGATCGCACACGCCTCACCGGGGGTGATTGCTTTAAGGTAGTGATACATATAAGAAAATGAAAAAAGGGAAAGGAGCACGTTATCACAAGGATTTAGCCCCCAAGTGTGAGATAAGCCCAAGAATAATATACACAAAACACAAAGCACGAGGTGACTTCGCTTTCCTCGGGATCAGTATGCTGTATGATAATTCATGTATATCATATGTATGTATGCATAATTGTTCTTCATTCCCCAATCAAGGAAGGTCACCTAGAAGAAGGGAACACATGTGTCTTTTGAGTCAACATGAGAGAGATCGAGAGATCTCAATGCTTTGCATCGTCCTCAAGTAGACAACACTAAGGACAACAAATAGAAGAATGAGAATAACACATAGAAGAAGTAACGAAAGAGAGGAGGAGAGAATTTGCTATGCTAATGAAACTAGTCTAGCACGTCATCTACCCCCCGATCTTGCTGATCAATGTTTCGGGAAGGCAGGGAACATGCTAGAGGAGGAACATCCAACATAGCAGATGGAGCTATCACAAGATCCAAACAAGGGCTATGTCCATATCCCAAGCCGCGGTGTTCTTGTCTAGGAGCTAGGATAAGTTCTTTAGAAAATTCGTTAGATAAATGGTTATCAATATCAACAAGTTCATATTCACTATCAGAATGAACAGGAGAAGTAGCATTTTCATCATGAATAACATTTTCATCTATATCATCATCAAGATTTATAAAAATAGGATCTTTAACTTGCACAGGATCAAGACCATCATGCATGTTATGTTTAGGAGATTTCGGCTCAATCGTCGGCTGAGGAGAAAATGGAATAATGCTTGTTGAAGGTGTTTTTGGGGATTGCAAAGTTTGGGCTCTAAGACAACGCTTTCGTCGGCGTTCACGTGCAAAACGATTTTGTCTAGTCTTAGTAGGAAGTTGAGAAGATTGAGGAGGAGGAATGTTCTCATCCTTATCACTTGGGTGTTTAGGTTGTGGTCTCTTAGGCTGAACAATAGGAGAAGAGGAAGGTCTCTTCTCTCCATAAGAGGAAGGAGGAGGAACTGCTCCATATAAAGGAGGAATATTTGGTTTTGGAAGGAGACCAAGTCCATCATGACGAGAAGGGATAGGTCTACTTTTAGGAATTTTATTAATCATAGGCATAGTCACATCCATAGGGATGGGTTGGGAATCTTCTTGAGGAAAGACATTAGTTTTATCTTTCAAAGGAAGAACTTCCTTCTCAAGAATGATAGGAATGTCAAGTTTGGGTGTTCTAGGCTCACTTAGAGATAGGATCATATCTATTTTCCACTTTTGATAAGATTTGAAAAGATGATCACTTCGCGGAGGAAGAGATTGGAATTGTTTAGGCCAAAAGTAATCAATAGGAACGCTAGAAGTTCTTTCAGCTGGTTTAAAGAGACTATGATTGACAGTAACAACTTCACCATTATGGGGAAATTTCAAACACTTGTGAATAGGAGAACCAATAGCTTTCATGGAAGACAGCCAAGGATAGCCTAGCTTCACATGAAATTGTTCGGATGATGGAATAATAGCGAAGTCCACATCAAGGGATTTGTTATGGACCTCAATAGGTAATGTAATAGAACCAATTGCTGGAGAAGAAAATGCATCAAATAGTTTCACAACCACATTTGTTTCATCATAGATCACTTGATT
The DNA here is from genome assembly GCF_030272615.1 of Cryptomeria japonica. Lineage (NCBI taxonomy): Eukaryota > Viridiplantae > Streptophyta > Pinopsida > Cupressales > Cupressaceae > Cryptomeria > Cryptomeria japonica. Next base: position 582,504,692 of record NC_081405.1, read on the forward strand.
CAATTGCAAAGTAAAAAGAAATTCTTCAGTAATGATATTAACCATACAAGAAGGATCAATAAGCACTCCACGACAAGGTGTATTCTTGACTTTTGCAACTATATATAAAGGACCATCAGGTGCCCTGATAGTTTCACTAGAATCAAAGGTGATGGAAAGTTCTTTAGGGATTTTCTGCTGTTCTACAAAGTTAATCACATTAGGAGTCATAGACACAAGATCATCAGGTGAGACAGAGGAATCAGTAGTATCAATCACATTAGAGGTATGAGAAGGCAATGGATCAGTAAAAATCTGAAGATTTTGGTTAGGAGGAGCTACAGATGTGTTGCCTTTATCATTCACCCCAGAAACAAAGATAGTATTATTATCAATCAAATCTTGAATTTTCCCCTTTAAAGCAAAACATTTTTCAGTACCATGCCCAGGTTGACGATGAAATTGACAAAAAGATTTGTTATCAAAATAGGGTGAATTAATCTTTGCAGGATCAATTTGCCTTATAGGAGGAAGAGTAAGCACATTTTGTTCCAATAACTTATTCATAATACTATGCAATGATTCATTCAAAGGAGTAAACTTTCTTTCTTTCTTGAAAAACTTAGAAATAGGAGACACACCTGATGCTGCATTCACATTGTTGTTGATGATGTTTTCATTGAATTTAATGGACTCTCTGTTTGGCTTAAACTTCCCAAATGGTTGTTGACTACTATCACCCTTATCACTCGGAGTCATAGGATGTGATTGTTCCATTTGACTCACAGTCAGTTGATAATTGTGAAGAGTTGCGCACAACTGTTGGAAAGAAGTAAACTCAGAAAACAGGAGTTTTTCTCTAATGTCTTTTTGTAAATTAGAAATAAAGATTCTTTGAATATCATTGTCAGGCACTAGAAAAGAAATTTGAGCATACAAATGCTTATATCTACCAATGAAATCAGTCACTTTTTCTTTAACACCTTGTTTACAATGCATTAAATCAATCAAAGTAACTTTAGGACTCATATTGTTTTGAAATTGTTGAATGAAAGCATTTGCAAGTTGTTCGAAAGAAGTAATAGAATAGGAAGGCAACGAGCAATACCATTGTAGGGCTTTGTCTCTTAATGTTCTAGTAAACAATTTTGCAAGCAACCTTTGGTCATAAGCAAAATCAGTACATATTGTTTGAAAGGTCTTAACATGTGTTAGAGGATCACCCTTACCATTATAAAGCTCCAAATGCGGAATTTCAACATGTTTAGGGGGAATAGCTCGAACAATGTCAAGAGAAAGTGGACTTGCAACATCAAATGTGGGCACACTAAACTTAGATTGATTCATAGAGGCAATTTGTTGCTGTAAAGAAGAGACAGTTTGTGCAAGATTGTTAATGGTCGCTTCAGTCGAAGAGTTCATATTAGACGTGTTAGATTGTGATGGAGGTGTTATGTTATTGAAAGAAGGTAGAGAGTAAGGTGGTGGGACACTATGATAGTTAGTCATAGGAGATGATTGGACAGGAGGAACACTACAAGGAGGAATGGAATGATTAAACGATTTGCCCCCTTGCGTCATGTTCATTTGTGGTGATATAATAGGAACACTCATTGAAGGAATGAATGAAGAAGTTGGATTGAATGAAAGAAGAGGGTTAATTGAAGAAGAGGGATTGCCCCCATGACTGGTGATCATAGGAGGAATGTCTTGTGTTGAAGTAGTCATTATGTTTGATGTAAAAGTAGGTATACTAGCAATAGGAGTCGTCAAAGGAATAGAATGATTGTCTTGAGTAGGAGGTTGTGTATAACCTAAGGTTTCGGCACAACTTTTCATAGGCATCACATTTGAATCCACAATGTGTGCAATACCACGCAAAATATCAATTCCATTCTTATCACTTTGAAGCATACGTTTTAGACCCTCAATTAAAGGAAGAGCTTGACTATCAGGGTATTCTTGAGACATCCATTGTCGAAAATCGTCAAATTGGTTATCCAATTTTGAAAGTTGTTCTACAGAAACCTCATGGAGAGCTTCTTCATCATTAAGAGGATTAGAGGAATTACCCATGTCCTCGTTAAAAAGACCATTCAAATTAGGTTCCATCTCCTCAGTAATTAAACCTTGGAAGGACTTAATTCTAAGGCTTCGTCTAACGGGAATAGTGTAAGTAGGGCTTATTGTTGTAAAACTCATGCACTAAAGAGAGAGAGAAGATTTTGAATTTTTAGAGGTAGCAAATTTCAGTAAAACCAGCCAATCTTCTAGATTTAAGCTGTTAAATACAATCAGGACAATCTCCCGAAATTTCGGAAAAAATGTCCGGGACCGTGGCGCTCGAGGTGCACACGGTCCTCGCAACTTTTTTCGAAATTTGCAAGGATGAAAGTTATGATGATTTTACAGCTAACCTCAAAAAATTGAGTGATTTTACGATCTGTAGATAGGCCAAATTAAAGTTGCAATCTCAAAATTGAACCCTACCAAGATTGTCAAAAAATGCAAAATTTGAATTTTGAAAAAGAGAGGGAAACTGAAATTTTGAATTTTATGATTTTAGAGGGAATACCAAAAGCAATGCAAGTTTTGAAATTTGAAAGTTGACTCAATTTCACGCAAAATTCAATTTTGAAAGCGGAAATCAAAGTTGTTGTAATTAAGCACTTAATTTCAAAAGTCACAAATTGCAAAAATTTGAATAAATCACTGAAATTTCGAATGAGTGCTAACACACTTTTTAGATTTAGGACTGTAAGAAACACAATTTTGACACAAATTTCAATTTCAACAATTTTTGAATGATTAGAAGCCTCAATCCAAGCAATCACTACACCAACTTTGACTGTAATTTTGAAGGTGTTAAAATTGATAAAATCAGCCAAAATTCTGGATTTTAGTAGGAAAATACAGTAAGATCTCGCTCCCGAAATTTCGGAAAAAATGTCGGGGACGATGGCGCTCGGAGTGCACACGGTCCTCGCAAATTTTTTCCAAACTTCCAGGGATGAAAGATATTGTGATTTTATTGTGGAATCCAAAGTTACAGCCGATTTGGAGGTGTTTTGATCAGTGAAATTATCGGACAAAGGTTGAATCAAGAGGGTTTCAAAAATTAGGGTTTTGACACTTAACCACTTAATTTTCAAAATCAAAGCACAAATATGAATTGATAATTTGTAATAGAAGGGCAGATCTGAAACAAGCATTAACAATTAAACATTTCACAAGTTTAATTACTTAAAAAGAAAATTTAGGGTTTTTATGCAATTAACCTCTAAAATTTTGCAAAAGATCAAACATGGAAATGTAATCAAGGAATCCAATTTTCAGATCTAACTATGAATAATTAGAAAGGATGTTCACGTCGGGTTCACCAAAATGTAAATCGGAAAAATCGAACCCTAGTCGTTCTCCCCTCTCCAACTCCGAGGAGGGAGAAGGGAGAGTCACTAGGGTTGATGGTTTTCACTTAGGAGGGACTTTACATTCAAAAGAGGGGTTGAAACCCACAAGATCCAATCCCACACAATGCAAGATTGGATTCTATATGAGTTTCAAGGGTTGTGATAGCAAGGATACCCTCTTTTGTAAAGAATGTAGATAGAAAGATTAAGCTAGGAATACATAGAAAGTGAGAAAGATTCGCTTATAAACTGAGTTAGGGATATAGGATGAAGCTGTGGACCTGGAATTAGCAGTAAAATGTCGAGACGGCACTGTCCTGCAAATTTGAGCAAAAGTTGATGGGATGATGGTGCCCGGCGTGCACACGGTCCTCCTAAAAATCCGCGAAACGAAGGGGGATCTGTTCGTCTCTGCATAAGGATTCCAGATCTTCAATTTCAGCCGCGTACCTGCAACCTACACACAGAAAAGCGAAGATGATTGGGGGGTTAGGGATTAGGGGTTTGCCCTTAGGTCAAACCCCAGTTTTGGAATTAACCAAGAAATGAGAAATGCTGTAAATGTAATGTAAAACAAGTACTAATACCTTTTTGTAAGGATGTTTGTATCCTTATATGCGAAGGTATAGATGTTGTTGTTTGTTGTATGTTGTATGTTGTAGCATGTAATGTGTTGTAAGTGATCTCCTCTTCAATGGTTGAATCCTTGTCTTGAATGCAACACTTAGCCTTGAATGGAGACTTAGAATGATCATATGCTTGAAGGAATGCTTGAATGCTTGAATGCTTGAATGTTTGAATATCGTTTTCACCTTTTTTCCTCCCCTTCTCAAATGAGAGAAGAAAAGTAGTTTATATACTTGCCAATTAGGGTTAAAAGACTGATTTTCCCGACCTTAGGCCAACCAGGAAATGTTATTTTCCAATTTGCAAACAAAAAGGCCCCAAGTCCCATAGGAGACCGGGCCCAAAATAGGGCCAGGGACCAGGGCGCTGGGCGCCATGGTCCTAGGGGACCAGGGCGCTGGGCGCTCTAGTCCCACCTCCCGGGATAGCAGGGTGCAAGGAGGATCAGGCCAGGGTGCTGGAAAAATGCAGTTTTTGGTGTCATGAGCAAGTTTCGGGGTCTCCATTCAGGTTTAGTGTTGTGTCGCCATCGTGAAGACCCAAATGCGGTCGAAATTGCAAGTGTCGCAATTTTAGGACACTACAGTTAGTCTATCTCCTACCATGCATATAATTTCATTATCATTTAATCTCCTCTTGCATAATATAGACTTGTTAGTCTATCCATTAATCATTTTCATCCTTTCATCACCAATCAACCATTCTCATCAACATCATGAAGATAAGCCATCACATCTATAATTCATTTTCCCTCATCATCCATACATCATCTCATTCTTTTGAGAGTACACTCATGTTCTCTTGAACCCACATGTCCTCTCGAGGGGGCATCCTCATCCTCATCTCATGTCATCTTTCCTCCTAGTCACTCTTTTGAATTACTGGGGCATCTTTCCTAATCAAACCATCTTTTTCTAAGCTATATGTCTTAATAATCTTTTAAATGATGCTACTTCGTAACACCATCTCAAAGAGGGGAAAAATGTAGACACATAAACTTGATCATTTGTGTTTCATCAATGTATTCCTATTATTTGAATATATTGTAGCTATTTCTATTAGTTTAATAATTTATTATTATTTAATTAATCACATTTACTCCATTTTCTAGCCTATCTCCTAAGGTAATTAATTTAACTATTCAACACCACCTCTTATCCCTCTACCTATTATATTTAATTAAATAAACTATGTTTATTCAATTAAATCCCCATCTCCACTTTCCTCCACTTTTGAATTAAAATTAATTCAAAATTTCTATTTTGCCTCATCCACTTACATTCTTAAAAATTTTCCACTCTCCTCCTAATCCTAATCTCCACCTAATCCTTTCTACTAAACATGTGCACACACTTTGTTAGCAGCAATCAAGAAGGAAGACTAAGAAGGGGGGGGAGGTGAATCAGTTTTCAGTGGATTCTCAAAATTAAACTACAAAACAATAACTAGTAAACTGAATCAATGAATAGATAAGAAAATTAATAGCACAACACACAACACTAAGATTTTTGATGTGGAAAACCCATTTAAGGGGAAAACCACGGTGGGAACCTACCCACGGTAAGATGATACTCTACAGTAGTATGTGAAAATATTACAATGGGGAATGCACATGCATTCAGGCACACTTCCTAGAGCTCACTTCTCAAAACATATTTTCCTTGAAGGCTACAAGCCTCAAGGAATTCTCACTAACTTACAATATGATTCAAACTACAATTTGGAAGAAATGAACTTCAATGATAGCATCTACAAATGCCTAATGATAGTTTCAATTAAACACAATTGTCTGCTCTACAACACCAATCTTACCTCAACAGTTCATTGAATGATAAATCTCTTGTTCACACATTCAACTCTCTTTGATAATCCAAACACAATACCAATACACAAAACTAAGTGAATAACTCACCTATATATACAATTCATCAACCTTAATAATAAGGTTGGCTAAACCCTCAACCCTCAACTCACAATTACAAATATTACATTACACGATACAAAAATTGATCATCGGTCCAATATAATGATTTACATTACATATCATGGACCTAATTCAAATTTCCAAATGATCTTGTCCACCGGAAATCATGCCAAGATCAACTGCAACATGCTACACCATCAAAAATACCGCATAACACAGAAATCAATACTGGTTGACAAAAAACACCAAAAACTCACACAAAAATCAATGTAGATCACCAAAACAAATAGGACATGACTAGGAAACACCAGCAAGCACATTAGAATCATCACCAATAGCTGCACCCTTACCACTTATCAAATCTTCTTCGGTCAACATCAGAAATCTCAAGAACACAACCAATCAGCAATTGTCATGAAGAAAGATAACTTGCGGGGCACCAAATCATGAACCATCTGAAAAGAAGATACGCAAGATCATCCCAAACAATATCCCAAAACATCAGAACAAGATCTGATCACACCGGAATATATCAGAGGAAATACTGAATTCTCCAAAATAGTGATCAGTATAACCAAACTACAAAACTGGATTAGAAGATCTTCCCAAACTCACCGGAATAAACCACGGGAATATGTTGACATAAATGAAAACAACATATCCTAGCAGTAGGAATGAACAACCATATTCAACAACTCCAACAATCTTCCCCTTTGGCATTGATGGCAACATATGAATGTGAAAAATAGTCAATGTAAAGAAAGAAGATAGCACCAACAAACTCCCCCTAAGATCAAGATAGATAATGTAGTTTTTCACATGATCTTTGTCTCGCTTTGATAGAAATTCCAAAGATCTCCAAAATAGAAAACCAAACTCTCCCAAAACATAAACATAAATCTCTCTCCCCCTGGGACACACAACCAAATCAACAGACTACTCCGGCAGAGGAGTAGCACCAACACACCAATCCGGATAAAAGAATAAGACTCTGAAATTCATCGGATCGATGCAACTCAATGCATCTAGTTCTCATCAGGAGGGGTCGATACCCCTAACTTGTCTCTCAAGTAAATAAATGTATCTATAGGCAAAGGCTTAGTGAAAATATCAGCAATTTCTTCCTTTGTAGATACATATTCCACCTTCACCTTCTCTTCACTGACTTGCTCTCTCAAGTAATTATATTTGATTGATATATGCTTAGTCTTTTAATGTTGCACCAGATTCTTTTACATGTTTATAACACTGGAATTATCACAGTAAATGAGATTAGGCTTATCATAGATAATTATGATATCTTTCAACATTTTCTTCATCGAAACTATCTGAGTGTAGTTACTAGCAAAAACAATGTACTCAACTTCAACAATAGATAAGGATACTAAATCTTGTTTCTTACTAGCCCGAGAAACCAACTTCTTATCCAAAAATAATGCTCCACTGGTAGTACTCTTCCACTCATCAATATCACCAACCCAATATGCATCAGTGTAGGCACACAACAAGAAATCATCATTCTTTGGATACCATAAACCATAATCCACAGTCCCCTTTAGATATCTGAATATCCTCTTAACAATAGTGACATGACTCTCCTTCAGATCAACTTGATATCTAGCAGCCATACACACAACATGCATAATGTCAGGCCTAGTCTAAGTAAGATATAGTAGTCCACCAACCATTGATCTGTACAAACTCTGATTAGCTTTTGTAGATTCACCATTTTTCGATAATTTACAACTAGTCACCATAGGAGTTCCAACTGGTTTGGAATCATCTAGTCCAAACTTCTTCAATAGTTCCTTCACATACTTAGTTTGAGATATAAAGATACCTTTTCCTGCCTGTGCAATCTACAAACCTAAGAAAAACTTCATCTCACCAATCATAGAGATCTCAAATTCTTTCTACATATCACCAACAAACTTCAAACTCATATCATCATCACCACCAAAGATGATGTCATCAACAAAGACTTCAACAATCAGAATGTCATCATTTTCAATCTTAAAGTACAGATTACTATCAACAGCACCTTTAATAAATCCCAATTTTAATATGTATTTGTCCAATCTAGCATACCAAGCTCTAGGAGCTTGTTTCAATCCATAAAGTGCTTTCTTCAACTTACATACCATGTCTCCATCATCCGATAGTGAAAATCCATCAGGTTGCTCAATGTAAACTTCTTCCTCTAGATCACCATTCAAAAATGTGGATTTGACATCCATCTGATATACCATGAAATCTTTATAAGGAGCATAAGCAAGTAATAGTCTAACAACTTCAATCCTAGAAACCAGAGAAAAAGTTTCTTCATAATCAAATCCTTCTTGTTGTGAATATCCTTTACAAACAAGTCTAGCTTTATATATGACGACTTCATCGGCTTCATTCAATTTGTTCCTAAAAATCCATTTAGTACCAATAACATTTTTATCCTTAGGTCTAGGAACAAGTTCCCAAGTGTTATTCTTATCAATCTGATCTAACTCTTCTTCCATGGCTCTTATCTAGCTTTCATCTTTACAAGCTTCAGAAACATCTTTAGGTTCAATTTTAGAAATCAAACATACTTCTTCTACAACTAACCTTCTTCTATTCATCACACCCTTATTCTTATCACCAATAATCTGATTCATGGAATGATTCAATTTAACATACCTTGGAGTCTTTTGTTTATTCTGATCCTCAGGTTAATGTACATTATCACCACCACTAGCAACAACTGGATTAACAGTCTGTACCGGATCATTCTACCTAGGCTCTTCGGGCTGAATAGGAGCTAAGACAACATGTTGACCATCATCATAAGCTATGATCTCCTTCCCAAGTTTCTCATACACCTTCACATTTGCACTCTCAACTATCTTTCTTAGTCTCTTATTATAGCACCGGTAGGCTTTTCTCTTTGTAGAATATCCCTAAAAGATACCTTCATTACTTCTAGCATCAAACTTTCCAATATCCTCATCTCTCTTGATATAACATTTGCTGCCAAAAACTTTGAAATATATCACAATAGGAACATGACCAAACAAAATCTCATAAGGGGTCTTACTGGTATCACCTTTGATATGAACTTTGTTGAATGTATAGACTACAATGCTAATAGCTCTCTCCAGTAGACCTTCAAAATGTTTCCTTCTATCAACATAGTTCTTGCAACATCCAAAACCGTAAGATTCTTTCTCTCAACAACTCGATTTTGTTGTGGGGTTCTAGGAGTAGATAGTTGTCTTCTGATTCCATGCATCTCATAGAATGAATTGAAATCACCAGAACAAAATTCTCCACCTCTATCAGATCTTAGACACTTTAGCTTCAATCAGGACTCAGTTTCAACTTTAGCTTTGAATATCTTAAATTTCTCAAATCATCCTAGAATAATCATCAATTAGCAGCATAAACTATCTATCACCCTGCACACTTCTAACATTCGTAGGTCCACATAGGTCAGTATGCACAAGATTCAGTAATTCATCAGATGTATACTATTTATTCCTAAAAGAAATCCTTGTTTGCTTGCCCAACTGACATTCCTTACATACCAGATTAACAAGTTTAACAATCTTAGGCAAATCTCTAATAGCTTGTGTAGAACTAATCTTAATTAATGAACCAAATTTTACATGACACATTCTCGTATGCCACAACCAACTCTCATCCATCTTAGCAATCAAACAAATTTTCTCACCAGCATTCAAATGAAAAATATTACCTTCAGTCTTAGTTCCAGATGCAATCCCTATACTAGAGGCATTTAAGATCTTACATTTACCATCCTTGAATTGTAGATCATAACCCTTATCAACCATCTATCCAACACTCAAAATATTATACTTCAAACCTTCAACATACAAGACATCATCAATGTTATGCTTACCATCAAAAGAAATAGAACCTCTCCCATAGATTACACAAGCTTTGTCATCTCCAAATCTAACTATTCCACCATCATACCTTTCCATGCTTACAAATTTTCTTTTATCACCAATCATATGATGTGAAAACCCACTGTCAATCACCCATTCACCCTTTTCTTCTACCTTAGTAGTCAAATCTTTCTCCTCAATAGAATAGCTAGTGGAATCAACAAGTATAGGTCTATCTTCTTTAATAAAAATAAACACAACTTCATCTCCTTCTGACTCATCATTTGTAACACCTTCATTTGTAGCATAATAACAGTTCTTCTAGTTCCTAAACTTCCAGTTAGACTTATAAGGATTATCATACTTCTCTTGCTTCTCATATCTATCATTCCTATAATGCTTATCAAATTTATCATGTCTATCATAGGATCCCTCAAGTCAATGCCTTTTCTCTCAGACCACTGAGCAAACTGACTTCACGAATGACAACTCCAAGAATGAGGGATGTTTGATCAACTTAATATGAATGCATTCCTAGCTATGCATGATATTAAATATAATATGATTTAAACTAGCATGGATATGATGATAAGATAAAGGATTAGTAAAACCTATCCTAACATGATATACTAATCTAACATGAATGTGCTATGATAATGGAAATGTTTCTTTAAAATGCTTATTAAGATGATTTCTATTCAAAGATATGCTAAATGCTTGATTTAAAAATGATTATAGATTAGATTCATGAAAATTGGATATATTTAGCAAAATGTCTATAAGTTCGATACTAAAAACTTGGATATAAAAATGAGGAATGAGAGCTCTATTTATAGGAAAAATAGGGCAATGGATGGTCAAGATTGGATAATCTTAACAAGGGCCAGGATTGAAAGTTATCAATCCATGTTTACAATTCTCACCAATGAAATGGTTGTTAGAGTAATTAGGTTTTTACTTGATTAATTAAATTTGTTTAATTATTTAAGTTCCCTATTATATTTTTACACTTAAGAAAATATTAGGTGCATAATAATTAATTCATTTATTAATTATTATATGCAAGCCTAGGTTTTCCTTTTTTAGGGTTTCTTGACCTATTAGAGGTTAATTTACTTTTCATTGTATTATTATCACAATACATTTTTGGTGAATATTGAGCTATCATCTTTTGAGCATATTTTCCTATGTTCTTATTTTTCTGATTATTATGCTTCCTTGCTTCTCCTTGTAATAGATTATTCAGCTTGTAGAAGATCTTCAGGCTCCTATGGGGTTGTATTTCTCAACTCTCGCATGGTATCAAAGCTCAGATCTGCAGCTATCTATTCTTGTTTTTGAGAATCTTTGCATTGGAAGCAGATCTGGGGTTTTAGGAAGTTTTTTTTGTACTTAGGGATAGGCTTTTTTCTGAGCACTTTGGGCCTAAAGGACCTCACCATCATGCTTAGAAGGCCCAAAAACCCCTATAGTCATATAAACCTTGCCTAGTTTTGACTCCTGAGCATCTGGGGGTAATTTTTTATCCAAAATCAGGTCATACGACCCTAGCATGCAGATCAAGAAAAAAAAATTAAAAAAAGAAATATTTTTGCCTTTTTACGACATGCAGGCCAAATTTTTTATTTTTTTTAAAAAAATCTTCAAAAAAATTTAAAACAAAAGGAGAAAAGGCACAAGGGTTTCAAAAAAAAAATTTGGAGATTTGTTTGCGCAAGCTTCCGGAGCTGACAGTTCGGTCGTCGTACGGCTGACGAAACCTGTCAGTCCGACCTTTGCCATCCCCGGCCCCCACCAGCCTCGTCAGACCTCCCACCTCCCACCAGCTTCCGCAAGCCCTCCGGCCACCTTGGCCGCCGCCCGACCCAGCCCGCCACTGCCGCTGCCCGACCACCTCAGCTGTCGCCCGACCCAACTCGCCACCGCTGCCGCCCGACCACCTCTGCTGCCGTTCGACCTAGCCTGCCACCACCGCTCCACCCGACCTCCTCCTCCAGCGCTTGCCACTTCACCGCTCCTCCCCGAAGCATTGCCAGAGTGCTGCTGGAGTGCCATCGAAGTGCCGCTCGTGCGCCACCTCCACTTGGCTCCTCCACCAGACCACCACCCTCTTGCCTTTTTTAGGGGGGGTTCATTTTTTGGTCATATCTTGAGCATCCAAAGTCATTTTTTAGAAAATGAATAGGCATCAGAAAGATGATTCCAAGACGAACCTTATGGTGTTGGATTTTTTTTTCTAAATCTGCTTTTTGACTATACTTTTTTCAAGTCAAAGTTGGGACTCTTTTCTGCACTTCCAAGGCCGTAGAATGGGCAAACAGACTCTATTTTTTGAAAATGAATAGGTGTTGGAAAGCTCTCAGCGTGCTCTATTCAGATTTGTGATCATTTCTCTCATAAATTTCATCAGGTACATGAGATATCAGTTTGAATTTTTTTTACTTAAGCACTACTTCCTTCTCATCAATATGTACTAGGGTTTGGGTTTATCTATTGTGGGGGGGTGTTTTTTTCTCACTTTCTATCATTTATATCAGAAATCAAGAACACCCAAACTTTTAGAACAAACAAGCCCTTCTGCATCTTGTGTCTATTCTGAAAGATCACATAATAAAAAAAACCAACAAGCAGGTGCAGGTGTAGAGTCTTGTTTTCATGGCATATCCTTCAATTGATTTGTTGACTTCACACAACTATCACACTTGGAAGCCCCACATCATGAGGCTTCTTCAGGCATGAGGGTTGTGGTCTTGTTTTGATGAGGCTCAACCTGTATTGCAGTGTCCTTATGAGCTTCTTCAGCATGGGAACAAGATGGATGAGGCCATGGGTTTTCTCTCCTTGCATGTCTCTGATAGTCTTCTATTTCACCTTGATGAGTTTCTCACTCCTCAGTCTATGTGGTTGAAGTTTGAGTCTCTCTTCAAGAGGGTTAATAAGATTCAAGCATTACAGATTGAGGCAGATTTAGTTTCCTTGTCACCTGATTTATTTCCCACCATTGAGGATTTTTTAAACAAGTTCAAGACTATCAGATCTATTCTTCAGGGATGTGGCAACATCAAGACAGACATAGAGTGTATTCACTTGATTCTTTCAAAGATTCGAGGTCATTTTCAGTTTTTTGCCTCTTCTTTCTACTCCACCATGGATGGCTTGGGTACTCATTTTGACATGCCTACCTTTGATGTCTTTTGTGAGCATTTATCTCATGAGTAGTCTCATCTTTCTCAGTTGGATAAGCTCTAAGGATCCAAGAACAAAGCATTGTTTGCTCATTCCTCTAAGGAGAAGCAAAAGCAGAAACCAAAGCCCAAGAAGAATTCTGCAGGTACTGAGTCTTCCTCCAAGCTACCTCCTAAGTCTGATTCTAAACCTCCATTTCCTCCAAAATAAGGGAAATCTTCATAGTCTGGTGAGTCTTCCTCCAAGACTAAGAAGAAATCATGAGACACTTGTAGTTTTTTGTGGCAAGGAAGGACATCCAGTTTCCAGGTGTTGGAAACGATTAGAGGCTTTAGAGGAAGCCATGTAGCAGCATCACATCTCCTCACCTTAGGCATCTTCTCCTTCCACAGGGAAAGGTCATGCTCTCACTACTCAAGCTTTGACATATGGGTCCACATGGATACTAGATTCTGGTGCTTCTCACTATATGAATCACACTCAGGAGTTGGTTACTTTTCTTTCCTCTTGTGGTACTTCACAGATTGCAGTGGGTGACTCAGTTTAGCTTTCAGTCTTGGGTTCAGATTCTGTCTCATTGGATGGGAGTACTCTATAGGATTTTCTGGTTGTCCCTGACATCTTGATGAACCTCTTTTCCATTTATCAAATTTGCCACTCTAGATCTGGTAAGACAGTTGAGTTCTCACCATAAGATGTGGTTATTCGAGACCTCCATGACTCTGATTTAGTTGTTGCTACTAGGAGTGTTGATACTGCATCTCATCTGTATAGATTTGATGGATTTGAGCCCTTTGAGGGTGCAGGTTCCTCTCTTATAGCACATGCAAATTCTGTAAGCTTTGGCATGAGAGCATGGGTCATGTCAATTACAGATATCTTCAGTAGATGAGTACACAGGCACTTGTTCTTGGGTTCCCATAGATTTCCTACACTGATGGTGTTTGTCATGGTTCTATGCTTGGCAAGCATCACAGAGATCCCTTTCCAAAGGGAAGAGCCTCTCGTGCTTTGGCACCCTTGGAGTTGATTCATAGTGATCTCATGTCATTTTCCACTCCTTCTTTTTCTGGGGCCAAGTATGTACTCACTTTTATTGATGACTTCTCTAGACGCACGTGGGTGTACTTTCTTAAGTACAAGTCTAATGTCCTTTATTCATTTCCAATCTTCAAGACATTTGTAGAGAAGCAGTCTAGTTGTTCAATTCGGCAGATACATACAAATAATGGGGGGGAGTATGTGAATCAGAATTTCAAAGATTTTTACACTGAGCATGCTTTGCAGCATCAGTTTACTATTCCATACACCCCTCAGTAGAGTGGTGTTGTTAAGTGCAAGAATAGAACTCTATGGGAGATGGCGAATTGTATCATTCAGTCTAGGTCCATGGATTCATCTTTTTGGGCTAAGGCAGTCAATTGTGCCAACTATATTCAAAATTGGATGCCTCACAAGGCGATTCAACATATCACTCTTGAGGAGGCTTGGTCTCATGACAAGCCCGATGTTTCTTTTTTCCAAGTATTTGGCAGTGAGGCATGGGCTTTCATTTTTGATGCTCAGTGGAAAGCCATGGAGTGAAAGAGCTGACCACTCATTTTTGTTGGCTACTGTGAGGATGTTAAAGCATATAGATTGTTTGATCCTGATTCCAGAGAGGTCCTATTTTGATGGGATGTTCACTTTGATGAGCGCCTTCCCACAGTGGATACCCCGACTCCAGTGTCTACTCCTCTGCCTACTTCGACCACTGTATCTCTTCAGGATCTTTTTGAGGATGATTCTAATGATGGTTTTGATGATCCACCATCCCCCCCCCCCCACCTAGTCCACCTCAGATTCCCAAGTGGGCTCTCTTTACTATTGAGGCGACAGGTTCTATGGCCAGTGATCCTCCAGATACTCGTTGCACCCATTCTCATACTGTGGATTCTAGTCTTTTGAGTCATGTTATTTTAGATGATCCTCAAAAGTTTTCAAAGGCTATAGAACACCCTAAGTGGGATTGTGCTATGGAGGAGGAGTATTCTTCTTTGATAAGGAATCATACTTGGGATCTTTGTCCTCTTCCTAAGGACAGAAAGATGGTTAAGTGTCATTGGTTGTATAGCACTAAGTATGCTGCTGATGGTTCCATTGATAAGTACAAAGCACGTCTTGTTGTGAAGGGTTTTTCATAGGTTGAGGGTATTGATTACTCTGATAAATTTTCCCCTATCGCCAAGATGAACTCCATTCACTTTGTACTATCTCTTGCAGCTTCTCGGGGATAGTCTATTTTGTAGATGGATGTGAAGAGTGCCTTCTTGCATGGGGACCTATAGGAGGAAATCTACATGGAGAAGCCTCAGGGATTTGTGCAGGGTAGTTCTTTGGTTTGCAGACTTCAGCGTTCATTATATGGTCTCAAATAGGCCCCTCGGGCTTGGTATGAGAAGATGGATTCTTTCTTGCTCTCCACTGGTTTCACCCGTAGTTATTCTCATCACACTATGTATATTTAGCTTATTGAGGGTGACATCCTGATTCTTGTGCTATATGTTGATGATCTCCTCATCACAGGTAGCTCAACCTCTATGATTCAGCATATTCAATGAGCCTTGATGGACCAGTTTGAGATGACATATCTCGGTCTTTTGCACTATTTCCTTGGTCTTCAGGTGATTCAATATTATGATGGGATTTACATTTACCAGCAGAAGTATGCTCTTGACATGCTTCAACACTTTGGCATGCTTGATTGCAAGACTGCTCCCACTCATTTTTGGTCAGGGGTTGTTTTCATTACTGCTTGTCCCACTCCTTCAGTAGATTCTACACTTTACAGGCAGTTGGTTGATAGTTTGTTGTACCTGATTCACACTCATCCTGATATTTCCTTTGCAGTTGGCCTTGTCTCTTGATTTTCCCATGATCCTCATGAGAGTCATTGGAAAGCTGCCAAACATATTTTGTGGTACATTCAGGGCTCTAGTTCTCATGGCATTCACTACACATCAAGGGACCCTCACATTGTTGGCTACACTGACTTAGATTGGGCTGATGATGTCACCGATTGGAAGTCTACTTCTGGCTTTGTTTTTTGTCTTGGCTCTAGTCCTATCACATGGTCTTGCAAGAAGCAGACTACTCATGCATTATCATCTATAGAGGCTAAGTATCGAGTTGTTGTGCTCGCCAGTCAGAAGATCTTATGGCTTCGACAGTTGATGACTGAGTTTGGTTTTCCTCCTGATAGTCTCACTATACTTTAGTGTTATAATCAAAGTGCTATTGATATATCCCGCAACCTGGTATATCATCAGTGGATGAAGCACATTGAGCTTTACATGCATTTTATCTGCCAATTGATTCAAGATGGTTCTCTCATTCTGGAGTACAATCCCACTGTCGAGCATGTTGCCGACATCTTCATGAAACCTTTTTCATCGTCGTGCTATCTTCAGTTGCACTCTATGCTTGGGGTGAAGGAAGTTGTCCTTGGGGGGTCTTTATGAGGCATTCCTTCCTTCTTCTTCTTTCAACATGTTCTTTTATCTCTTTTTGGAGAGTAGTTTTTTCCTGTTGGGTTTTCTCCTTTTTCTCCATTTCATAGAGATTTCATTGTATTTGGGTACCTGATCACACCTTGTTTCCAGGACCCATCTTTCCTGATTTTAGTAGTTGTTCTAGGTTTTAGCTTCTCCCTAAGTCTAGCTTAAGGGGGGGTGTTAGAGTAATTGGGTCTTTACTTGATTAATTAAACAATATTTGTTTAATTCTTTAAGTTCCCTATTATCTTTTTACACTTAAGATAACATTAGGTTCATAATAATTAATTATCTTATTAATTATTATGTGCAAGCCTAGGGTTTCCCTTTTTAGGGTTTCTTGACCTATTAGAGGTAAATTTTCTTTTCATTGTATTATTATCACAATACATTTTTGGTGAATATTTAGCTCTCATCTTTTGAGCATATTTTCGTGTGTTCTTGTTTTTCAGATTGTTTTGCCCCCTTGCTTCTCCTTGTAATAGACTATTCAGCTTGTAGAAGATCTTTAGGCTCTTATGGGATTGTATTTCTCAACTCTCATAATGGTGACAATTGTTAACAAGAGATTGCTTGAGAAGACATCATGGTTACCTTAGGAGGTAAGGGTTAAGGTTAGGATAGGGTTATCCATTGGATAAAGCTTTTATCCAAAGAATAAACTCCTGTGCAAAGGTTAAAGGAATAACCATGGTCAAAGAAAAGAATGCTTGAGGAGACCCTTGGCTTAGATGAAAGTTGAGTTAGAGAGAAAGTCTCTAATCATGTAAGAAGGTTGAGTTAACCATTAATGGTTAGGAAGACTTTGAGGGTTAACTTGTTGAAGACATAAAGCCTTTAATGGTTTTCAAAGACTTTGAGGGTTTGAGAAGTGACTTCCCTTTGCTTAGGGATGTGACAATATTTAGGAGATGGATTAGGCTAAATTAGAAGGGATTGAAATAATTTAGAAGGGGTTTAGGAGGCAAGTGGGAGATGTAGGATTTTGCAAGTGGGTGAGGGAAAAAAGAATTTAATTAAAATAAAATTTATTTATTTCAATTGTGGTTGCAACTTGCATTTGTAGGATTTTGTAAGTGGGGGGATTTAATGTAAATTTAATTAAATGGGCTAGAAGGGGGATTTTAATTAAATGGGCTAGAAGGGGGATTTAATTAAATGTGAATTTAATTAAATGGCTTAGATAGAAGAAGGGTATATTAATTAAATCTTAATTTAATTAATAGGCGATTAGAAGAATAGGGATATTAATTAATAGGAATAATTAAGAATAAATAAATGAATAAAATTCACTGAATTCATTGTGCAACTTTTAGGTGTCTACACCATCAAACCTTAGACTGTCCTTCTTGAAAAGAATACCTTGAGCTGCCATCCCAAATCTCCTCAAGCGATTAAGATTCTACTAAAGGATCTATCTCTGATACCAATTGTTAGCAACAATCAAGAAGGAATGCTGAGAGGGGGGGTGAATTAATCTTCATTAGATTCTCAAAATTAAACTCCAAAACAATAATTGATAAAATATAGCAATGAACAGATAAGAAAATTAACAACACAACACACAACACCAAGATTTTTGACGTGGAAAACTCGGTTAAGGAAAAAACCATGATGGGAACCTACCCACAGTAAGATGATACTCTACAGTAGTATGTGAAAATATTACAATGGGGAATGCACATGCATTCAAGAACACTACCTAGAGCTCACTTCTCAAAAGATATTTGCCCAGAAGGCTACAACCCTCAGGAAAGTCTCACTAACTTACAATATGATTTGGACTATAATCCAGAAGAAATGAATTGCAATGATAGCATCTACAAATGCTTGATGACATCTCACCTCAACACTTCACTAAATGATAAATCTCTTGTTTTCACATTCACCTCTCTATGATAATGCAGACACAATACCGATATACAAAACTAAGTCTTTGTTATTAATCATTTCTAGTCTAGAGCATAGCGTTTGCTTTAAGCCCTGGTATTGCATCTCTTCATGTGTCCTACTCCTAGAAGATAGGACCTTGCTTTATATACTATGCATTTATCCTTTCCATAGCAGGCAGTTTGACTAGCATCAAAGCAAGCATAGGCATCACCATCAGTTTAAGTCATTTACTCAGCAGTTGAATGGAGTTCTGAACTAATAGCAACTAGGAACAGGGGACAAAGAAGCCATTGATAGGTTTTGAGTTAGTTTTCTATTTGGATGCATAGTAAGGAGAGGCAGAGGCAGGCTTAGTTACACCAGATCTAGGCTTATTACATTGGCCCTACCTACAACTTACAATAGGTCCTGTCCACACCTTCCTTACATACAGAGCTATGAAACTAAGCATACCCAGATGTAAACTCACCTATATATACAATTCATCAACCTTGATAACAAGGTCAGCTAAACCCTCAACCCTCAACTCACAATTATAAAAATTACATTACACTATATAAAGATCGATCATCAGACCAATATAATGGTTTAAATTACATAGCATGGACCTAATTCAAATTCCCAAATGATCTCATCCATCGGAAATCATGCCAAGATCAACCGCAACATGCTACACCATCAAAAATACCGCATAACATGAAAATCAATACCGATTGCAAAAATCACCAAAAACTTGCACAACGATCAATGCAGATCTTTAAAAAAAATAAGGTATGACTAGGAAACACCAACAAGCACATTAGAATCATCACTAACAGTTGCACCAACACCACTTATCAAATCTGCATCGATCAACATCATAAAGCTCAAGAACACAACCAATCAGCAATTGTCACGAAGAAAGATAATTTGTGGAGCACCAAATCATGAACCATCTAAAATAAAGATACACAAGAATATCCCAAAAAATATCCCAAAACCTTAGCACAAGATCTGATCACACTGGAATATAGTGGAGGAAATAACAAATTCTGCAAAACAGTGATTAGCATTACCAAAC
This sequence comes from Cryptomeria japonica, assembly GCF_030272615.1. Taxonomy (NCBI): domain Eukaryota; kingdom Viridiplantae; phylum Streptophyta; class Pinopsida; order Cupressales; family Cupressaceae; genus Cryptomeria; species Cryptomeria japonica. The sequence goes on from NC_081405.1 coordinate 582,524,185, forward strand.
TACAAAACCCGATCAGAAGATCATCCCAAACTCACCAGAATAAACCATAGGAATATGTTAACATAAATGACAACAACATATCCTAGCAACAACAATGAACAACCATATCCAACACACTTAATCCTTAATTAAGTGAAGTCAATTGCTCCCATCACATCAAGCACATGGGCTTCTTACAAAAGCTCATTGGCTTTTCCCCTAAAGTACCCAAAAGAAATTTTTATTTCTTATTATTCCTCTCCTTCATCCTCAACCCTTAATATTTATCAAAAAATCTTCACCATTAATCCTTTTCATCCCAAACCATATTTATCAAGCCCTTATCCATTTTTTCAGCCTCTTCTTCCATTATCATATCTCTCTCTCTCTTTAAACTCTCTCACCCATTTTGATTTTGAGTGTCATTATTCTACCAAACTCTTTAGTGAGCACACATACAACCAAACATCATGGAAAAATATACTCAATTAAGGGGTTTTATATATTTTCCTATATGCTCTTTGACCTCTTTTAGCCTCATCTTGATTTTTGCTTTGATTTATGTTTTTGGGGTTGATTTCTTAATTATTTCAATCCATTTTGAGAGCATATTTTCAATGCATACAATAGTGAAGAAGAAACTCTTTCCATAGAACAAGTAGAGCTACTCATGAATGATGATAATTATATAGTTGGTTATTTTGGAAGGAAGCCTTGGAAAAGACATTCAAGAAGTATGAAGAGATAGAAACACCAAATAAAACAACCACCAAAAGAGAATTAATAAGATACATGGCGGCCTTCAACACCACACTAAAGGATCTTATGGAGAAATTAATGGATCAGCTAACTATTGTGCTAAAGCATAGGAGAACAAGTTACACAATAAAACGAGATACAAAAAGAGGTAGATATTATCAAAGTAGTTCCCTCAATCATTTAAACCCAAAAGGAGAAGTTAACGTACATACAAACTATGAAATATGATCAAAATAAAGGTTAGATAAGCTAATGTTTTGAAAGACAAAGACCACTAAAATAGATCCAAGAAGAGATCAAGGAGGCTACTAAAAACTCCTACTATGAGATTTGTGAGGAAGAATAAAAAATATGAAGACACAAGATCTTCTAGCAAATACCTCACAAACCAATAAGTATCCTCTACTTTGCATACCTATAATACTCCTTCCTCCTCTACTACTTCTCCTATGTATTCCATCAAGGTTTTTTTGGTTAAACAAAAAATAAATCCAACTAGTAGCCTCTTTGCAACTACTCAAATTACCATCGGTTGGCTCCTAGCTTGACCTTACAAATAACCCTCCTTTCCACAAATTTCAACTAGGGTACCTATTGCACCAAACAACAAGGGAAGATATTTTAAAGTAGCATGTAGATAGTTCAAATAAACTAGAAGATATTGTTAAAGATATTCAAATTTTAACCCTCAACTCCAAGGGGATCCTTCTCAACCCCTACCAGTACAAATTAAGGTCATGGTGGATGGGGTACTACAAGAAGCACAACTATAGAAGACCACCATAAGGTAGAACATTATAGTGAAGCTACATAAGTCCAAGATGGATGAGGAAAGGAAGAAATATGTCATGGTACACTCTACCTTAGTTTCAAACATCAGTATGATGAAGAACATAGAAGGAGATATATAAATACCTTATATCAATATATCTCCAATGTCCCACAATTACTACAAAGATCAAAGAATAGATGGACCAAATTGTGCTATGCATCCTTCAAGGAGATACAACTTATGATACATTGATGGACACAGATGGACAAACCTAGGCACATATAGAAGCCTTATGTGTACAACTTCAACAGATAGAATCAGAGGGATAAAATGAGGCATAATTTCTTAATGAACACACACCAAATGTTGAGACGGGGGTGAATGAATATAAACAAAAATTCATTCATTCATTAACTCTTGAAGCATTAAATTTAGGTCTATAGAAATAAAGAACAAAACAATGCATTCATCACACAAGGACATCAAGGTTTTTATGTGTAAATCCAATAAGGGAAAAACCACGGTGAGGATAAACTCATAATATATGAAACAATTATTATAATGTCTATTTTAGGCTTGTTTCTAAGAAGGCTAACTCCCACCTAGACTTGAAGGTTAAGGACCACCACCCTAGGACAATATACAAAGACTTGCAAACTGAAGATATTTTTTTTAGGTAAAAATACAATGTCACAATATCAAAATGCATCATATTAAGTGAACTATTATAGAACAAGCATTTGAAATGTTGATAGTGCAGTCCTCTTTGTACCACAAATCTGAATCTGTCACACTAACTTTGCACACTTCATAGACTTTACATCAATTCTCACATGTCTATGATGGAAACACACATTAGTAACTATATTCACACTCTCTATCTTATTAACAATGATTTTTCCATCATATATACCCTTCCCAAAAAGGAAGTGAAATGTGTGACAAGGCACAATTCAACCCCAAGCATGATACATGTTCAAAAAAATGGGTTCTGGATCAACCCAATGTCATAGACAACCTTAATAAATAATAAAACATCTCCAAGCACTCTCTAACACAAGTAGAATAGGTCAATCTCACCCTAATCAATGAAATACACATAGTTATCTTCAAACATTAAACCTACTCATCAAATACTAATACCAACACAACCTAACGTCCAAAACATAATGTAGACCATAGAACAAGACATGTGACCCATAGACAACCACTATTCAATCTTCTCCTAAAGTGACAAGTCACCAATAGTCAATACAAAGGAAATGTCTTACTGAATTGGTAACATTTTGTAGACCTAATGGACTATGTAACAACAACATGATGCAAAGATCTTCCAAGGCACCAATATACCTAAAATTCATTCCATTGATCCAAAACACCATCCTCATCATATCCTCAAATCTTCATGATCATATCTATTAATGTAGGAGAATATAAAGCATTCTTCTAACTATCCTAAAACTATTTCTCTTTTAGACTAGTATCGAAAGATCAAACACTTATAACTTTTTTTGTAGAAGATAATATCAGTTGAAATTTTAATAGTAGACACCAAAGACATTACCAAGCATAATTACAGAATCATAGAACCAAAGGATGGAATGTGGTAGTGTGTGGATTAAAATACTATTTCACAGACATAGAAGAAATACTCTATCTCAATAGTTAGATAATTTTCTCAAGCACTCAATGATAAAACTGAACTCAACCATCATCCATATTAAATCTTAAGAATGTAGACATAAACCAAAGATGAATTCAACAAGTATTCAATAAAAATCAAGTATGCCAACGCATACCATCAATTCAATACTTATAGTATACCACCTAATGAATCTTCAAATGACCTTCTATATCACAAACCAATCATCTATCAAATATCCCTACATCATTTGATCCACCAATGTTCCATCTAACCAGCCTAATGACAAAACATATTGGTGGACATCAATGTTGACATAAATGACAACACATATTATTAGCTATATTCTGTCGATAGGTCTCCAACAATTTTAACAACTCAAGGAGGTAGTCAATCTACGGTTGGAACACATCACTAGACTCCTTAAGGATTTACACAAATATTTCCCCGAAAAAATCTAAATCCCTTCCCCACTTGCAAAAGAAGAATTCCTCCTCATGTATAGATCAATGTATATAATAAATTATTTAAAGAAATAAAGGGTGTAAAAATCTTCCTAACACTAACCTAGTGGGGAGATTATGCAAATTTTCTTACAAATCTTTAACTATTACTAAAATAGAAACATTTTTAGAAAGAGATAATGAATATGTAAGTTGTATGCTACGATGAACACAATTTACATGAAACCCTTTCTAGAGAGAAACCCCACACAAAAAAAGCATCATATTTTGTATTACTGAATTAGTGAGCATAATACAACCCTGGTACAATAGCTACTTCAACAAGAGTATTCACATCAAACCACAACCTAGATTAATTATGGTAGAATAACACTTCTGAAGAGGATTAAAAGCTGACAAGGAGATACAATGGTTAGGAATAAAAATAAAAGCATGAAAAGCATAAAAAATAAACCATTATACCTTGCTACCTTCTCCTTCTCCTTCAGATTGAGCAATGGATGAAGTGGAAGTGCGCCCAAATGCTCCACTTGATTGGATGTGCTCCTTGATTGAATGTGGGTTGCTCTCCAATACACAACAAGTTGGCTAGAAGGGATGGATGGATGCTTGGAAATGATGAGGGATATGGGTAGCTATGGACTTGGATGTTATTTGACTATAATGGTGATACACAAAGGCAGATTTCTAAAGCTAGATTAGCAACATGAAATTGTGTAAAGATGAGATGTGAAATGAAGGGGAGGAGACCCGAATTTATAGATTTGAAAGGGGATGAATGGATGGTTGAGATTGGAAGTCGATCAAGGGTTGAGATTGAAGGAACATGGGGACATGGATTGAAGGGATATGGTGTGGAGACCAAGAGATTTTCCATAAAGGAATTTCTTGTGTCCACATTCCACAATGTACATGGAGAAGCTACCCTCAAGTAAATTGGGAAGACAAAAAGGAATTTAAAATTCCAAAATAATGAAATGCATGGAGAAAAGAAATGGGAAAAGGAATTAAGAATTCCTTGGGAAGATGAGAGTGCATGGGAGTGAAAAAATTTAAATCCTTGAAATGACCAAAGTTGGTACATTTAAGGTTGGGAGTTGAGAGGGGACAATCCATTTATGACAACTAGTTGACTTTGTGGCTAATCATGAGGATTAGCCACTAGAAAATGATTAGAGAGGATAATTATGTGAGATAATGAGAGATTATAAGACAAGTGGGAGAGTTAGGAGGATTTGACAAGAGGAGAGAGAATGAGTGGAGGAATTGAAAATTAGGAAATAATGTCAAGTGGGATTCTAGAAGAAATAATTAAGCTAAGTGAGGATTAGAGGAAAATGATTTGTAGGAATCACATGATTTAGTTAATTAATTTGAATTAATTAACTAAAGGGAATTTAGAAGAATTAATTAATTAATGAACTTTAAAAACATAGGGAATAATAAATTTATTTAATAAATCAATTATTGGACTATAGTGATAGGATTAATTTAATTTAATTTAATTAATTCTAAGAAGAATAAAATATAACATAGTTAAATCAATGAATTATGTAGTAAGATTAAATTAATTAAAATAATTAATTTAAGCGTCTAAATTTTTCCCATCTTATGTAGCAGCAAAATTGACGGTGGGTAAGAGATAGAGAAAAGATGCCTCGATGTGAAGACGTGGGTGGTATATGCACCCACGAGAATTTTTCTGAGATTTTTTTAAATTTTTGAGGAAATTCTCGAAAAATGAAGAAAATGACCAGAGCGAAAGAGAAGGGGAGAAAAGAAAAGAAAAATGAGAGAAAATGAGGAAGATGAAAGAAGTACGAGAAAACAAGGTCATGGGGAGCCCTATATAAGCCACACGGGGCCCAAGGAAGGGTCATTGTCACATACACCTTTATAAGACTTTGAGAACACAAAGCCCTAGGAACGAGATGGACCTCATCCCACACCATGAGTACCATGCAGAGAGGGTCAGATGACATGATAAATCGACCGAGTATGGCCCACAAGTATGTACCCTGACCCTACTTTTTGTTTTATTAGGCTAGATCATTTATTAGGGTAGTAAATAAGGGTAGGAAGATGGTGGGGTGGAAACTATCATTGTTTCAGCATCTCCATAGGGGATCAACATCTTTATAGGAGGTTAACACCTATGCAAGAGTTGAGTGGGTGGAAGGGGAAAATACCACCTGTATGGATGAATCAATGTCCACAAAAATGTCAGTCTATGGCCAAGGGATTGAATGGGGGTGGAGACTATGGTTTAATGTCTCCACCGATGGCGTGATGCGTGCACCATGAGTTTGACGTCTCCATCGGGGGGATCAATGTCTCCATTCAGGAGGCTAGGGAGAGGGAAATGGGGGATAGGGAAAGACTTTAAGGGGGTCAAGAGGGTGCGTACATGACCCACGGATGGGATAGGATAGGAATACGTTACGATAGGATAGAATAGGATAGGATAAATTGGCTAGTAAGGTGAATTGCTTGGTTGCAGGAGGAGGCGAGACCTCTCACATCACAAGCGCACTAGCGTCCCACGATGCAGCTATACAGATGGCTAAGGGTGGATGAGAGGGAGATCTGAGTGCAGCGAGTCTAGGATTCATGAGGAGATGGTTATGGATCAGAGTGCACACTGCGATAATGACAATGCTCAACACTGGGACAATCAGACATGTACATTCCATCTATTAATTGGGGAGGCTGCTATCTTTTTATTAGATGTCTAGAGGACCTTGAAGATCCCCTTTAGAGGCATGATCCTAGAGTATAGACTATATGCAAGGGATTACTTCTTGCACCAAGTGTGTGAGTATGACGCACTACCACTAGAGGGTACCCGGATGCACCTTGGTCAGGTGATACAGATACAACACATTCCTCATTTGATACTATTTATATGTGGATTGATCAGTGGCCGCATGATGTCAAACCTCAGCGGGCATGTAATCTCCTATGGATGGGCCCGTTGTGTTTATTACATGAATGAGGATGCTATGATTTATGCATGGGGAGCAGTGATTCTCGGGCAATTGTTCCACGATATCCATCTTTGTGTCTATTAAGATTACACGAACCTTGATAGAGTCGGCACATGAGTCAACTTATTGCACATATGGTCTTGGGAGCACATCATCGTAACATGGGCAATAGGAGTGTAGGACAAACGGATGATATTTCCCTGTGTGTACAGGTACAAGGGGTTGCTGCACTACACCTAAGTAGGAGCCATGTGGTATTTATGGAGGGTGATCGATGAGATGATGTTCTTCATCTAAAGGCCATTTATGGATTGTGAGAGGTGGAAAGAGGACTCGCAGCTTGAATGGGCATAATCAGAGTGTTGGTTGTTTGGGACAGCAATCTATATGATCAAGTGATATGCTCCTCACAGAGTGATGAGGTAGATTGGATAGACCCAAGACATCATTTTTCGTGAGTGGTTGTATCCACGGATTATGCAAGAGATGGGTACGTGGGGACAAGCGGTAGGACCACTAGGGGTCTGACTTAGCTAGGATATTGTGGAGAGGGTCACTTGGGATTAGTGACTACGGGTGGGGGAGGATGCAAGATGCATATGAGCCTACACCTGCTAGTGGGAGGAACACAAACCAATACGATTGAGCGTACCTAGAGTTTTGGAGGAGGATGAGTTACGAACCTTAGTAGATGAGCTAGTAGGGGGAGAGGAGGATGGACCTATAGACAGAGTAGCAGTAGGAGCAGGTGGAGAGGGAGCTAGGGCTGGAGACAGGTTTCATGGAGGAGGAGGAGGAGACAGCTGGTGCCTCAAGCAGAGGTACCCTTACAGGTTCCACCACCGGTCATACAAATCGGTGGAGTGGGGGAAAAGGAGGAGGGAGGAGAGGATAGGCCTGAGCTGATGGATATACTAGAGGTACAGGTGTAGGGTGATGAGGGTAGATAGCCCTAGTAGGTACAGGGATAGGTGTCAGTGCGTGTAGGATGGGTCTCATAGGAAGAGTATGATAGGGTGGTCAAGGAGAGGAATTGTGCAAGGGAGAGGGAGCGGAGATTGGAGGAGGAGATGTGAGGAATGGATGCCACGAGGGAGAGGTTTCGAAGCCTTGAGGAGGAGCTATGGATTGAGAGGGCTTGAGATGATAGCAGATAGATGGAGGTGGACCAGTTGAGGAGGGAGGTCAATACTCTAAGAGAGTATCTCTAGACTATTATGATAGATAGAAATGACCTATAGAGGGATAGGGATGAGACCGAGAAGCTCCTAGACTAGGTGAGGTGTGGAGAGGCCATCTCATAGATGAGAGGATATTTGGAGAGGATGGATGAGGAGCTGGAGACACTCTACTCCCGGTTGAGTAGGGAAGAGGCAGATGTGGTGAGGTTACAGGGTGAGAGGGATGTGTCTCGATAGATGTTGGAGCTAGCGAGACTTGTATAGGTGTTTTCTAATGTCACCACAGGACAAGAGTGGGCAGAGAGGTTAGTCCATGAGGCCTAATATTATAGGGATCTATACTATTAGGTTGGGCTAGGAGACCATTCAGAACCTTCATATGCGAAGAGCACTCGATCTCACAAGACTCAGAGCAGCCAGTTGGCTCAGTGGGGATAAGGGCACCACGTTCACCAAGGGGGCCCTCACAATTAGTAGTAGGGGGAGGTGATCGAGAGCATGAGGTAATTCTTGTATGTGACACAATATTTTTGACCCTTCGGGGAATATATCATTGTACTTTGATTTGACACATTCATATTTTTGAGATATATATATATATATGAGATGCGATTTTGGCAGTGTATGCATGTATATGGACTTTATTATAGACTCTCATGGACTTTGATTATTGTTTGACTATACAATGGATAACGATTTTACGATTAAGATTCTATGATGTGTTGATGCATATTATCTAACCCATTTGTGATGCAGGATGGATGATTATGAGATATATGTATGCTTGTTTTATTTATGATGTTGCTAAAATACTTATGGATGCAGTTTGCATGTTTATGATGTATGCCTATATGATGTATAGGTTTTTTATTTTTTATGTGATGATGATGCATATGCTATGATGTAATGCAAATGAGTTTTCTATATGTATGTAATTATATGTGATGCGATTTGATGGATGTATCATGCAAAATGTGATGTAATGATATAATGTTCTTAAAATGAATTGAATGCAACTATAATGAATGCACCTAAATTATGTAAATTTATTTACTATGCATAATGTCCTGTAATGAGAACCCTTATTCAGCCACTATAATTATAGACATAAAAGACTGAAAGTTGTTGAACTTGTTCTCGACAAACTTGCCAAAAAGGGATTATTTTCAAATATTTTATATTGAATAGTGTGATTATTAATGAATGTAGCACTACATGAGATATTAATGTTTGAATGGGATTTAATTAAACTTACATCAGTATTTATTATGTAATGAACCTAAAATGTTATGCACTTAAAATGCAAAAGTGAATGGAGATGCACTTAAAATAAATAATGCAATGATATGATAATGCAGCTATATAAAAGATGATAATGCATCTATATGAGAATGCAACTATATGATTATAAAAATGCTACTAATGATAATGATTAATGCAAGTGAAATTATTTTTAAAATATGTCAACCATAATACAATGGTATAGGACCAGATAGAAGAAAGGAAGAGGTGAATAAATTAGGTTCTCCAAAATGCATGGATGCAATGGATGAATGAAGGGATATGGAGGGATTTTTTGTTGTGCATATGTGTAGAGAAAACCTAGTTTTGATAGTGCCAAGGATGATCTACATCACTGATTATAGGAATCAAAATGTTGTGAAAATCCAAGGCATGGCTGACTCTTAGACAATAGGTATCCCTTGCAAACAACCATGCAAGCACCATATAGATGTAGATACATGGCTATAGGTTCATCCCAGAAAGACCATCAAACACATCATACCACAAAAACATGCCCCAGTATACACCCACCCAAAACATACCAAGATATAGAATGATCTTGGTAGTTGTAGATAGGGGTAGTCATAGGACATAATGATGCAAATCAAAGTGACAAATTAAACCATGCAAAAAAATGCACAAGGCCAACTGACATCTTTTGCCAAGAGTAGCACTTAGGATTATGGATAAACTATCAGACACAGGAAGGATGCATCCCAATGGGAAGGAGTAACTGATGGGACTGAATAGCCAATAGAGTAGGTGGTATGGACATATGTATGCGAATGCGGTGTTGACTACAAAGATTTGATTAAGCTCATGTGGATGAGTTCATAGACGACGCACAAGTCAATAAGAAGTTGAAGCTTAGAAATCAGGAGTTAAGGTCAGTGTACTGGGATGGAAGCTCAGTGTGATCGAAGGAAAGCTCAGCAAGGTGGGATGAAATCTTAGTGTGTTGGGATGACTCTTATTCATAGCTAGAACAAAGATGCATCATCTCATGAAGATATAAATAACCTTGATATTTGTTGATGAGGTGGCGAAGGTTTATGTGGTGATGTGGATTAAAGAGCAAGGGGAATGGGATGGAGGGTCAGATGATTTCTTTTATTATAGAATGAAGGAGACAATCAGATGCAAGTGAAGCAGGGGAAATGATGGTGAATCAATACGAGAGTCATCCTAGACAGATGCCCTTATTTGGCAAGTAAAGTTGTGCAATCCTCATCATTGTAGGGTTGCCGAAGACATCAGAATATCTGATTTTTATTATGGAATATGGGAATGAGGTGCGTGAGAGGAAATAGGGGAAATGGGGGGGGATAAAATGGAGGATCAATTACCCATGCTCTATTAGAGAATTTGAAACAATGAATCTGATTTCTCGAGTCATGTCAATTTATTTCACCCACTTAAATTGATCATCTCCATTTATATTAAGCACGAGGGTGAGAATTTGTGAAACTGCATAACAGATTATTAGATTTACAAAAATATGGATACTGGGTGGGTAGGTGGGGGGAAAGGGTATGGTGTAAAGAAATTATAAAAGTGGAAAAACCATGAGACTAGGGGGGATATGGATTCTATAAGTCTCAGCCCTAAAAAGCTAGTTTGTTAGAGCAAACGATGGATCTAGCTTATTTACCTTGATGCCTAAAACTAGGTTTTCACCAAGATACTTACCCATAGCTCCACAAAGTGGTTTTCATTGATGGATGAATTAAATTTTCTTTACTTTTTTTATTTTTTTCTTTTTTGTATTGATATAGGAGCATCCCCAGTTCATGGAAATCTTGCATCAACCAAAAATATTTCCTTTCTGTTTTCCTTTCTATTTTACAGTTTCAACATTTCTTCCTGTATTTCTTAGATTTGGCTCACCGAAACTTCTGGAGTTAGATTTTTCTTGAAGACTTGATCATCTTCCTTATTCCCAAACTGTGGATCATTTGGATCATTTTTTGGCAAGTTATCGCTACCAATTTTCGAGACAATTTTCTAGTACTGGTTGCCTGGTTGTAATCTATCAGGATCTATTAGATCCTTTCCATAGCTTCCAGAGCCCTAAGCATTGATTTTGTTGTTCCCTGGCATGTGGCTGACCTCCCCTTTGATTCTCACTTCATTCTTTGTATTTTCCGGAGGAATTTCTTTGGCAAAGTCCGACCTTGTTAGGTCTTGTGAGATTTTGCCAAGATCAAGGGTACAATGAAAAGTATAAAAATAGAGACAAAAGAATGACAAGAGCAAACTATATTCTCATCAATATGAAAATGATCAACTAGATTCACCAATACAATGAATATAGGCCTTCTTATATAGGCAAGGCCATATGGATGTACGAGCACACAATCATGACATGTGGCTCAATGAGAAACAAGGGTAGGTAAGAAATACTAGGGGTAGGTAGGAGAAATAATATAATATTCCACAAGAGGTGGATGACCCACTGAATGTGGAATGTAACAACAAAACAAGACCACAAAAGGTGAAATTTCTCCTACAAGCTCTATCCCTATGTGCACACTTCCCTAAGTGTCTCAAATCCAAACTACGAAGAAATGCATTATCCTAAGTTAACTTAAGTAAAGTGTAATAATATCCATAATGAATATTTATTTACACCAACACCCCCCCCTAAGTGCAACTTAGGGGAATGAAGACTCAAATCAACAATGCAAGATGGGTTCTGGCTACTAGGCCATTATAGGTACCCATGTACAATATGCAAATGCAAGCAAAACCATGCAATGCAATCTCTCACAAATGGAGAAAAGGAGAAAACCCAATGGGAAAAAACTCCCCCCCAAAAGAGAGATGAAAGTACAAAAGACTCTCAAAGAAGAAGGACAAAACCTCAAAGAGGAAAAAGTCCCCCCCATAAGAGAGGAAGGAGACATCAACTGACCCCCCCTAATGACACATCCCGCACCCCCAAGAGAGCTCACAATTACTAGAACTTACTCTCGGTGAAAGGTTTGGTGAATATGTCTACAACCTTCTCCACTATAGGACAATATTGCAAATCAATGACCTGCTCTTGAATCAACTCTCGGATATAGTGCATATGGATCTTGATGTGTTTGGTCCACTAGTGCTGGACCAGGTTCTTTGAGATTGCAATAGCACTCTGATTGTCACAATGTAGAACTATCGGTCGTAGAGTGGTGAACCCAAACTCTGTGAGAATCTGCTGGAGCCAAATGGTCTTAGTCGCTACGTTAACAGTGCCTCGATACTCAGCCTCAGTCAAAGAGAGAGAAATAGCATGTTGCTTGTTGCTCTGCCAACAAATGGGGCCTGAACCAAGGTGGAAACTATAACCGGAAGTAGACTTACAATCATCCAGATCGCCAGCCCAATCGGAGTCTGTGTAACCAACCAGGCGAAGTCATGTGCCTGTTGCATAGTGAATCACATAGTGATGTGTACCCTGGATGTAATGAAGGATGCATTTGGCAGCTTTCCAATGAAGCTCATGTGGTTCTTGCATGAAGCGGGAAACCATGCCAACTGCAAATGAAATATCACGGCATGTATGGGTCAAGTAGATGAGACTACCCACAAGCTGACGATACAAAGTGGCATCAACTAGTGGAGAAGAACAATGAGCCTCAAGCTTGACTCGTGAAAGAAAGGGAGTCAGGGCAGGCTTACAATCAGCCATAGGAAAGTGTGCAAATAGATCAAGAGCATACCTGGGCTGCAATAGTGTAATCCTAGAAGGTGATTGTGAAATATCTATCTCGAGAAAGTAATGCAAAAGACCCAAGTCAATCATAGCAAATCTATCATGCAAAGCAGATTTGACCCTGCTAATGATGGATGCGGTACTCCCTGTAATGATCAATCATCAACATAGAGCACAAGTATCAAGTGAGAGTCATCCTGTAACAAAATGTAGACATTTAGATTGGAATAACACCTGGTGAACCCTACGGAGAGAAGAAAGGAATCCATCTTGGCATACCAAGCCCTGGGGGCCTGCTTAAGGCCATAGAGAGATTTCCTTAGTCTACAAACCAAGGAAGTATTCTGGATGAAACCCTGTGGCTGCTCCATATAAATCTCCTCATCAAGGTCACGATGAAGAAAAGCACTCTTCACATCTATCTGATGTACAACCCAACCATGAGCTGCAATAATAGCAAGTGTCAAGCGAATGAACTTCATCTTGGCTATGGGCGCAAAGGTCTCAAGTATAGTCAACACCTACAACCTAAGAGAAACCTTTCACAACAAGCTGAGCCTTATACTTATCCACACTACCATCCGTAGCATACTTGGTCTGATAGATCCACTTACATCGAACCATCTTTCTCCCCTTAGGTAGATGGACTAAATCCCATGTGTTGTTCCTCATCAAGGAACTATACTCTTCCTCCATAGCTTGGTCCACTCAGGAACCCCTGATGCTTCCTGAAATGTCTGCAGATCGGAAGCAGTAGCAATGAATGCATGTGGAAGATCCTGATGTTGTGATCTAGTTCTTCATGTATCTAAAGGATCCCCAACAAGAGAACCCACGAACTCAAGTGTCTGTCAAGCCTAACGAGATCTAGGTGGAGGTGGAGAATGAGGCTCCTCAACTGCAAGTGGACCCTACAGAGGTGTAACCCTACGAGTCAGAGTTGAAGGAATCTCATCATCTAAATCACTAGCATCACTATCCACAATGGAGGAAGGCGGAGGAGGTAGAGTGGCTAAGCTAGGAGAGCTTTCCTCAAAGTGAACACTCCTCTCAATGAACACCTCATGTGTCTCAGGATCCATCAATCTATATGCCTTAACACCCTCAGGATATCCAACAAATATGCAAGGCTAACCAATGCCTTGCATTTCTGTGGAGGTATGCGAGCCCATGCTGGACACCCAAAGAATCTGAAATGTCTCACAATCGGTTTCCTACCAACCCAAGCCTCAAAAGGAGTAATATTTTGCAAAGCTTTGTGAGGAACCCGATTTTGGATGTGTGTGGCACAACTGATAGCCTTTGTCCAAAAGGCAGGATCAAGAGAATGTGCATGTATCATACAACTAGCCATTTCTTTGAGAGTTCTATTCTTGCATTCTACAACTCCGTTCTGTTGTGGAGTGTATGTGACAGAATGCTGAAGATCAATCCCCTCAAATGTACAAAAATGCTCAAGTCTTTTGTTCACATATTCCCTTCCATTATTTGTGTGAAGAATCTTCACCACTTTCCCAGATTGCTTCTCCACACGAGTCTTGAAGTCCTGAAATCTATCAAATACTTCACTCTTATGAATAAGAAAGTAGACCCAAGTGAAGCAGGAGTAGTCATCAATGAAGGTGAGGACATAGCGGGCCTTACTAAATGAAGGTGCTAGAAATGGACCTGCTACATCGTTGTGAACAAGTTGAATAACTTCCAAAGCTCTCCAAGCTTTCCCTTTATCAAAATTTTCCTCAGGATGCTTGCCCATGGAACAATCTAAACATACATCGTCTAAAAAACTGATTCAAGGTAAACCCGTGACCATGTCTTTAGTGCTGAGCTGCTGAAGATAGCGGTAGTTGAGCTGACCAAACCGTTCATGCCATAGCTTACTTTCTAAATTTGAATGAGTAAGCAAGGCCCTAGAAGGTGAACTTGGCACAAAGTGGGAGAATGAATAAAGCCTTGAGTTGTCATTGACTTGTCCCACTACTACCAAGGCATCATCATCAAGTTCCTTTACAACAACTGAATCTGGTGTAAACTCAACCATTTTTCCATTCCCATAGTGAGTGATTTGGTAGATAGAGAGAAGATTGGTAGACAAGTTAGGAACATAGAGAACATTCTCAAATGTTCCATCATCCATGTCAACTGAACCTTTCCCTTCAACCTCTACTTGTGTATCATCACCTATGTAAATGTGAGGTACCTTAGATGGCTCCAATGAAGAAAAATGCTCCTTTGTAGAACCCATGTGATATGAGGCACCTGAGTCAAGTATCCACTGCTATGAAGAACTTGTTGTAGCCACAAATGCTTGCCCTTTTCCCTTAGACTGTGAAGAAGAGGAAGGAGATGAATCCTTCTTTGTGTAGGCGGATGGCAAGTTGATGTTGTTTTTCTTAAGAAGATTAGTTAACTCATCAACTTATTTTATGTGGCATCGATCCTCATCATGACCATACTTCTTGCAATATGTACAAGTTGGCTTATCCTTCTTAGGTGGTGTCCCCTTCTTGGAAGAGGATGAAAAATCGCCTTGTGATAGAGAGGATGATTGTCCTTTTTCCTATTGTGGATGTGACTTAGATTGCTTCTTCTTCCTGTTGGAATCTTTGCCTTGACTTCCTTGATTCCCTTGATTAGCCACCAAAGCCTTGGACTTTTAAGACTTGAGAAACCCCATGTTCAACAACTTAGATTGTTCCAATATCAACATTTATGTGAAAGCATCAAATGAAGGCATAACATAGGTACTCCCCACTGTCAAACGATGAGTTTGGAAGCTAGACACAAATGCTGCATATTCTGGTGCAAGTTTGTCCAACAAGTTGAATATCAACTGAGCATCCTTTTGTCAATTCCACAATCCTTAAGCTTTTCTCTTAGCTCATTTGCTTTGGTGACATAATCTTGGATTGTATCAAAATTCTTGGGATCCAAGTTGGTGAGCTCATTGTCAATCTTATAACCTCTAATTTCATCAACTTGACCATACAATTTCTGAAACATATCTCAAAGATCTTTGATTGTAGTACACTTTTCAATATGAAAGATGAGGTCATCTGATACATACTTGCACAAAGTTCCAAGAGCAATGCAATTCTTAGTGAGCCATTCTAATTGAGCATTAGGATCAGCCTTACGATCAAGTGGTGGTGCTATTGTTCCATCTATGTAATCTGTGAGACCTTTTTCCATTAATTTGCTCCATACTTTAATTTTCTATGATGCATGATTATGTGGAGTTAAAGGTGGAAATTTATGAGGACTCATTGCAACAAAAATGAAAGAGCACAAGGAAAGAGAGGCACAATCACACAAGACACCCCCCCAAATTCACTCAATCAAAGAACCCCCCCAAAAGTGATGATTTGGCACTTTATACTTAGTGCATGTACAATGGGCCACTTGCAAAAACTGGCAAAGTGGACTTCTGATTTCAACTTTACAAGTGCCTCAATAAGGCCAAAAGAGACTCAAACTAAAAATGCAAGAGATCTGAACTAAGATCCAAGCAATTTACAAGTACCAAATAGGCCAAATAAGACCAATATCTGAAAGTACAATTTCTACTTAAAATCTCTGAAATCTGATCATAGATTATGGAAGTAGATGAAAAAAAATGCACTTTCAAAAACAACAGCACCTGAAAAAGAGGTCGTATGAGCTCAAACGAGGCCTTTGAAGTTGCAGAATTGAGGATTAGATAGGTACAGTTGAGAGAATATGAAAATTCCAAAAACCCTGTGCACCAAAACTAGAAAATAACCACACCATTGCAAAGAGCACAAAAAATTAGCACAAATCAAAAAACATTGCACCCAAAATGGAGCAAAATTGAGCAAGTTATGGGCCTCCAAAGTTGACCCAAAAATCCAAACTGCTCAAAGAAGAGGGGTCTAAAAATTTCCAAAGAAATGTTGATTGGGTGTTGCTGACTAGGCACTGATTGTGCGCTGCTGACCGGGCAGAAGGTACGGATCCCAAAAATAATTTTCAAATTTATTTTTTTTCAAAAAAATTTTCAAACTGGAAGTAATTTTTTTTTTTTTGAAAAAAGTCCAAAAATTTCGTACCGTACTGCCCGAATTGGGCAGAAAATTTCCTCCACACCCAAAAATTGATTTTCGCCAAAATAGGTCGAATTTATACTCGATTTTTATGGAAACGGCCTCCCAGATGCAATGGTGAGGTTGAAAATGCTCTAATATACCTCCAAAAAATGTAGTCCCTTAGATCCAAAAATAGAAGCCTTCCACAATGTCTCCAAAAACCAATCAATGAAGCCCCAATGGCTCTGATACCATGTGAAATTTTGCCAAGATCAAGGGCACAATGAAAAGTATAAAAATAGAGACAAAAGAATGACAAGAACAAACTGTATTCTCAACAATATGAAAATGATCAACTAGATTCACCAATACAATGAATATAGGCCTTCTTATATAGGCAAGGCCATATGGATGTACGAGCACACAATCATGACATGTGGCTCAATGAGAAACAAGGGTAGGTAAGAAATACTAGGGGTAGGTAGGAGAAATAATATAATATTCCACAAAAGGTGGATGACCCATCGAATGTGGAGTGTAACAACAAAACAAGACCACAAAAGGTGGAATTTCTCCTACAATCTCTATCCCTATGTGCACACTTCCCTAAGTGTCTCAAATCCAAACTACGAAGAAATGCATTCTCCTAAGTTAACTTAAGTAAAGTGTAATAATATCCATAATGAATATTTATTTACACCAACAAGTCTTGTTCTTCGAGTTTTGATCCCTTTTGGGCCGATCGGATCCCTTTTGATCGTATAAATCATTGTAACTGAGCATTAGAATGTAAGATAAGTAGATATTAGTTAAGATATAGAACATAGAAGATAGATCATAAGATTTGAGGTCCCGATTGTGACTTGTTCTGTAATTAGGCATGTTTTTGCAGGCTAGTGAGTCAATTTTTGTAACCTGGTTGCTACCAGTTGATTGTAAAAAGTTTTCATAATATAATTCATTCAGTTCTATATTGCCTCCATCATATCTTTGTGTTTCTGTTGTGTTTACTCTTGCTAACTAGTCCAGATTGATCTCTTTGAGGTCTATCCTAACCGATGACTGCACCATGTATTTTTTTTATTTTTTTTTAAAACTAGTGATCTCTAAGGACTAGGTATAAAATCTCTTTGGGTGCATAATGTTCATAGGCTCGTCCAAAGGTTCACCTTTAGGAGTGGGCAACTGATAGGCACTTGATCCATATTTTATTGTGATCACATATGGTCCAAGCCAATTAGGCTCAAACTTTCCTTTCTTTTCGCAGTCTTGTAGGTTTCTCTGATTTTCCATAAGCACAAGATCACCGATATCAAATTCTCGAGTTCGAACCTTCTTCTTATAGCTCAACCATAGATAGTTCTTATATACGAGGAGGTGATTTAAAGCCTTGAGGTGCCTTTCATCTAGCAGTTAAAGCTCTTGTAGCCTGGTGACTCTATATTCCTCATCAGGGAGGATATTCTACAACAAAACCCTTAGTGATGGGATCTCGATCTCAAGGGGTAGGAAAACTTTAGAACCAAAGAATATGGAGCATGGAGTGGCTTATGTGGATGTGTGGATACTTGTGCAATAGGCCCAAAGAGAAAGATGGAGTTGCAAGTGCCAATCATGGCCAACTTCATTGACTATCTTTTTGAGGATTTTGATGAGCGTTTTATTTGAAGCCTCATCTTGACTGTTACCTTGTGGGTAGTATGGAGTGGAAAAGAGATATTGAATGTCAAACTTTTGACAAAGTTATTTGACTTCCTAATTTTTGAATGGTCTGCCATTATCTGTTATGGTTGCTATAGGAATTCCATATCTACAAATGAGATATTTCAGGATAAACTTAGAAATTTGCTTACTAGTGGCAAAGGTGAGGGATATGGCCTCCACCCATTTGGTGAAGTATTAAGTGGAAGTTATTATCAACTTGTGGCCATTGGATAAGGTGGGATGTGTTTTCCCTATCAGAAAAATCCCCCACTGAGAGAAGGGCCAGGGTGTAATGAATGGCTATAGATCCTAAGAAGGCGCATGAATTTTGTCATCATGTTTCTGACAAGGGATACATTTCTTCACATATTTGTATTCGTCTTCTTCCATTGTAGGCCAATAGTATCTTGTGCTTAAGATATTTTTAGCCAATGTGAGGTCACTTGAGTGTGCTCCACAAATACCTTTGTGCACTTTGTGTAGTGCCCATTCAGGCTCCTCTTTGTCTATACATTTTAGGAGGCATTCGTTAAAATTGCCTTCAAAACCGAGTGTCACCAAGGACAGTGTAGTGGGCGTAGTGGCGGATGAAGGTTTGTTGTTACGTTTTGGTGAGGTGTGGAGGGATGATATTGTCTCAAAGCTAAGTGAAGGTTTATTGATACTAAGGGGAATTAAAACCAATGAGGACATATACCATTTCAAACTCAAGGACATCATATGCCAGAATAAGGAGTTACTCAACCAAGTAATACATGGATTTCAAAGAATCGATTTTGTTCAATTAATCAAGGAGACAAAGCTCCTTTAAATAGAGTTACAAAGGCGATGTTTCTAAAAGAAAAAATCGTTAACTAGAGGCAAAATTAGAAACAACTTAAATGACCATTAATAACACAAAGAGAAATATATTATTCTAATACCCTCCCTAAATGGTCATCATTCTAGCTACCAAGATAAATAACAGAGAAGGTTGCCGCCTTCTTCTCAGAACACGCTACAACAAAAGACAAGAGCCTGCCACTAACTTTGCCACTGAGATGAGTCTGCCACCAACCCTCCTAGAAACTGCAGAACTTCTGGAGATACCCAAAACAACACCAACCATCCAACCTGATGTTGGTGAACTATTCCTCCCTGTAACTAGAGACACACCAAGAACAGTTGTCACGATTTTGAGGAAAAAATCAGCAAACCCTCCAAACTATTGCAAATTTGCAGATGAACAAGATGCCCAAAAATAGACTGCAAATAAGAGACTAGTGCAGATGTTCGCACAACAACTCCAGGTGCAACGAAAAACAGACTGCAGCAAAGTACAATTTTTGAGAAAAAAATCATAAACCTTCATGATTTTTTTATTTTTTTTTACAGAGACAAAAAGTATTTAAAAACCCATAGATAATTTTTTAGGACAAAATTATTAAAACCCACAAATTTTTTTCAGGGAAAAAATATTAAAACCCATAAGAATTTTTTTTTAGGTAAAAAATATTAAAAACCGAAACAAACATCAATGCCCATAAGCCATCTTTAGCTTTTCAAGGCATGAAAAATGAGGTACTAAGAAGATGCTAAGTGCACAAAACCTGACTGCCTTCCAACATCAAGTTGGTCAATGACGCCATCTTGCCTATTTCCCAATGCATGGAAAATGAAAAATTAAGAAGAGGCGCTCACACGAAATTTAAAAAATTTGAATCCCAATGCAGAAACAGAGGTAGATGTAGGTACAGACTTCAAAAAATGAAGTGCGGTGGGCATGAATTTCAAGAAAAAAATTCTGGCTGACCCATAAAAATCCCAAGACAACCCAGAAATCCTTGCAAAAAACCCAGAATGAATCTGTTGTCGGAATCTAGATTCGCTAGCTCAAAAATCAAGGCATGAAAATCGAGGCACCTAGAAAATTTTGACTATGACTTAGTTGAGATCTCAAAAAATCCACCACGAATCTGTGCTCGGAAATTTTTTTCGACTGAATCTGGAGGGTCAAAACCCTAGCCGAAATGCAGATTTTCGTCCAAAAATGGTAGAAATCTGCAGGCATGAAAAAATGCATTGCGTGGTTGCACAAAATACAAGAGAGACAGGTAGCTGGAGAGGGTAGAAAATAGCAAGAAAACCCTAGTAGTTGCGGGCAAAACGAACTGCCAAAGTAGCAATTTCGAATAAACAAATAAATTTTTCAAAAAAACTGTTAAAATTCGTGATGAATTTTTAATTGAAAAATTATTTCGAAAATAACCAAGGCTCTAATACCATAATACAGATGCAAAAGCATATGGATTTCAAAGAATCGATGTTGTTCAATTAATCAAGGAGACAAATCTCCTTTAAATAGAGTTACAAAGACGATGTTTCTAAAAGAAACAATCATTAACTAGAGGTGAAATTAGAAACAACTTCAATGACCATTAATAACACAAAGAGAAAGATATTATTCTAATACCAAGAACTCACACTTCCTGACTATTTGCCAGCATCTGGAGGAGGGAACTGATTGTAGCCATAGCATCAATATCATTATTATTTGTTCTAGGAATCTAATCAAACTGGATAAGAGTGAAATTTTGTTTGAGGTCTTCTGCCATGCAGCGATAGGGGAGTAACTTGTCATCCTTTGTTTGATACTCATCATTTACTTGTTTTATGACAAGTTGGGAGTCACCATAGACTTGTAACTCAGTTATCTTCAATTAGATGGCAAGGCAGAGCCTAGTGATTAAAGCTTCATACTCCACAATGTTGTTGGTACATGCAAAAGAAATCTTGTATGACTTTGGGATGCAATCTCCTTGAGGTGTCACAAGCAAGATACCTACCCCTGATCCCTTCTAGGTGCAGGAGCCATCAAAGTACAACTTCCATTTTGAAGATGTGGTGACAGTCATGATGGCATCATCTAGAAATTTTGTTATAAGGGGGTGATAACCTTGAAGAGGAGCGTTAGCCAATTGATCTACTATAACTTTTCCTTTGATTGCTTTTTGATCCATGTGCTCAATGTAAAATTCACTTAATAGCATGACCCATTTTGTAGTTCTTCCAGTGAGAGAATCTTTGGACAACAGGTACTTGAGGGCCAGGTCAATTTTAGCGATTAGCTTAGTCTTATTGTTGAGCATGTAGTGTCTTAACTTTTGTGTGTTGAATACCAATACAAGGAAAACTCTTTCTATGGGGATATAATTGAGGTCATACACTACAAGTGTACGACTGATGTAGTAGATTGCATGCTCTTTGCCTTGGTCATCTGTTTGTGCAAGTAATGCCCCCAATACCACTGTAGTTGTTGATATGTACAAAACAAGTGGTTGTCCCTAGATAGGAGGCATCAAGACCAGGGGAGAAGCTAGGTATTCCTTGAGCTTATCAAAAGCCTTTTGACAAAGACAATCCCACTTGAATTTGGTGTCCTTTCTTAGAAGATGTACAAATGGGTAACATTTATCTACTAGTTGTGTAATGAATCTTCAGATGGAGTGAAGCTTCCCTTGTAGGCTGCGCAATTGTCTGAGTGTCCTTAGGGGAGATATTTCCATTATAGATTTTACTTTTGTGGGGTCCACTTCTATGCCTCTGTGAGATAGTATGAACCAAGGAGCTTTATTGATGTGACTCCAAAGACACATTTCTTAGGATTTAAATGCAACTTATATTTTTCAAGTCCCTCAAAGATCTGCCTTAGGATTGGAATGTGCTCATCTCTTGTTTTTGGCTTTCCCAAGACATCATCCACATAGTCTTCCATTATTTTGTGCAAAAGGTCATGGAAGATGGTTGTTATTGCACGTTAATAGGTTTCCCCTGTATTCTTGATTCCAAAAGGCATGACTTCATGATAGAATGTGCCCCAAGGTGTTGTGAATGTTGTCTTGTGTTGATCTTCTTCTACAATTTGAATCTGGTCGTAGCCAGAAAATCCATCCATGAGGGAAAGCATTTCATGCCTTGTTGTCAATTCCATAATCATGTCGATGTTGGGCAAAGGAAAACAATCTTTAGGGAATGCCTTATTAAAATCTCTAAAGTTTATGCAAATCCTGATGCCCCCAACGGGCTTGCCAATAGGTACAATGTTGGAGACCCATTCAAGATAATCAATAGGTTTGATGAAGCCAACATCCAACATATTTTGTAGTTCTTCTTTAACTAGGAGGAAAATTTGAGGCATCATCATATACTTTAATTATGATCTTTCTAGATGGGTCAACCAAGTCAAAGATTCTCAGTTGTTTGATTAACTTATATGTACATAGATTCAAACTAGATCCACCATCTATAAGGACTCGTTGAACTTTATGCTTCTGTACAAGGGCCTAAATATGAAGGGGTTTTTTGTGGGATGGATCATCAATGGGTATGTCCTTGGATGTAAGAAAAAGGTGGTCTTTGGAAACAAGGTTTCCTATTAGGGCTTGAAATTGGGTTGCATTGATGTTATCAAGGATGCGAGATTCTAGGAGGGCCTACTCAAGGATCTCTTTATGAATGGGGGATGTTTTGGAGAGCTCCAATATGGAGATCTGTGCAAGAGTTTTCCTGAGATAATCAAGGAGATCATACCAATGGGTGGATGACATGGGAGGTTGCGGAGGATGAGGAGGGGCTCCCTGTATGGTTACTCTCCCTCTGTGGGTGGTCACATTGCAATCATTTGAGGGTACAGCTCCTTGAACGACTATTTTGGCTTGAGAGGTCTGAATGGATGATTTTAGGGGAGGGACACCTTGGATGGTAACCCTGGGTCTATGAGGAGTAGGAGGAGATTCTACTCCTCGGATTGTAATGGTATTTACATGGGTATTGATAGGTTCTATTGGTGCAGGAGCACAAAGGCAATTTTGTTGTGTAGATTCCAGGAGATTGGAATCATGTTGTTTTCATTTGTAATAAGGTCAATAATTTTTTGAATAAGTTCTCAAATGTTTGTAAGGACCCTAGGAGTTACTGATTGGCCAATTTTGGCATATGGGCTCTTAAGGGTACCAGATAGAGCACTTGGTAGAATAGGTTGTTATTGAGTAAGAATAGGTTGGGTTGATGTTGATTAGAGGTGTATAAGGTCATTTGGATCATTTGGAAGTGACCTTGGTTGGATTTGAGCAAAGTTGCTCACCTATGCAAAAAGTTGTCAAAGTTGCAAAAGTTGCTCATAGCAACTTTGCAACAGTTACACTTTCTCACACCAACGGCTAGTTGGTTGTCTTTTCAGTTAGAGGAATTTCTAACCAACCCAAGATCGATATAAGGTGTGGGAAAATTGATGAGAATAGTTGGTTAAAGAATTGAAACAAGAAGAGCAAGTTTAGCCTT
Organism: Cryptomeria japonica; assembly: GCF_030272615.1. Classification (NCBI taxonomy): domain Eukaryota; kingdom Viridiplantae; phylum Streptophyta; class Pinopsida; order Cupressales; family Cupressaceae; genus Cryptomeria; species Cryptomeria japonica. The sequence goes on from NC_081405.1 coordinate 582,548,019, forward strand.
TCAAATTTTGTGTTTTTCAGCAAGTATAGTTGAGTTTAACTGGATTTGTACAGTTTGTACGGACTTCCAAGCCTAGACCAAGACATGAATTGTTAGAGAAGAGACATATCTTTCATTTTTATGGTGGTTTGAATTTTTTAAGTGTCATAGATTGTAAGTTTTGTCATTTTTGTTGCAGGCGGGTCCTAAAGACCTACAAACTAGGGTTTTGAGGATTATGTGGCCCCTACCTAGCATTCCATGGTGGATTTCCATCTTGAAGCCTTATGGAATGTTATATGGCCTTGTATATAATGTTTTCATTTTGGTTTTAAGACAAGGGAGGCTCAACTCCAAATTTACCACCATACCCTAGGCTTGGCACGTTGGGTTGGCAAGCAATAGGGATCATGGACAATAAGCCCTAGATGGGTAAATCCATTGGATGGGATTGATGTAAGGTTGTATTGGACATCCTCATGGATGTACAAACCTAAAACAATCGTTAGAATCCTTGAGCAATCAGATTGGTGAAGACATTCAAGCAAATCCCTATTTTGTAGGCTTAAAAGGAGGAATTTGGCCTAAAAAGGGTTAGGATGGATAGAGACCAAACCCATATCCACTTTTGAGATATTGTATGAATATTCCAAATGGGTATCTGAAAAGATAAAGATTTCATAGGGTGTTCAGGACTTCTGACAGATAACTGCAAAATACCTCACCGGTAGGGCTAATTCAACTAGGTCTCCTAGTAGGCCTAAAAGAGCAGAATGACTCTAAAGATTGAAACCGGTAAACACCAAAGTCCCAAATGAAGGGACAGGGTTGGTAAATGAAATTGAATCATCCCTAAGTGTGTTGTTCTTGTGTGAGTGAAGATCCTATAGTAGAGGGGGTTGGCTCTTGATTAAGGTGTTGAGTGGGAAGGTCTCTAATAAGGAGTGTGGGACACTCACAAAACAAGAAGTGGCCACCTTAGTCTAAGGACCTTGGTAAGGGTGGGCCCTAAAACCTTTGTAAATTTGGAAAGAGTGGAACCATTGGATGGTTCAAGAGACAACCCAAGGAGACAACAAGAGTAGGCAAACCTAGTAGGAGAGCTTAACCCCTCTACATCAGATTGGTATTAGAGCCACTTGTTTGAACAAAGTGGTGTATGTCAGACCAAGAGGTAGAGTCAAAAGCCAACAACATACCACCTAAGGCAATGAGTCAAGAGGCCATTAGGAAATTGGTCTAGGACATGCTTAGTGAAGCCCGGGAGCAATACACCAAGAAAGGTAAGGGCAAGATCATAGAGCGGGGTGATGAAACTAATGATGAAGATGCAGATGTGATAGGAGTGGTGACAGAAAAGAAGGATTTGTAGAAAGATTAGCAAATCTCCTTGGATTCCCTTAAATCACTCAACAGAGATAGCCTAGATGGTTTACTGCTATAGTGGAAGCCTAAATGGAGAAGAGCTATTGGATTGGATAGAAACTTTGAACAATCATTTTGAATACAAGGAGGTTGCAGAAGAAAAGAGGGTCAATCTATCTAAGACAAAGTTGAAAGGATCAGCTCAAATGTGGTGGAACATGATGCAAGAAGAAAGGGAACAAACTAGGAGAAAGAAGATCAACTCCTGGGAGAGAATGAAGATCAAAACCAAAACTCAATTCCTACCTCTAGATTATGAGGTACAGATCCACAAGAAGTTGATGAGTTTGAAGCAAAGAGAAATGGATGTGAGTGCCTACATAGGGGAGTTCAAAAAACTAACTCTGAGAGCAAGGAAGCAAGAGGAAAAAGTGGAGAAGGTAGCAAGATACCTAAATGGCCTAAGATAAAACATTCAAGATGAAATCAACATGCTAGCCCCTGAGATAGTCCATAAGTGTTTTCAGTTGTCTTTGAGAGAAGAGGACAAGATCAAGAGGAAAAGTGAGTTCAATCAAAGAGGCAAAGGTGGTAAAGGATTTAGAGGAAGAGGCACCTTTGGAAGGGGTCATAACTCTGGCAAGAATGAAGAAGGCAACCAAACTGAAAATAGTGGGGATAACTTCATCAAGAATGGTCAGTTTAGAGGCAACTCTAGAGGAAGAAACAACTTTACAGGCAGATTTGGCACACAAGGAAGAGGACCCACAATCTTCACTAGTAAATGCTTTCATTGTCATCATGCGGGCCACACAATGAACTGGTGTCTTGAAAAGACTTCAAGTTCTTATGTAGGAGAAAGTAGAACTCAATTGGTGCAGGAGGAAGACAATCAAAAGTGTTACCTCACCAATCAGCAAAGTTGGACCGATTTTAGATGGAGAGAATCTAATGCTAAGAAGAACCTTGTTGAAGGTACCGTAGGCCAAAGAACCTACTCAAAGAAAGACACTTTTTAAAACCATTTGCAGATCCTATGGTAAGATTTGTAAGGTCATAGTGGATTCAGGGTCTACTGAGAACATTGTAGTAGTTCAGATGGTAGACAAACTCAAGTTGAAAAGGTTGCCACACACAAATCCCTATAAGGTATCATGGCTAAGTAAAGGACATGTGTTAGTTGATGAGCAAGCTTGGGTATATTTTGAAATTGGAGAGTATAAGGATAGAGTACTATGTGATTTACTACCCATGGATGCATGCCATTTGTTTCTTGGATGCCCTTGGCAATATGATGTCAAAGCCTTACATGATTGGGAGAAGAATTCTTATGTTATCACCAAGGAAGGAAGGAAGTTCCAAATGGATCCTTTGGTTGTTTAAGGAGAGGAAAGACATGTAGGTTCAAGTGTCATGTTGCTTAGTGGGAAATATTTCTTAAAGGTGTTGAAACAAGAAGGAAACCAAGGATGTGCCATTATAGTGTAACCAAAAGAAGAGGCAAAGACTGAACCCAAACTGGAAGTACCTCAAGAAGTAAAGACCTTGTTGGACCGGTACAAGGACATTGTTGTAAATGAGATACCGGATGCTTTACCCCCATACAAAGATGTGAACCATCATATAGACCTCATGCGCAGAGTTACCTTGCTAAATAAAGCTTCTTACAAAATGATACCTACTCAAAATGAGGAAATAGAAAAACAAGTGCAAGAGTTGCTAGATAAGGGGTTGATAAAGAAGAGTTTAAGCCCATGTGTAGTACCTATTATTTTGGTACCTAAGAAAGATGGAAAATGGAGAATGTGCACTGCCTCAAGAGCCATAAACAAGATTACAATCAGATACCAATTTCCAATGCCAAGAATTGAGGACCTAATGGACTACCTAGGAGGAGCTTGTTACTTTTCAAAGGTGGATTTGAAATCAGATTATCATCAAATAAGGATCAGACCTGGAGATGAGTGGAAAACCATCTTTAAGACCAATGAGGGGCTCTATGAATGGTTGGTGATGCCCTTTGAGCTCACAAATGCACCTAGCACCTTCATGAGACTCATGAATGAAGTGCTTGCAGAGTTTATTGGTAAATTTGTGATTGTTTATCTTGATAACATTCTAATTTTTTGTAGGTTTAAGGAGGAGCATATCAGACATTTGGACCGGGTCTTGAGGAAGCTACATCAATAAAAGTTGATGATAAACTTGGACAAGTGTGATTTCTTCAAAACTAGACTAGTATATCTTGGTTTTGTAGTTTCTCAAGGTTGTTTGAAAATGGATCCAGAAAAGGTAGATGCAATAGTTAATTGGCCTACTCCTAAGTCGATAGGAGATGTGAGAATTTTTCATGGATTAGCTTCTTTCTATAGGAAGTTTATTAGAGGGTTTATCCATGTGTGTGCACCTATCTTGAACACCATTAAGGGTGGAATGAAATGTCAGTTTAAATGGACTAGTGCAACAGACAAAGGTTTTGAGTTTTCAAAACAAAAAGTAGCAGAACTACCTTATCTCAGGCTCTCTGATTTCAATCAGCTCTTTACTATGGAGTGTGATGCTAGCAAGTTGGCAATAGCAGTAGTTTTGAATCAAGAAGGTCATCCAGTATCATTTTTCTCTGAGAGGCTCAATGAGGCCAAACAAAATTATTCTACCTATGAGCTAGAATTGTATGCCATCGTACAAGCCCTTAAGAAATAGAGGCATTATCTTCTCCCTAAGGAATTCATCATCTATACTGATAACCATGCACTTAACTTCTTGAATGGACAAGAGAAGTTGTACCAAAGACACCTCAAATGGGTTGAGCACTTGTAGGCCTACACTTTTTCCACCAAACACAAGAAAGGAGTCACCAATAAGGTACCAAATGCCTTAAGTAGAAGAGTTCTTACCATCCAAGAAATGTAGCTCCAAACTGTGGGGTTAAGTGATCTCAAAGATCTATACCAAGGTGAAAAGGATTTTGGTGAAGCATATGATGTTTGCACAAAGTTTGCTAATGTTTGTCATGTTGCATATTCTAATTTTATTTTGCAGCAAGGCATTTTGTTTAAAGAACACTTACTTTGCATACCATGGTGCTCTATGAGAGACAATATCATCAAGGCAGTTTAGGAGGACATTTTGGTCTTGAAAAGACCTTAGAGCAGGTTGGATGGTTCTATCATTGGCCTAAACTTCAGTCAAATGTTAGACAATTTGTAGAGCAATGCCCTATATGTCAAAGAGCTAAAGGAAAATCTAGCAATGCAGGTTTATATCAGCCATTGGCCATACCAACCACACCTTGGGAATGTCTGAGCATGGACTTTGTTCTTGGCTTGCCTAGGACTCCAAGAGGGTATGACAGTGTTTTTGTCATAGTGGACAAATTCAGTAAGATGGCACACTTTGTGCCCTGCAAATACACTAATGGTGCCTCCTACATAGCAAGGTTATTCTTCAAGGAGGTAGTGAGGATTCATGGTTTATCGCTTAGCATTGTGAGTGATAGAGACACTAAGTTGGTAAGCCACTTTTGGAGAACCTTATGGAAGAAACTGGGCACCAAACTTTCCTTTTCATTAGCATACCATCCACAATCAAATGGTCAAACTGAAGTAGTTAATAGATCCTTAGGCAACTTGTTGAGATGTCTCACCAAACAGCATGGACAAGCTTGGGATCTAGTATTGGGTCAAGCAGAGTATGCCTACAATGACTCAGTTAATAGAAGCACAAGTCGGAGTCCCTTTGAAATATTTTATGGATGTCACCCTAGGGGCATCTTAGAAGTTAGAGATCTCAGTTCTATGGACCATAGAAGTGCACAAGGGGAAAACTTTGTAGAGAATGTAAAAGAGATACATGAGAAGGTCAAGAAGACATTGCAGCAACACAATGAGAAGTACAAGGCCCTAGCAGATAAAAAGAGAAGATAAGTACACTATAAGATTGGTGATCTAGTGTTGGCCTACTTGAGGAAGGAGAGACTACCCAAGGGGAAACCTAGTAAGCTATGCATGAAGAAGATTGGACCTCTTAGGGTAATGTATAAGTTTGGCAATAATGCCTATGAGTTAGAGTTGCCTCCAAACTTGGGAATCTCACCAATCTTCAATGTATATGAATTTTATCCATACAAAGGGTATCAGATAGCTACAAATCAAGAAGAGACTACTGCCATTGAATATGTAGACTGGCTACAAGATTTACCTCCAATCCAACCGGTCAAATTGGAATGCATTTTGGATTCCAAGGTTGTGAAAAAGACTAGGAAAGGAGTCTATAAAGACTATCTGATCAAATGGACAGGACTGCTAGAGTCAGAGGCTACATAGATGTTAGAGAGATATATATTATAACATGGTACCACTATTCAAGCCTTATCCACTCAAGAGACTTGAGTTCTTCTTACCCCCAAAGCATGGTGCAGGAGCACAAAGGCAATTTTGTTGTGTAGATTCTAGGAGATTGGAATCATGTTGTTTTTGTTTGTAATAAGGTCAATAAGTTTTTGAATAAGTGCTCAAATGTTTGTAAGGACCCTAGGAGTTACTGATTGGCCAATTTTGGCATATGGGCTCTTAAGGGTGCCAGATAGAGCACTTGGTAGAATAGGTTTAGTAAAATGGCTCATTTCTTGCCATGTAAGACTTCTTGTGATGCATCATATGTTGCAGACCTATTCTTCAAAGAGATAGTCTGGATACATGGATTGCCCCTAAACATTGTTTCAGATAGAGATGTGAAGTTCATAGGTCACTTTTGGAGGACTATTTGGAAGAATTTGGGGACTAACCTAGCTTTCTCATTAGCCTACCATCCTCAAATGGATGGGCAAACTGAAGTTGTCAATAGGTCATTGGGAAACCTATTAAGGTGTTTGACAAGGCAACATGGAGAGAAGTGGGATGACATTTTGTCACAGGCAGAGTTCTCTTACAATGACACCATAAATAGGAGTATTGGTAAATCTCCTTTCCAGATTGTATATGGCATCCACCCAAGGGGAGTGTTGGAGTTAAGAGATTTACCCAAAGAAGAAGCCATTATTATAGATGGTGAAGCTTTTGCATCAGCCATCAAAGAGGTGCATGACCAAGTCAAGTCTCATCTCCAACAATATGCAGTGAAGTACAAGGATCATGTTGATAAGAAGAAGAGATATATACAATTTAATGTTGGGTATTTCGTATGGGTACATTTGAAGGAGAGACTCCCAAAAGGCAAATACACCAAACTCATGCAGAGGAAGATTGGACCATGTCAAATATTGAAAAAGTGTGGCCCAAATGCCTATGAGATCCAACTTCCTCCTGATCTTGGATTATCACCCATTTTTAATGTGTATGATCTTACACATTTTAAAGGTGATGGCAATGAAGAAGAAGAACCAATGCAGGTTGTAGCAGATAATGACATTCCAAGGCAGGAATCACCTAAGTTGAGCAAAGTGTTAGAAACTAGAGTCGCAAAGAAGACAAGGAAAAATGATGACATTGAGTATTTGGTAGCTTGGCAGGACAAACCAGACTCTGAGGTAGTTTGGATGACAAGTGAACAAATATCTAATCATGGTGTAGATTTACAAACTCTCATCTCAAGTGGGCTTGAGATCTCTTCTCCCAGGGAGTATGGTGTAGGATCACCTCATCAACAAGCTATTCATGACCCTAAGTATGAAGACTAGGATCATTAGGGTTTCTTAGTGTGTCTTGTGTTTCATGTATGCAATAAACCCCACCATGTAAGCACATGTCACCGATTAGGCAATTTTAGAAGCCAATTGGGACAATGTGGTAAAAAGGGGTAATAGATGGTCTAGATTTGTGTTTGATAGGTTTTAGACATGTTTTATGTGTCATTTTTTGGTCCATGTATGTGGATCCCAACCTTAGAGAGTATGACAACTTTTTGTGCACAATTGCAAAAATGCAACTTTTGTAAAATGAAACTTTTTGTAAATCAGTTGGGTGAGCCTTTCAATAGCTCCAACCTACTCCAAATTTGGTGGGAAACCATTGGATATTTTTATAAGCCTTGTGGGCACAATTCCCAAGGTTTTTGTGATTGGAATTGGAGTTTGCAAATCACTAATACAGATAATACTACAATTTTCCCAAAAAATCTGAGTTTGCAGGAGTTGTACATGCCTGTACGGATTGATCTAGATCCTACCATCCATGGAGTAGATAGGGAGATGAAATATATTTCTTTTGGTGGAGATCTGAGGTCTTAACTATTCTGGAGTAGAGATAACCCTCCATTCTTCTGACAGTAACCCGAAAATTGAGGGTTTCGAGAGGGTTTTGAATAAAAATGGCTTTATCTTGCACTCTAGTCCATTAGAAGACTTTTCCTTTGGATGGATGCAGGATAAGCCACTGTGATTTATATTTTTCATGGTTTTCTATAGGGGAAACTTAGTTGTGAGGAGAAAGGAGCAAGATTAGGTAGGCATCTCTATGTGACTACCTAGGACAAGTTTTAGGACAATCATCATAAGTTGTCATAGCGGTGGATTCCAAGCATGTAACCCTGGAATTAGAGGTTTCTAACTACCCCCCACATTCCCATTGATTTTATTTGTCATTTGGTGTACCGGTAAAGGTATTTTCTTTGGAAAATAGGGCTAATTTCCCCTATTAGGTCTCTTAGCCTCTGAAGGGAGCATACCTTGTATCTACAAATCTAACTAAACCATTTGGGGGATCAATACAACTTCCAAAAGGGTGTTTGAAATGCTAAATTTTTTGTATGGGTGTGTAGAATATTTTTGAGTTAAGGTCCATTCTATCATCAAATAGGGCTACTAGTCGAGGGGGTAGGTTTACAAAGGAAGTATAAGGAATTGGTGCCCAAAACCAAAACCAGTGTTTGAAAGAGCCCTTAGATGACATGTGTTGGCCAACTTCAAAATCCCAAGGAGTAGGGGTCGCCGGTAAAGCATGTTTGAGGAGTTGAAGCCTTTTACTCATCTTGAGTAGGCCTAATCTTAGTGAATGTGTGTGTAGTTTCATCCAAGGTGTAGAGTCCTTCCTTGCAAGACCCTTGTGTGTAGTTAGGGGGTCACTAGCCTAACCTTATTTGGGCTTGTCATTAGGAGTTTGGGTAGGCCTCTACATCAAGGTTGTTATTGAGTTAGAATAGGTTGGGTTGATGTTGTTTAGAGGTTTATAAGGTCATTTGGATAATTTGGAAGTGACCTTGGTTGGATTTGAGCAAAGTTGCTCACCTATACAAAAAGTTGTCAAAGTTGAAAAAGTTGCTCATAGCAACTTTGCAACAGTTGCACTTTCTCACACCAATAGCTAGTTGGTTGTCTTTTGAGTTAAAGGAATTTGCAACCAACCCAAGACCGATATAAGGCTTGGGAAAACCGATGAGAATAGTTGGTTAAAGAATTGAAACAAGAAGAGCAAGTTTAGCCTTTCAAATTTTGTGTTTTTCAGCAAGTATAGTTGAGTTTAACTGGATTTGTACGGTCAGTATGAACTTCCAAGCCTAGAACAAGGCATGAATTGTCAAAGCATAGACATATATTTCATTTGATGGTGGTTTGAAGTTTTGAAGTGTCATAGATTGCAAGTTTTGTCATTTTTGTTGCAAGCGGGTCCTAAAGACCTACAAACCAGGGTTTTGAGGATTCTAACACCCCTACCTAGCATTCCATGGTGGATTTCCATCATGAAGCCTTATGGAATGTTAGGTTTCCTTGTATATAATTTTTTCATTTTGGTTTTAAGACAAGGGAGGCTAAACTCTAGATTTTCCACCATACCCTGGGCTTGGCACGTTGAGTTAGCAAGCAATGGGGATCATGGATAGCAGGCCCTAGATGGGTAAATCCATTGGATGGGATTGGTGTAAGGTTGTATTGGACATCATCATGGATGCAAATACCTGAAACAATCATCAAAATCCTTGAGCAATCAAACTGGTGAAGACATTCAAGCAAATTCCTATTTTGTAGGCTTAAAAGGAGGAATTTGGCCTAAAAAGGGTTAGGATGGTTAGAGACCAAACCCATATCCACTTTTGAGATATCATATGAAGCTTCCAAATGGGTATCTAAAAAGATAAATATTTTATAGGTTTAATCAAGAGTTCTGACAGATAACTGCAAAATACCTCACCGGTAGGGTTAATTGAACTAGGTCTCCTAGTAGGCCTAAAAGAGCAGAACGACTCTAAAGCTTGAAACCAGTAAACACCAAAGTCCCAAATGAAGGGATAGGGTTGGTAAAAGAAATAAAATCATCCCTAAGTGTGTTGGTCTTGTGTGAGTGAAGATCCTATAGTAGAGGGGGTTGGCTCTCGGTCAAGGTGTTGAGTGGGAAGGTCTCTAATAAGGAGTGTGGGACACTCAGAAAACAAGAAGTGGTCACCTTAGTCTAAGGAACTTGGTAAGGTTGGTAAGGGTGGGCCCTAAAATTTTTGAAAGGTTGGAAAGAGTGGAACAATTGGATGGTTCAAGACATAGCCCAAGGAGATAGCAAAAGTAAGCAAACCTAGTAGGAGAGCTTAACCCCTCTACATCATCTATGTAGCCCACCAAAGAATCAAAGCCAGAAACGTAATTTGTGTAGTCATAATTGACATTGTTAGATGATGAGGCCTCATCCTTACCATCTTTAGGGAATAGATCCTGGTACATCTTAAGCTTATCATTAGAGTTACCAAGTTTCACAACATCAACCTCAATATCACCCTTATCAATAAGGTCTTAGATATAGTTATTAAGTTTCATAGACTTACATGTGTCATGACCATTGATGTGATGGCAGTCACAATATTCATTTTCATTATACCATTGGTGCTTAGGTTGATTAGGATCAAAAGGGCATGTCATTGGTAAGACAACAGTTCCAGCCTTGACAAGCTTTTGGAAAATAGCCTCAATGGGATCACCTAGTCGGGTATACACACTGATTGTTGGATCGAGGGGGAGACCTTGGATGGGTGTAGTATTGTGAGGTTGCAATCTATTGGATGGGTTGGATTGATCACAAGTGTTGAAGAAATTGTTAGTGGTGGGTTTAGATGGTGCGGCAATGGTTTGAACATGTTTGGCGTCAGTGACTCCATCATTGACAACATTTTTGTTTTTAGACCAGAATTTGGGCTTGTCATTATGAGAGGATGAATTTTGAGTTGATTTTTTAAAGATTTTATAGTTCCATCCTCTAGGATCACACGCTCTAAAGCTATACCCTTCTTATAAATTTCCTCAAAGGAGGTCAAGCATTGACAAGTCAATAGTTTGGATAATTCTAGTATCAAGTTGTGTTGAAATAACTCAACTTGATTTGGCTCAGGTATGTCCCAAGGGAATCTTTTTATGAGATACTGCCACCTTTCAAGGAAGTTGGAAAAGGTTTCTCCAAGCCTCTGCTTTGTGTTGCACAAGTCCATCATGGAAGAATCATTCTCAATATTTTTAGGCATAATGAGCCACAATTTTTTTAACCAAGTCAAGGAATGATGTGATGGAACCTTGGGTAGGGTAGAGAACCAAGCAAGGGCCTCTTTAGTAAGGCTTTTGGGGAATATCCTCCTAAGATAGATGTCACTGTAGGAGATTTCTTGGCATAAGACATAGAATTCATGAACATGATGCCTAGAGGATCACAATCGCCCTTGTATTTATTAAACTTGGGCATCTCAAAACCAAGAGGATATGTAGAATGTTGGCCATTTGGAGGAACTGATTATGTGTTGCATTGATGTTTTCTCATTGATGTCAACACTAGTTGTTTTGGTTGCTTTACTGGTATCCTTCTGGTCTCAATAGGTTGTTTGGTTTCTGGTTGGATTAGATCATTATGATCTGGTATGTTTTGGTTTATGGAATTGGCTTATTCATGCTACTGAGATTCATGTTCAATCAATTGGTTTTGATTTGGTGATCGGATTCTATCTTGTATGCTGGTAAGCTTGGTTTATTGATTCGGTGAGGGTTTCACCGGCAAAGCTTTGTTGAAGATCTTTGATGTTATGCATAAGTGGTGTTGGTGTGGCTTCTAGTAAAGATTCAAGATGGTGACGGTGATTGTGTTCAAGACTTGTTTGATTGGGACCATTGCTTTAGCGTGTGTGGACCAATATTGGGTCCGGTTTATCTAGGTTATGGACCAGCTTAATGTAACGTGTTGATTGGACTTCATGATGTGTTTTTTAGGATGTCTTATGGGTTAGATATTATTTGTTTGCTCTCAGGCCGACATGTTTTGTAATTATGTAATTGATTTATTGTCTGGTGGCTGACCTTATTGTTTGTGGTCAAGGGTTTGTATATATATGATGTAAGATCTCATTGTAGATCATATGTAAGGGATATGGATATGTAACGAGTGAATAATTTAATAATCATTCAGGTAGAGGATTTGGTTGGTCATTGGTGATTGAGTTGGGTTTATGTGAGATGATTTAGTCCTTCGGTATTGAGCTTAACCAAAACTGTACTCAGGCATAGGAGATGTTATCTTTGCAGTTCATTCCTTCTTTTGAATTGTAGTATGGATTTCTATGTAGTCAGTGAGACTCCTTTTGTAATGAACAGTGTGCTCTAAGTTGTTGGCCTTTCTGCAAGTGCAAGCCCCTCATTTGTAATCACATACTTACTGCAGAAGTATTATCTAAATGTGGGTAGGCTTCTCACCATGGTTTTCCCCTTTACCGGGTTTTCCATGTACAAATCTTGGTGTCATGTGCATGGTATTTATTCTCTAATTGTTGCTTATGCTTAATTGGTATATCTGCTATTTTGGTAATTAGTTTATGCATTTTGGTATTAATCTTTAGGGTTCTAGTATTAAAGTTTTAATTGCTTAAGGTTCTGGTAATCTGGTGACAAGTGATTCACACCCCTCCCTCTTAGTTGTCTTTCAGTTATTTGAACTGTCTAACATAGCGATCAAGATGGATGGGTCATAGGGATAGACATATTTCCTTGAAAGAGCAAGGTCTCTTGTTTGTCCCCTCTTTGAGATTTTTGATGAAGTCCTTCATGTCTTGAATCTCCTTTAGGAGATCAAGTTGTTGATTATGGACATTAGGAATGTAGTGATTTGTTGGGATTTGATAAGATGAGGAGTGGATATCACCACCACCAATGTATTGATATGAATAATGAGGAGGTTGTGAAGTGTTAGGAGCTTGTGACCCTTGAACCATGGTAATGGGAGGTAAGCTCGTGTTGATGTAATTAGCCATGTTGTTAAGGTGGATGGATGAATAGGCAATGGATTAGAAATGTAAGGAGGAATGGAGAACTAAGAGAATGTGGTCGCAATAATGGAAGTTGCAGGTGTAGATGTTGCTAGTTGAGGATGGAGAAGAGGATCAAGAATGGAATTGTTCACAAGGTCACCTTGAAATGGCTTGTCAAGGATGGTTTTGTCAAAGTATAGGGGCAAGTGTTCTCCTTGGGCGATGAGCTTGACTACAAGTCTATTGGCATCATGTTTGATGAATCTCTCCATCATGTCCTGGTTATAAGGCTCATTTATGAATTATTGGACATGTGGAGAGAGGTTGGGTTGATTGACAAGTTTCTCATCTTCTAGTTGAGAATCTTGAATGAATGGGTCTCAATAATCGAGCATATTATCATTATTGCCTTGGGCAACCATCTTTTCCTTTTGGGATCGAGTCAATTCCATGCACTGACAACCTTAGGAATGATCAAGGATTGATGCGAGATTTAGATGAGAGAAAGTGATGATTAGACTTAGCAAATTTTGATGTTGATTAAAATTGTTTTGGATAGGTTCCCTTGGTTACGATAAGACTGATTGAATTCGAATGACACCTTAGAATATATGGAATTGATGTGAACCACAAACGAGGTGACAACTAGGCTAAGTACAATTTAGACCTCGGGATTAGGATCAATTGAATAGGCCTTCTCTTATGTGAGACAAAATTGTGTTCCCAAGAAAAATAGGGAAAAAGGATTAGGGTTTTGATAAACCCAAATTATTAAGCAAGGGTACTTGGGGTAGATTCTCCCCCAAGCACAAAACCAAATGATGATTGATTTAAGATAAGGTCTAAATTAAACTTTCACAAATATGTGAACCTTTGGATGAGGTTGATTTGATTGATTGATTGAATGGGATTGAATGATTAATTGATTAAGGATAAGGATTGATTGGATTTGATTGTGCTAAGTCCAAGGTAGAAGATGATTGAGTGGTGAGTGTGGTAGGAAAGAAAATTTCTTATGGAAAAGAAATGTGATGAAAGGGAAAGGTCACCCTAGGATGACTCAATAGGTGATTGGTTGGGAAGGAAAATAGGAAAAGTTAATATGACTGCCCCTATTAATGGATTGTGAAAGGCCTGACCTTTATTGGAAATAACGTTCCCTTAGAGACTCATCATCAAACTCGTTGTTGTGACCACGAAGGTAATCATGGAAGCGATGCAAGAAGGTTCTATGTTTCAACAAGAGTTTGTGATTGATATATAGGAATTTGTTACGCTTGAGAGTTTTCTTTAAATGAGGCTTCTTCTTTTTGACTTGATGGTGGATTGACCTTTTAGGATTCTTGGTTGATGTGGGCATGAAGGGAATTAGTAGATTGGAAATGGTTTGGACTTGTGAAAAATTGGATTGGAAGGTTGTCAAATGTTTGGAAAATGTTTGGAGATCGATGATTGTCAACTACACTTGGCAACAATACATCAAGCAAAGTATACACATTGGCCAAGTGTAATGCTTTAACAATTGAGCATGAAAGTGATGGGGGCCTAGATTAGCCCAAATAGATTTTACAGGTTTTGCACAAATGAAAACATGCTTTTAAGACATACAACCTAAGGCTGGAAAATGGAGCTCTCACACAAGTGATAGCTCACTCAGGTGGACAGATAGAGACTCTGGTAGCACTGGCTCCCCCTTATAGTGCACTCACTTCTTGGGCATACTATATTGGGTAAGTGCACCAAGATGGTGAACAAAAAGGTGGGTATAAGTGGCCACTTTTTTTTTTTGAAAACAGGTAAACTTGAAATTTAAAGAGATATTTGAAGGTCATGCACTAAAAAACTAAGAGTTAAGAAAACAATAAGAATTGTAGTTCTCTAAATCTAGTTTCTAAACTACTAAAGTTTTTCAAAATTGGATAAGATTAAGAGGGTCAAACCTTTCACGCACGAAAAACTATTCCTGATTTTTTCAGAAAAATATAACATAGTTGTTTTCGTGTGTTGCACAAAATATATAGTTAGATTTACTAGTTTGCAAAACCCTTTGGTAGGATGATAGTTAAGAGTTAGATCTAGAAGTTGTGTATTTTTTTGTAATTTTCCATTGAATATTTTTTTAATGGTTTTTTGAAGTGACCGCATCCTGAAAATTTGGTACATGTTCCTACACTAGGCATAATTTGCATCAAAATAATCGAAAATGAAAACTTCTTTTTTTAAAAGTGTATAGAATCTATTGTACAACAATAATATGTAATTTATTTTGAATTTGGTCAACTATATCAAAAATTATTAAAAAAATCGTAGACATATGTCTGTGAGGACTGTCAAGGCACTGGTAAAGAAAATTAAAGTTTACTATGCCAATATTGTCCAAAAATAGAAAAAATTAGGGGAAAGTACCTAGTAGTTGTGCACCCTAACTTTGCGCTTCTCAAAATCCAACTTGGAAATTTCAAATCATTTCATTTCTTTTACAGCAGATTACTTGGCAAGTCCCCTGCTTATAACTAAGGTTTCGGGGCCACATCATCAAATATGATGCCACATCAGCATGCTTTTTGCCAAGGTGTCCAAAACAGCCCCAAAAAAAAGTGAGACCAATAGGTGTGCAAAAGAGACCCCAATAGTTGTGCAGCTGACATGGCATCACCTGATTGGTTGCTTTTTACAATATTAGTACATTTCTTAACAACTATTGGTACATTTGCTAACAACTGTTGGTACATTTCCTAACAAAAATTGATATTTTTTGTTTCAAACAATAGGTTTTATTTGTTCAATTTTTGGAACAAAAGGTATCAACAACCCTCACAACAATTGGTACATGCTCAACTACTGGGTCCTTTCCCCTCTATGGTCAGAAAACTGAGAAGATGTGTGAGATTATGGTGGTAATTTTAGAGATACCCACTTGATCATTTGTAAAGTTGATGATGACAAAGTCGAGAAATCATGTTGGAAGATGAAAAAATGTGTAAAGGGACAAAAATGGGGGGAAAATGGGCTTGCAAGCCTTAGGGTCATTTTCCAACCCTCTTACCAAGCAAAAACCCGCACGGGTTTTGAAAAACAGAAAGTACTATTCACAGTTCTTCATAACCTGCACGGGTTTTGAAAAACAAAAAATACTATTCATAGTTCTACATAACCCGTATGGGTTATGTAGAACTAAAACCATTATTTTGTGTCTCACAAAACTCGTATGGGTTATGAAGACATAATAATATATGCTTGTAGACTTATCATTACTACACATATGTACATACATACATACATAGAATATGTGTTTATGTATGTATATATGCATATCTATAGTTATATATACATATATTAATATAGATATATGTATATATGTTTGCATACATGCATGTCTCCCTTCTTTTCCTCTCTCTCTCGCCTTCCTTCCCCATCACCATATTTGTCTACTCTGAGCCCTAATTATCCTCCTTGAGTTCTATCTCATCTCTCTCCCCCTCACACTTCTCTCTCTACCGAGTCTCTCACCCTTTTCTCCTTCTCATTCTCTCTCTATCTCATGTCTCTCAACCTCTCCTCTCTCTCTCTCTCTCTCTCTCTCTCTCTCTCTCTCTCTCTCTCTCTCTCTCTCTCTCTCTCTCTCTCTCTCGCACACACGCATGTTATCCTATCCTATTCTCACCCTCTCCCCCTTCTCTCTTTGTCTCCCCTCCCTCTCCTTCTCGTTATCTTATCTTATTCTCTCTCTCTCTCTGTATCCTATCCTCCCCATCTCTACCCTCCTTCTCCCTCTCTCCCAATATCCTCTCTCTCCCCTCTCTCTCCCTGCCCCTCTCCTTATCTTAGTATCTCCCTCTCTTCCTATCTCCTATTCTCTCTCTCTCTCTCTCTCTCTCTCTCTCTCTCCCCTTATCTCTCTCTCTCTCTCTCTCTCTCTCTCTCTCTCTCTCTCTCTCTCTCTCTCTCTCTCTCTCTCTCTCTCTCTCTATCTCTATCTATCTATATTTATCTATATATCTCTCTCCCTCTCTTCCTATCCCCTTCTCTCTCTATCTCTAACGCTCTCTCCCTCTCCCCCTCTCCTTTTCCCAATCTCCCTCCCTCCCCCTTTCCTTATCCTATTATCTCTCTCTCTCTCTCATTTTCCCAATCTCCCTCTCTCTCCCTCTCCCTCTCCCCCTCTCCTTTTCCCAATCTCCCTCTCTCTCTCTCTCTCTCCCTCTGTCCCTCTCCCCCTCTCCTTTTCCCAATCTCCCTCTCTCCCTCTCCCTCCATCCCCCTCTCCTTATCCTATTCTCTCTCTCTCTCTCTCTCTCTCTCTCTCTCTCTCTCTCTCTCTCTCTCTCTCCCAATTTCCCTTTCTCTCCCTCTCCCAATCTCTGTACGGTTTTTGAGGAACTTTTGATTTTTTATTATAAAATATAATGTCCCTCAAAACCAGTACAGGTTTTGAGGAAATTTTGATTTTTTATTATAAAATATAATGTTCCTCAAAACCAATACGGGTTTTGAGGAACTTTTGATTTTTTATTATAAAATATAATGTTCCTCAAAATGAGTACGGGTTTTGAGGAACTTTTGATTTTTTATTATAAAATATAATGTTCCTCAAAACCCATACGGGTTTTGAGTAACTTTTTGTTTTTTTAATTATTTTTGGCTAGTCTTAGTGTTACCAAGCCTAGAATGTTTTTGAATTTCCAGAACACACACGGGTTATGAAGAATTTCATTTTTTTATTGCATGTGGCCACTTTTCTGTTAACCATCTTGGTGTACTTACCCTATTCTCTTACTCCAAAGATCTGAGGATCTATGATATGGGGAATTCTTGTCTCATACTAAGCAGGTACATGAGAGGTAACTTTGGGGTACGATCCACATCAAATGCAAGATTTTGGCTACTAAAACAGGTTCTTAGTGTAATTTCTAAGGGATCACCAATCCAACTATCGATTCTTGAAGCAAGCCACTTATGGCTCTAACTGAGCTTATCGATGTAGGGAGGGCCCCCACATGCATCTAATTCACTCATTACCTTAGCCCCCTGACCAGCTTATTTATATGGTGACATGGAAAAACCCGCTCAAGATCATGCCAAGAGAGTTAATTGATAACACAATGATGAATGGATAGTACCAAACTGGTACTGAGAGGGGGGGCGGGTGAATTAGTACAGACAAAAACACAATCTTAAACCAGTTTGTCAGCAGACACTATGCATTGACAGACAAACAATAACACTGGTCTTTAAACAAAGTACAACCGGCAAAACCCAGAATAACTGAGACAAACATAAACCGGTTGACACTTATCTTCTCATACAATCTAACACTTCATTTCCATTTCACCCTAGTGCATGAATAGGTAATCTACCATCAAAGATATATGTATAACAGCTAGATCAACATGATTCACCGCTTAACAGAAAACAACATAGCATCACATGAAGAAGACATCACATATGACACACATATTTTTCACGTGGAAACCCAACTGGGAAAAACCACGGTGGGGATGAATACCCACAAGCTTATTTTTGAACTCTTTAGAAGTCCGCTCTGTTAGGAGCCTTGTCCGGTTAAAGACTGATACAATAGGCTCTATTAGGAACTGATCCTATTAGGGATCACCCAGTTAAGGGTTAAACACTATTAAAGGTTACCTTGTTAGAGGATTTAAAGAACTCAATGGTTTTGAGTCACCCTGTTAAAGGATTTACAACAAGTTGGTTAAAGCTACCCTATTAAGGGATTTCCCAACTGTTAAGGTGATTAGAGATCAACAGGTATTACACTGATCTTGTAACAGCATTCAAATGTCAATGCAGATCCGCTTTAGCTCCTCTTCACCTTCTGCACTTACACTCTACAGGTATCACTTCTCTCCTCTGGTCTGGCAACAATCATGTATCTCAGAAAGAAACAGAACATCTACCTTATAGGAAAATAGATAGGTTGGTAGCATAAACCCTAAACCCTAAACCTATTAGGTTAAGGAATTCAAATGATTCAATCCTGACCGTTGAGCACACTACATTAAATGCAACAGTCTTGATCCAATCTCAAGACATTCTCCATCATTCATTTTCCATTGATTTCATGGCGGTTGATAACCCATCATGCGTTATCACCATTTAAAGGTTTCGCACATTCCTGAGGTAGATGGGAACAATCTCCTTCATGAAAAATACTTCATGCGCACAAGGATGATGTAGCAACATGATCTATTCTTCATTACCATGCTAACTCATCACACAAAGTCACTGGTTGAGCCACACAAGCTTGAAGCACTTCAACCGAAAACCCTAAAGTTGAGACTACCAACTGGTAGTCATACAACGCTTCCATGTGCCGGTTCCCATAACCATATGTCGGTTCACCTTGAACAAACACGTCGCTTCACTTTGGCACAAATGTTAGTTCACAGTGTTATACTAGTTCTCTTCTCTTCATCATATTGACATCAATGACAACACACAATGTCATTATGTCCTCATATCGATTCACATAATGCCAACGATCTCCCCCTTTGGCATTGATGGCAATATATAAAGATATCTCTCTGCTTCACATCTTCTCCCCCAATTTCTGAAGATATCTTCTCCACTTCACATCTTCTCCCCCTTTGACAACAACGCCAAAAAGGAGGCACGAGCGTCCCTGTTCCATTACACTACTCCCCCTAAGAAGTAGCATCCTTCAACACATCAATCCAAAAAAAAAATTGACTATGCAATACCTGACTGATGTGGAGCATATGCCTTTAGTTTACCTCCTGAAGGGGCAACACCCCTAATTCACCTCTTAAGTACATAAATGTAGCCTTTGGGAGAGGCTTGGTGAATATGTTTGCTAACTGCTCCTTACTAGAAACATGTTCCAGTCCAATCTCTTTGTTTTGAACCCTTTCCCTTAAGAAATGATACTTAAGCTCAAAGTGCTTGGTTCTAGAATGTAAAACCGGATTCTTGGAGATGTTAATTGCACTAGTATTGTCACAAAATATACTTACCGGTTCAGATACAGGAACTTTGAAGCCATTTAATACATGCTTCATCCAAATTGTCTGAGTGTACTTCATGAAAGATGCAACATACTCTGCTTCCATTGTAGACTGAGAGATACAACTCTACTTCTTACTCATCCATGAGACCAGTCTACCACCGAGAAAGAATGCACCACTGATTGTGCTTTTCCGGTCATCTACATTACCTGCCTAATCAACATCTGTGTATTCTTTCAAGTTGAAATCCTTGCTATATGGATGCCACAATCCATAATCAACTGTTCCCTCTAGATACCTAAGAATCAGTTTGACTACAACCAAGTGGGATTCTCTTGGGCTTTTCTGGGACCTTACAGTAATGCCAACTGCATGTGCAATATCTGATCTACTATGCACTACATAATGCAACTTACCAATCATTGATCGATATTCCTTCTCATCAACCAATGCTGAGTCATCCTCTTTGGATAGTTTACAACCAGTCACCATCGGTGTACCAACCGGTTTGCTATATTCCATGCCAAAGGTCTTCAACACCTCTTTGACATACTTGGACTGAGTGATAAAGATTCCATCTTTCATCTGTTGGATCTGCAGTCCAATGAAGAACTTAATCTCCCCTATGAGTGACATCTCAAACTCTTTCTTCATCTCATCTGCAAACTCATGACTCATCTTGTCATCTCCACCAAAGATAATGTCATCAACAAATACCTCATAGATCAGGATCTAATCTCCTTCAGACTTCAAGTAGATATTGCTCTCTTCACTTGTTCTCTCAAATCCAATCTTCACAAGATGGGAATGTAGGCATTCATACCATGCTCTAGGTGCCTACTTTAGACCATATAAGGCTTTTTGTAGCCTACACACCATGTCACTATCTTCAGATAGGGAAAACCCATTTGGTTGCTCTATATACACCTCCTCTTCAAGTACACCATTTAGGAATGTAGATTTTACATCCATTTGATATACTTTGAATCCTTTAAAAGCTATATATGCAAGAAGAATATGAACTCCTCCCAATCTGGCTACAGGAGAAAAGGTTTCTCCATATTCTTCTCCTTCTTCTTGGGCATATCCTTTGCACACCAATCTGGCTTTTTTCCTAATAATTGTACCATCCTCATTCAGCTTATTTCTGAAAACCCATTTGGTACCAATGACATTTTTATGCTCCGGTCTGGATACCAAAGACCATGTGCCATTTTTCTCTATCTGGTCAAGTTACTATTTCATTGCCTTGATCTAGTCTTCATCTTTATGTGCCTCTTTGAATGATTTAGGCTCAAATTTAGAGATCATACATGAGTTTTCTCTGACCTTTCTTCTTGTAAGGATTCCTGCATCCTTATCTCCTATGATCTGCTTAGGATCATGATTCAGCTTGACATACCAAGGAATGGTCTTGATAGATTGCTCTTGCTTTTCTTCTTCATCCTCATCTCCATCAATAACAGCATCTACATCTACCAGTGTAGGAACACAGTTACTGGTACTTGGTTGACTGACAACGGGTTCCCAAAAGGTTACAACCAATTCATTTACCGCTTGCTTACTATCGGTTTGCTCAGTTTTCTCAAAGGTTTAATCAACTCTTACATTGATGCTTTCCATGATTCTCTGAGTCCTATTATTGAAACACTTGAGAGCTTTGCTCGTGGTGGAATACCCTAGGAATATTCCCTCATCACATTTCGCATCAAATTTGCTCTGGTGTTTGCTCCTCTTGATGTAACATTTGCTACCAAACACTCTAAAGTAGCTAACCATAGGTGTCTTACCGGTCCAATACTCATAAAGAGTTTTATCCTTACCTTTCTTGATGAGTACCCAGTTCATTGTGTAGACTGCAGTGCTCACCGCTTCTCTCCAAAAGGTGTGGGCTACCTTTCCTTGAATCAACATAGTTCTAGCCACTTCAACCACAGTCCAGTTATTCCTCTCTACTAGGCCATTCTATTGTGGAATCCGAGGGGCAAACAGTTGTCTCTTGATGCCATGTTCTTCATAGTACTTGTTGAATTCACTAGAAGTGAATTCTCCTCCTTGATCAGTTCTCAGGCACTTGATTCTTTTACCACTTTCCTTCTCTACTAATTCTCTAAAAGCTTTGAACTTTACAAAAGCTTCAGACTTATCTTTCAAGAATGTGACCCACATTATTCTTGAGCAGTCATCAATGAGAATCATGAAGTAC
Organism: Cryptomeria japonica; assembly: GCF_030272615.1. Taxonomy (NCBI): domain Eukaryota; kingdom Viridiplantae; phylum Streptophyta; class Pinopsida; order Cupressales; family Cupressaceae; genus Cryptomeria; species Cryptomeria japonica. The sequence continues at coordinate 582,569,754 of NC_081405.1, forward strand.
CTATCACCCTGCACACTCCTATTTTTCATAGGACCACACAAATCAGTATGCACAAGATCAAGCAAATTGTCAGCAATGAAAGATTTACCTTTAAAGGTTAAGGAAGACATTTTTCCCCAATTGACACTCTCTGCACAAGGTATTATCCAGTTTGGTTAGCACCGACAACCCTCTAATTGCCTTGATCTTACTAGCCTTCACAATGTTATCAAAGTTTACATGGCAGAGTCTCCTATGCCATATCCAGCTATCATCAAATTTAGCCATAAGACATGTACTTATATTTGCAGTCAACTGAAATAGGTTACCTTTGATCTGCATGCCGGTGGCCACCAATTCACCATTATTTCCTTTGATTCTACACACTCCATTCTTGAATTCCAGAGTGAGACCACTGTCATTCAGCTGGGCAACACTCAAAAGGTTGTGTCTGAGACCATCAACCCAATACACATTGTCAGCACTATTCTTTCCATTCAGAGAGATGGACCCTCTTCCTTTGACCATGCATAGTTCATCATTTCCAAAGTGAACCACACCACCATCATACTCTTCCAAGGATAGAAACTTTCTTCGGTCACCAGCCATATGGTGAGAACAACCACTGTCAATGATCCACTCAATGGAATTATCAAACTGGGAGACAAGAGCCTTCTTGTCTGACACATCTTCCTTGACAGCAACAAACACAATATCTTCATTTTCTTCATCTTCTGATTGCTCATCTGTGACACCTTCATCAATTGCCACAAAACAGTTTCTCCAATTTCCTCCTTTGAATTTCTTTAACCTTTCCGGTTTGTCCTTGTTGTAACCATTAGGACAGTTTACATCAATATGTCCTATCCGGTTGCAAGAAAAGCATTTCAAAGGGAGCTTACCTCTATATTTGTCGGCTCCTTTAGGAAGTTTCCTGGCAAGAAGAGCTTCAAATGCCATCAGAATCTTCTCATCATCCATTTCTCTACTCTGTCTTGGTTCACCACTAGTGCTAGCTTCTTTTCCTTTTCTGGATGGTACAGCAGAAGCTTTAAAAGCTGATTCAATCTTTTGAACACTGCCATCAAAACTGTTTATCTCATAGGCTATCAACTTTGCAATGATGGAGTCTAGGGATACCTTTGTCTTGTCTATTGATCTGAACTCCTGAATAGCAACAACCCTTATTGCATAGACCGATAATAAGGATCTCAAGACTTTTCTCACCATAGTGGAATCTTCTATTTTACCACCTGCACTCTTGATATCTCCAACAACGGCTTTGAGTCTTATTTCATATTGTTGAATGGTCTCACCTTCAACCATCCGCATGTCTTCAAATTTCCCTCTAAGGCTTTCTTCCTTAGCTTGTTTTACTTGCTCATCACCGCCATAGATATTTTCAACAGTATCCCATACCTCTTTGGGATTTACCTTATCTTGGACATCAATAAGCTCAATGTCAGATAAAATACTAATTAGGGCTTCCATGACTTTCCCATTCTCCTGCATCTCTCTCTTTTGGTCATCGGTGAGAGTACCGGTAGGGGCAATATAGGCATTCTCAACATAGCTCCAATGTTGAGCACCCATGCTTTTGATGTATATCTTCATTCTGTCTTTCCATACACTGAAGTTTTCTCTATTAAACTTTGGACCTTCCCTCTTCATCATTAGACTGGGATCTTTACCTCAAGCGTTTAAGCTTATAACATAGAGGACCTGGAGGATGCTCTGATACCAATTGATAACACAATGATGAATGGATAGTACCAAACTAGTACTGAGAGGCGGGGGTGAATCAGTATAGACAAAAACACAATCTTAAACTGGTTTGTCAACAAACATTGTGCATTGCTAGACAAACAGTAACATTGGTCTTTAAACAGAGTACAACTGACAAAACCCAGAATAACTAAGACAAGCATAAACCAGTTGATACTTATCTTCTCATACAATCTAACACTTCATTTCCATTTCACCCTAGTGCATGAACAGGTAATCTACCATCAAAGATATATGTATAACAGCTAGATCAACATGATTCACCATTTAACAGAAAACAACATAGCATCACATGAAGAAGACATCACATATGACACACATATTTTTCACATGGAAACCGAACTGGGAAAAACCACGATGGCGATGAATACCCACAAGCTTGTTTTTCAACTCTTTAGAAGTCTGCTCTGTTAGAAGCCTTTTCCAGTTAAAGAATGATACAATCGGTTCTGTTAGGAACCAATCTTGTTAGGGATCACCCATTTAAGGGATGGCTAGAATGCACGGTTAAGGGTTAAACCCTATTAAAGGTTACCTTGTTAGAGGATTTCAAGAACTCAATGGTTTTGAGTCACCCTGTTAAAGTATTTACAGCAAGCTGGTAAAAGCTACCCTGTTAAGGGATTTCCCAACTTTTGAGGTGGTTAGAGATCAACGGATATTACACTGATCTTGTAACAGCACTCAAATGCCAGTACAGATCCGCTTTAGCTCCTCTTCACCTTCTGCACTTACACTCTATAGGTATCACTTCTCTCCTCTGGTCTGGCAAGAATCACATAGCTCTTCTCTTGGATACACATACACAACTTTTGCCAACAACCTCAGAAAGAAACACAACATCGACCTTATAGGAAAACAGATAGGTTGGTAGCATAAACCCTAAACCTTAAACCTATTAGGTTAAGGAATTCAATCAGTTCAATCCTAATCATTGAGTACACTACATTAAATGCAATAGTCTTGATCCAATCTCAAGACATTCTCCATCATTCATTTTCCATTGATTTCATGGTGGTTGATAACCCATCATGCGTTATCACTATTTACAGGCTTCACACATTCCCAAGGTAGATGGGAACAATCTCCTTCATGAAAAATCTTTCATGTGCACAAGGCTGACATGGCAACATGATCTGATCTTCACTACCATGCTAACTCATCACACAAAGTCACCAGTTGAGCCACACAGGCTTGAAGCACTTCAACTAGAAACCATGAAGTTGTGACTACCAACCGGTAGTCATACAACGCTTCCATGTGTCAGTTCCCATAACCATATGCTGGTTCACCTTGAACAAACACACTGCTTCACTTTGGCACAAATGTCGGTTCATAATGTTATACGGGTTCTCTTCTCTTCATCATATTGACATCAATGACAACACACAATGTCATTATGTCCTCATACCAGTTCACATAATGCCAACAATCTCCCCCTTTGGCATTGATGGCAATATACAAAGATATCTCTCCGCTTCACATCTTCTCCCCCAATTTTTGCAGACATCTTCTCCGCTTGACATCTTCTCCCCCTTTGACAACAATGCCAATGTGGAGGCACGAGCTTCCCTTTTCCATTATGTTGCTCCCCCTGAGAAGTAGCATCCTTCAACACATCAATCCAAAAAAAATTAGACTATGCAATACCAGAACGATGTGGAGCATATACCTTTAGTTTACCCCCTGAAGGGGCAACACCCCTAATTCACCTCTAAAGTACATAAATGTAGCCTTTGGGAGAGGCTTGGTGAATATGTCTGCTAAATGCTCCTTACTAGAAACATGTTCCAGTGCAATCTCTTTGTCCTGAACCTTTTCCCTCAAGAAATGATACTTAAGCTCAAAGTGCTTGGTTCTAGAATGTAAAACCGGATTCTTGGAGATGTTAATTGCACTAGTATTGTCACAAAATATACTTACCGGTTCAAATACAGGAACTTTGAAGCCATTTAATACATGCTTCATCCAAATTGTCTGAGTGCAGTTCATGAAAGCTGCAACATACTCTGCTTCCGTCGTAGACTGAGAGATACAACTCTGCTTTTTACTCATCCATGAGACCAGTCTACCACTGAGAAAGAATGCACCACCGGTTGTGCTTTTTCGGTCATCTACATTACCTACTCAATCAGCATCTGTGTATACTTTCAAGTTGAAATCCTTGCTATATGGATACCACAATCCATAATCAACAGTTCCCTTCAGATACCTAAGAATCCGCTTGACTGCAACCAAGTGGGATTCTCTTGGGCCTTTCTGGGACCTTGTAGTAATGCCAACTGCATGTGCAATATCTGGTCTGCTATGCACTACATAATGCAACTTACCAATCATTGACTGGTATTTCTTCTCATCAACCAATGCTGAGTCATCCTCTTTGGATAGTTTACAATCGGTCACCATCAGTGTACCAACCAGTTTTCTATCTTCCATGCCAAAGGTCTTCAACACCTCTTTGACATACTTGGACTGAGTGATAAAGATTCCATCTTTCATCTACTGGATCTGTAGTCTAATGAAGAACTTAATCTCCCCTATGAGTGACATCTCAAACTCTTTCTTCATCTCATCTGCAAACTCATGACTCATCTTGTCATCTCCACCAAAGATAATGTCATCAACAAATACCTCATAGATCAGGATCTGATCTCCTTCAGACTTCAAGTAGATATTGCTATCTTCACTTATTCTCACAAATCCAATCTTCACAAGATGGGAATGCAGGCGTTCATACCATGCTCTAGGTGCCTGCTTTAGACCATATAAGGCTTTATGTAGCCTACACATCATTTCACTATCTTCAGATAGGGAAAACGCATCTGGTTGCTCTATATACACCTCCTCTTCAAGTACACCATTTAGGAATGTAGATTTTACATCCATTTGATATACTTTGAATCCTTTAAAAGCTTCATATTCAAGAAGCATACGAACTCCTTCCAATCTGGCTACAGGAGCAAAGGTTTCTCCATAGTCTTCTCCTTCTTCTTGGGCATATCCTTTGCACACCAATCTAGCTTTGTTCCTAATCATTGTGCCATCCTCATTCAGCTTATTTTTGAAAACCCATTTGGTACCAGTGACATTTTTATGCTTCGGTCTAGGTACCAAAGACCATGTGCCATTTTTCTCTATCTAGTCAAGTTCCTCTTCCATTGCTTTGATTCAATCTTCATCTTTATGTGCGTCTTTGAATGATTTAGACTCAAATTCAGAGATCCTACATGAGTTTTCTCTTACCTTTCTTCTTGTAAGGATTCCTATATCCTTATCTCCTATGATCTACTTAGGATCATGATTCAGCTTGACATACCGAGGAATGGTCTTGATAGATTCCTCTTTCTTTTCTTCTTCATCCTCATCTCCATCAGTATCAGCATCTACATCTACCGGTGTAGGAACACTATTACTGGTACTTGGTTGAACTACAACTAGTTCCCAAAAGTTTACAACCGATTCATTTACCTATTTCTTACTGCCGGTTTCCTCAGTTTTCTCAGAGGTTTCATCAACTCTTACATTGACGCTTTCCATGATTCTTTGAGTCCTATTATTGAAACACTTGAGAGCTTTTCTCTTGGTGGAATACCCTAGGAATATTCCCTCATCACATTTTGTATCAAATTTGCTCTGGTGTTCGCTCCTCTTGATGTAACATTTGCTACCAAACACTCTAAAGTAGCTAACCACAGGTGTCTTACCGGTCTAATACTCATAAGGAGTTTTATACTTACCTTTCTTGATGAGTACCCGGTTCATTGTGTAGACTGCAGTGCTCACCGCTTCTCTCCAAAAGGTGTGGGTTACCTTTCCTTGAATCTATATAGTTCTAGTTGCTTCAACCATAGTCTGGTTATTCCTCTCTACTAGGCCATTCTATTGTGGAGTCCGAGGGGCAGACAGTTGTCTCTTGATGCCATGTTCTTCACAGTACTTGTTGAATTCACTAGAAGTGAATTCCCCTCCTTGTTCAGTTCTCAGGCACTTGATTCTTTTACTGCTTTCCTTCTCTACTAATGCTCTGAAAGCTTTGAACTTTACAAAAGATTCAGACTTATCTTTCAAGAATGTGACCCACATCATTCTTGAGCAGTCATCAGTTAGAATCATGGAGTACCTATCACCCTGCACACTCCTAGTTTTCATAGGACCACACAAATCAGTATGCACAAGATCAAGAAAATTGTCAGCAGTGAAAGATTTACCTTTAAAGGTTGAGGAAGACATTTTCCCCAATTGACACTCTCTGCACAAGGTATTATCTGGTTTGGTTAGCACCGGCAACCCTCTAACTACCTTGATCTTACTAGCCTTCTCAATGTTATCAAAGTTTACATGGCAAAGTCTCCTATGCCATATCTAGCTATCATCAAATTTAGCCATAAGACATGTACTTATATTTGCATTCAACTGAAATAGGTTACCTTTGGTTTGCATGTCGGTGGCCACCAATTCACCATTCTTTCCTTTGATTTTGCACACTCCATTCTTGAATTCCAGAGTGAGACCACTGTCATTCAGCTGGGCAACACTCAGAAGGTTGTGTCTAAGACCATCAACCCAATACACATTGTCAGCACTACTCTTTCCATTCAGAGAGATGGTCCCTCTGCCTTTGACCATGCATGGTGCATCATTTCCAAAGCGAACCACACCACCATCATACTCTTCCAAGGATAGAAACTTGCTCCGGTCACCAGTCATATGGTGAGAACAGCCACTATCAATGATCCACTCATTGGAATTATCAAACTAGGAGACAAGAGCCTTCTTGTCTGACACATCTTCCTTGACAGCAACAAACACAATATCTTCATTTTATTCATCTTTTGATTCCTCATCTGTGACACCTTCATCAACTGCCACAAAACAGTTTCTTCGGTTTCCTCCTTTGAATTTCTTGAACCTTTCCAGTTTGTCCTTGTTGTAACCATTAGGATAGTTTACATCAATATGTCCTATCCAATTGCAAGAAAAGCATTTCAAAGGGAGCTTACCTCTGTATTTGCCGGTTCCTTTAGGAAGTTTCCTGGCAAGAAGAACTTCAAATGCCATCAGAATCTCCTCATCATCCACTTCTCTGCTATGTCTTGGTTCACCACTAGTGCTAGCTTCTTTTCCTTTTTTGGATGGTACAACAAAAGCTTTAAAAGTTGATTCAGACTTTTGAACACTACCATCAAAACTGTTTAGCTCATAGGTTGTCAACTTTGCAATGATGGAGTATAGGAATACCTTAGTCTTGTCTATTGATCTCAACTCCTGAATAGCATTAACCCTTATTTCATAGACCGCTAATAAGGATCTCAAGACTTTGCTCACCACAATTGAATCTTCTATTTTAACACCTACACTCTTCATATCTCTAACAATGGTTTTGATTCTTATTCCATACTGTTGAATGGTCTCACCTTCAACCATCTGCATGTCTTCAAACTTGCCTATAAGGATTTCTTCCTTAGCTTGTTTTACATGATCATCACCGCCATAGATATTTTCAAGAGTATCCCATACTTCTTTGGGATTTACCTTATCTTGGACATCAATAAACTCAATGTCAGATAAACTACTAATTAGGGCTTCCATGACTTGCACATTCTCCTGCATCTCTCTCTTTTGGTCATCAGTGAGAGTACCAGTAGGGGCAATATAGGCATTCTCAACATAGCTCCAGTGTTGAGCACCCATGCTTATGATGTATATCTTCATTCTGTCTTTCCATATACTAAATTTTTCTCTATTAAACTTTGGACCTTCCCTCTTCATCATTAGACTGGGATCTTTACCTCAATCGATTAAGCTTATAACATAGAGGACCTGGAGGACGCTCTGATACCAATTGATAACACAATGATGAACGGATAGTACCAAACCGATACTGAGAGGGGGGGGTGAATCAATATAGACAAAAACACAATCTAAAACCGGTTTGTCAGTAGACACTATGCATTGACAGACAAACAGTAACACCAATCTTTAAACAGAGTACAACCAAAAAAGCCCATAATAACTGAGACAAGCATAAACCGGTTTACACTTATCTTCTCATACAATCTAACACTTCATTTCCATTTCACCCTAGTGCATGAACAGGTAATCTACCATCAAAGATATATGTATAACAGCTAGATCAACATGATTCACCGCTTAACAGAAAACAACATAGCATCACATAAAGAAGACATCACATATGACACACATATTTTTCACGTGGAAACCCAACTGGGAAAAACCACGATGGGGATGAATACCCACAAGCTTGGTTTTGAACTCTTTAGAAGTCCACTCTGTTAGGAGCCTTGTCCGGATAAAGACTGATACAATAGGTTTTGTTAGGAACCGATCCTGTTAGGGATCACTCGATTAAGGGATGGCTAGAATACCCGGTTAAGGGTTAAACCCTATTAAAGGTTACCTTGTTAGAGGATTTCAAGAACTCAATGGTTTTGAGTCACCCTGTTAAAGTATTTACAGCAAGCTGGTAAAAGCTACCCTGTTAAGGGATTTCCCAACTTTTGAGGTGGTTAGAGATCAACGGATATTACACTGATCTTGTAACAGCACTCAAATGCCAATACAGATCCGCTTTAGCTCCTCTTCACCTTCTGCACTTACACTCTGCAGGTATCACTTCTCTCCTTTGTTCTGGCAAGAATCACATATCTCTTCTCTTGGATACACACACACAACTTTTTCCAACAACCTCAGAAAGAAGCATAACATCAACCTTATAGGAAAATAGATAGGTTGGTAGCATAAACCCTAAACCCTAAACCTGTTAGGTTAAGGAACTCAAATGGTTCAATCCTGACCGATGAGCACACTACATTAAATCCAAAAGTCTTGATCCAATCTCAAGACATTCTCCATCATTCATTTTCTGTCGATTTCATGGCGGCTGATAACCCATCACATGTTATCATCGTTTGCAGGCTTCACACATTCCCGAGGTAGATGGGAACAATCTCCTTCATGCAAGATCCTTCATGCGCAAAAGGCTGATGTGGCAGCACAATCTGTTCTTCATTACCATGCTAACTCATCACAAAAAGTCACTGGTTGAGCCACACAGGCTTGGAGCACTTCAACCGGAAACCCTGAAGTTGAGACTACCAGCCGGTAGTCATACAACGCTTCCATGTGTCAGTTCCCATAACCATATGGACCGGTTCACCTTGAACAAACACACCGCTTCACTTTGGCACAAATGTCAATTCATAGTCTTATACCCGTTCTCTTCTCTTCATCATATTGACATCAATGACAACACACAATGTCATTATGTCCTCATACCGGTTCACATAATGCCAACATTAATATCCCCGACATGTCCCAATTCTAAGTATCCTTGTGGGGTGATTAAATCCCCAATCAAGAATACCCCTCTCTACAAAAAAAAATGTGGGTTTTGTTGATTGTTCTTTCTCTTACATCCAAGATCCGTGAAGGCAAGGGGAGAGGATACTCAAGAACAACAATGGGTCCACCCAAACATGTGTGCAAGCACACAAGACACAGAAGATATTTGTTAATTTTAATCCCACGTGTAAGGTTTTCTACGCTAAGATGCAAAAATAGTAAACTAAGCTAGTGATAAAATTTTGCCTTTGACAAGTGGTGTTGCAAAAGAAACTGTTAGTAGTCTCAGATTTTAGTCTTGGATAGACGAGAAAACCTGCAAAATCTAAGATTTAGATATGTAACAAAAAATTTCCTAAGGTTATAACGCAGACGTTGAACTATAGGCGCAGGTATTAAAATAGTCTATGCAAAGTCTACCAAAATAGAAAGTGGGAAAATAAGAGAATTTTAAAATTCCCAATTTGAATTTGAAACTAGTTGAGATGCAGACATTGATCCTATGTGCAAACGTTAAGCGTCTGCCCAAACGTTAAAACAGTAAAATTAAATGCCAAAATAGTTAGTTGAAATTTAAAATTTTGAATTTCAAATTTAAATTCCAAGCGGGCTTTTCTGCCTCAATGCAGACGTTGAAGAAATGCACATACGTCAACCATCTACGCAGGCATTGATGCACCAAAAACCCAAAAAATCTAACTAATTTGCTCAAAAAATATTGATTAATTTGTTAAAACAAAAGATAAACAACTATCCTAGATTGTTTTTTTTGTTCCTTTTTAAACCATTTGTGTTGTTTTTGTTCTTTTTAAACTTTAGAGAAAAGAAAAAATACAAAATTTGATCTCTAAAACCAAGTGTCAAAAGACACTAGTGTAGGCGTCGAAGCAGGATGGAGTCATCGAAAGACGGTCCTGCAACAAAATGGCAGTTAGAAATTTTTTAATTTCCGCGCAGACGTCGATCCTCGACAGAGATGTTGAAATAGCCAAGCGCATACATTGATTTGCAGGCGCAAACGTTGAAGCGACACCTACAACCTAAAACTCACAAAAACTCAAATTTTTTATTAGAAACTAGGGACATGGGTCCCATCAAGTGTTTCAAAATGAAGAGAGTTAAAAGGTGAAAAGGAGATACAATGGTTAGGAATCAAAATAAAAGCATTAAAAGCATAAAAACTAAACCATTATACCTTGCTACCATCTCCTTCTCCTTTGGATTGAGCAATGGATGAATTGGAAGTGCACCCAAATCCTCCACTTGATTGGATGTGCTCCTTGATTGAATGTGGGTTGCTCTCCAATGCACAACAAGTTGGATGGAAGGGATGGATGGATTCTTGCAAATGGTGAGGGATATGGGTAGCTATGGACTTGGATGTTATTTGACTATAGTGGTGATACACAAAGACGAATTTCTAAAGCTAGATTGGCAGCATGAGCTTGCATAAAGATGAGATGTGAAATGAAGGGGAGGAGACCCCAATTTATAGATTTGAAAGGGGATGAATGAACAGTTGAGATTGAAAGTGGATCAAGGGTTGAGATTGAAGGAAGGTGGGGACATGGATTGAAGGGACATGGTGTGGAGACCAAGAGATTTGTCATAAAGGCATTTCTTGTCTCCACACTCCACAATGTACATGGGGAAGCTACCCTCAAGTACATTGGGAAGACAAAAAGGAATAAAAAATTCCTTGGGGGAGGACAAGGGAATTTAAAATTCTTAAATAATGAAATGCATGGGGAAAGGAAATGGGAAAAGGAATTAAAAATTCCTTGGGAAGATGAGAGTGCATGAGAGAATGGGAAATTTTGAAATCCTTGAAATGATCAAAGTTGGTGCATTTAAGGTTGGGAGTTGAGAGGGGACAAGCCATTTATGGCAATTGGTTGACTTTTTGGCTAATCATGAGGATTAGCCACTAGCAAATGGTTAGAGGATAATTAGGTGAGATAATGAGGTATTAGAAGACAAGTGGGAAAGTTAGGAAGATTTGACAAGAGGAGAGAGAATGAGTGGAGGAATTAAAAATTAGGAAGTAATGTCAAGTGGGTTTCTAGAAGAATTAATTAAGCTAAGTGAGGATTAGAGGAAAGTGATTTGTAGGAATCACATGATTTAGTTAATTAATTTGAATTAATTAACTAAAGGGAATTTAGAAGAATTAATTAATTGATGATCTTTAGAAGGATGGGGAATAAACAGTTATTGGACTATAGTGACGGGATTAATTAAATTTAATTTAATTGATTCTAAGAAGAATAAAGGATAACATAATTAAATCAATTAATTATGTAGTAAGGTTAAATTAGTTAAAATAATTAATTTAAGCATCTACAACTTCACCTATAGAACAACTAGAAACTACAACATGAACAACATAAATAACAATAGAAAAATTATACTTTTATAATGCATAGGATAAAGAGCCCAAATTGGATGCCTAAATCTAAGTGGAACTCGTCTGAACCTATAAGAAACCCCAATACATGCACATCACTTACATGCATGCAACTTGCCTACATTTGAAGCACTGTCATAAACCATCATAGGAATATTCCAACTTTGACACCTCCCTTACATATAATAATATTGCTCAAAACTCAAGCACCCTCACACATGCAACAGCCAAGCATGCATGGGCGCTTACCTCCAATAATAACCAATTGTCGTAAGTTGTCAGAGATTATGGTCATAGGTTGTCATAAATTGTCATATGTAGGTGTGTCATAGAATTTTGTCATAAATTTGTCATTATATGACACTTGTCACGTACCTCACAAAATCCTCTAAGTGGGACACCTACCTCCATGTGAGGACAAAATTCTCCATTTCACCTTCCCAATAGGCTGACAAGTCAACATGCCAAGTTCCACTAGTTGATGAAGTAGCATGTGCAAATAAAATTGCCTAGTAGGCTCATAAAATTAAATCAAATATTAAATAACTAGATCCAAATACCAATGTTAGGACTTGCAAAGGTTGAGAATTCTTAACCCCAACAATTATTACAACAAACTGAGATACAATGAGATAACAATTTTTCTAATCTCAAAGAGATATACAAATACATTCTTCCATCAAAACAAGGGTAAAGTTGTCTTGAGGGCAAGACAAAGTTTTGAAAGGGGGATGATGTTAGCAAGATATATTAGTTACTAGATCTAGAATAATTACGGAGATCCTACCACAAACCACCACATAATGATTTTGGAACTTCTAGTTGAACAAAACCCTTCGTAATATTATTAGGGACATTTCTAACTAATTAGAAATTTGCATAGTAAAATATGCAATGTATCAAAGAAAGTGAGAAGTAAGGATAGATAGGATGATATAGGGATATAAATTAAACATATAAGAAAAAAAAATTGTAAGAAGGTTAAATCCTTAAGTATCTATACAAAATGGATAAACACTATTATATACATCTCAAGAGTTCTATCTATTATGTGTTATGGTTTATGAAAATTAGTTTTCTATTTATTTCGTTTTGTTAACTAGTTAATACACAGTTTGGACTAACTCCTTATCCCTCTTGTATGACTGAGTTTGGGATATAATTAATACAACATATAGAAATTAATTGGGGCTCAATACTTTGTTTTGTGTTCCCTCATTTTCTCGTTTACACTTACTAATTTCTCCATTCTCTAAATTTATTTTAATTATCGTGATCATGCGTGACCACACAAGTATAATATTGCTACCATGGTAGTAATCATTATTAGGAAAAATCTCCACTTGGTTGTGTCAAGACAGCTTACTACAACAAGGCTAGCTTGTTTCTCTAACCATTGAGGGTGAATTCCACTATCCTATATGCTTTAATGGACATCCAAAACTATGCACCATTCTTTCTTTAAGTCTAATATGAAGACTAGATAGAAATGGGGATGAACGTCCTTTCTCTTCACATGGTTTTCATGCCTTATTAATGACATGACACCCTTTCCATCAACAAATTAATATGTTGTCTACTATTGTGTGTTAGAGGGAGGCAGTCTTTAAAAAGGGCTTCATTTGTCCTTAGGTTGGGTTGGTAGCTCTTACAACTCCTTATTCTTTTTTATTTTTTAATTACTTTTCCCTCATGTAAAACACGTCTAACATGGAGGTGAATGGTGGGAAATGTGACATCTTCCAACAAAAATATTACATTTTCCATTGAATCTATTACTATGATGTGGCTCCTAAGATATCTAAAAAAAAAGAACAAATGAAAATAAATAGATGGTTGAATATAATATCAAAGTGGTCTTGAATGAGAGAAAAAATTCCTAGATGAAGCAAAACATCAAGTGGATGAACAATGACATAAATAAATAAATTAAAGTTTTTCATTATGAATAAATTATACAAGTTTATGTGGGGAAGGGTGTTAGGGAGAAAAACGAAATACTACTTTAAAAAATTAACCCCATGTATAATCATCAACAAAAGACATCTATGTCTAAATATCCTTTCGAGATCAAAGATTAGTATAGCTCAAGTAAGGACAAATTCACATCATCTTTGGTATAAAAAATGATGAAAGAGTTCAAAATAATTATAGAAAAGAGTTATAACGAATTATAGAAAATGATGACGGACTATTTCTTCCAAATAATTATAGAAAATGATGAAAGAGTTCAAAAGAATTATAGAAAAGAGTTATGTCTCCTAAAGAATTATAGAAAATGATGACGGATTGTTTCTTCTAATCCAGGATACATATGATCGATCTATTTGAACCAACAAGGTCAAATGAGGCTCCTCTATAATGGCCTATCTCAGTTTTTGACAACTTGGAGCCATTTTCAATTAGTAGCATTTTTTCCCTTGCTACAAAAATCGTCAGTTACATGCAATGCAAAGTTGCAAGATAGGCTAGAATTGATTCAGTTCGTCATGTGCACAAACCAACATCACGAGCACAACGGGTGGGAATTTTTATGCTAGTAATTCTCCTCTCGTGCATCCCAAAGCATCAGAACGTCGAGAGTCATACCCTACCAGCGTGATCTCTTAAGTGTCCTGAGTCCAAAAAATTGTCAAACTTTGACGGACTATTTCTTCCAATCCAAGACACATATGATCGATCTGTTTGAACTTGTGGAGTTGTGTGAGGCACCTCTACATTAGCCTATCTCATTTTTTGATGAATCAAATCCATTTCAATTGGTATCATTTTTTTGCCTGCTGCAAAAACTGTCAGTTGCATGCAATGCAAAGTTGCATGATAGGCTGGAATTGATTCGGTTCGTCCTGTACACAAACCAACATCACGAGTGTGTCTGAGTGGGCAATTTTATGCTAGGCATACTCCTCTCATTCATCCCAAAGTGTCAGAACATCGAGAGTCATACCCTACTGATGCGATCTCTCAAGTGCCTTGAGTCCAAAAAATTGTCAAACTTTGATAGATTGTTTCTTCCAATCTACGACACATGATCGATCTGTTTGAACCTGTGGGATCACGTGAGGCTCCTCTACAATTTCCTATATTGGTTTTTGACAATTTGGAGCCATTTTCAATTGGTATCATTTTTTCACCTGCTACAAAAATTGTCAGTTGCATGCAATGCAAAGTTGCAAGATAGGCTAGAATTGATTCGGTTCATCTTGTGCACAAACTGACATCACGAGCACATGTGGGTGGGAAGTTTTATGCTTGTAATTCTCCTCTTGTGCATCCCAAAGCACTAGAACATCGAGAGTCATACCCTACCAATGCGATCTCTCAAGTGCCCTGAGTCCAAAAACTTTTCAAACTTTGACTGACTATTTGTTCCAATCTAAGATACATATGATCGATCCATTTGATCTTGTGGGGTCGTGTGAGACTCCTCTACAATTTCCTATCTCATTTTTTGATGAATTGAAGTTATTTTCAATTGGTAGCATTTATTTTCCTGCTGCAAAAACTGTCAATTGTATGCAATGCAAAGTTGCAAGATATGCTAGAATTGATTCAATTCATCGTGTGCACAAACCAATGTCACAACCGCATCTAGGTGGGAATTTTTACACTAGGCATGCTCCTCTCATGCATCCAAAAGCATCAGAATGTCGAATGTCATACCCTACTGACCCAATCTCTCAAGTGCCCCGAGTCCAAAAAATTGTCAAACTTTGACAGACTGTTTCTTCCAATCCAAGACACATATGATCGATCCGTTTGAACCTATGGAGTTGTGTGAGGCTCCTCTACATCAATCTATCTCAGTTTTTGACGACTCGGAGCCATTTTCAATTGGTAGCATTTTTTCGCCTGCTGCAAAATTGTCAGTTGCATGCAATGCAAAGTTGCAAGATGGGCTAGAATTGATTCAATTCATCCTGTGCACAAACTGACGTCACGAGAATGTCCAAGTGGGTAGATTTATGCTAGGAATGCTCCTCTTGTGCATCCCAAAGCGTTGAAACGTTGGGAGTCATACCCTACCGGCATGATGTACAAGTTGCTTGACAACTTATTTGACAATTTTTTGACATTAATGACATTCTTTGTTGAAATTGTATCTAGACTCAATCTATGACTCCTATGACCCGATAATGACTCAAATAATTATCCATGATTATACAAGAATCAAGAATTCTTACGATTGACCTTATCAATAATGGTCATGATTGACCTTATCACATCACATAAACGCAAAACATAGTCACAAAACATAGACACAAAAAATAGTCACAAAACATTGTCACATATTATTCAAAAAATTTCCTCTAAATATGGTCAAATCAGCTCTTGGCTATTTGAATATACAAAAAAAATTCTTACAAATCATCTCATGGGCTTTTATTCAAAATTTGGCATTACAATATGTGCGATTCAGCTCATCGCCATTTTAATATACAAAATTTGGCATCTAAATATGTACAAATCAGCTTATTGTCATTTAAATATACAAAATTATGCTCCTAAACTTCTACAAATCAGCTTATGGGAATTTATATATACAAAAAATTAATATAGAACAATTCGTCGATGATATATACAAAATTCTCAAAATCATTCTACTCTGAATTGTAGAATCAATCAAGTGAGCCTTCAGGATCGGCTCTAACCCGTATTGTGTAAAGTATTGCCTCGTGGTCAGATTCATGAACTTTCCATAAAATCTTGTTATTAGGTCTACCACGATACTTCATCAAATGAAGATTCGTGGCAACAACAAGGTTAGAGAAATGAAGAATATGTATGTGTGTTTCAAAGTCCTTGAACAACCAAACATTGGAATTCTTGATAGGGTATCTCCTAAGACATGTTCCTGTCACGACAACAGGCCCTATTTGGTACTCAATACCCTCTCCATCAATGATTAAGGTTGTCAATTTTATTTTAGGCTCAACACAATGACACAAATAGTAATACATTCCTTCTTCATTGTTCTCTTCTGCAACAACTACATACACATGGCCTGCATTTTATAAAGTGATAATTAATACCAAAAATAAAGTGTGATGTAAAACAAAATGAACCAAAAAGAATAGTTGCAAAAAAATTAACTCAAAAAATCACCTGAATCTACTAGGTCGGATATATGGTCAAAATCCACTAATGTCTCCATTTGGCTTAATTGTAGTGCTTTAAGAATTTGATATGTATCAATGGGAACCAACGGTCTATAAGACCATTTGTCAACCCACTTTTGTGATTCACATTCTTCCCACAAATAATACATGCATGAAGAGAAAAAACATACCATCTATCTCGTATAAATTACTAGTGAACTTGCATTTGAACTCATAAATGAGTGCATGTCACTCGATCCTACAATTGTACAACAATCTAGATAGTTTTCAATGTTAGATTCAGTGATCAATCAAAAATATCTACAAACCGTTGATGTACCTAGATTATCTAGACCCGTCATAAAGTTACACCATATCACAATTATGTACTCATAAACTTGTTTCTCTTGAAACATTTTCATAAATTCAGCTACACATATATCATTTTTCACTAGCTCACATCTCTTCAAATCTTTTCCATCTTTAACTCCATATGTGACTATCTTGTATTTTCCAAAAGAAACTAGTTTCCTAATAATTTCATGTGTGCTCTCCAAATGTACACATCTTGGTAAATGTTGCAAACCACCACATATAGCTCAAGAACCTTCCAAACAAGACATCTTATAATAAATGCAACCATCATGTCTATTACATAGCACACTTGAAATAAATTCTCTTACCAACTTAGGAGGTGCTTGTATATTGCATTCCTACAAAACATCATTAATGTGCAAAGTAGAACAAATATGACAAAAAATATCATAGTGCGTGGAGAATTCAATATGCATCCTACATTAACACGTGGTGCGTACATGATTAATCTTAATATAAAAAGGTTTTGCCATTTCAAAAATTCTTTGAGATATTCTTATTTGAGGAAACTTTTCAAGGAATCTTTCATAAAAAAAATTTTGAGTCATATCCAAATAGTGTTTGGCATGTGGCTCACGATTTGTAAACCCGATTCGCCTTCTAACAACATCTCTTTGGTTGGATGAAACTCTTGTATTGTGTTGCCAAAAAATTTCAATTAATGTTCTTAGTGCATCAACAACAACCTTGTCTTTGCATGGTAGTCTACCCGAGAATGCCCAAAGAGAATTATTGTTAGGTTCCTCTATTTTTTTTCACCTCTGTAATGTTTTACTTAATGTTGTTCTACTAAAGTTTAATGACTTACTTGTTTTGGTTATCAAATGATCTTTTTTTATTTTCTTGCTCATTATTATTGATGTAATGACACGTCGAGTAGCATTAGAATCTTTAGTATGTGATTTTGAACCAATAGCTTGATATGCATCAAATAGATTTCTCACAATAGTTCTTTCGTTGTTACTTTCAGATGATCTTAGGCCTAGAATTTTCATTGTCTCTCTAAAATTCAAAATTTTAATCATTTGAACAATTAATTGACTTCTTGCGATTTGATTTAAGTTTTCAAAATATTTTTGTCATATTATTTTAACCATTCTCCTACAAGTCCGTTCATTCATTTTATCGGGCATTGGCTTCAATATATTCTCATCAATGTCAATTAGATACTTCGGTTTCCTATGAATGATTTTAGGAGGTGTTAACATTGGTGCATTGTGTATATTCAACTCATCAAATAGAGAAGGTGTATGTTCATCATTTAATTGATTATTCAATGTGGTATCTCCTTCAATTACATTAGGTTCATACGGTAAATCAAATGTCTCTTCTTCAATTGCATTAGGTGCATTATGTTCATTTGGTAAATCGAATTGAGATGTTGAGGATGACATACCTTCTTCTCCCATTGTTCTTATGTCACATAATTTCTTCATATGATGCCTTTGTCTTTCCTTTTCAGCCTCTCGTTGTTCCATCGTTCCTCGCTTGTTCTTTCCCATGGTTGATATCGGTTGTCCTACATAGAATCATATTACATATATATGTAAAAAAAAAGTTCATAAACAAACAAATAACCATAAATATGCATCTTATCATTATTTTTTGAGTCAAAACTATTCAAAACTCATAATAGTATTGACAAAACTAATAAGAACAATAATTCAATCATTTGAAATCATGCAAAAACAAAAAATTTACTTACTTCTATATATAAAATAGTGATAGAAGTGCAGGCACAATTGCAGTGGGGCCTTCAACATCCTCAAAAACTTCTTTTGAGGTCGTTGAGGCTATTGGGCAAATAAAACAATGTCTAAGTACTGCATATGCAGTATATTAATAATCATGTGCGCACTATTAGTCCCTAAAATGTTGGCAAGCCCAACGGTATTTTTTTTTACCTTGTACATGCTTAGAACTCATAATTAGCATGTATGCACTCCTACACCTTAAAAGTGTTATGGCAGGGCAGCGAACTAATAGGCTCAGTACGTTGTACGTGCTATTTGTAGTAAAGAAAATGTGAAGGAAAAGGGAGGGAGGGAGAGAGGGAGAGGGAGAGATGGAGAGGAAGGGAGGGAGAGAGAGAAAGAGAGGGAGGGAGGGAGAGAAGAAGAGAGAGAGGGATGTGGTATGGAGGAAGGGAGAAGGGGAGAGAGGGTGAGGGAGGGAGAGGGAGAGGAGGAGATAGGGGAGAGGGAGAGGGGGAGAGGGAGGGAGGGAGAGAATAAGAGAGAAGGATGGGTATGGAGGAAGGGAGAGAGAGAGAGAGAGAGAGAGAGAGAGAGAGAGAGAGGGGGGGGGCACCATGTACGCGCTTGAGAGGGGGAGAGAGGGAGACAATACACATACATACACACATATGTGTGTTTATATATACTTAATATATTATTATATACATATATTATATATATATATATATATATTATATATTATATATTATATATTATATACATATATATTATATATTATATATTATATATTTATATATTATATATAAATTATATATTATATGTATATACACATATTATATATACAATATCGTATTATACACACTCCCAAATTTTAAACAAAAGTAGCGCGTACACGTTGTTTATAGTAAAGATAGAGTGTACACACTTCTTACACCATAGGTACCCCATACGCGCTTCTTATACCATAGGTACCCCGTACGCGCTTTTGACTGTTTAGGCTTGGAAATAGGCCTGGATGACAAAGCTATGGGTTGGAAGTTTGATTTCCCTCCATTTCCCTCCTTTTTGATGTGTTTTATTTTATCAACTTGGTTTCTCGACTTTGTCATCATCAAGTTTACACTTCATCAAGTGGGTATTTCTAAAATTGCCACCATATTTTCACCCATCTTCTAAGCTTTCTAACCATATAATTTTTTTAAAATTTGAACAGCATGAACATATTATTATTGAATTTCTTTTACCAGTGTCACCATAGTTCTCACAGACATACGTGTACCATTTTTTTAATAACTTTTGATCTACTTATCCAAATTTAAAAAACTTTATATATTATTGTAGTGCACTTGATTCTTTACAATTTAAAAAAAAAATTGTATTTTTTATTTTTTTAGTGCAAGTTATGCTTCACGCACGAACAGGTACCTAATTTTTCAGGATGTGCTCGATTGGAAAAATCATTAAAAAAAAATACTCAACAAAAAAATACACATCTTCTAGTGCTCACTCTTAACTATCTTTCTACCAAAGGATTTGTCAAAATACTAAATCTAACTATGACTTTTTTGATGCGCACGTCAGACATTATGTTATGTTTTTTAAAAAAAATCAGGGTCTCTTTTTCATGCGCGGAGGATTTGACCCCCTTACACTTATCCAATTTTGAAAAAGTTTAGTAGTTTGGAAACTAGATTCAAAGTACTACAATATTTGTTCTTTGATTATCTTCATATCTTGAGTGGATGACTTTCAAATTTTGCCTCCAAGTTCAAGTTCACCTCATTTCAAATAAAAAGTGTCCACTTATACCCCCCTTTTTGACCACCATCTTTGTGCACTTACCCCATTCTCTAAATTTATTTTAAATATCGCGATCATGCGTAACCACACAACTATAATATTGCTACCATGGTAATAATCATTATTAGGAAGAACCTCCACTTGGTTGTGTCAAGACAACTTACTACAACAAGGCCAGTTTGTTTCTCTATTCATTGAGGGTGAATTCCACTATCCTATATGCTTTGATGGACATCCACAACTATGCACCATTCTTTCTTTAAGTCTAATATGAAGACTAAAAAGAAATGGGGAGGAACGTCCTTTCTTTTCACATGGTTCTCATGCCTTATTAATGACATGACACCCTTTCCATCAACAAATTAATGTGTTGTCTACTATTGTGTGTTAGAGGGATCTAGTCTTTAAAAAGGGCTTCATTTGTCCTTAGACTAGGTTGGTAGCTCTTACAACTCCTTATTCTTTTTTATTTTTAATTAATTTTCCCTCATGTAAAACACGTCGAACATGGAGGTGAATGGTGGGAAATGTGACATCTTCTAGCAAAAAATATTACCTTTTCCATTGAATCTATTACTATGATGTGCCTCCTAAGATATCTATAAAAAGGGAACAAATGGAAATAAATAGATGGCTAAATATAATATCAAAGTAGTCTTGAATGAGAGAAAGAATTCCTAGATGAAGAAAAACATCAAGTGGATGAACAATGACATAAATAAATAAATATTTTTTTCTCATTATGAATGAATCATACAAGTTTATGTGGGAAAAGGTGCTAGGGAGTAAAAGGAAATACTAATTAAAAAAAATTAACCCCATGTATAATCATCAACAAAAGACGTCTATATCTAAATATCCTTTCGAGATCAAAGATTAGTATAGCTCAAGTAAGGACAAATTCACATCATCTTTGGTATAAAAAATGATGAAAAGAGTCCAAAATTATAGAAAAGAGTTTGTGTCATTTGCATCACTAGAATAATTGAATTTAAAAACAAAAAAAATGGAGTGTGAAGCTTACGTGACAATTGAATGAACTAAATTAATACTTTAGCAACATCTTCCTTACAAAATTTGTTTAAAATAAAAAGCTGAAAAAAAAAAATCATAATCAAGTCAAAAGACACTTAGTTTAATGCCAAAATCCATATCGTAGACATCTAGATGCTGCTGAATCAAATCTTCTTCAATACAAAAAGATAAATTAAAAATTAAAAATTATAATCAAATTAAATTAAACAATTCAAAAGATTAAATAAGACATGTTGTCCCATAAATTATATTTAACTTTGTTCACGTTAAAAATCTTCTCTGCGCTTCTATCTATTTTTAAAAATCTTCTCTTCGCTTCTATTTATTTTTTAATTAAGTAAATTTATCTTTGACTTATACATTAGACTAAACAGATATTTCTCTGACTGCAACGTCTAAACTAGTACTTCTGAACTGCAACTTCTGACTCCTCTTTTGTACTTTTCAAGCTAATTCGTAATGGTAAATTCTGTCACTGTCAAGGAATTTTGACCAAAATCCACGTGATGGAACAAAGTTATGATTTAGAGAAATGGTAAACTCGTTATAAAGTACATAAATTTTTGGCTTATTTTTCTCCATATGACAAAATAGCCCGTTGAGATCTCGTCCTTTCATCCTCCGTAGGCCAGATCAAAATCATGTAATCAGCAAACAAAGTTGTTCTGGGTGGAAAAAACGTGAAAAATGTGTGTTAATGATTATGGTGATTAATGCAGAACTTAAGCAAGTACATTGAATATCCCCAGGATTAAAGAGAGAAGGAAAGAAAGAAGTGTCCAGAATTCATTTTTATTTTCATTCTCTGTTTATGTTCTTGCAATTTGAGGCAATGGGATTAGAACCGTCTTCTGATCAACTACCCATTCGATTGCCAGTCAAATATGGCAGTAGCCCACAATCTAATTTTCTATTCAGAAGTCTACATTTGAAGCCCAGTGAGCTGAAATTCCAACCCGGGTTACGTAAAGAAAAAATAATTCGATATTGGGATCACTGCTTCGATCATGACATAGCCATATTTGCTAAGAATCATGGGCAAGGTCTTTCATTGCTACCCAATCTAGCAATAGCTCTGTTTGTGTCTGTTCCAGGGCAGATACCAATAGAATGGGTCCTTTCTCCAGGACTGTCTCCTCTGCTTTCTTCGCTGGAGCAAAAGATTCTTCTAATGGCAACTTCTGCATTACAATCAGATATCTCTTGTTTGTAAATGTGTTTTTGAGTTCCATTTTAGGAACTTATGCCCAAGTTGACCAAATTTCAATCCTGTTGGATATCAAAAGGAGTCTGCAAGATCCAAGAAATGCCTTGTATAATTGGGAAAATTTTACCACGAATGCTTCTACTTCTGCTTCTCCTTGCCAATGGAATGGTATTAGCTGCAATGATGCTGGTTTGGTTAAAGCTATCACTCTGGACAACACAGGATTAATGGGTTCTTTTCCTTCTGACCTCTGTCGCCTCGGTACCTTACAAACTATTCAGCTGAGTCACAATTTTCTCCATGGGAGCATTGCAAATGTGCTTTGGAGTAACTGCAGTCAGTTGGAAATACTGAACCTCACAACCAATGCATTGGTGGGGTTTTTGCCTGATTTCTCTGCACTGAGCCCGTTGCAGGTTCTGGACTTGTCGGAGAACAGTTTTTCTGGTATATTTCCACTTTCCATCACAAACCTGTCTAGTTTGTATGCATTAAACTTGAATGACAATCCTCTAGAGTTAGGCCTCGTACCCAATGAGATATACAGTTTAAAAAGCCTAAAAATAATGAGTTTGTCCAACTGTAGCATGACTGGAACAATTTCTCCCTCTATAGGTAATCTTACAGAGCTGGTAGTTCTGGAGCTTTCTTGGAACTCTTTAACAGGAACTATACCAAAAGAAATCACAAGGCTAGCAAAGTTGACTCAACTAGAACTGTACAACAATAAGTTTGTAGGAGAGATTCCTTCAGGGTTTGGGAACCTTACCTCTCTGAAGAATTTTGATGCCTCTAATAATTTTCTTAGTGGAACCCTTTCTGAGCTTGCAACCTTGAAAAACTTGGCTTCACTTCATCTCTTAAACAACCATATTTCTGGATCAATACCCATTGAGTTTGGGGAATTTCAATTTCTAATGGATTTAGCTCTGTACACTAACAATCTGACAGGGCCTCTGCCCCCGAAGCTCGGGACCATGTCTGATTTTATGACGTTGGATGTATCAGACAATGGTCTGACTGGTTCGCTACCCCCTGATGTATGCAAAAGAGGAAAATTAGTCTTCTTTCTTGCTCTCCAGAACTCTTTTACAGGAGAGATACCGAAATCATATGGTGACTGTCTGAGCCTTGTTCGCTTTCGGGTTAGCAATAACAATCTCAGTGGTAGGGTTCCCTCAGGTATCTGGGGATTGCCTCATGCTTACATAATTGATCTAAGTTACAATAACTTTAAGGGTGAAATGGACAGAGAAATAAAAAAAGCAAAGAATCTCTCTGTTTTCAATATCCAAAACAACAATTTCTCAGGAAGCATACCCTCAGAAATCGGACAGGCATTGCTCTTGGCTAAATTTGATGCAAGCAATAATCAGTTCTCAGGATATCTACCTAACGAAATTGGAAACTTGAGCCTGCTCAGTAGCCTGCTTTTGCAGAAAAATATGCTTTCGGGTCCAATACCAATTTCATTAGGGTTATGCAAGAATCTTTCTCAAATTGACCTCGCAGAAAATAAGCTGAATGGCCGTATTCCGGCATCATTGGGATCCATTCAAGTTCTCAATTCTCTGAATCTATCGAATAATCAACTCAGCGGCCCGATTCCAAATACCCTTTCTGCATTGCAGCTCAGCTTACTAGATTTCTCCAACAATCGGTTGACAGGGCCGGTTCCAATTCAGCTGATGAACCTGGCAAACAACAATAGCTTTTCTGGGAACAATGGACTTTGTCAAATTCAAGGCACATCAAGGTACCTGAGGCTTTGTGCTTCTTCTTCTTCTAGAAGCAAACACCATACCAGAATCCTCCTTGCAGGTTTTATATCTGCAGCTGCAGTGGTCGTTCTCCTGATAGGCTGGGCTTTGAACAAAAGAAATCAAAAAACCCATGAGGAATCCCCATCTTGGGATCTCAAGTCCTTTCACAGGCATACATTCACTGTTGAAGACATTCTTCCTTGCTTAAAACAGGAGAACCTCATAGGCAGCGGTGGATCAGGGAAAGTGTACAGAGGAGAACTAAGCACTGGGGAAATCATTGCAGTAAAGCAGCTCTGGATCAACAACAACAACACCCAACTGAATCACATGATAGAAGCAGCACCCCCACCCAGAAACCGCCAATTCGAGATGGAGGTTGAAACCCTAGGCTCCATCAGACATAAGAACATAGTGAAGCTGTATTGCTGCTTATCAAACAGAGGCTCAGATCTGCTTGTATACGAATACATGAGAAACGGCAGTTTGTGGAGCAGATTGTACGAGGCTCATACGGATTCAATTTTAGATTGGCAGGCACGGTATAAAATAGCACTGGGAACAGCTCAGGGACTAACCTATCTACATCATGACTGTGTTCCTGCCATTCTTCACAGAGACATCAAATCCAGTAATATATTGTTGGATGAAGACTTGGAGCCATGTTTAGCTGATTTTGGCGTTGCTAAATGTCTTCGAATCTGTGGAGGGGTAGACTCTACAGCCATCATAGCAGGCACCCATGGCTACATTGCTCCAGGTATTTTAATGCTTTTTTTGTTTTTGAGGGATGACTTGTAATGGAATAAATAGTATGAATAATCTGGATCAATTGCATGTAATTTTTGTTAAATTGAATGAAACTAATGTGTGTGATTTTGTGCAGAATATGCATACACATATAAGGTGAGCGAGAAGAGCGATGTGTACAGCTTTGGTGTGGTGCTGATGGAGCTTGTGACAGGAAAACGCCCCATGGAAGCTGAATATGGAGTAAATAAGGGAATTGTTCATTGGGTTTCTCGCCAAATTGCTACCAGAAAAGGTGCCTTGGAAACGCTTGATGCGAGAATCTCTGATTCTTGTCAGGAGGACATGATGAAGGTGCTTAAAATTGCAGTGTTGTGCACCACCAATCTCCCTGCCCTGCGGCCTTGTATGCGACAAGTAGTGCAAATGTTGTCTGAAGTCCCATTCCAGACCAAAGTAATTGTGGATATTGGTAAATTCTAAATATTGTTTATCCCCTGATTTCAGCCATCCCTATTTTACTTCAGAGTGGCTGACCATTTGCCTTACTGTTCAGTGTTCCAAGATTGTTTTAACTTATTTTCAGCGTATCTTTTCAAATTTTCTCCATTTCTGAAGGAGATTTCTTTTCTTTATATGTTTTGCTGCTGTTGTAACTGCTGTATTGCAGTTGCTGTTATGGGTTCTGATTATGAGGTCAATAGAATGCACAGGTCTTATAGTATATTTATAAATTTAGAATTATAAATAGATTATGAGACTCTGCATTCTATGGGCCCTATAGACGGCGTCTTTGTTATGTAAGAGAATTTTTTTTTTAAAAGTACAGCAGATCACTTTGAGTCATATCGGCCATGTCCAGAAACAACCACTAAATGGTGAGAGCAACACCTGCTGAAGGCAGAGTAATCTGATTTTATTTTATCTTAATCCAATTAAGGAAAAAAGCTTTTGATGAAGATGGTCACAATAATAATGATTATGTAATGATTTATGTTTTAAATGATTTTTTTGTCTTTTGATATAGTAAGGATTTATAACGATTTATTTTATTAGAATGAATGGTCTAGTTTAACATTCATTAAATATTAAATCTAGATGATGTTTACAATGATGAACAATTTCTAATATGAATATTGATTTATATTTTTTACAATTAAATTGATATTAAAATCTATAAAAAAAATGTTTTTTGATTTTATTGCACAATGTCTTATTAGAGTTGCACTTATTATTATTGGCATCCCTCTAATACTCTCTACTCCCTATCTCTTTATAGGTAAAAATTTCTTGCATGCTATTATTTTCATTTTAGCAATATTTATCATTCTCTTCTTCAATATCATCATATATATCTAGGACATCATTTGCACTTAGGTATTAATCATTCAAATTCATGTAGCACTTCAAATTCACAATTTCCATTATTCTTTCAAATAATATAATTGTTGAGTCCAATACAATAGTGATCACAATTCCTTTTAAACTTACTAATTGTAGAGGCAAAAATTGCATACTGCACCTTTCTACCATTTTGTTTCACACTCACTTGTCCTATTCTATGCATCAGTTGACCTCAACCTTAAACATATCACCCACATCCAATTTACATCACCTTAGAAAAAAAACCAGTCTTTTCTCTTAGGATTTATCCCTATTCTGATGCAATCAAGGTACGGAGATCCAATGAAGGACATCCCTGCCTTGCAGCCTAAACAAAAACACCATGCAAGATATACCAGTAACATAACACAGATAAAGTACAAAGAGCAAGCGGTAACATCACTGAATACTCAACTGGTAAACAATATAAATACAAACAATGTTTACAACACAAATATAAGATCTATAGATCATCTACCCATCAAATCGGCCTTCGGTAACAATTTGTCTGTTCAACCCTAATCTGGACCTCAACCCTTCCGGCTTCAGTCCTACCGGACCAGAATCTCGTCAGTTCTACATCTTTGCTCGATCTCGAACTTTTGTCTTCTATCTTTTGTCTTCTATCCTCTCAAATGATTCACAAAACTTCTATTTATACCGTCTGCAAATAATAACAAATTGATCAAGTCAGCCCAGAGACCAACCGGTTCATAATGAAATGTGCTAACGGTAACATGTCAGCTCAAATCACTAAAACATCACAAAAAGCATAAAATGATGCACGGACCTCCGGAAATACCGGCCAAGGCCCAAAGCAACATCGATCAACGATCCGCAAGTCACAGAAATCAACCGCAACCCGAAATCATCTTCGCTCAACACTCTGCAAGACTAACTGGTAAGAACACATCAACCGGGCCAATATCAGAATTCATATCTCACCGAAATTAAATCCAAATCCCATGAATCTCGAACATGATAAAGACAACAAACTCAAGGGAATAAATCCAAATCCACAACGCTAAACTCTCAAACATGAAGAAATGCCATGATCTCCAAGTAATTCCACTACTAACTACTCAAACCGATAAGAACTACACCGATGCTCCTGCATCAGACTCTCGGGATTAATTGAAAAGTGATTCCCATCACTTGATCTGGTTCGGCGTTCTGTCAGTAGGTACTTGCAACTGCCTCGGGGATTCGACGATCTGACTTCGGGTTCTAATTGCCTCTCCTCGGTGATCTACCTGTCCAACCTGTAGCCTGCCTCAATCGGCAATCTATTCAAGTCTCGACCCACTAACTGCCTCAAGCTCAAGCTCTAGGATTGGCGGTCTACCTGCAAGCCTTGCTCTGCCTTACGTTCGGCGATCTGAACAAGTCTACAAGTTGCCTCAACTTCCTCTCCAACCAACCAGTTCATAATCGGGTCTTCTTCCAACAACAGGTTCACAAACCAACTCTGATACTGTTTGATGCAGTCAAGGTAGGGAGATCCAATGAAGGACATTCCTGCCTTGCAACCTAAACAAAAACACCCTACAAGATATATCAGTAACCGGTAACATAGCACAGATAAAGCAGAAAGAGCAACTAGTAACATCACAGAATACTCAACCGATAAACAATATAAATACAAACAATACTTACAACACAAATATAAGATCCGCAGATCATCTACCCATCAAATCGACCTCCGGTAACAGTCTGTCAATTCAACCCTAATCCGGACCTCAGCCCTTTTGGCTTCAATCCTACCGGACTAGAAACTCGTCGGTTCTACATCTTTTCTCGATCTTGAACTTTTGTCTTCTATCTTCTGTCTTTTCTCCTCTCAAATGATTCGCACAACTTCCATTTATACCGTCCGCAAATAATAACAAATTGATCAAGTCGTCCCAAAGACCAACCGGTTCATAATGAAATGTGCTAACGGTAACATGTCGGCTCAAATCACAAAAAGCATAAAACGATGCGTGGACCTCCGGAAATACGACCAAGGCCCAAAGAAACATCGATCAACAATCTGCAAATCATGGAAATCAATCACAACTCGAAACACTCTGCAAGACTAACCAGTAAGAACATATCAACCGGGCCAATACCAGAATCCATAGCTCACCAGAATTAAATCCAAATGTCATGAATCTCGAACATGATAAAGACAACGAACTCAAGAGAATAAATCCAAATCCACAATGCTAAACTCCCAAACATGGAGAAATGCCACAATCTCCAAGTAATTCCACTGCTAAGTGCTCAAACCGGTAAGAACTACACTAGTGCTCCTGCATCATATTCTCTACATAAGTTGATATTAACCTTAAACCTATCACCCACATCGAATATACATCACCTTTGAAAAGAAGACTAGTCTTTTCCTTATTATTTTTACTTCCTATATCAGAACATGAGTGTTGACTTGTCCCTTAATAGGGTCATATTCACAATGTTATCCTCATTATTCAAATCCATTTTCCATTTTCCTCCTTTTCTAAACCAACCCTTTCAATATTCTGGCTATATTTTGGTTTGCATGCCAATACCTTGAATGAAATACCTAGGATCTTATATTTATAAACAAGTCCTAGGTCATTACTAGTCATCAAGGAGATGCATAATCAAGTACATAAAGAAGAGTATGTATCAAGCATTGTAAAACTTCCATCAATAGTGCATTGATTTGTCTTCATAGGCACTAGTATCTTTTTTTACATTTTTTCAATCATTGTGTGGGTCAATAACAAGGTTTGACTTTGTTGGCAAGAGACACTGTACCGACAGAGATTTGTGCATGAGAAATGTTTTTGGGTTGTCATTGATGGCAACTCAGATCAGATATTCTATCTGGTATATGCAGATTTGTTCTATCGGAAGTTTGGGAAGTTTTGATATTCATTTATGCTCAAGTCTGGAAGGTGAAACACAGTAAGCGGTAGAGTATAATTACATTGTGCAGATCTCCATTTTGGTCGCATAGTTTTGGTTGTGGTGAAAGGGTTAGATGGTTATATGTTCAAGGCAGCTTATTTCGCAATCCTAGCCTCCGGTATTGATTCTCGTGCAAGATTGAAGATCTAATAACCGGTAATTCAAGAAGAACAGAGTTATTTTAGTGTAACGTGTGCGGTATCTTTGGGAATATTTCAGTGGTTGGTTTCAAGTTCGAGGTGATTGAGCGAACATGTGTGAATCTTTTTATCAATTTGTTTAGGTCTGCATATGGATTGCTAATCGGATTGGGCCAACTTATGGTTACATGTTTCATGTTGCGTGTTATGCGGTTTTTGGAAGCCAACATGGGAATTGATTTATTTTGTTGATGCATATATATAACACTGATTCATTTGAGCATTTTATGATATGGTATGAGTGAGAAAAGATTGCATGAGTGATTGTGCAAAGTTTTGTGCGTATAATTGAATATTTATGTGCTCGGGTATATGACATCTAGCAGTAGAACAAAGCAAAGAGACGGAATAGAGGATGAAGACTATTTGTGCTTAATCGGAACTACTTTTTGACATATGTAGATGTAACTATTCAACTCAAACATTATTTTTATCATTTGTAATCACTTGTAAGGCTATGAGCCTTCCTTCAAGTAGTAGCCCTCTTTGTAATTGAGCAGTGAGCTCTAGGCAGTGTGCCTAAATGCATGTGCATTTCTCTCTTGTAATATTATTATACTCTTAGTCACAGTATTATAATATTGTGGGTTCCAATCCAACCATGTTTTTTCCCTTTCCGGGTTTCCACGTAAAAATTTTGGTGTTATGGTTTTGTGGTTATTTGCTTTCAGTTTTTGCACTTTATTTTTATGCATTCGGTGGTTTAAAAATTAAGTTAAGAAAATTGTTAATTGCAAAACACTAATTCACCCCCCCCCCCCCCCCCTCTTAGTGTTCATTGATTCCAATAATTGGTATCAGAGCTTAGTTCCTCCGAGGAAGCCTAATATCTTGAGGAAGATTCGGGAGATTGAATCAATGGACTCCGGTTTGTGGAGACAACTTATTGTAGCACTTGAAGACCTAGATGTAGCAAGGAAAGAAGCAAGTGACCTGAGAAGAAATTTGAGTGATGCTCAAACATAGAAAGCAATCCTATGGGCTATTTCAAATGCTTCCAAGGCATGATGCTGAGTAGGGAAAGGATCCCGAAGGATATTTTCGAGAAATATGAGGACACCATATGCTTCATAGTGGAAATTGATCAATGTCTAATGCAAGCAGTTGATCCAAGGATAGTATGGATCAATGCCCATGGGGTATAAATTTGATGCCAATACTCTTGACATGTATGCTCAACATCTTTTGAGCAAGCTGGTGGATGAGAAGGAAGAGAGATTCGGTACTTATAAGGAGAAGAGTCTAAGCTTGTATTCTCAATTTACCAAGCCTTGTATGCAGAAGAGAGTTAGAAAATAAGTAGAACAACTTGCTGAAACACATGGGTACCACAAAGGAAGTTGTCCAAAGGGATAGAGAACAGAACATCCTAAAGGAGGAGGACATGGTTCAACCAAAAAAGACCAAATATATCACCCCTCCAAAGCTTAGGAAAACCAAGTCAGCACCCTCCTCTGGTGCACAGAAGCTTGTCCCTCCACCTAAGCCTCAAAAAAAATCATCTGGTCGAGTAGAGAAAAGAAATAAAGGGAAGCTTGAGAGAGTCTATGTGGCAACCACTACTAAGGAAGAAACAAAATCTAATGAAGTAGTGAGGGAAATAAAGAAGACTGCTACCTCTGCTAGGGTAGTCAGGAAGTCACAATCCGGTGAAGGTCAACCAAGCAAAAAGCCTAAAGTTGCAACTAAAAAATCCAATAGCCCTCGTCCCATAAGGAAGCCTAAGTCTAAGCTTGATGAAGCTCTGAAGTACGGTAAAATAGAAGGTACCTATATTGTTGTGGCCCCCATTTCTCTTAGTCAGATTGTTGATGAAGTAGTAAAGGAAGGAAATCTAATGAATATATCTGAGTATTATGAGAATTGTGATGAAAATGATCAAAGGACAATAGAGGAAGCCATTGTACAATATATGAATGTATATAGCAAAGCCCCGATAGAATTATCATCTATGATTGAAATTTTGGATGCTAGAAGGCATACGGCTACTTTGGAAGATGAGAGAATAAGAGAGTATGTATTAGTTAACTTGTGTTCTATAATTTCTAAGACTGAAGATGACAAATTACTTAAGATTGTGAAGGATGGATTTAGAAGCAAAAAGAGAGTTAACAAGATAATGCTCAAAAAATAGATGAAGTGTCCAAGGAGACATAAACAATTTTGAAACAATTTTTGGAAGAGAATAGGTATGAAGTAAATCTGGCAAAAGATGACACCTCTCTAGAAGTACATGTACAAGATGATACAAACCGCTCCAGATGTGCAGATAAATATTCAAGATACAGTTAGAGATGATACCGATACTCAGAAGGTTATTGACTCCGGTGAAGCTGATAAGAATCCTCCGGTGATAAATGTTGAATTTGAGAAGGCAGCTGAGGAGGTTAGAGATAAAAAGGGTAAAGATGTAGAGAAAGGTGAAGAGGCATAGAAGGAAAAGGATGGAGACAAGATTGAACAGTTTCTAGTGGCAAGAGACACTGTGACTGTAGACAAGGCCAAGCAAATAGTCATTGACACAGTTGATCTCATCAAAAGACCCATTGATCTTAATTCTCTATCTCTGGTCCAAGCACTGAAACTTGCAACTCTTGCACAAGCCAAGGCAAGTGAGAACTTATTGAAATATAATTCCGAAGACAAAGAGCTGATATCTATGGCTACAGATGTGTTAGAGAATATTTTACCCTCCTTCAAGCAAGATTCGGGTGAATCTCCCTCCGATAAGCTGAGGAGTATGTTGAAGGCAGTAGGTTCTCATTTTGTATCCTTGGAGAAAGCGGTTGATGCAAAGGTCCTTAAACAATTCAATGCCATGCAGCTAAGGACGGTTTTTAAAATGATTGAAGGCGATAGGGTTAGTCTAATCTCTGGTTTGAAAACTATTCAGGAGGCATTAGATGAAAGTGGTAAGATATATAAGTCATGTCTTATTTTGCCTAACTTCACAGTTGAAATTGATAAGCAGATCAATGAATGTGAGGGAAAATTAGCTTGTATCTCTCAATCTTATGTCCCTCAATTAGTTTTTGCTAGTAGTTGTGAAGCTCAGGTGATGAATCTACTAGACAAAATCAAGAGCCTTAATTAGGAAAAGGATAGAGTAGTTGGTAGAGTGGGAGAACTCTGGAATTTGATACCTTGTTGAGAAGTTAGCAAGATGCAATGAATGCTTTGAATAAGAGTGTTCCAGTAGATCTTAGAGGAGCAAAGATGCACGCTTATCTTTTCAGTGCTTTGATCAAAATTTTGGAAAATTTGAAAAAAGGTTGGGATGATCACCTACAGTTCCTAAAGACCATTTTCGGAGATATCTTTAAATTCATGTAAGATATTGAGTATACTCTTGTATACAAATTTTGGTAGATACCTATCTTTGACATTGCAGTCAAAGGGGGATCTAGTGAGGTATGAAAAATGGTGTATATTCTCAAGGGGAGATTATTGAGCCTATTGAGTTGTTGAGGTATTGTAGTTTTAAAATTTTGAAGTTTTGCAATGACAATATCATTTTTCACAAGTGTTGCCATCAATGCCAAAGGGGGAGATTATTGCCAAGAGACACTATACCGGTAGATATTTGTGCATGAGAAAAAAATTTGGGTTGTCCTTGATGGCAACTCAGATCAAATATTCTATCCGGTATATGCATATTTGTTATATCAGAAATTTGGGAAGTTTTGATATTCATTTATGCTTAAGTCTGGAAGGTGGAACATAGTAAGCGATAGAGTATAAGTACATTGTGCAAATCTCCATTTTGATTGCATAGTTTTGGTTGCAGTGAAAGAGTTAGATGGTTATATTTTCAAGGCAACTTATTTCACAATCCTAGCCTCCGGTATTGATTCTCATGCAAGATTGAAGATCCAGTAACCGGTAATTTAGGAAGAACAGAGTTATTTTGGTGTAATGTGTTATGTGGAATCTTTGGGATGATTTTGGTGATTGGTTTCAAGTTAGAGGTGATTGAGCCGATATGTATGAAGCTTGTTATCAATTTGTTTAGGTCCACATATGGATTGGTAATCCGGTTGAGCTTACTTATGGTTACACGTTTCATGTTGTGTGTTATGCAGTTTTTGGAAGCCGACATAGGAATTGATTTATTTTGTTGATGTGGATATATAAGACCAATTCATTTGAGCATTTTATGATATGGTATGAGTGAGCGAAGATTGTATGAGCAATTGTGTGTAGTTTTGTGTCTGTAATTGAAGATCTTTGTGCTTTAGTATATGATAGAGCAGTAGAACAGATCAGAGAGACAAAACACAGGAAGATGACTATTTGCACTTAACCGGAACTTCTTTTTGGCATATGTAGATGATACTATTCAATTCAAACATTATTCTTATCATTTGTAATCATTTATAAGGCAGTGAGTCTTCCTCCGAGTTGTAGCCCTCTTTTTAATTGAGCAGTGAGCTCTAGGCAGTGTGCTTGAGTGTATGTGCATTCCTCTCTTGTAATATCATTATACTCTTGATCACAATATTATAATATTGTGGGTTCCAATCCCACCGTGGTTTTTCCCTTTCCAGTTTTCCATGTAAAAATTCTGGTGTTATGGTTTTGTGGTTATTTGCTTTCAATTTCTGCACTTTGTTTTTATTCATCTGGGTGTTTAAGAATCAGGTTAAGAAAATTGTTAATTGTAGAACACTGACTCACTCCCCCCCCCACTTCTCAGTGTACATTGATTCCAACAAACTCATTATCAAGTAAGTTATACACTTTTCTTCTAAACATCAAAGACCCTCAAGGTTCTTTTCAACACTACCCATGTCTCAAATATGGGTACTCACATAGGTGAATGGGTTTAAGGAGACATTCATAATAAAGGATAGGTTGTACTTGATGAAATAAAATATACCATAAGAACTATATTGTGTGCATGAATGTATGTTAAACACCAAAATATTCATTGATCTTTATTTATATAATAATTGTTACATTATCAAAATCAAGCTTTGTCACATTAGTCAAAAGATGTTCATGCCCTAAGAAAAGGTAAAAATTAGTACTCATCAAATGAAATAGTTAAAGGCCATTTCTAATGTTTTCATTGTTAGTTATCTTGATCACATTGATTAAATTATGTCTAATTATTTTTTACTAGTTTATCATTAATGAGATACCTAAGCTTGTTCAATACAAAAAATAAAAATAAAAAATAGGTACCTAAGCTAGCATAGGATGTGCCATTGTAATGTTCTTGATTCACCTAGGATAATGCTTATTGTAAGTATTGGAATTGAGGAAAAATCAACTCTACAGCTCCCAAAGATCACCTACATGCAAACCTTTCAAAGAAGGAGAGAAGCAAAAAAGCTATGGAGGGCAGAATTCAGAGATCCAAAAAAGAGGAGTCATATTGATTGTGCAGCAAGAATGCAATTCAATAATTATAGTTGTTATTAAAATACAAAGAGAGAAACCTTATAAAAGGATACTTGAAACCCTAAAGGAGAAAAACCCTAAAGAATTATAAGATTCCCAAGTTTAGCTTAAGCATAGAGTATAATAGACTAATAATTAAATAAATAATTAATAGCTAATAAAAGATTACTCTAACACCCCCCTTAAGATGAACTTAGGGAGTAGCTAAAAAACAACTAAGGACTAAAAAAGCATGAAAAAAATGCAGGAAAGCAATAATGGGTCCTGACAACTAGGCCTGATGAGGTACCCAAGTACAATAAAATCTTTGTAAAGTGGAGAATAAAGGAGAAAACCTTGTGGGAACAAAACTCCTCTCCAAGAAGAGATGAAAGCTCAAGTGAAAGACTAAGAAGCCTCCAAACAAGAGTGTTCCAGAAGATAGGAACAAAAAAAGAGCACGAAGAACACCACTAAAGCATGAAATAGTTGCAAACACTGTCAAAGAGTAACTGCTAATCTGAAGAACCTCCACTGAAATAGAACATGACCATGTAGAGAAGACTGTAATCTGCATGAGTTCCATCAAATGACACTACTCGAATAAGATATCAAACAAAGACAAACAATTGAACTTGAAGATACAGATGGCATGAAACACCAAATCCTGAAGAGCTGATCAATCGAACCAAGGAAGCATTAGAACAACAGAACAAACCTCCCCATAATGTTGAAAAGGGAGAGGGACAAGTACACTGAAAAGAACGGCCAACAAGAACTGCATGATGAAGAACCACGAACAGCGAAGGTGCAGAGAAAGTACATAATGTCGTGGAAGGAACACTCACTTGACACACATCATGAGGCTAATGTCATGGAAGGAACACTCATGTGACAAAGGTAGATGGAAAACAAAGGCAAACATCAAGCCCCCCATGGCAATTTATAAGTAGTGCATGTACAATAAGGCACAAGATGTGCAAGATCTCAAGTATACAATGCATGGTGACACTTTATCTCAGTGTGTTTGCATAAATAAAATGTTACAATGAACAGAAGAGATAGAAGACTGGAAACAGAAAGAACAGCCAAAGACGAGACATCCTACTCAAAAAAGGAGATCCTAGGACCTGAAACATTCAAGATATTCACTAGGAAAAAAACTAAATAAAATATACTTGTAGAAGAATATGGAAATAAAACTCATATGAATGGAAAGAAAATAGAACAAACTTTCCAATGATATAAAGTTTTCAAAAAATAGAGTTCAGATGCTCAAGTTATGTCTCCCAGAGTGCAAAAAGGAACCTCTCACTTTGATAGCAGAAAATGCCATCAAAAAAAAAAAATCAAAAGTTTAAACCTCCAGATCAAGATAAATCTCAGAAAGAGCTTTTCGACGATATAAGGTTTTTGAAAAAGCGCCTCCGTATGACCAAGTTATGGCCAAAAGAAAAAAAAACCCCTCTTGTAGGGCATAAAGAAGGTTAAAAAAAATTACTTTTATTTTTTTGATGAAAAATTTATGACGTATTTGTAGGTACAGTAGTATGGATTTTCGTGCCTCAAAAAATGTGCCAATAAAAAATCATGCCCCAGATGCCCCTGTCACCAAAAATAGGCAAATTATATATCAAAATTCATCCAATCAGCCTCCTAAATCCAACCGTGAGGTTCCTTTAGCACCAAAATTTACCAAAAAATCAGCTACCCCCGAAAATGGAAAAAAACAACTGCACAAAACCCTGAATACACAGATCTGAAGAACAAGGCCCAAAATCTCTCATGAAGAGAATAGGGGCATGTAGATCTGGAGCTCCCAAAGATCACCTGCATGCAAACCTATCACAGAAGGAGAGAAGCAAAAAAGCTATGGAGGCCAGAATTCAGAGATCCAGAAAGGAGGAGTCATATTGATTGTGCAACAAGAATGCAATTCAATAATTACAGTTGTTATTAAAATACAAAGAGAGAATACTTATAAAAGGATACTTGAAACCCTAAAGGAGAAAAAACCTAAAGAATTATAAGATTCCTAAGTTTAGCTTAAGCATAGAGTATAATAGACTAATAATTAAATAAATAATTATTAGCTAATAAAAGATTACTCTAACAGTAAGTATAATATTACATATAGTTATTAAATTTACTTAGGATAATAGGATAATTTATTTTTCCACCCATATAGATAACGACAATGTACAACCCTTGATTCGAGGTCATCAAGTGCCACAACAACTTCATTAATACTTGATTAGTGGTAGTTAACACATGTCAAATCATGTAAGATTTTTCAAGAACACAAATGAAGGACTTGATTCAAAGGTGGTGAATGCAGAGATCCCTGGAAGTCAAATGGTCATATGTCATTGTTCCTTCCTAGAGCTTTACAATTACTACAAGGCACTCAAGTTGGTTCTCTTCATCATTTCTAGTGTCTTTAGACTATTTCACTTCCTCTTTTATATTGAATTGAGTATCTTTTCTATTTCTTTTGTTCTAATTCTTTGTTATCTCTGGAAGTGTTTGTTTTACATGTTTTAACTATATTTTTGAATGACTATTCCTGCCTATATCTCATACTAGGATCAAGTATCTAGACTAATTGAGCTCTTCAACTAAGACCCACCTATTGGTATTAATTGTGTATTTATTCTAAATCTACTTGTGTATAGCTAAATACCTCTATTGGTCCAATTGGTAGATGGGACATGGAGTTGGTGTGAACAACTTGATGGGGTAAACATTAACGTTGCACTTGATAACCCAAAATTACATATTAATTTGGGGGAAATAGAGAATGAAATCTCAAAAAAGTGGTCTTACAAGGATGTCATGAATGTTGTCACTACCAATGAGGTGCCCCCTCCATTTTCTGGATTCTTTTAAAAAATGGAGAATTTCTCTTGGTTGGGTCAGCCAAAGTGGGAGGAGGACTATTGGGGGCCAAAGAAAATGGATTGGGAAGGGGAGGCCTCGTAAGTGGAGGAGACAATTGACCAACAAAAGATGGTGAGATTCCTCCTACTCCTGAAATCCTCCTAGTCGCTCCTAACTTAGATATGGTTAAAGATCTAAAATATGAAGTTAGGCTAAGGAATATTTCTATCTTTCTTGTCTATTTGGATTCCAATTTCTTTTCATCTTGTAAGAATTTTGATGACTAGATTGCAAGTGTTTGGAGAAAATATAGGCATACATGTTTTCTTTTGCATAATGATTCAAAAGAGATTATTTTTAGTCTTTTTTAGAAACCATGATATGCAATAGTTAAAAAATAATTCTGGAACCTTGGCTAATCTAGGTTCAAATTCCTACCTTGATCTCCTAAAGAAAATTTTGAGGAGGATGTGGCCAAGTCTACACAAACTTAATTTTGAGGAGGTTGTTTTAATCCTTTATTTTCTATCTTAGATATTGATACCTCTCTTTCTATACAAAAACTTTCTATTGTAAATGAGGATAATAAAAAGAGGAAGTTGAATGACAAACCTAGGAATTGAGATTCTAGCAATGAAAAGAAAACGACCAAGAAAGGTAGAGATGACTAGATTCCAAAGTCCTTTGATAGACTATATAAAATTTGAAAAAAGACTCGCTTCCCTAACCATAAATGAATTTGAACATTTGTAACTATTGGAGCATGAGGCATCTAGAAACATCAAATATAAAACATGCGGTAAGGGCATATTGCAAAAATAGACCTTATCTTGACTTATTTTGTCTACAAGAGGCAAAATTTATAGGAATACAAATAGTGTGTCAAGAAGTTTGTATGGAAAAAAGTTAAAGTCTTCATCTCAGAGCATGTAAAAGGAAAAGGTGAAGCTGCCATCTTGTTATTGTGTGGGGGAAAAAGTGACACTATGCAAACATGCCCTAATTTCACTTTCAATCACACACTTGTGGAATACGAAAGAGCCTAGAGGTATCACACAATTGGCTACTTCTTTTTGTGGAAGAGAGAGCCACAGGCTACCTATTAGGATTTCTATTCCTTTGTTGCAAATGATAGATAAAATGATGCAAGTTCAACTACTAGCCCTAGAGTGCAAGTATGAACTAATAACAAGATTTGCAGAATTGAACTTAAATAATGGAAAGTTGTAAACACAAGGACAAGACAAGAATGTAAATGCGTACCTGGTGTTAAAATTTGAGTGGAAATGTTCGGGAGGGGGGCGCGGGTACCACTGTCCTGATTCTGCACCTGAAACTGTTGTTTTGCAACCTAGAAAGCTGTCAGAAAGTGCTAAAAACTTGTTGTCTGACAGAAGGACCAGGGCGCCCAGCGCCCCTGTCCTGGCAGGACCAGGGCGCCCCACGCCCCTGTCCTGGTCTTTTTCTCTGAAACTTGGTGTGAAATTCTGTCTCGGTCTGCTTCTTCCGGATCTGCAACTTGCGGCGTTGTCCGAATTCCGAAACCTGCACTTATATCTGAAAAGGTGTGGTGGGTGGCTATATAGGGTTTTGCCTTAGTCAAACCCCCGCTTTGGTGATTTCCACCACCACGAATAGCCAAGTTGTATTGTAAAAGTAATGTGTGTGCAGACCTTGTGTGTGTGCAAGATCCTAAAATGCAAGTAAGCAAACTAGAGCAACCTAGAAAGTAAACCCTAATTGCTTGCAAATGATAATGTAAATGCTCCAAATCAAGATGCAACGTGATCTAAAGCATGAACACAAATGATATAATGAGGCTTATGCAAAGACATGAAAACAACATGAAATCATACCCAACCCCATGGGAGGGGTACAAGCCAATCTTCAGTCGGTGATCCCTTATTGCTCTTCAATGCCTTCAAAGCCCTAAATGGATGAATGAAATTGATGAATGCTTGATGGATGGATGTTGAATGTTGTTGAAGTCTTCAAAGATCTGCTCTTTCGCTGCATAGAAGGTCCTTGAAAACCAAAATTCGGATCCTTTCAAATGAAGAAAGAGAGCTCTTATATATGAAACCCTAGATCTTAATTCCAACTTTAGGCCGACTTAGAGATTGAATATCCTGCCAATTTCTTGGGGTTAAGCTTTATTTTATGATTGGATTGCACTCCTAAAATTTCGGGAAAAATGTCCAGGACCATGTGCACTCCGGGCGCCATGGTCCTCTCCGGGCGCCATGGTCCCGACAACTTTTCACCAAATTTTTAGGGCCGTCGGATATGATGATTTTAGAGAGAATCCCGAAGTTACAGCTGATTTCAAGATGTTTTGACCCCCGAAATCAAGCCCCCAAGTTCAAAATAGGACCTAATTAGGGTTTTTGATTAAATGATGTATTGGAAGAATAAAATGAAAGGGGCACATTTTAATGAAAGGGCCCAACTTTATAATGTGGAAGATGATGAAATAGGACCTTAGACCTAATTAATTTGATTAATTAAGTGCTAAAGGGGAAATGCAATGCAAAATGCAAAATGCGCCAAGGCGGGTGCTAAACTAGGTGTGAAATTGTACCACCCTAGCAAGTGCGTACAATTTACGACGCTACAGTTATGTACCCTAAATGGGACAGCATTGTTTTTTAGTGGGGATCATCCACTTGTCATAGATTGGTATGTGTTGTTTGAACATTGGTTCATAGTCCTTTGGCCTATGCTCATTATATGTATTAAGTTATTATAGACAAAGATCGAATTTGTGGAATTGGATGGCTAGGAATCTCCCTAAAGTATCATGGGTCTACACTAGGGATTTAAACATGATTGAGAATAAGTCTGATAAGAAAGATTGGAAGGACATGTCATTGAAAGGGGATGAACTATATTTTTGGTCAAGAATGAAAAGAACTATAAACCTTATTGATCCCTTGGAGTAGAGTAAATCTACCTCTAAGTCTATTTGGTTTATTTGGTATAATAACCAATCCCTAAATAGAAGGATTTACTGTCCTATTTTGTTGATGTCTACCCCTCCTCCATGTCTAACCACTCCCCTAGTGAAGACTCTTTCAGTCTTGATTCCTCATCCCCAATTCTTAAGAAGCCTCAATCTTATTCATTTTAATTGAATTTTGTAGTGCCCCTCCATGATTCATATTGTTTTTTGTATATCAATAGATCATATTTATATAGCTTAGTCTACTTTATGATGATTATGATAGTGCTTGGTTTTTGTGACTATCTTCTACTGCATTTGTGATAGGGGTGATGCCATACCACTCATTCATGACCACGATATGACATTGGAATTCCCCTTCACTTGTCTCTTTATTTCATGATATATGTTATGGTATATGTTGTTGTACATGTATTGGTGGTGGCAGGTTTGCAGGTCGGAGCATGTCTTCATCCCAATGACAAGTGGATCGGAGATGACATGAAATCTCATTCTACACTCTAGGTTTAAGTTGGTACCCTGTCAGTCTTAGTTTTGTGGTTAGAGTTGTCTTGTGGTATTGTATGTTACCCTATAATGGGTTGTCTTGAAGAGTTGTCATTATTGGTTAATTAAATTATTAATTAATTAATTGGTTTATATAGTTTATTAATAACAAATTAAATCATTGGATGACATTGATATTTAAATATAATAGCATAATTAATTATTGAGGGTTATTGTCTATTAATATTACTTTATGGATCATAATATTTGGCATTTATAACTATGCATGAAAGATTATTTATTTATTTATTATATTTTATATGTATGTGAGAAATAGTAATGGTATTGAGTTTAAATTATATTGGCTGGAGTATTTTTATATCTATCCATACATTTAATTATTTGTTAATTATGTATTTATTTATTATTAGCTTATCTATTTATTGGTTATTTATTTGTTATTATTTATTATTTATTTATTTATTTATATTATTTTTGTGGTTTAAAATTTATTGGGCTTTTGATTTATGTATTTTATTTATTAGCCCTTTCCAATTTATTTATTGGTTAATGGGTTTATTTATTATTGTTTTTTTTTTTTTTTTTCCTACCCATTATTTATTTATCATTTATCTTACCTACCCTCTCTCACTATTGGTTGTGAGGTTAGAGATTGTAATAATATTATTTTATATTATTGTTGTTTTAATTTTCAAGATGGTTGGTAAGAAATATATTATTTTGGATTATTTTGATTGGGCCTTTGATTTATTCAGTTTATTTTACTAAGCCTTTATATTATATTTATTAGTTATTATTATTTAATTTCCATTTCCTCATTTGGTTTAATTGTTTACCTATTATTTAATTATTTACCTACGTACCCTATTTTATTATTATTGGTTGATATATTTGAGTAAGGTAAGTATATTATTTTATATTTTTCTTACCTCGAATTTGGGTAGGGTTTGGTATGAAATATTATATTTCTAATCAGTTTTGATTGGCCAACATGTTCCATGGATTTTGAATGGGATTCTATTTATTTGATTTTCTAAGATTGTTGTGGTGTGGGCTTGGCTCGAGAAATTTTGCATTGTTTGAAGATTTTGGAATTTTTGGTTTTGGAGCTTGGAGTTGGGATTGCCCTTCATCATATTGTTGTATTTCCATAACTTCTAATACCGGGTTGGAGATCTACTTCTTTTGTTATTGAACTAAATTGTTTGTAAAAGATTGTCTATGCGGATAAGAAATGTATGTTGTTGTTAAATTAATTATATGGTTTAATAATATATTATGGGGTCTATTTTATTTTGCAATTATCTTTTCTAGAAATGCTTGCTGTGAATTTTGGATGGATGGATTGCTGGTGTTGTTTTGGTTAATTGAATTTATTTCATGTTGTGACTTATTTACACCTCATATTTGTTAAGTTTGACTTTGGTTTAAGTGTTTAATTTATTTTTCGGACTTGGCCAAAAAAAA
This sequence comes from Cryptomeria japonica, assembly GCF_030272615.1. Lineage (NCBI taxonomy): Eukaryota > Viridiplantae > Streptophyta > Pinopsida > Cupressales > Cupressaceae > Cryptomeria > Cryptomeria japonica. The sequence goes on from NC_081405.1 coordinate 582,612,734, forward strand.
TTTTGTGCTTTGTCATATTTGCACTATTGTATTACTTGTGTGCACTAAATTGTTAAACAAGCATTTTTTTTATTGCCATAAGCATTGCACTATTTTTTATATGTGCTAAGACATCTGTAGGTGCTAGACTACTATGTTTGATGTTTTGAGTCATCTTGGCTTTTTGTTCTTTTGGTTTTGCCAATCCAGAGGGTGTGCTTTCGGTTTTTCTAAGTTTCCTGATGTTGTTCCGAGAATGATTTATTGATTTCAGGTGATTAATTGGACTAATGGATATGACAATATGGGAAATGCCTTGCTATTATTTTTTGGGCTCATATTGGATGCTTTTGATAATGAGGTTCTTGATGTTTGGTGATTCTTGGTTGCCTATGTAAGGCTATGATTTTGGCATATGTTGTTCATGTTCTTAGAGATCATTATTTGATGTATAACCTTGGTTATATGGTTATTATGTATTGAGAGCCCATGTTTATGTGATGTGCATTATTGTCACCCTAAGGTTTAGGTGCATTCTAGGGGGAGTGGGCTTCCAAGTGAGTGACTAGGGTCGTGGGAAGTAAACAACTAGGTTACTCAGAGTCTAGACCACCAGAATATCTCATTGGGAGTTTATCTTGTAATCAAGTGATAATTTAAATTAATTGATTTTAGGAGGGTTGGGTAATAGTAATTCACCATGATAAGATAAGAAATAGTTTTGTGGCCTCAAGGCATGTCCCTGGGGTATTTATAGTGATCCAGGAATGGTTGAGAAGACCTTGGTGATCTAGGTAAGCTAATCTCCCTTACTCCTTCAAGGTTGAGATGGCTCTGCATGGGCATTATGGATGTTGGGATGAGTTCCCAGGTTCCCATTATGATTGCATACAATGACACTTTTTCCCTACATGCAGGTCCTAGCACCTTGAGTCTTGATTTGTTGAGTAGCCTCTAGAGGTCTTATGTTTCTACTGAACTTTGATTTAGCCGTGTGATGTGTGGAGTGTTATCCTTTGGTTGTTAGGTGTCAACCTAGATCTAGAGTGTGTGTGGGATCTTGTGTCATCTCTTAGCATGGGGGTGGTTCCTTTGGCTCCACATGGTCATGTGGTTTGATGCCTTTTTCCATTGGGATTTTCTTCGTTGGATGCTCTTGTGCGTGGATGCGGATTATTATATCTTCAGCTATGGATGGATACTTGTAGCAGATTGGTGTATATGATTCATAAGGCATATGTATATGTAGAATTTATGATGTAATTGTATTTGTAAGTTGAGAGATATGCTCCTTGATGTAAACAGATATAGTATTCATATGTAATGGTAGATGATATATTAGGTGAACATATTGATGTATTCTTATTGTATTTTGAAAAATTCTCATTAATGGAATTGGTTCTATAGATATGCATTTAGTGTTGTTCTAGGAATGTCTATGATGATTAAGGAAATGGATCAGTAATGTGGTAATTAGTATTGGAAATGAAATAGTGATGCTAGGATGTTGAATGAGTGATTGGGATTAGGAACATTTGGAATTGGTGTTTTAAAATGAATCTTAGGGTTTTAATGGGATTTACATTATTAATGGATTTAATCATGATAGATAAACTGCTGAGGTATTTTATGTATGCATGAAAAGAGAAAGGTTGGTTGAGTTACAATGCATTGGATCATGGTAGTAAATATGATGTTATGCTTATATGGATAGATCTTGATGAGGTTGTAAGTAATGACGTTGAGGTACGATAGGGAAAGATTAATTATAGAGTTGTGTTTATTTCTATTTTTGTATAGTGCTTTTATGTTTATGTTCATGATGAAAACATGTATATCTTGTTAATGGATGATAAATGCATATGAGAAATTAGTTGAATATGTTGCATTCAGTGATGCTTTTTTTATAAAAAAATTTATCTATATTTGCATAGTAGATGGCTAGTTTCTCTAGGGTATTTTGGCAGGCATTACATTTGGTATCAGAGCCTGTGTTGCAAACACTGGGATCTCTAGTTAAGGTTTTTGCTTGTAGTCCTACATGATGTGCTATAACATTTTCTTGGACTTGAATTGTCCTTTGAAAAGTGTAACGAAATAAAGAACATTGGAACCTTGGAAAATTTTAGAAATCTATGCTTTGTGCTCTCTCCTTAATCCTTTCTAGAAATCATAGTTGTGTGCAACATGTGTATTCATTTCTTATGCCTGACTTTTGGATGCTAGCAATATATAAATGACTATGCTATAGAGTGAGAGAAAATTGTGTATATCCTCTTAACGAATGCTATGCTTATAGGCTTAACTTGTCACGTTGAAATAATACCTTAATTTCTTTGTGAATAGAAGCTGAAGTGTTTGTATTATATTTATAAGAATTAATTAGTGTAGATTTTGATGTGTAATTGAAGAACTTGTGTGAGAAAATTTATCTTTTCCTAGTATATGACCTCCTTCATTAAGAATAATTGCTTAGACTTTCATAAGAGAATGCACTGCACTTAAGATAATAAAGGAATATGGATATATAAACAAATTTATAGATTTAAATGTCTAATGTGCACTATTTAACACATCTAGGGCATTGTACCCTTGGAGGTTGTGCAGTGATTATTCTCTTTGGTGTGACTGATAGTGATCACCTCATGATGTATATTTGGATGAGTTGGCTATATTGTCTTGAGTCAATTGGTGATTGAATGAAATGCCATTGGAGTTAATTTGGCTTTTGGATTTTTAAATTCGTCTTTCATCTATTTTGTTCTTTATGGTGACACTTGTCACACTTTATTTCTTGTTGATTTCGTTCGAAACTTTTCGTGATTTAACGTTGAATTTGATGATCTTTTCTTTTGGGACTTTCTCTTTTGTTGTTGATGTCTATAGTTGTCATTCTAAATGTTGAGTATTGTGGGCCTTCGTTTTGTGTTAAGTGTAGTCTCTATCATGTTCACTTCGAACCTCTGATAGTGTGTGCAAGGGAGGACATCGCAGAGAAGTGCACTAGACTTAGCAAATAATTAAATAATATTGATATTAGTTGAGTAAATGGAATATGTTAATAGGATGAAATGCACTGGTAACTATCTAGATTTTATGAAATGTTAGATAGAAGTGCATTTGGATTTGAGAAATTTGTGATATATGAAATAGTTAAATGAAAATAAATTGTTAATTCTCTGCCTTGAATGAGTACTTGTGTATATATCATGTATAATTAATGGATAAGGGTACCTTTGGATAATTTCATTGGATGTAACACAGGTTTGATGGGTAGGACCAGAATCAATGAGGCAGTGAATTTCAGGAGAGCTTTGGATATCTATTGCAAAGCCTCAGGTCAAAAAATTAATGAAGATAAATCATCCATATATTTCTTTAATACCCCTCAGCTTATCCAGAATTGGATTGCCAGGATCCTTAGATTTCAGACGGGGTCTCTTCCTTTGTTGTACCTCAGGATTCCTTTAGATTTGGGGGTTCAGCGTGGAGATTTTTGGTAAGGAATTTTGGATAAATTTCATTGTAAGGTTAATCATTGGACTTACAAGTGGTTATCCTCTGCTGGAAGAGTGATTCTTTTGAAGACTGTGGTGCAAGCACTTCCCATTTATAGGTGTTTTGTGCAGGCTCCCCCCTCTAGCTTTGTGAGAGTGTTCGATGCTCTTTCTCGTCAATTTCTTTGGTCGGGTAGTTTTCTTTCTTCTAAGTGGAGTTTAGTTAAATGGGACTCTGTTTGTAGACCGAGACATGCTAGGGGTCTTGGCCTCAGATCTATTGCTTTGATTAGCAAGGCCTTGGCGGCTAAGTTGTATTGGAGGTGGTGTAAGAGTCAGGATCAGGATTGGGCCACTATTTTAACCCACAAGTATCTCCCTGGTGCTAATGATCATGAGGTGCCTCGTCTTAGTTTAGTGGGCAGGGGCTCTTGTATCTGAGATACTCTTAGAAAAGGTGCCCAACTTATTAAAGATGGTCTTTTCTGGATTTGTAATAGAGGCTCTGAAGCTCTTTTTTGGCAGGACTCTTGGGATGGTCACCCTCCTCTTCTATCTAGTTATCCACAGCTTCAGCCTCTTTCCAACATTTTCACTGATGCTGGATGGGTTAAGGTGGATAATTTTAAAATGGTTAGGTGCATTTGACAAGTTGAGGTGACTTGTTGGAAGGATCCTCTTGAATGACCCTTAGGTGGTTCAGATGAAGATCGTGTGGTGTTGGTTAATATCTTGGAGGGTAGGTTATGTAGTTCCCTCAAGGAGAGAGATATTCTGGCTTGGGGTCCTAATCCAAAAGGCAAGTTTTCTGTTGCTGAAGGTTATGCTCAGCTTGATAGGCAATTGCATGGCCTGACGGATGTTCCTTGGTGGAAGAAGGTTTGGAATAGCTTCTCTTGGCTGAAATGTAATTTCTTCGTATGGGTGGTTGCTCAGAGGAAATGCCTCACGTGGGAGAATCTTCATAAGAGAGGCTTCCAGGGACCATCTATCTATTATCTCTGTATGCATAATGAGGAAGACTACTCCCACTTGTTTTTTCTATGCCCTTTCTCTAGGAATATTTGGCACAAGTGATGGGAGGCTTGGCAACATGCTTGTTTTCAAGCTACCTCCTTAATTGAATTTTGGGATAGCTTGGGCAGATCCCCAGCAAAGACCTATTTTCTTAAAGTGGCTTGGGCTATTGGGCCAGCTCTTATTATCTAGAATTTATGGTTGGAAAGGAATCAGAGGGTCTTTTGTGATTCACATATAGTGAGTTCTTAGCTATGGCAAAAGATAGTTAATAGGCTTCAGGAGACAATCTCAGCTAAGTGCAATTTGTCTGAAAATGTTGATCCGAGTGATTATGCTATTGTAAGGAATCTGCAATTGGAAAACATTAAAATGGACTGTGCTGCTGGAAATAGATCTCGTCATGCAAAGCAGCGGATAAGTAGAGATGGAAGGTGGATTCCCCCTCCTACGAGAATCTTAAAAATTAATACTGATGGCTCTTCCCGTGGGAATCCTAGACATGCTAGTATTGGAGGTATAGCTAGAGGTGATGATGGTTGTGCAGTTTTTTTCTTCTCTATTTATATTAGGTAGCACTCTAACAATATTATGGAGGACCTAGCTATTAAGATTGTTATTGAGCGAGGCTATTCTTTAGGATGGAGGAAGATTATTTGTCAGTCAGATTCTCAGATTGTTGTGGATATGTTGAACAAACAAAATTTGAATGATGTGAGTTGGCAATTACCTTCTATTGTCAGACAGATTTAACAAATGTGTAATACATTGGAATTTGTCTCCTTTTGTCATATTCCCAGGGAGTGGAATAGAGTGGCTGATTGTTTGGCCAAGTGGGCTTCAGAGCATGTTGATGGTTGAGATATTAGTGGAAGGGATGGTATACCTCGTGATTATCTTGAAACTTTAGATAGGTTAATGCTTGAAGATGGGATGATGCAAGAGCACCCAATGGTGTAGGATCAATTTCCCTTTTATGTTTGTTTCATTTTCATTGTCATTTTTGAGGCCCTTCGAGGCTCCAGATGAGCCTAGTTTTTTGTGTAATTCTCAATTAGCTAGCCTTCGCCCCTACCCTATGCGACGTCATCTTTCTGAGGGCTTTCCGAAAAGGTATTATCAATGGAAATCTGATGGTCGGATCTATTGCTATGGTCACTAGACTTTGTAGTAGTGGTGCTGGTGGTTCTTCTAGGATCCTTTTAGTTTTTGTTGTTGTCTTGGTGGGCCTATGGCCCATTCTTTGTAATTCTATGATTTTTGAATAAATCTTTACCCCCTTTTTTCAAAAAAAAATAAAAATCATTGGATGTATGATGCATCGAATGTTTGTATCAAGTAGTGATATCTATTCCTTCTTCTTAGTTAAGATGGTGTTGTGCTTCATGTTTGGTGCTTGATGTGGAGCCTAGGATGTTTGAATGTTGTAAATCTTTTTTTCTCTAAAGTATATGGGTTATAAATTTATAAAAAATTGTGGATTATTATGATTTTATTTGGTCTTGAAGGAAGCTTATTCAAAGAAATTTTTCCTCATATAGGTGTATGACATGGCTACTTCAACAATATAAGAATGTTCCTATGTGTAAAATATTGCATAAAATGTATATTTGTTTTCTTAATTGCATGCAATTAGATGTTAAAGGAGTATCGCCATGCTTAAATGGGGTGAGTTATTGTGATTTTTGCTTATAGATGCTAACTCAGTGACAAGATTTATAGTTTTGTTTCACAAAATATGGTTAAATGAAGTTCTCTTGAAAATATTTTAATCATTTAGCATGCTTATTGTAATTTGTAGGAGATTTGTGACTTGTTTTATCTCTTGTGTAATGCATTCACCTTGAATAATTGAAGCATAGGAAGGAAACTTTTGTTGGCATTATCTTACTTTGAACTAGGAAATGCTTGAGTTGAGATGTTTTATTGATTAATCCTTAATTGAGAAAAGTTAGGTATATTGTTTGTAATTTCCTTAAAGGAATTATTTTTATTTGTCTATATTCAAAGGAAGTTTTGGATTAATCTATGCATGTTTTCAACGTAATCCTTGCAACTTCCAAGAGTAAGTCGAGTCCAAGGGGGGAGGATGTAGTGCCCCTCCATGATTCATCTTGCCTTTTGTACATCAATAGATCATATTGATATAGCTTAGTCTACTTTATGATGATTATGATGGTGCATGGTTGTTGTGATTGTCTTCTACTGCATTTGTGATAGGGACGATGTCATACCACTCATTCATGAGCACAATATGACATTGCAATTCCCCTTCACTTGTCTATTTATTTCATGATATATGTTATGGTATATGTTGTTGTATGTATATTGGTGGTGACATGTTTGCAGGTACTAGACATCAATTCCACTTGTCTTCACAGGTCTAAGCGTGTCTTAATCCCAATGGGAAGTTGATCGGAGATGACATGAAATCCCATTCTACACTCTAGGTTTAAGTTGGTACCCTGTCAGTCTTATTTTTGTGGTTAGAGTTGTCTTGTGGTATTTTATGTTACCCTATGATGGGTTGTCTTGAGGAGTTGCGATTATTGCTTAATTAAATTATTAATTAATTAATTGGCTTATATAGTTTATTAATAACAAATTAAATTATTGGATGACATTGGTATTTAAATATAATTGCATAATTACTTATTGAGGGTTATTATCTATTAATATTATTTTGTGGATCATAATATTTGACATTTATAATTATGCATGAAATATTATTATTTATTTATTATAATTCATATGTATGTGAGAAATAGTAATGGTATTGAGTTTAAATTATATTGGCTAGAGTATTTTTATATCTACTCGTACATTTAATTATTTGTTTATTGTGTATTTATTTATTTATTATTGGCTTATCTATTTATTGGTTATTTATTTGTTATTATTTATTATTTACTTACCTCTTGTTATAATTGACCTTTTTGGGAGTTGTGAGATAATATTATTTATTGTTTATTTATTTATTTATATTATTTTTGTGGTTTAACATTTATTGAGCTTTTGATTTATTTATTTTATTTATTAGCTCTTTCTATTGGTTAATGGGTTTATTTATTATTTATTATTGTTTATTCTTCCTACCCATTATTTATTTATTATTTATCTTACCTACCCTCTCTCATTATTGGCTGTGAGGTTGGAGATTAAAATAATATTATTTTATATTATTATTGTTTTAATTTTTAAAGTGGTTGGTAAGAAATATATTATTTTGGATTATTTTGATTGGGCCTTTGATTTATTGGATTTATTTTAGTAAGCCTTTATATTCTATTTATTAGTTATTATTATTTAATTTCCATTTCTCATTTGGTTTAATTATTTATCTATTATTTAATTATTTACCTACCTACCCTATTTTATTATTATTGGTTAATATATTCGAGTAAGGTAAGTAATATTATTTTATATTTTTCTTACCTCGAATTTGGGTAGGGGTTGATATGAAATATTATATTTCTAATTATTTTTTATTGGTTGACATGTTCCATGGATTCTGAATGGAATTCTATTTATTTGGTTTTCTCATATTGTTGTGGTGTGGGCTTGGCTCGAGAAATTTTGCATTGTTTGAAGATTTTGGAATTTTCTATTTTGGAGCTTGGAGTTGGGATTGCGCTTCATCATATTGTTGTCTTTCCATAACTTTTAATACCAGGTTGGAGATCTACTTATTTTGTTACTGAAATGGACTATTTGTACAAGATTGTCTATGGGGATAAGAAATTGATGTTGTTGTTAAATTAATTATATGGTTTAATAATATATTATGGTGTCTATTTTATTTTGCAATTATCTTTTCTAGATATGCTTGCCATGAATTTTAGATGGATGGATTGCTAGTGTTGTTTTGGTTAATTAAATTTATTTCATGTTGTGACTTATTTACACTTCATTTTTGTTAAGTCTCACTTTGGTTTAAGTGTTTAATTTATTTTTAGGACTTGGCCAAATGTTTTTGGGCTATTTTGAGACCTTTTTGTACTCTATCTTATTTGCGCTATTGTATTACTTATGTGCGCTAAATTGTTAAACAAAACCATTATTTTTATTGGCATAAACGTTGCACTATTTTTTATGTGTTGAGACATGCATAAGTGCTAGAATGTTGTGTGTTATGTTTTGAGTCATCTTGGCTTTTTGTTCTTTTGGTTTTACCAATCCAGAGGTTGTCCTTTTGGCTTTTCTAAGTTTCTTGATGTTGTTTCAAGAATGATTTATTGATTTGAGGTGATTAATTGCACTAATGGATTGAGCAAGATGGGAAATGCCTTGCTATTATTCGTTGGGCTCATATTGGATGCTTTTGATAATGAGGTTCTTAAAGTTTTATTATCTGTGGTTGCCTATGTAAGGCTATGATTTTGGCATATGTTGTTCACGTTCTTAGATAATATTATTTGATATATAACCTTGGTTATCCAGTTATGATGTATTGAGAGCCCATGGTTATGTGCTATGCATTGTTGTCACCCTAAGGGCTAGGTGCATGCTAGGGGGAGTGGGCTTCCAAGTGAGTGACTGGGGTCATGAGGAGTAGGCAGCTAGGTTACCTAGAGTCTAGAACACCAGAATATCTCATTGGGAGTTTATCTTGTTGAAGCAATGGCCAGTTAGGAGAGACCTCAAAGAGATTAGTCTAGACCAGTCAGCAAGAGTAAACACAATGGAAACACGGGGACATGATGGAGGCAATGCAGAACAGACTGAATTATATCATGAAAACTAATTACAACCAACCGGGTTACAGAAACTGGCTCACAGACCTGCTAAAACATGCTCAAAATACAGAACATGTCACAACTGGGACCTCAAAGTTTAAGATCTATCTTATATGCTTAGTCTAACTTCTTTATTACATTTTAATTCTTTATTACAATGATTTATATGAACCAAGGGGATCCAGTCAGCCCAAAAAAGGATCAAAACCTAAAGAACAAGATCTAACGTGCAAAACCAACAAGGTTGGCCTCTACCAAAGAAATTCCTTTGGAAAATCCAAAGGATGAAGTGTAGATCATGGGAAAAGGTCACCCACGTAACAAGGAACATCAAAATCAACGCTCAGGGCTCTGTAAGCTATGAAAGGGATCTGGTAGATCACCAATGCAAATAGGTCCAGGCAACTAGTAACAGAAAACTGTCTTGGAAACTGGCAGCGATAACTTGTCAAAAAATGATCCAAAAGCTCCATTGTTTGGGAATAAGGAAGATGATCGAGTCTTCAATCAAAATCCAACTCCATAGGTTCCAGTGAGCCAAATCTAGGACACACAAAAAGAAATGTTAAAATTGCAAACAAAAAGCAAAACAAAAAGGAAATATTTTTTTCATTGATGCAAGATTGTTATGAACCGGGGATGCTCTTGCATCACTTGTCATCAAGTGATAATTTAAATTAATTGATTTTAGGAGGGTTGGGTAATAGTAATTCACCATGATAAGATAAGAAATGGTTTTGTGGCCTCAATGCATGTCCTTGGGGTATATTTAGTGATCCAAGAATGGTTGAGAAGACCTTGGTGATCCAGGTAAGCTAATCTCCCTCACTCCTTCAAGGTTGAGATGTCTTCGCATGGGCATTATAGATATTGGCATGGGTTCTCAGGTTCCCATTATGATTGCATGCGATGACACACTTTCCCTACATGTAGGTCCTAGCACCTTGAGTCTTGATTTGTTGAGTAGCCTCTGGAGGTCTTATGTTTCAATTGAGCTTTGATTTAGTTGTGCAATGTGTGAAGTGTTATCCTTTGGTTGTTAGGTGTTAGCCTAGATCTAGAGTGTGTGTGGGATCTTATGTGATCTCTTAGCACGGGGGTGGTTCCTTTGGTTCCACATGGTCGAGTGGTTTGATGCCTTCTTCCATTGGGATGTTCTTTGTTGGATGCTCTTGTGTGTGGATGTGGATTATTTTCTCTTCAGCTATGGATGGATACTTGTAGCAGATTGGTGTATATGATTCATAAGGCATATGTATGTGTAGAATTCATGATGTAATTGTATTTGTAAGTTGAGAGATATGCTCCTTGATGTAAACAGATATAGTATTCATATGTAATGGTAGATGATATATTAGGTGAACGTATTGATGTATTCTTATTGTATTTTAGAATATTCTCATTAATAGAATTGGTTCTATAGATATGCATTTAGTGTTATGGGAATGTCTATGATGGTCAAGGAAATGGATCAGTAATGTGGTAATTAGTATTGGAAATGAAATATTGATGTTAGGATATTGAATGAGTGATTGGGACTAGGAAAATTTGGAATTGGTGTTTTAAAATGAATCTTAGGGGTTTAATGGGATTTACATTATCAATGGATTTATTCATGATAGATAGACTAGTGAGCTATTTTATGTATCCATGAAAAGAGAAAGGTTAGTTGAGTTATAATGCATTGGATCATGGTAGTAAATATGATGTTATGCTTATATGGATATGATCTTGGTGAGGTTGTAAGTAATGATGTTGAGGTACCCTTGGGAAAGATTAATTATAGACTTGTGTTTATTTCCGCTTGCGTATAGTTCTTTTATGTTTATGTTCATGATGAAAATATGTATATCTTGTTAATGGATGACAAATGCATATGAGAAATTAGTTGAATATGTTGCATTAAGTGATGCTTTAATTTAAAAAATTCTCTATTTGCATATTAGATGGTTAGTTTCTTTAGGGTATTTTGGTGGGCATTACAAATTCCCCCTTTCTTTATGATCAAGATTATCATTTTGGCCTTATAATTAGTACTTATCTATCCAAAAGATTGAACAAAAACCTAATCCCTATCCAGAGGTTAGATTCCTTGGTAACAATTGGTAAGAATTTTTCTGAAGTGGTTAGGAGAAAGAAAGCCTTGGATAGGAATGAGATGGAAAACCTTTTATAATAGATACTACTGCTATATAAAGGTTAGATACAAGCCAATAATTTCAATAATTAGTTTGAAGCTGAACTAATTAGGATTGAATCCCTTCTCAGGAAGCTGCAAAATTATAGATTTCAGGGTCAAAGAGTTAGAGCCAAGATTAATTGGCTTCATCAGGGGAATAAAAGGTCCAAGAATTTTCTTAGACACAAACAAAGTCTGGAGGATATTGAGCCAACTTTTATAATTAGACAATCTTTAAGGACTCCACATTCATGAAGTGATCTTTTCACTCCTTTCATAGGTTTTCTCCTTAGAAGTTGATGACAAAGCTATAGGAGCCAAATGATTCTATCTCAAAATTAATCCTAAGAAAATATACCCTGAGGATGCTTGTAATATTGATAGAGACATTAATATTATATATTTATTGAAGATACTATTGAGTCCTTAGCAAATTACAAGTCCCCTAGTGCATGATGGGCTTACCACTGAACTTATTGTTGAAATGTGGTGACTGATCAGAAAAGTACTGTACACTCAGCACGTATCCTCGCCGGGGTCCGGGGCTGGGCCGAGCCTCGGGCAGGGGTTCGGGGGTGGCAGCCCCTGAGAAAAGCCGAGGTTCGGGGGCGGCAGCCCCTGAGAAAAAAAAAAATTGCCATTTTTCGTTGATGAAAACCGACATTGTAATAAAACCCTAAAAAGGCCGACTTTGTTTGTTGCCCAAAAAAATGCATGTTATAAGCAGCTGGGATGCTTAAGGCATTGGAAGGTTGATGTACTATTTTTCCTAGATAATAAGAAAGATTGGACGGCTGTGTATGGTGGACGTAACCCATTCTGGGTGAACCACGTTAAATCTCTGTGTTATCTGTGTCATGTTTTATCTCTTTATCTTTTGTATTTAAATCTGCATATAATTGTTAGTTCATATTTGCTTCGGATCTGCTTGAAACCCTAACACTTATAAGGCTAACATCAATTAGATTGGTTTTGAATTTCTAGAGGTCTTTAATGCATCATTTCAAAAAATATCCATGGGACCCAATATGAACATAGGAATCATTAAATTGATTCTTGGAGTGACGTAAATTATAACCCCTTACAATTTCACACTTCTTTTGGGCCTTTGCATTAGTGTGCTATCTCCTATATCATTTCAAGCCTATTTGGGTCAAATCCTATCCTACTATTGTCAAATACTTAATTTAGAACTTGATTTGGCATCACAAGTCTTGAAATTCATGACTCCTCTTTCACAGACCTAATTTTAGCTAGACTATGTCAAACTTGGGTGTCATAGCCCCTTTTGGACACCATGAATACAAAGATAATTATGGTTGAAAGAGGGAGGTATCCACTTTGATTTTATGTAACAAGACTATGTTGCAAACATTAAGAACTCATCCATTATCAATTAAGTTACGTCTTATTGCATTCTCATTATTGACCACAACAATCATGAGAAGATCATATTGATTTTGACCTTCCAAAGGAGGTAACTCGTGTTATTTGAGCACATTATTTATGTTTTTTTTCATGTATATGATCAAGAAAGGTTTATACATCATTTGGTATAGTAGAATATGATACAAATACCCTATGTAAGGCTTCTTAAAGCATCTCATGGTATGTAGGTAAATTTTGAATCAAATCACAAGGGAGATCTTAGCTGGAGTGGCACGAAGTTTCTTAATAGGACCATAATCCTTACCAACATTATGTGAAAGATGAAGAGGTGGAGGAAGAAAAGGTTGAGAGGTAGGAATAAAATTCAAGAATCTTTCTTGCTACTTCAAGTGTCATCTATGTGAGCTACTGAAGGATAATCAATTTTTTGTGATAATTGTTGGTTCATCCTATCTCTTTGAGTGAGTTGTTTTGCATATTTCAAGATGTAGTTAGGTTTAGTTGGATTCTTAGAACCTTTTAGAACAAGAACAAGTTTATTTTAAGGTCAACTGAGGGACATCTTGATGAAGATGGACAACAATTTGAGGTCTGTATGACTAGAAACATGGATATCATTGACTTGATTGGGCTTTTCATTCACTAAAGTGCCATGTTTAGGAGAAAGAATTGGAAACATTGTTAATAATATCATCCTCTTGTACTAAAGTATACTCGTGAGTAGCACAAATTTTGGGAGAGTGACAAGCATAATTCATCGATGCTTCGTCTCTAGAAAGGAGGTCATTGAAGTGAATATAAGGTAATATATTACTAGAAAAGTATCAATGGTATCATATTGCACTAAATTATCCTCATGGGAGAGGTGCATTATAGGAGAAGTATCAATATCATTCCTTAAAGTTTCATCCCTAAGAGGGGGATTTTTGAAAAAGTGTTAATAATCTCTTCTTGCATCCAAATGTCCTCATTAGTGACAAAAAATTTGGGAGAGAGACTATCATTGACCTCATTGTTATTTATAGAAGGGGTATCAAAGGTATGACATGAAACATCTACCAAAGCATTTTAGAAAAGTAATGGAATAGTGTATGACATATATCACAAGTTGCAAGATATTTACCAAACCTTTTAAGATTATATATGTGAAACACAAGATATACATCAAGCCTCTTAAGAAATTTAATGGGAAATATAAGACCTCTTTCGAAAATTTTAAGAAGGTGAATGTGAAACATAAGAGGTTTGTTTCAAAGCTTTTAAGAAAGTTAATTATGTGAAACATATGACATCTGTTAAGAAATAAAGTGCAAAACATGAGACATCTCTCAAATCCTTTAACAAAGTATTTTTATCATTGCTCATTTAACTCTATAGAAAAAACAACTCAAAATATGAAATTTGATAGAATATTAGAGAAAGAGATGGCATGGTTGATAATTCTATTATGGTAGTAATAAACTGCATATTAAAAGGTTACCATAGAATAAAGTGAATAAATTCTATCAATGTCAAGATGATAAAAGAGCCTAGAAGACTTAAGACAATAAGAGAGTTTCTCAAAAGTTTGATAGGAGGATGAGAAATAGATCCAAGGAAGTATGTTTGTATATTTTCATTTGACAAGCATGTGTTAGAAAAAGAGTAAGAATTTGATAGAGGAAAGTTGGATGCTTATATTTGACTTCATTTATAAAGGAGTTCCTATTGATGTAAAGACGACATACATAACATGAATGGTAGAATAATGAAATATCACTTTACCATCAATACAAAGGATGAGCTATTGAAATAGAGATAAAAATGCCATTGATGTCAAAAATAAATATTATAAAATGAACCTTCAAAAGAAAACATAAGAATGGAAAGGAGAAAATTCCATTTAAGATCAAAGGAGTATAGTACCTTGTGTAGTGTCGCAAATTGTACTCCTTTAATTATGAGTCCAATTTCACACTCTCCTTAGCATTTATTTTAATTTTCTCATTCCTCTAAGCATTTTGGAACCTATTCTAGCCTTGAATTAATCCTCATTTCAAGAATATGAGTCCTATGTTACTATAATACATCAACACTTTCATGTTTGGGCCCATACCTTTTGAAACCACCCCAAAGCCACAATTCTCTCTTATATCATTTTATGCTTATATGGTATCTATCTCATTTTAATTTTTAAATCACCTTTTACACAACTTAAATATTTTCCTTTTTCATTTAAACAACAAATCCAATATCAAGGCCCTATTATCTCATTACCCTTAAAATTTGGTCTTATTTTGTTGAGATGCTTTAGTAATAGTGTTTGATGTTTTTTTATTGAAATTTTAGGAGGACAAAGTGTCGATCTTTCCATTTTTAGATCTATCCTCAAAGTTGGAAAATGATTATTTTAAGTTGGCCAAAAGGTGGATTTATTTTGAGAACCCTATATAAGATATCATCCCCAATTCATTTCACATCCACGAGTTTTCATTTCAAGAACAATTATTATTCATCAAGAGCATATCTTATTTTATGGAGCAACAAGCCACATCAAGGCATCTTCAATCGTGTTTTCATGATGGATTTTATGATGATTTATCATGTTATTGTGTCAACACATGGAGGACCTCTCGTAAGAGATTTATATTATCCATATCATTAATCTTGAGGTATTATTGTTTCAAGTTCAACATATCTACTTTGAGTTTCTATTTATTTCCTAGTCATCATTGTTGTAGGGTTGATTCCAACCTATGGTTCAACTAAGGTAAGCCCCTATATATCCCAACACCATTTTTCTCACCTTTTGTGCATTTGTAGGCTAAAAAAAAAGGTCTCTAGCTTAGAATAAGGATACAAGAGCATAATACAAACAAAGATAAAACCATGAAGATAAAGTTTAGAAAAAAAATGAGATGGAAACAGACAACTAGCACCCCTATCCACCAAGACTAGGGTACACAATGCCATAGTCTAGGTATTTCAGCCTAGAATTTGACCAAAGGAAAATTGGAATCTCCTGAGATCAATTTGCCCCTTGTTCTACACTTGGACACCTATCTAGACTAGGGTGCCTAGACATAGTGTCCAAACAGTTTTAGCCCAAATTTTTATGATAGGTTCCTCTCTACATCCAATTTCTAGTTAGGTACATGTTAGTTCATTTCTAGATCTACTTTTGTCTTTTTATGTTGATCATTGTCAATTTTGCACCATTAGGCCTAGTTCTTACATCCAACTTATCTAATCAATCAAATCACTCAAGAAGAATAGCTATCCATTATAGATAGCTCTCCTAAGGGTTTGTAGTTAGGCACATTGGTTATTCTTTGACTATAGTCTTGATGTAAGTAGTTGTTATTCCTACTTTGCATGATTAGACTAGTGAATCTCATTTACCACATTACACCTTGAAGGTAATAAAAGATGAAATATTCAATGAGAGTAACACTTGCAAAGAGATAAATCATGTATAGTCTATAAAAGGTCATAAAGAAAGTAAAATAAGAGAAATAAAAAATTCCCATGCAAGAGGATAGTGGGAAGATGAAAAATCTATTCAATTGTAGTAATAAAAAAACTAAAGGAAGTCTTTAACATGTATAAGAAAGTTATGGGATTGCTAAAAAAGTTACTAACTTATTAAATTCAATGAGATGAACCTAATTCTCTTTGGCAACAATAGAGGAATAATTTCACCCAAGAAAATGAAAATACAAAGGATCAAGAAATAGTGAAAGAGGGGTATTATTAAAGAAAGGGGGAGCATTAGAGAATCTCCAATACGGGGAGAAGTATATTCTTGTTGCATTGGATGTCATTATATGAATGAATATTTCCCATAATCTATTTGTGGATAGAAGTTTAATGAACATCCCTTTTCCATTGATGTCAAAGAGGGAGAGAAATAGAATGGGGGAGAGTTAGAGAAAAAGAGAAAATTATGTTGCCATAAATGACAAATAGGAATGTTATTGGAAATGTTGTCATTGATGTCAAGGGAAGTTGCCATTGATGCCAAAGGTGATAATACATCATTATCATTGATGTCAAATGAAATCTATGTCCAAAAAATCATAAAAGACCATATGCCACTAATCGATGGACATGTTGGTAGCATACAAGACCAACAAAAATTATACTACAAGTTTAAATAGATGGAAGATTTGTGTGACTACAAATTATGAACATCAATTCAAGTAAGTGATAGAAATAGATTATTTAGATTAACAAATATGCATATAAATGTTGGTTAAAAATTTTGTACACCTGGGAAGATGTGCAAAATTATGGTTTCAGCTAAAGCATGTGAGTATAAAAATATTCTAATTTAGGGAAGGCTCCCCCTTTTCTACTAATACTAACTAAAAACTAATCTAAATTGGGTAAAACAATGCCCTTTTCTCTTTTTCTAGAAAAGATGATATTCTATCCTCTTCCTAGGAAAGAAATAATAGTTTTAACAACAAATACAACATCTTAAAGAAACAACAAGAATGCTTGAACAGAAAGGAAGTGACATTTTCGTGAAAGCCCAAAGTCTTTTGTCACTTCCTCGAGGACAAGAAAATAGAAACAAAGAAAGAAGTCTTGAGTTCCCACTATCCTGTCTACCTTTCCAGAATGATTAAAACAAGAATAATATACAACATATAACAACACAAAGTCTGCAAGTATGATGCACCTTTGTAAAACTTCAAATGGGAACGACCACAAGCATGAAGTCTTGCAACTCTTCTCAATTTTTAACTCCTAACTAAACTAATTCAAACCTCACTATTTGCAGCACAAAGTCTACAAGAAATCAAGTTAAAGCTCCTTTCAACAACCTTGCTACAATCTCAAGTAAATGCAAGAAAAATACGCCACTATGACACAAGAACACAATGGATATAGAGGTATGACTTCAACACAAAGTCTGAAACTCAAAACCTTCTTGATATTACTTGAGAGAACAATTTACAAGTATGAAGCACAAAGTCTTTATGATTGTAAATTTCTGCAAAGTTTTCTTGCTTGTTAAAAAGATCCTCCCAAAATTACATAGAGCACCCTCGTGTATATATAAGAAAGGGGCTAAGAGAAAAATGTGGGAGAAGTCTAACTAACTAAGACTTTTTTCACAGCCACTATAACTAACTATGACTTAGTCAAATTACAGTCCTATTGTCTTTCAACTTGTAATTTGTTTACATGTGATTACAAGTTACAAGAATGCAAGTAATGTGACTACTTGCAATTACGATCTTTCACTTTACATGTAATTTGTCAAAACTAAATTACAAATGCATAATTGAAACTAATCGAATTGTCTAAGACACGACTCTATTTACATCATCCTCTATCTAAGAGGTCTTCACATGCTCCTACAAGATGTTGGAACTTGAAGTACTTGAGATCGATGAAGGTGTTTATCCAGGAGCAACAACTTGCATCATTTGACCATGAATGGTAATAATAGTGACCTTATGATGACCACCCACTGAACTTGAAGATAATGAACATTCTTTATTGTTCACTATGATAGTAAAATTCATTGCTTTTTGTTACCTAGTGTTGTTAGAATGTGTTGTAACAATGCATTCCTCTGCTACATTACTCATTTATTTGTCAAGTCCTCTCTACTTCTTGGTTCATGATATTTTGACTCTCTCTGTGCATATGACAAAATACTCTCCATTTTACATCATTGTTGTCATCAACATATGAAAGCACTGGCACTTGCTTGTTGTCCTTACATGCATTGAAACTCCTTACAATTGGGTCTTAGAAACCTAATTGCAAGTATTGATCTTGCAAAGGGAAGATGTGGGAATAAGAGTATGTGGAGACAAGGATAATTTCGGATCTTGGGAGGTGGAATGTGGGTGAAGTGGATTGCAGCAAACTTGGTATGTGGAAATGGAAGAATGCAAGCTAGGAAATAAAGTTAAAACTTACACTTGCAGTCAGGTCTTGAAGACCCGAATGCAAGTAAGCATTTTTTATTGGGTATAATCTTGTAATCGGGTCTTGAAACCCCGATTGCAAGTGAGCATACTTGCAAGGATGGTGAGAGCAACAAACTTGCAATCAAGTCTCTAAGACCCGACTACAAGTGCATATGTAATGCAACGCTCAAAGAAAAGGGGACTTTGCAATATGAAAAGCAAACACTGATCATAGCTAAGACACTTGCAATCAAGGTTTTGAAACCCAATTGCATGTAAGAAACTCCACTTGAAGGAAGTAGAATGAGATTTCAATACTCCACTCAAAGGCACAAATAGGAAAGCTAAGAAGAACGCCTTAATATTGCAGGATAATGGAGATGCAAGAAGAGGGGAATCAGATCCTATAAGCCCAATGCAAATGTAATATATGTTTCTCTTGGCCTTTGAGAGACACACTTGTAATTGGTTCCCAAACACCCGATTACAAGTAAAAGTGATTGCAACCTTTATAAAAGGGAAAGGACTAACTTGTAATCGGGTCTTAGAGACCCGACTACAAGTAAAATGCTTTTACTTGTAATTGCATTCAAAAGCTCCTACAACTTGCAATAACCTACTTAAAACCCAAAATTGCAAGTAACTTGTAAAGTGAGCAAAAAGTTCCTACTTGTAGTGACTGACTTGAAACCCGAAATTACATCGAAAGCTAGGAAAATAAAAGCCAAAACTAACCAAAGCTTGGACAATCTTGAGAAAATCACCCACACATGATTAGACACCAACTAATATGACTTTAAACCTCATAAAACGTGCCTTAGAAAAGAAAACTATGAATTTTGAGTAGAAATTCATAAGAGTTCTCTATTTTTTGAAAGTTCAAAAATTGAGAGAACAATAAATACATACAAGAAGAAAATAATTAATGTGCAGCAATAGAGGATAAATAAATATTGTAACATTGTGGCTAATAGTGGACACTACGATACAAATGATGGTTGGAAAAGATTTTTCTTTAGTGGGTTAGTGCTCATGAATTGAATAAGGGGTTGGTGTCTCTAGTGGGCAAGTGCTCATGAATTGAATAAGGGGTTGGTGTCTGTAGTGGGCAAGTGCTCATGAATTGAATGAGGAGTTGGTGCCTCTAATAGGTTGACCCTTTGAAATAAACTGAGGCACATAGTTCCATATTTTGAACAAGCAAAAAACTTTGGTCATTGTCAATCCACTTTAGTGATACTAAAATTTTGGAAGAACAATCTACAACGCATCTTAATCCAGGATCCACACATCGGAACTGACAAAGACACCTCTGATTAGTGATGAATCACTTCCCAAACCAATACTTTTAGGCCCAAATTTTAGTGATAGGTTCCTCTATGTATCTCGTTTCCAGATTTGAGCTTACTTTCTAATTTATAGTTTTGTAGCTTGTTGTTTATGCTAATTTTATTCAATTTCCTAGCTCTCTATCTAATTCTTACAACATTTATTGTCTTTATCATATCCAATCATATCAACTTCAAAAGAGAACAATTAATCCAAGTCCTCGACTCTTATAAGGGATTAAAGTTGGGCCTAGTTGGTTATTATCCAATGAAATTGAGAGGGATTGGAAATGATTCATAGTTTGCATGTTTAGACTAGTGAACACAAAATCCCTCCCTTTTCCTTTTGGTGAACCCAACATTTACATAATTTATAATTTGGATGTTCATATCTGAGTTTACAATTTGTAGATTTAGTGATATTAATTCATCTTTTATATGCTTTGATCATCATTTCTTTTGTTCACATTCCTTTAATAGGTGGTTAATTGATCATTTCATTGCTATATTATATTTTTTAATCACGTTTTTAATTTCTATAATTGCATTACTTTTAAATTTCTTTCATTATCATTCACAATTGTATAGAAGTCATTGAGAGCATAAACATATTCCTTGTCCTTTGCCTTTAACCTTTTCTTCCTTGTTTCCTAGGAGAAAGTGTGTTGTTGGAGCTTCTGCTTGTGTATGAGTTTCATAATTGTTGTTCCGAATCCAATATCCTTATGATAAGATGTTATAGACTCATAGCTTCATATGGTTTAAACACGAAAGGCATTGAGTTTAAGTTGGTTAACTTATTCCCTAGGAGCTTGGGTGAATATTCTTCTCTTAATCCAGCACCTTCCTTGCCAAACATTATTGAGAATCCTTTCCTTCATGCTTCACGTGATTAGGATGAATCTTCAACATAAGTGTCTAATGAACTATTGGGGAATATTGACAAGAAAATAGATAATCTTCAACAATTTGTGAGTCAAGAACAATTGGTTGGAGAGGCAATCCGCTTGATTGAAGGTTTAAGAAAGTTGATTCAAAATGATAAACATGGTGTAGACGTTTTGTGTGGTATAGCTCACATAGTGGATAAAAACACTACGAAGTTGGCTAGTTGTGCCAAAATGCTTGGACATTCCACTCCTCCAACCTAAGTTGAGATATTCATGTCTCTACCTACATCTATACCCAATGTTCTTGCATACATATAATCTTCCATCTTGGCTACTACTACACAAAATGGTAATGCTATCTATGTTAGTAGTGGGCAGAATCCTATTAATCAATATCCCTATGTTCCACCTTCAACCAATCTCCTTCACCCATCTACCACAATGTTCCACCTACCTATCATACTGCACCTTCAAATCCTTCATATAATATAACCTGTCTCAATCAAAATCATCATTGAAAGCCACCATAAACCATGTGCTGAAAAATATTTCATCCTTACAATAACAAATGGCTAATAGAACTCAATCCAAATCCAATATCCTTGCATATTTAGCAAGTAGCCCACTTTCCATTGATATCCTGCACACCCCACTTCCATGACACATTGAGGTTCCTTGTTTGGAGAAATATAATGGACAAGGTGATCCCCACACTCATGTGAAAAAATTTCCACTGTGTGTACTGACTTCTACTATGACCAAAATCTAAATGCAAAACTCTTCCCTTGTTCTTTAAATGAAAAATCTTTAGAATGGTTTTTTTCCTTGCCTAGTTATTCAATTGTTAAGTTTCAACAATCAACAAATGCATTCATTCAAAATTTTCAAAATAATATTGGGCCACAAGTTACTTTGACTGATTTAATGCATTGCAAACAAGGTGTTAAGGAAAAAACTTGACTAATTTTATTGGTAGATATAAACATTTGTATGCACAAATTATCTATTGTATTCTTGAGCCTAATATTCAAAGGATATTCATTAATAATTTGTAAAAATACATTAGAGATAATCTTTTGTTTTATGAATTCACATCATTCACATAATTGTGCACAATACTTTATACTATTTGTATGGGTCGCCCTACTATTTGCCCTATTATTCTATTATTGCTTAAAAATCGAGGGTGTATTGGTTGACTCACCTGAGATTGGCTTCGCTTCAACTCTTCTGCCAGGGCGGGTTCGTTAGTCTCGATTCCTATAGGTGCGACATGGCATTTCCACATCCAACACCCCGACATTATCAACTTTAGGCAAGTCAATATGAAGCCTTTTCATCTTTGACTCCAGTTGATAGGAATGAAGATACTCATCAAGCATTCCAAAACTTTAGAAAACCAAACAAAAAAATCAGTAAGATCAATAGAAACAATTCTTCCAACCATATTGACCCAAGTTATAGCTACAACAATCCCTATTATAGCTCACTTTTCTTCAAAGTTCAAGCATTGCAACTTCACACCTCTTTCTGATTCCTTGCATAGCATCATGCTTCAATTGATTAACAATAATGTGATGAAGATTCATCATGTCTGTCTTATAGATACTTCCAAATAGTTTCCACCTTCTTTGGACTCAAAAACCTATTGTCAATACCATTGTTAACCCGAGCATGACACTGAGAAATGTATGCGTCTTACCATGAAATTCAAGAGGTCATTGACCCTAATATTATAGTGGTGGATAGGATGAATGATAAAGGGAATAAATCTATAGTACCTGATAATCAAAATTTGTAAATCTTTGCCAATCCTTTTCCTCCCCATTCTACCAATATTGTTAAGCATAATTGGTACCCTATGATTTCAACAAATCCTATATAACTCGCATTGGATAATTAGCATGATTTTTCATTTGATAAAGGGATATTATGTAGGAGGCCTATAAATTATTTTGCACTTATACTTATATTTAGTTCTTTTAAGAATCAAATATTATTGTATTGTGTAAATATTAAAATAAAGTTGTGTAAATTTAAGTTACATGTGTTTGATCTCTCTAGTGTATTAATTCTTTCAAGAATTAATTATTATTGTAGAGTGCAAAAACTATTGCACACAACTTTGTAAAATGCATGTGAAAGTGAGAAGAGTGGACAAATTAATATTAGGGGAAAAAATTATTGAAAATTAAAGTTGGGTAAAGGAAGTTAACCAATTATTTGGTGATGGTAAGTTCTTTAAAATGAGATTATTTTATTGTAAAAGGGGTTCTCTCTTTTTCACAAAAGAAATTTTTTGTCACCAAATTTCAATATTTTATTCATGGTTTGAAATATATACTTTGTAAAATAAAATAAAAACTATCGTCATGAATTTGTTTCTAGAGTAGTCTTTGTGCTGCTCAAAACGAAAGGGGGTTGTGTACCACCACTTTAGAGGGATATTAATAAATTGTGTTTTATTAATATCTGAAATTATTTTTTTGAAGATTTGACATTAAGAGTTTGTGTAATTTTAATATTCATAAATTTAACATTTGAGGGAGCTGCCCTTCTAAGAAAAACAAGATCATCCTTTTCATGATGATTTATTTAATGTTGCAAGGTTTTTATCGTTGTTCATTAGGTAAATTGATAAGGAGAGCACAGTAACAAAATCATTTGCAAACAATTTTTTGAAACTCTACTAAAGAAGAACAAAAAAAATTTTAAGTTTCCTTTATTGATGAAAAATAATGGTCTTGTCACACCATGGTGTCTTTCCTATATCTCAACCAAATCTTGATTTTTTTTAAATATGGAAAAGAAGAAATTGGTGGCATCAAACAGGAATGGGAAAGAGATCTTGAAAGAAAATCAAATGACAATCAGCAAAAGAAGAAAAAGATCATTGTTATTCTCAACCTTTTGAAGTTCCCATCTCAAGTTCACCTTTAAAAGAATCAATGTAGCAACCTATGATTGAAGAGCCACATGAGCATTCACAAAATCAAGATATTCAAGCTTGGAAATTGGAAATTTAGAAGAAAAGGGGGAAGAATACCAAATATAAATGGATGTTCCATATAACAATAATTTCACTGGAGACATAATTTTGAAGACAATTTTTTTTTTTTTTTTGGTCAAAAGTCTTCATAGGATGCAATTCATGAGATTCCTGGTGGCAGGATTTCAAATTATGCTCCTGGTCTTCCTTCTCATATCGTTGACATCAAGTTCCTTTATTGATTCAGTTTCAACATTGTGGATAACAACATTAGATGATGTAACAATATGTAGCATAGTGCTTGGCAAATTGGGGATTAAAGGACAAGCACACATCGATTAATTTTTTTTCATTATCATACTAGGAAGTGATTGCGAGATTGCACAAAATGGTTTGTTGATTTGTGATTAAAATTCAAGCATCCTTCATAGCTTAAAACATGCACAGAAATTTCCAGAGGGAAAGTGAATTGTCGACAAGATTCTTCAAAGAAATGGGCATGTACAATTGTTTTTAGAAGGCTGTAAAAACTGTTGAGCAAATGCAAATAGTTGCTGTAAAGTCATATTCTACAACTCAGTGAACTATTTGAAAAAATCTCTCAAAGATTTGTCACTTCATTACATGCATTGATAGTGTGGTTTTATACACAAATTGATTTCTTGTAAAAGATTTAGAAATTGCAAAGAAAATGCCATTGGTAGGTGTAAATCCTAACTCTTCCCTTTTTCTTTTGCGTGGCCTGTGGAGTCACACACAACGCATGTGAACTGTTTGCCAGAATGTCACTAAGAGGTGTCATTACATGGTTTGCCAATATTATAGATATGCATCAAATGGATTTCTTGGAAAATCCTAGAAGCTTTGAAATGAATAGACAAGTCATGTTTCACAGAATTATGAAAAGGTTCGCAAATTCAGTTTTACGCTTGCTAGAGCCACGGGATAGGATTGATGGAAGAGTTTATATACATTTTTTAATGATTGTGATTGCAGAAATTCAATCTTGTGGCTATGGGGCAAACATATTATCATGGTTATATATAAATATTGGCATTGCAATAAAAAGAAGAAAAAAAAATGGAAGCAGTTTCTGAGTCAAATTTGAAACTTTCAAATGAATGCACACACATTGAAAATCTAGAGATAAGGTGATTGATGCAAAAGAGGAGTTTTCTTTTAATCTTGGCCACAGACCAGACACACAGGTTGTTAAAATAATATGTCAACGATATGTCATTACATGGAACACAATAATAGAGATGTCTCAGATTACATATTTTTTGGTAATAGAGATGAGCATGATGAGACATCAACTACATTGT
This sequence comes from Cryptomeria japonica, assembly GCF_030272615.1. NCBI lineage: Eukaryota > Viridiplantae > Streptophyta > Pinopsida > Cupressales > Cupressaceae > Cryptomeria > Cryptomeria japonica. Next base: position 582,637,975 of record NC_081405.1, read on the forward strand.
TATGGCTTTAGCTTGACTTGAATTCGGATTCGTACAGGAGAATCACTTCTTGGGTTCCTTTGCAAAATTTGCAATTCTTGAAAATTAAGAGAGGATGTCTTATGAGACCATGGCAAAGAAACTTACAAGAAACTTTTCGTTTGAAAAATATTCTTCTTACTGAGAGGCCATCACTGGGAGAATTTACAAAATCATTAGAAATGTTACCTCACATGAAACATTTATCCTTGAAGGAAGTTAGACATAATAGATGGAGAAATCAGAAAGGAAATAGAGAATGTTTAGTAGTATGAGACATCCAGAATGGAGGGTACTGTTAATTCAAGCGGAGTGGTGGATTAAAGTCAAGTAGTCAGGTGTCATCTCAAAGCAGCTACATGGGTAGTCTTGAAACCAAAGAAATGCCTAATGTAAAGCAGACTTCCGAGGTTTCACTTAGTGGAAGGTAATTTTATAGGGGAGGATCATCCTTTTCATGATGGTATTAGCAGAACTCTTTCAGATTGTAATCCATAGGATACAAGGATCCAGGCAGGAAACACACTCCACTGACAGCGAATGACAGTCTGTCATTGATGTCAAAGGGGGAGTAGTGAGATGAGAAAAATGATCAGAACAGGACATCATCAGCTCAGGGGGAGCATGGATTTTTGACAACACAGTTTTGGTAAGAAATTCTTTTTGGACATCATTTTTGGACACTTTTTGATTTTTCTCATGAGTGTTGCCATCAATGTCAAAGGGAGAGATTGTTGGCAAATACACACTCCAATGAGAAATTGTAGGTGATTGAAGGTATTGTCATTGATGGCAACCTTACAATCATGTGATACCGGTAGGCAGACACAGGCACCGGCACCGACAAACTCTACACCGGCATATAGATCATCGGCACCAAAAGAAAGATTACCGGCACCCTGGCTGACAAGAATTTTGTATAAATATATTTTGTAATTAGTTATAAAATCTTTTCTAAGTTGACTTGGCGGATTGTAATATGACTCATATATGTATGAGATCATTGTAGATCATTTAGGTGAAAGAGATATAGAGATGAAAGGATTAATGCAGACCTAATATGCGAATTGTAAGGCAGATATTGGATAAGGGTTTATGTATGTAGCAGAGCTTAAACCGGTACTGAATCTAGCATAGTAGATGCTGATCTGAAGCAGTACAAGACATTGGATTTGTATAATCCATTTGTAAGTCAGTGTGACTTCTTTGTGATTGAGCAGTGAGCTTTAGGCACTTGGCCTTCCTGCATGTGCAAGCCCCTATTGTAAGCAGTAATATTCTCTTATCGGCTAGTAAGTAAATATTGTGGGTCACAAATCCCACCGAGGTTTTTCCCACACCAGGTTTCCTCATTAAAATATTGTGTTATGGTGTGTCTCTTATGTTGTGGTTGCTATTCTTATTTACTACATTATTTTTGGTTTACTGGTACACAGTTTTGATATGCTTTTCATGTTATAAGTTAAGAAAATTATTATACTAGTCAGACACTGATTCACCCCACCTCTCAGTATCTTTGGGAATCCTAACAGAGAAACCTAAGCCCAAGTGTGAACCTAACATTACCTATACCTTAAGTGATATCATAAAAGCACTTGATGGTCCATTAAACCTTACTATGAAAATCAAAGATAAACTCTCGATAGGAGTGCTTATTGATCTAGTATGTATGGGAATGCTATTATGGAAGAACATCTTTACACAGCAATTACATCAAAACACATGAAAAATCTGAAGTTTTGATTAAGATGCATGATGGTTTCACTTGTCCCACCATAGGTTCCATCACCCTTCCTGTAGAAGTTAGTACTAAGTGCTTAGATGTTACCTTTGTCATTATCCCTACCTCAAACCAATTTCGTGTGAAGTTGGGTCATCCTTGGCTCATCTCCATGAAAGAAATCCCTTCTAACATTCATAAGTGTTTGAAGTTCCCTCACAATGGGCAAGTTATAATGTTCCATCATAGTCTTTTTTAGCTCTTAGCTAATGATGAAAAATTTAACCTTGATTATTTTTGGCCTCAACAACCTCAACCTCTTAAACCTCGTCAAGATGTTCTATTCCTTTCTTATCAAAAGTATGAAGCCAATAGGATAACTACCTTAAGTAATCCTTGGGGGTCTGCTTCAACTGCTCTCCCTAAGGATCCTTCATCATCTATGGATATGGAAGTAGTTCATCCTACTCCACATCCCGAACCATCCATCTTTCTTATTCCTGACATTCCTCCTATATATGTTGTGGCTCCACCTCCAAAATCCTATAAAGGACAAAGATAAAAGTGCCTAGTATCTTCTATCTCTTAACCCTTGGTGGTTCCTTCCAATCCTAGAGAAAAGGAAGAAAAGAAACCAATGTTGAGTGATCCCCAACCTTCTTCTATACAAGATTTGATTTGTAACCAACGAAATCATAATGTGAAAGAACATCAATGAGGATGTTGTGCCAAGGCTCATGAGCTTACTTCCAAAAGTGATTCTTTTCCTAAGTAGTCGAATGTTGATTTGATTTCATCTTCCAACCTTCACCCAACATTAGATAGGAGCTTTACCTTGACAAATCTTACGAAAAAGTCAAATGTGTTGATGCCTAATGATTCTTCTCCTCCTCCTTGCATGGCATCTCCTATTGTGATTAATTTAGATGATGATTGATGATAATGTTGAGATTATTGAGGAAACTCATGATGATTTATCTTCCATGTTCTCAAAAGAATAACTTTAGCTCCTAGTGACACACATAGTGATTCATCATTAGAGCATGGTCCCTGTTTGGCACTAGAGATATCTCCATCTAGCATACTAGGTGTAGCTTCTTTAAAATTTTCTCCCATCTCCAAATAATACTGAGCAAGATTATTTGTTAGACTAGCTCACTCGTGCAATAGATTATTTTGTGTGTTTGTTTGCATGTAATTTGATCCCTGTAATGTGATGATTGACATGTCTTTGTGTTTGTTAAGCTCTCTTTGGATGAACCTTGTTTCTCTACTAACACAAGGCAACAAAGGGACCAACCCTATCATAACATTCCTCTATTTGTTGTATATATGTTATCGTAAATATGGTTTTGTCGTAAGTGTTCTTTTGTGTTGTCTAGTTGGAGACAATACAAAGTGTTGAGATATTTTTGGTCTCTTCCATGTTGACCGAAAGAGAGTTTTGTTGTTCATCTTATGTACTCTTCTTCCATTGTGCTTGTAGTTCCACTACCTTTGGGGGATGAGGTCAATTCAAAACAATCATACTTGATATACATGATTTATCAAATGCACATACTAACCCAAGATAGCAGTCATCTTTTATTTGCCTATGTTTGGGAGCATTTCATCATTTTGATGTGCTTGTCTTTGGATGTATATGCTAGCTTAAAACAATTGCTCTCAAAAAGGCTTATTGCATCATTTTAACATGGGGGCATACACTTTGTGCACACAACACAAAGTTTGGCTTGTACACTTTGACCACACACCATGATGTGCTTGGTACCACTGTTGCATCCATTTTCCAATCTCATATTAATTTTTTGCTTAGTGCACACTGCAACACTCATTTTGCAGTCACATTTTCATATTACCTAATAAATAGAGGCTTTGTTTTTAAATCTTTTTGTTTGATGCATGTTGCAAAATTGATTTTGCAATCACTTTATTTTACTTTGTAATCTTGTGCAAGAGTCAACTACCATAACACACATCACTTAGATCTATTTGACTCACCCTTAGACTAACATGACATCTAGTAAGTAGCCCTTATTAGACCTAGTAGTCATGCTTCTTTCTCTTATGACTCCTAGTTTGCAGCCCTTGCTAGACCTAGATGTCATATCATTCTTTGTTCTTGCATGATCCATGTGTGAATAACCTATGTTGATCATGTCGTTCCTTTCAGCTTGAGATTTTAGACCAATAAGATCCTAAGTCTTGGGGCTTGGTGTTGTATTATCCTTTTTAGTTTCTTGGTGAAATTCTTTCAATGTAATCATGTATTTTATCGAGAGTGTGAGAATTTGGTCATGCCTACTAAAGTGGGAGCTAAATGTAGTGTTGTAAATTGTATCCTCATATAATTCACTCTCATTCGGGGTTCTAACCCAAAATTTGGATCATAAACCTTACAAACATAGCATTGGCATTCCAACAAATACTTGTTAGTGGTCACAGATTGTAATATTCACCATTTCACTAGTTCTGATTCAACATTTGATACAAACACAAGAGTACTATTCATGCACTTAATCAGACACTTGACTGATCATTATTTTTAGAATCACACATTGAATCCTCAAAGGCATTATGGCGAACACTAATCAGATCTCCCTATACAGCATGAACTGAAACTTCATCACAATTTATCAGTCACTATGTTCAGACATTTGGTCAAACAGTGGACATTCATTAAAAAACTCTGAGCAATTCATCAAACAATTGTATTACCTAATCATTATCATCTCATCAAATGTATTGCAGAGACATAACATCAAACAATTTGCATGAAGACCTTATCGGCAAGGAAATCACAGTTCAATACTCATATTCAAGCTTATGAATTTCACTGTAAAAGACAACTGTAAACCCTCTATACTACCCTCAAATTTTTAGTTGTGTCTTCGGAATTTCGTCAATTAGTTTATGTGCAGGGTTTGAGATGGAAATTTTGAGTTCTTATCAGTCTGATTTATGGTTGAGTTTCGGTGCCAATCTTCATATAAGTGTCTCAAATTCACAACTATACATTTAAACAAACACATTGCAGATGAATCTACTAATCCACTCAATTTTCTAGATGGTTACACAGCTGAATGTTGCAAAATTTACTCACATTATAACAAATATATTGCATACAATCCCAAACAACCAGAGATAACATCATCTCTTCTTATACTGAAATTTAAGCAAACTCATAACATGAAAGCTAACATTCAATCCTCATTCCTTATTGAACAATTTGTCAAACAATTGGCAGACCTAGTCACTGCATTGCAGACCTGTTTGGTTGCTCCCAACTGTTGTTATGGATCCTTTATGCTAGCACAATAGACCACAATCACTTCTAGACTCGTATGATTCAGTTCTAATACGTTCTATGACTGTTGCAGAACCTACACTGGGCTGATGGACTTGTATGGCAATCTCCAGTCATGCACGTCACCCTAGTGTGATTTCCAAACAGTACGACACTGTTGCAAGGAGCCCTGAACATGTACGATAGTCTTGAAACTCAACGCTCAACACACCTTTGTTCACTACTGTTGAAGATAATCCACATTACTGTAGTGGTTCACTGTTCACACTACTATAGTGAATCACTATTCACGTTACTGTAGCGAATTTCTATTCATGCCACTGTAGCAATTCACTATTCATTGTGCATAATAATCTTCCCAATGCTTTCTTATTTTTTTAAAATTTCCCAGACTTGGTCTTTCACAGGCGTGACAAACGTCACAATTGGGGGGATAAGTCCTCAAATGCCATTAAAACTTCAGAGAATATCTCCAGAAAAACAAACTCCCAAAAAACTCACTTACCAAGATGTCCTCTTCAACATTAAAGCTCTCATTTATAACTTGGTATTGGCATGATTCCCAATTTATCACAAATGTGGGATTAAATAAGTTATAATAAAATAATATTATCCCCTTTATGTTTCCTCATTAAAGGAAACTTTTAATTTTTCCCTTTAAACATTAGTCTGAGCATTAATAAAACACTAAAGTTAAATATTTAAATTTAACTTTAGAAATTTTAAATTTAATGACCCAATTAATTAATGGCTCATTAAATTTACAAACCTGATGACAAATATTGATCCATAAATACTGGCAATGTAAAATGCATCAAATATTTCTTGTCATTGAGCCACAACTGACTTACTATAAATAGTAAGTATCTAGAAACCTTGCTAAAACAACTCCGATTGGCCTGAAATTGAAATTGCCTAGGCCAAATTCCTCTCTGATCCCTGTAAAGTCATGGTTAGCCATTGGGACCAAGGCAAAATGGGCTAGCGACCCATCATCTAATGTCAGGCTAAAATGGGGACATTACAGTCCCCCCCCCCTCGACATTGCTTGTCCTCAAGCAATCTCACTATACCTCCATGGCTACTAGCTCGAATCATGTTGAAACTGAGTATAATCCCAAGGTCCCAAATCAATCTGGTAGTTACATAGCACCATCTACTCTGAGCTCTAAACTGTTGATCTCTTGTACCAATGACATCCCATGAATCTCCCCAAAAGGAAGTAATCATGAACCGTATAAAGTGAAACATCTCCCCAAAATACAGCTCTAAGATGGAATCACACTGAAAAACCATGGGAGTGAAATCTAGAATGTCCACAAGGATTATGATAGTCCACTCATTTGTTAAGCTACTAATCATAGTGTTTGCAAGGTCCTAAATCAAACTCTAAGCGGACCCCCCATGCTAATACCACACCACTTTGACCATGATTGATAAATCATCATACACAAACTACACACTGAACTCCTAAATCCCCATAGGAAAAACATTATCAAGACCAAAATAAAATTTCCCGAGAAAGCAGAAAACAAACTCACTGTAAATCATGATCCTGGGAAACAGAGAAAAGAATCCGGTTTGCCTTAAAGAACGAAATCCAAGATATTCCTTAATGACATCCCAAAAATGAAGCAAATCCATCAACATCACAATTCTATAATCTACCAACCAGGGAATCCCTCTATAGTTTCCAACTAACATCAAAAAATTGACACTTGACCTCAAAGTGTCAAAGGAAGACTTTTGGACACAAATACACCCAAACTATTGCAATCAATGAGACACCATCCAAAACAATGCACACCATCTCCATGTAGTGTCTATAGTGCCTGCCACTTACCAAAAAGGAAGCAACAAATAAATAGATTGTGTTCGGAAGAACATCACAACCAACTACCCAATAGCTTGCCAAGGCTTGACAACCATCCGCTTATGAAAAGATGTCTCTGTAACCAGCATGAAGATGTAAGGGCAACAATAATCAGTCTAAAAGCCCACTAAAAATATAGGAGATATGAATATGTTAGTAACTAAAGAGATATCTCCTATGATCAAAACATCTTTGCCAACCAACCACAGCCATAGAGTACTCAACTGCTTGTCTGATGCAGTCATCCAACTCATATTTAACCAAAGAACTGATGTCATCCATAGGCAAATCAGAAAGTGGATAGTAGTAGTAACACTGAAATTTTTCCCACAAGTAGAATCCTCAAAGTATCTCCACAATGTGTCACATAGAGTCATACCAACAAATACAGATTCCTCCACTCTTCTTGCTAAAAGAAAACTAATCCTTTGCAAGAGTTCTACAAGCTCATCACCAAAGGACCTCAAAGATTTGACATGCCTCCATTGTACCATTTTGATACAATCATCAAGACTTGTGAAACCCCTCATTGTTCCAACTCCAAGGATTTCTAAAAGATGACCCAACGCATGCAGAAGTTCACTATCTTGAATGATCACCGAGAGTAGGCAAGGAATTTTCCAAGTATAAGCATGTGTGATAAACAATGTGTTTTACCCAATCGACTCAAAAATGCTACGAAAACACCTTTAAGCAATCACCAACTGGAAATCCTCACTACCTTGACAAAGAGCAGAGTGCCAACTCCCCCGAATGAGAGTAACCCATGAAATGATATGATTGACCTGCAACGAAACAACAAGCTCCAAAATGAAAAATTGATCCATTATTTGTCAAGGAATCCTAAGAGTGGTCATACTATCATGTTGGCATTTTGATGATGTTTTGATTGTCATTGATGGACACACACTTTCTTGATGTATGAGTTATGCTCAACAGGTAATTGTTCCAACCGGTATTGTGTATTATTGAATGTATAGTCTTTAGACTATCGGTATTTTGTAGAAGATGGTTTACCGGTCACAGATTGACTGAAGATCCCAAGCGGTATGAAGACCCCAAGCGGTTCGAGGATCTCAAGCGGTACGAAGGACCCAAGCGGTACTTAACTTTTGATCAGAACACTATGATATTCCAGTCTTCATTTTTGACAACCGGTAATTGGTATATTGTATTAACCGGTATATATTTGTGATGAGTTACCAACCGGTATTATTGTAATGTGTGATGAGTTATCATCCACCGACACTTTGGCAGTGTGTTTGTGTCGTGTTACCAAATGTGTCTAGATGCACTATACCTAGGAACTTGTAGTCTAATTCTATTGGACCAACATGAAATCAGATTCCTTTATAAGGACATCATGTCTAAGGTTTGCATGTGTGAGATATAGAATAGAAAAGGTTATGTGCAATCATTGAAGAGAAGATTAGGTCTGTGTGAAGAGATAGAGTGTGGAGTTATTGAAGACTGAAATAATGCTTAAATGCATTAACAATTAGTTGTCAAGGATCTAATTAAGCATATTGTGCTAGCATCTAGATCATTCACTTGTTGATTACTAATATCTTTGACAAGTCTGAAACCCTTAATCGGGTAGGCACAGTAAATCCTTTGTAAATCCTCTAACAAGGTGGTTCACAACTGTGGATCTAAAATCCTTTAACAAGGTAGTCTTTAACATGACTTATCTCCTAACAGAGATCTAGATTCCTAATAGGATCTGTTCTGGTGAAGAACATTGTATGACCTTAACCAGTCTGGTTACTATTTTGCAGATAGTTACTTGTGAGTTTCTTCTCACTGTGGTTTTTTCCATTTGGGTTTCCACGTCAAATATCTTGTATTATGGTGATTGTGCTTTTGTGGGTGAATGCTTTGTTTTCTATTTGGTTTGCACTTATCTTAACCGGTTTATTAGTGAATTTGTTGCACCGGTTATCTGCTAAACTGTTTAAAGTATTGATTATAGTATTTTTTGGTATACTAATTCACCCCCCCTCTTAGTATTCATCAATTGGTATCAGAGCCAACCTTTCTATAAGTCTAACCACTTGGAAGGAGATATGGGAATATATAGTGTGAGGGAACTTACTCGTCGTCTCACTTAGACTAAGAGATCCTATGATGAACTAAAAGTCAAGTATAAAGCCTCTTTGGCCAAGAGAAGAGAGCATGATGAAAAACTGATGGAACTTACTAAAAATAGCTCTTCTGATGAAGCAGACATGGATGCCCTAGTTGAAGAAGTTGAAAAACTGAATGAATCAAAAGCCAACCTGAGAAGGGAGTTGGGAGGAATGACTATCAGAATATGTCAGGAGCTTGAGAATAGAAGGAAAGCTGAAGATTTGGTAAAAGACAAAGATCATGAGATTTCCAAGCTGAAGCAAGAAATCAGTACCCTTACCGGTCATCTCCAGGAGAGTAAAGTAGAAAAAGAAGAAATGCAAGGTGAACTAAACATGGCCATTTCTGAGAATGCAACCTTGATGGAATCTAATACTACTATTTCCAAGGAACTTACTGAGTCAAAGGAGATACTTGCCAAATTCAATCAAAGTACTACTAAGCTAGAGCAAAAGCTAGAATCGGCACAGCTAGTAAAGAATACCACTGGACTTGGTTTCTCTAGATATGAGGAAGGTGAGACCTCTGGAACAAAAGCTGAAGCATCAAAGAAGCAACCGACATCCAAAGGAAAAGGTAAGAAAAAATTTAAACCTGTTTGCTTTAATTGTCTCAAAGAAGGACATATTGCCAATGTGTGTAGAAGCAAGGCCTACAACAATTTTCCTTATTTTCAAAACAATATGCCTAGATCCAATAGATTCAATGGAAATTGTTATGCATGCAACAAGTTTGGGCATAGAGCATTTGAGTGCAGGTCGGTGTCAGTTGGTTATCAAGCGGCAACTAGTTGTAAAGCAACTTGTTTGATCTGTCGTGGTCGCGGTCACACTGCTGCAACATGCAGAAGGAAGAATGTAAGTATGAATAACAGACCATGGAGAACACCTGGAATGGTATGCTATCATTGCAACAAACCGGGACACACTGCCAGAACTTGCAAACTGAGAAAGAACCTATCGGGTGATATACTGATCACTCCAGAAGGGACGATTAATATTGAAACCGTTCAAACGTAAATGAATAAAACTTGGAAAAAGAAAACAGAAGAAGAGTCACAAGATGAACCTGCTTCTGCACCTAGTGTGGAAGTCTCTAAACTGACAAACTGAGCTTCAGAAAAGCTTAGGGGGAAAATATCGGTGAAATATTTCGGACCCCCAATTTATATCGATAAAGATATTTACCGTTATATGTTACCTATCAGTCGGCAAAAGATCTGAAGTGGTAAAAGGCAAAATTAGGGTTTGTGCTTTAGCGATGATGCATTTATTATGGTCGGTGAGAGTTTGTTTAAAAGGGTTTACATCATCATTTTCACTTGTCTATTTTTGAAAGAAGAATCTTCAAGAGAAGAGCCACCAAAGCAATTTGTTTGGTATTTGGAGAAATCATGTGTGAAATCTTGCAATCATCTTCAAGCAATCAGTGAAGAACACTAAGCGGTGAACTAGCAACTGAAGTGGTGTACTGTGCGCGATATTGGAAAACCTAAATTTTAGATTGTGAAGGTATTTTCCGAAATTCTTTCTTATCATTTGGTTATGGCTTCTGCATCACATTCTAGTTCTAGTGCACCTGAAGATACACCTGAGTTTCTTCAAAAGAAAATGAGATACAATGCCCTATCTCAAATTCCTGTCGGAGTTATTGTCGAGGGAGATATTTTAGGGTATATAGACTATAAGCTAGAAGACCTAGGATCCCTAGTAATTCACTCCTAGCTAAGTTTGTCCTGTGGAGATGACAAAAAGATCAAACTAGAGTATAGCATCCTCGAAAAGATGAAACTACACAATGCAATATACTTTCTGGAAGAATTTACAGAAGAACATATTCGCATTATCCTCAGCAGAGTGCATGGTGACAAGATGTATCTTGAGCGGACCCATGACATCACACTGGATTCTGCAATGTTGGAGAAGTACCAGTTCTACAGAAGGTCACCAAAACTAAAATGACACAGCTCACCGGTTTTGTAAGTGACCAACGGGAAATGACCATCAACACCATTTTTGATGATCTAGTAAAATATACTTGCATGGTGATTGGTTACAGGATATTTTATGCCAGCGGAATGAATTATGTCCCTATTGCTACGGTGAATGCTGCTTACTGGATGATAAGGAAGATACTAAATATGACCTATGTACCTACTTACAGAAGCAATTGTTGGTGAATCTGAAATCCATCAAATAGGACAAATCACTGAGGTTCAAGTTTGGCCAACTTCTGGTCAGTCTATTCTTCTATTTTCAAGGTTATTTCCCTGGAGTAGGTGATGTTCAATGGTCTATTGACCTACCGGTTTCCAGACAGATTAAGGAGAGTCTACAAGTAGTGGGAATTGCATATCTCAAGGTTCTAGGTAAGTATTTTGATGAATTCAAACGAAAGATGAGCCAGAGAATGAGGATATCTGATGATATTGTGAAGAAGTATGAAGATGACATCTGCTTCACAATAAGGACAGGTGAATGCATAATGGAAGTAGTGGAACCTAGAAAGGAAGTAGTTGGCCCTATGGGGTATGAAGTGGTGAATGACATATTGATCGGGTATGCCTCTACCCTACTTGCCTCACCACTGGATGCAAAGAAGAAAAGAACCGGTACCTACTTGGAGAGGATCACACCGATTGAGGAACCAAAGCAGAAAAAGGGCAAAGCAGTGCCATCGGTATCTGTACCGGTTACATCTGCCAGTCTGAAAGTGACCAAGCGGTCACTAGCCAAAAAGAAACCTGAGATTATTTTGGCAAAAGTATTTGAGAGGAAGCGGAAATCTAGGAATCACTCACCGGAGTCAAAGGACACTGAACCAGAGATTCAAATAAAGAAGACAAGGCAATCAAGCAAAAAGTCAAATTCTACCGGTAATGTACTAGCAACTTCTGCACCGGTAAATATAGATATTTCTTCTTATAAACCAATGACACATTGTCAGAGGACAATAAAGAATATTAGGAGGAAAGTGCTTGATGATTTAAAGGAATATTTTCATGACTTTAATGATAGTGAGAAAGAGGAGGTAGAATGGGAGGTCATTAAATATTTATGTGTTAATGATCGGTCACTTTTTGAGATTAAATCGGTTACTCCAAATTGTTTGTATAATTCTTTGGATAATAAATGGCGCATTGCCATTGAGAGAGAACAAGAGATCAGGGAGAAAAAATTTGCACAATACTTTCTTGATGCTTCAAATTTTGAGTTATTTGAAATTATGGATAAGAACAAAGGCATCTTCTTTATGAGAAGGAGGCGACTCAGGTTACTAGAAGGTAAAACTTCTGAAGTAGAAAAGGATACACACATACATGTTAAAGTTGTTGTCAATATGCACCGAGTATCTGAAGCCGCTAGGCAGGCTGACCAAGCACCTGACCTATCCTCAGACAAATCGGATGAGGTATTTGACAGTCAAGGTGAAAGAGTGACATAACAAATTGACCCTATTGATGTTGATGCATTAGATAATGAGGATGTCACTCCTGACAAAGAAAAAGCTGAGAAAGATAAAAAGGACAAAGAGAAAGCAAAGAAAGAACAAGAGGAAAAAGCAAAGAGAGAAGAAGATAAGAGAAAAGAAGAAGAGAAGAAGAGAGAAGAAGATAAGAAAAAAGAAGAAGAGAAGAAGAGAGAAGAAGATAAGAGAAAAGAAGAAGAGAAGAAGAAAGAAGAAGACAAGAGGAAGGAAGAAGAAAGGAAGAAGGAGGAAGAGAAGAAAAAGAAGGAAGAGGATAAGAAAAAGGAAGAAATGGAGAAGAAACAAGAAGAGGAGAAAAAGAAAGAGTCAGAGAAGAGGAAAGAAGAAGAAAAGAAAAGAGTGGAAGAAGAGAAGGAAGCAGAAAAGAGAAAACAAGCGGAGCTCAAGACCAAAGAAGGAGGGCAGACTCCTAAGGCAACCGGTGATCAAACCAAGTAGGTTGATTCCACCAGTCCTATTGATCTAACTCTTGCATGTCTGACTCAATCAACAGATGAATCTGAGCTACTTCGAGGCATCAAACTTGCACAGGAGAGACTGAAAGAATTACGAAAGAAGAAAGAACAGGATGTCATACAAGTTGCAGTTGACACCCTTACCAGTCTAATTCTTGGTACTAACCTCCCTAGTACCGACTCCTCTCTATCCAAGCTCAAACTTCTTTGTACCATAGTAGAGGACCAGGTACAATGCTTGGAAGATGTTGCTCAAGCAATTGCAAGAAATAACCATGAAAAGGCACTCAATATTGCCTTAGTCAAGCAAATGGATGAACTCAGGACACAACTACTGAAGCCGTAGAATGATATCAGTGTTGCTATGGGTGAGGATAAATTACTTTTGAGTAAAATCTGCCAACCCCATCTATTTTGTGAAGATGTGTTCAAACAGAAAGCTCAACTCCAATCAGAGTTACAGGAATATATCAACAACTTCAAGATGCCCTATGATTTATTCATTGCCTATGAACAAATTGTTCATCATTTTCAGCATCAGGCTGCCAAGATGGACTTAGAGATCAGCAACCAGACTCAAGATTTGCAAGAGCTTCAACTGCTCCTATTGCCAAAACTGCAGGTTCTTTAGATATGTTTTCTCAACTTGGAAGCCATCACGGTAACTCAAGAGCTGAGTACCATCAATGCAATGGAATAACTGGCATTCCAGATGAAGACTGAAAGTGAGGTTGCTACCTCATTACTTGAGTCATGGATATTGGACATGAAAACTTTTGTGCAGAACTTTAAATCTGTTTTTGAGAAATTTCATTCCTTATTGTCATGAACATCTACTCTATTTTGTTGTATAAGGAAAAAGGGGTTACTTTGCATTAGTTTGTCATTGTTGGCAAAGGGGGGTAGTGTACATTAAAATTTTGGTGAATGTTACCATTTCATGCACTTACTTGTAATTTTTGCATAAGGGGTAGTGTATATGCTTAGGGGGAGTAATTTTGATTGTAGCATCTTTTGTGTTATTGTTGTAAAGCACTTAGATGTCAAAATTTTCCTAAGTGTTGCCATCAATGCCAAAGGCGGAGATTGTTGGCATTTTGATGATGTTTTGATTGTCATTCATGGACACACACTTTCTTGATGTATGAGTTATGCTCAACCGGTAATTGTTCCAACCGGTATTGTGTATTATTGAATTTATAGTCTTTAGACTATCAGTATTTTGCAGAAGATGGTTTACCAGTCATAGATTGACTGTAGATCCCAAGCAGTATGAAGACCCCAAGCGGTTCGATGATCTCAAGCGGTACGAAGGACCCAAGTGGTAGTTAACTTTTGATCGGAGCACTATGATATTCTAGTCTTCATTTTTGACAACCAGTAATCGATATATTGTATTAACCGGTATATATCTATGATGAGTTACCAACCGGTATTATTGTAATTTGTGATGAGTTATCATCCACCGACACTTTGGCGGTGTGTTTGTGTCGTGTTGCCAAATGTGTCTAGATGCACTATACCTAGGAACTTGTAGTCTAATTCTATTGGACCGACATGAAATCAAATTCCTTTATAAGGACATCATGTCTAGGGTTTGCATGTGTGAGATATAGAATAGAAAAGGTTATGTGTGATCATTGAAGAGAAGATTAGGTCTGTGTGAAGTGATAGAGTGTGGAGATATTGAAGACTGAAGTAATGCTGAAATGCATTAATAATGAGTTGTCAAGGATCTAATTAATCATATTGTGCTAGCATCTAGATCATTCACTTGTTGATTACTAATATCTTTGACAAGTCTGAAACCCTTAACCGGGTAGGCCCAACAAAGCCCTTGTAAATCCTCTAACAATGTGGTTCACAACTCTGGATCTAAAATCCTTTAACAAGGTACTCTTTAACATGACTTATCTCCTTACAAAGATCTAGATTCCTAACAAGATCTGTTCTGGTGAAGAACATTGTATGACCTTAACCAGTCTAGTTACTAATCTGCAGATAGTTACTTGTGAGTTTCTGCTCACCGTGGTTTTTCCCATTTGGGTTTCCACATCAAATATCTTGTGTTATGGTGATTGTGATTTTGTGGGTGAATGCTTTGTTTTCTATTTGGTTTGCACTTATCTTAACCAGTTCATTAGTGAATCTGTTGCACCGGTTATCTACTAAATTGTTTAAAAGATTGATTATAGTATTTTTTGGTATACTAATTCACCCCCCCTCTTAGTATTCATCATATCACTGCTCCAATCTCTTCTTAAAATCTCTCTCTAATCCATTTGTAAATAAATAAGTGGATTTGCAAAATGGCTGGTAAGAAATGGATTACCATTATCAATACTGAAATTTAGATCATCATCCCTCCAACACTCACTCCAACCATCCACAATGAGCTCCATCATTTCTTGTTGAAAATCCAAAGCATGTATATCCAGCCAAGAATGATTTCTAGCTTTCATAGAAAGGTGCACAACATAACTCCAAGTGCCTTCCCAAACAAAATACACATCATGGAATTTTGTGACTTCTTTGTTAATCCCTTGTAGCCTATCCATGAAAGCATCCAAAATTGAAGCGCAAGGAGCAATAGTAGTCTTAAAATCCAATCCCAAAGAAAGACTAGTATGATATATAACATCACTCAATGCAAAGGATTAATTGTCAAGTATGTTGATACCATATTTATGTCCTACTTTACCCAAATGCGCATAAGATACAAGCAAGAAACTACCTTTACTTAGGACTGTTCTGAAATTTCCAGCAAGCTCAAGAATAAGTTTTGGAACCCTTTCAAAATCTAAAATACTGAAGTCTCAAAGAATCAATATATCCCATGAAGAAGCTATGTGTCCTAATGTCATAACACTCCTTACAAACTCCCCAACTGTCTCCTTGTTTGCATATGTCATATCCAGTGGTCTCCCATGAGAGTAACCAATCATCTCATAATGTGAACTCAAATTATTAGCAGGCTGAAAATCATACTCCAGCTCAGGTTCTGAATCTTCTCCTAGATCCCATACCTTGATATTTTCACCAAGTGAAGCACTACAACTAAGAGTTGTTCCATCATCCAACTAAAAAAGTGAATTTTCATATGTCTTCTCTACACCCACCTCAAACAATGGGTTATTATTGAACACGAAAAAACGATTCTTCCTGTCATGTTTATGCAAATTAAGAGAATTGCAGGTACAATGAAAATCAGAAACAAAACTATTATATCTTTCATCAATGACTCCAAGGTTGTCCCAAGTCTCTTGTGCATCCTCATTATCATTTTCAATAGTATTTGGTGGATCCAAAATCATCCAAGTTCCTAAACTTCTGTTCAAAGTCAGCCCTGTGCAAAGATAAATTAAATTTTATTTCAAGATCTTCATCACAATCATTAATACTATCCCCCATACTTGCATTATGGTCTTCATCACAATTAAAATATAATTCATCTTGTGTAGGATCTCCATCATACTTAGGTGCCAACACGCCCGGATCCCATGTGACAAAAGGTTGATTGATTTGTTCAAAAATTAAAGTTCTTGTTGTCCTCCTCATGAGTGGTTACCTTTATGAGAGAGTCACTCCCAGGCTTACTAGTATTGATGTCTTCGTAAATACTCCTCTCCAAAGGTTGTGTATGATCATCCTACCTATATCTACTTGACCCATCATCAATGGAAATATCTGAACTCAATTCCATGCCTACTATTTTTTCTTTCCCTTCATACACAAACTCATCCACAATATTTGCATGCATGTCCAAACAGTCTTCTTGAAAGTTGGTCACATAATCTTTATCAACCAAGGCACTATCTCCACTCAAATGATCTACTATTAAACTCTTTTCATTTTCTTGCTTCTCATTCTTTCTTTCACTAGAAGAATCTTTTTTAGATTTCTTCTTATCACCAAATAGAGACTTTAGCCATCAGGATGCTCACGTACTTCCTTACACAATTGTTTCAAAGTGTCGCCATAATCTTGCCAAATCTCAGTATAGCTTTGATAACTTTGCTTCTTCATTCAACCCTTCTAATAGTTGCTCCTCAAAAGTCTTAATATTGTGAATGGTCCCCTCAGGATGGCAGGATACACTTGATCAGATACCACTGTAAAGAACCCCTATGAGTTCTAACCCAAAATTTGCATCATAAACCTTGCAAACGTAGCATTGACATTCCAACAAATACTTGTTAGTGGCCACAGACTGTAATATTCACCATTTCACTAAATCTGATTCAACATTTGATACAAACAAAGAGTATTGTTCATGCACTTAATCAAACACTCGACTGATCATTTTTTTCAGAATCACACATTGAATCCTCAGAGGCATTATGGTGAACACTAATCAGATCTCCCTATGCAACATGCATTGAAACTTCATCACAATTTATCAGTCACTATGTTCAGACATTTGGTCAAACAGTAGGCATTCATTAAAAAACTCTGAGCAATTCATCAAACAATTGTATTATCTAATCATTCTCATCTCATGAAATGTATTACAAAGATATAAAATCAAACACTTTGCATGAAGACCTTATCGACAAATAAATCACAGTTCAATACTCATATTCAACCTTATGAATTTCACTGTAAACCCCTGTCTATACTGTCCTCAAATTTTTTAGTTGTCTCTTAGGCATTTCGTGAATCAGTATGTGTGTAGGGTTTGAGCTATAATTTCTGAGTTCTTATCAGTCTGATTTATGATTGAGTTTTGGTGTCAATCTTCATATAAGCCTCTCAGGTTCACAAATATACATTTAAACAAACACATTGTAGATGAATCTACTAATCCACTCAATTTGCTAGATGGTTACATAGCTGAATGTTCCAAAATTTACTCTCACATTATAACAAATATATTGCATACAGTCCCAAACAACTAGAGATAACATCATCTCTTCTTATACTAACATTGAAGCAAACTCATAACATGAAACCTAACATTCAGTCCTTATTCCTTATTGAGAAATTTGTCAAACAATTGGTACACCTAGTCACTGCATTGTAGACCTGTTTGGTTGCTCCCAGTTGTTGTTATGGCTCCTTTATGCTAGCACAGAAGACCACAATCACTTCGAGACTCGTATGATTCAGTTATGATATGTTCTATGACTGTTGTAGAACCTACACTGGGTTCATGGACCTGTATGGCAATCTCTAGTCATGCACATCACCTTAGTGTGATTCCCAAACAATACAACACTACTGCAAGGAGTCCCAAACATGTACGACAGTCTTGAAACTCAATGCTCAACACACCTTTATTCACTACTATTGAAGATGATCCACATTACTGTAGCAGTTCACTGTTCACACTACTGTAGAAAATCACTATTCACGTTACTATAGCGAATTATTATTCACACCACTGTAGTAATTCACTATTCACTGTACATAATAATCTTCCCATTGCTTTCTTATTTTTTAAAAATTTCCTAGACCTGGTCTTTCATAGGCATGATAAATATCACAATTAAGGAGCTACGTCCTCAAATGCCATTAAAACTCTAGAGAATATCTCCAGAAAAACAAACTCCTAGAAAACTCAATTACCAAGGTGTCCTCTTCAACATTAAAGCTCTCATTTATAAATTGGTATTGGAATGATTCCCAATGTATGACAAATGTGGGATTAAACAAGTTATAATAAAATAATATTATCCCCCTTATGTCTCCTCATTAAAGGGAACTTTTAATTTTTCCCTTTAAACATTAGTCCTAGCATTAATAAAACACTAAAGTTAAATATTTAAATTTAACTTTAAAAACTTTAAATGTAATCACCCAATTAATTAATGGCTCATTAAATTTACAAACCTGATGACAAATATTGATCCATAAATACTGGCAATATAAAATGCATCAAATATTTCCTGCCACTGAGCCACAACTGACTTACTATAATTAGTAAGTATCTGGAAACCTTGCTAAAACAACTCCGATTGGCCTAAAACTAAAATTGTCTACGCTAAATCCCTCTCTAATCCCTATAAATTCCAAGTTAACCCTTGGGACCAAGGCAAAAAGGGCTAATGACACATCATCTAATGTCAGGCTAAAATAGGGACATTACAGGTTCACTTTAGTGGTTTTCCTCTCATGCCCCTGATTCATGACTAATTGTGCTTGTTTATGGTAAAAATGGAAACAAAAATATTGAAAGGCTAAATAGATTCAACCACAAAAACCCTAGCCTAACAACAACAAATATCCACCATAACATATGAAGATTACCTAAGACAATGCAAATCAAATAAAATCACAAAGATTATACCATCACATATCCAATAGGGTTTGGATCTCCATTCTTCCTATCTCCATTGATCTTGCTTGATATATTTGCTCTGAGATTTTATGTGTGCACAAGAGCTCAACAAAGAACGAAAATGTGGTTGTAAGTAGGCTTGATTGCATATGAAAGTTCGAATGCTAGAAGGCTTGATTAGGATTGATAATGAAGGAAACATCTCCTTATATAGAAGACACTATAAGAAATAGAGGGATGAGATTGAGAGGTGTAAAAGATAGATGGTTGGCTAGGATTAAAGGGTAGGTAAAAGAAATAAGAAAATAATGAGAGGGTAGGTAGTGTAGGAATTAAGAGATGAATGACATGTGTCATAAATGGAAAAGGCTAATGAATTAATTAAATAAATAAAGATTTATTTAATTAATAGAAGAAGTGTGATCAATTAAATAAATAAAAGTTTATTTAATTTAGGAAAGAGATTATTTAAATAAATAAATGTATTTATTTAAATGAGAAATAAAGATAGAAGAGGATAAATGAATTAATTAAATAAATAAATATTTATTCAATTAATAAAATAATTAGGCTTAAAATAATTAAATAAATAAATATATTTATTTAATTAGACAGGACAATTTTAGGAGTCTACATTTCGCCCCTCTTTGAGACAATGTAGCTTGTCGTGTTGTTTCAAAGAAGATAAGATGAACTGATACAAAGTTGCCCCAAGATGGGAACGATATGCCCCCTCGAGAGATTGGATGAAAATGTCTGAAAAGATCGCAGACAATCTATCAATAAGAAAGAAAGGCTAGAATCGACTGACAAGATAGGATAGAGTGACAGAGTCACAAGATAAAGAAGACTGACTCGGGAGACTAGGGCTAGCGTAGTCTATAAGATAGAGTACGGGGGCAAACATCCTCATTGTCATCCACACACCTAAGAGATCAGAGTGCAGAGAGAGCAGAGATCAGTCAGCAATGATGGCATTGGTTCACAGATTCGATTGTGTTCTTCGATATCAAAAGCCAACAGATGCAGGAGAGATGGTGAGTGCCACAAAACCTCCTTGTACTTTGTTGCATTAATTGTTGTCATAAATGCATGTCAGGTATTACAATAAATGCGCTCTAGGTAGGTCTAGAAAAATGTCAAGTGGAGGGAAAAATGCCAAGGCATGTCTGTGTTGGTGCCAGGCGCGTCTGGGTAGGCTAGGCGCGTCTGTGTTTGTGCTAGGTGCGTCTATGAGTTCTGTAGCATTTATTTTAGATGCGAGCGTGTCTGTGTCTTGCAAGCGCATTTATGCGGGATAGGCACATTTGTGAAGTATGTAAGCATGTTTGCGTCATGAATGCATGTTTATGTCTTCAAGATCGAATTGGGAGTTCTGTGATAAACATACGATGTCGATTGGATAGGCAGTTGAGAGGATACACTCAAGCAGGTCCTCTAGGGAAGACTAGAATAATAGATAAGGCTAAGATTTACAATTCTGTGATAGAACATACGTTGCCAATTAGGAAACTACTCAAGAGGATACACTCAAGAAGAGGCCCTAGGATAGGATAGATCGAGGCACTTTGTGATGAAAAGGGAGTACCAGAGCAATTGACAATTCTATGATAGAACATGTATGTTGTCAATTGGATTAGGCTGAAATTGACAATTCTATGATAGAACATACATTGCCAATTAGAAAAACTACTCGAGAGGATACACTCAAGAAGAGACCCCAAGATAGGATAGAGAGAGGCACTTTGTGATGAACAGGGAGTACCAAATAAATTGACAGTTATGTGATAGAACATACGTTGTCAACTAGATAAGCTACTCAAGAGGATACACTCAAGCAGGTGCCCTAAAAGATAGTATCAAAGTAACACTTTGTGATGAATAGGGAATGCCACTAGGATAAAAAGAAACACTTTGTGATGAACAGGGAGTACCACTAGGATAGGAAGCATCACTTTGTGATGAACAGGGAATGCCACTAGGATAGGAAGAAGCACTTTGTGATGAATATGGAATTCCACTTGGATAAAAAGAAGTACTTTGTGATGAACAAGGAGTAACACTAGGCTAGAGTGCCATATGATAGATATAAGCACTAGGATAAAAAGCAACACTTTGTGATGAACAGGGAATGCCACTAGGATTGACATAGTTGATTTGCTTGACTACAGGAGGAGCTACCTATGTTGGAGTCATGAGAGAGATTCTCGTCGACTCAGAGTTTACGAGCAAAGCTGACACTCAAGGATAGAGCAGTAGTTTAGGCTATGGGCTTGCTATATATTTTGTATGTGCCTGAGTTTCGGATGAAAATGGGATTGCTAACTACATTAGCTAAGAGATGGCACTTAGAGACATGCACTTTTCATTTGTCGATGGGTTAGATGACAGTCACCTTGGAGGATGTATATAGGATACTGAGGATACCAATCGATGGGGAGTTAGTTCCTTATGATTGAGAGGGAGACATATATGCACTGAGACGAGTGTTTCAGGATCTAGGATTGGAGATGAGGGAAAGACATGTGGCCTGGGAAACCATGATAGCTACATGATTGGCACTACCAATGGTACTGGCAGGAGTTATCAATGTGTTCCTCTGTCTGGATAGGCTGACATGAGGGTTGGCTGTGGGATGGGGGAGGACTCTGGAGACATTGGTGACTGAGCACACCAGATTTGCATGGGGAACACTAAGTGGGAGAGAGATTAGGTTATTCAGCACTATATGAAGGTTGAGACAACACTGAGGGTAGGCAGGTAGGCAGCAGAGGACACAGGGATCGGATATGCCTATGTTCTGCAGGCAAAGGAGGAGATAGCCTACTGGAGAGACCTGTACTATGGAGTGGTGCCACCAGATCAGTGGGCTAGGAGCTTCCAAAGACCATCGCTAGACTATGATGACCACTGGAGGGAGAGACAGGAGATAGGCATCTAGCGGTGGGGTAATGAGTCCTCCACCACCACTAGATAGAGGGGGTAGGAGATATGATCCTGGGGCAAGTCCTTCTAGGGCTCAGACTTCATTGAGGCTAGCCAGCTCTAAGGGAGGGAGTTCATCATAGCCTTAGAGGGCTCCCTATGTATCAGTTTTTGTACCATTTTTGTATGATGATGTAGACACCTTCGGGTGATTGTGTAGCCATATGTATTTTGACATCATTGTATCATGACACTTATTATTTTTGAGATATATATATATATATATATATATATATATATATATATATATATATATATATATATATATATGAGATGATTCATCCTTGCGGCAAATATATGCATGTGTACCTATGTGATGTTGGTTCTATGTGATGCTTATGATATGGATGCAAATATGTACATGAGGAAATGCAATATTTTTTTGTTCTTTTATGTTTTTAAATGTTATGCCAATGTGAATGTATGAAATGTAGATGAATATGATAATGCAAATAACTATTTACATGATGAGAATGTAAAATGTGCTAACATGTGTTGTGTGTACGATGTGATGCAATTGTGATATCGATATGTATGTATGAAATGCTTAATATGTGGTAGTACATGTCCAAACTACATGAGATGCAAATATTTTTGGTGTGTCATTGTACTCAGTCATGTGATAGAAGGCTACACAGACTCAGGAAGGACAATGGAGGTCAATCAAGAAAGGGGGATGGAAGATAGAAGATATGAAAGTCAAAGAGCTTCTTGTGCATTATCATCATTGAGCTTTATTATGGCAAAATAGGTTATGACAATCAAGGTATATGTTCGACCCAAGAAGTCATTATACCCGTTTGCATGGAGATCAAACAGTCGCAAACAAGGAATGCCCCATTTCACACTAGACTCACAGTGTCCTCATATCCTTGGACAAGTCATAGAATTACTAAGAGACAATCCACAGACAACAAAGAAAAATAGGTGATGATATCCCATCCTTGCCTTTCTAGTCAAAGACATCCTAGAGATAAAATCTCTAGTCAGAGACATCCCAGAAAAGCTAAAATACATGTCACCAAAAGATAAAATCAAAAGAAAACCAAGACTCGACACCAACATCCACTGTAGTCCTCAAGTTTAGTGTCTCTTGTCACTTGTATAAGTCTATTTGATTGTGGTCACAATGTGTACTTTCAAAAAAGGATAGATAGCACTGAACCATAATGTTATCTGAGTCTGTTGAAAGATTTGATTTGTTAAAGCCAATTGTTGTTGCTTGTGTCTCATCTGAAACTGACTAAATCCATGAAACTGATACTTTATTGCGAAGAAGACAAAACTTAATTGCGGATCTGGCGATGCAAGTGTTTCTTTTATTGTGGATTGTGCGCGGATAGACTGAAGAAAATTGGAAGAGACTGTACTCCTCGAAACATGTGATGCTCTTAGTTCCACACCCATCACTAGACGTAGGATTTGCCTTAGCCACAGAAAGGAGTTGATTCCTTATGGATGGAAAGGGTGAAAAGGAAGGAGTATTATGAATGGCTAACCAATCTTAGGTAACAAGCCATGATGGGAATGGGTAAGTTTATTATGAATGGATAGGATGTGAGTGTGAGAAAAGTGAAACAATGAAATAGAATCCTGAAAGAGGGAGGAGCAATGTCTCTACACATGGCATCGGTGACCTGGTTTTCACCATGGTACTTGCCTAAGGCACCACCGAAGTGGTTTTCACCGTTGAACGAATTTATTTCTCTTTACTTTTTTTTTTTTTTCTCATTTTTTTTTTTAAATTTTTTTGTCACAAAGCACCTATTTGCCAGGTTTTCACCAAGTAACGATTTTTTATTTTATGATTTTTTTGTATTTTTGAATTAGGATACTATGAAGAGCTATGTGTAAAACTTGCGAAGGTGCATGTTGTTGATGGGATCCTCCAAAGGTTCGCCCTCTAGGATTGAGAGTTGATATGCACCGGATCCGTAGGCTGCTGCAATGATGTAAGGACCAAGCCAGTTTGGTTCAAACTTGCCCTTCTTCTCTCTTTCTTGCTAATTTCTTGGATTCTCTTTGAGAACTAGATCACCTAACTCGAATGTGCGAGGATTTACATTATGATTGTAGCTACATTGTTCCTTGACTGAATGATGTGTAGCTCGAGTGACTGTCTTCCTTGATAAAGGAATTGAGATAGAATTACTAGTGTGTGGACTACACAGGCCCATATGCGTGTCACCTAAAGAAGTTTGGGCATCCTTGATAACAATGTCCCTCAAGGAAGCTCCATTAAAGGTCCATGATGTATCACCATAAGGGAATGGATGTGTGAAACAAGTGGATGAGTTATGAAGGCTTATGATTGCGAAAATAATTGAAAGTAGGATAGCATGATGGAGACTTAGGATCAGCAAGTATGTTTTTTGACTTGAAATTGTAGAAATTTTGCCCCCAGTTATTTTGATATTAGGGGAGCTCAGCTCTTGTTCTTTTTTCTTCATAATATTTTTATCCTTGACCTTGATTTGTGCAGAGTCCAATAGCTTCTGATTTTGATTTGGACTAAAGGACTTTTCTTTATTTTTTACTTTTAGATTTTTCTTTTCAAATCTTAATTTGTGATCCCTAATGAATAAGGACTTTTGTAATTCTTGTTGATCCAACTCTAGGAGAGGAGTGGAAATGGAATGAGTGGATGAAATGGTAAGGCTATGTGATTTATCAAGAGGGTTGGCGATACTCTTAATATATTCTTCGCTGGAACCACTCTTAGGACTATTGATATCAAGAGTTGTTTCCACCACTAGAGGAGATTTGCATTCAGACTTAGTAGCCACAACACTAGGTGGTTCATACCCAATTCCTTGGCATTACAAATTGTTTATAGATTGTTCTTGTTGACTAAATACCTTAGGAGATAGTGGGAGTTGATCAACATGAAAGATATACTCACCACATCCCGTCTTTAATCTTGAACTTTTCTTTGATCTTTGTTTGTTTGGATGTAGAAACTTTCAAGGATTCTAGATCCATATATGTTGATGAAGGAACAACCTCTCGATTGATTGGGATTGTTATTTCTGATCTAGGTCGCAGATTGTTCCAATATATGAATGGATTTGGATCAGCTTTGACGATCACTTTAACTCCATTGTGTGGAAACTTGATACATTGATGATATGTAGATGGAACAGCTCTCATTTCATGAATCCATGGGCATCCCAAGAGTATGTTGTATGTAAGATCTAATTATAGGACTTGAAAAACTACATCCTTTGTAACCGGCCCTACTTTGAGAGGTAAGGTGACTGTGCTCTTGGATGAGCGTTCTTCATCATCATATGCCTTGATGGTAATTTTGTTTGTAGCATTCACAACTTTATCAGAATATACCAATTGTATTATTGTTTTCAAAGTACATATATTGAGACCATCTCCTCCATCTATCAGGACTCATTTTATTCGATGTTTGTGTAGGAAGGCTTCAATGTGTAAAGGTGCATTATGTGGTTGGCTCACAGAGGCATCATCAACTTCTTTGAATGTAAGGGAGTGTAGAACGGAAAGGTATCCCACCATGGCTTGAAACTGGTCCATATTCAAATCAGTGGGGATGGAAGTGTCTCTCAAAGTTTTGTCAAGAATGGCTTTATGTGCGAGAGATCTGCGTAAAATTTCAAAGATGGAGATAAGCGTGGGTGTTTTCCCTAACTGTTCTACAAGGTCATACTTAGGTTTGGTTGTTGAGGAAGTGGTACTTTTAGCTGGAGCACCTTTCAAAGTGAATTTACCTTGACGAGTTGTAACATTACATTCAGAGGTGGGTTCAGAAGAAGGTCCAATGCCTTTTAGGACAACCTTGGGTCTTTGGGTAAAATTTTCAAGTGTTTTGTCCTTTATGATAATGGTAGAGACATAATTGTCCATCAAAATGTGATTGAGAGCTGCATCATAGTTATAGGATGTTCTGGTATAGTTGGTTTGGTCATCTGTGGCTTTTTCTTTTCCCTTGTCATGTTTCAGGAATGGTTCTTTAAACATTTCATGTTCTTGGTTAGATGAGTGTCCCTTGATCTAAATGTCACCTCTATCAATAAGATCTTGTATAATGTTCTTCAAATGATGACAATTTCATGTTTTATGTCCTTTTCTCTTGTGATATTCACAGTATTCATCATCATTCCACCAATTTGGTTTGACCTTTGGCTCATATGAAGGCGTATCTAGAATTATTATTATTTTGTTTGCCACTAGCTTCTTGAAAGCTGACTCAAGTGGTTCTCCCAATGGGGTGTATTTCCTTCATGGTTTTGAAGTTGTTTGAGTATTCACTTGATTGTTTGTAGAGCTTGATCCAGAAAAAAATGATTTTGAGTCGTATTGTATTGGCATCAACAACACCATCATTGACTGTGTTCTTGGTTTTATTCCAAAATCTTGGCTTGTCTTTTCCTTTAAAGTCCTCTTTGTTTTTTTTGAATATTTTGAAGATGCCTTGCTCAATTAGGACCTTCTTTGTTGCTAAGCCTTTTTCAATGACGTCCTTGAAGGTGGACAAACAAGATTTTCTCAAGTCATAACAAATGTCTTTGTTGACATTTTGGGTGAACATCTCTACCATTTGTTTTTGTGGAATTTCACAAGAGCATCTGCTGGCTAGATTCCTTCATCTTTGTAAAAATGATGAAAAAGACTGTCCATCCTTTTGCTTGGTGTTGCACA
This sequence comes from Cryptomeria japonica, assembly GCF_030272615.1. Classification (NCBI taxonomy): domain Eukaryota; kingdom Viridiplantae; phylum Streptophyta; class Pinopsida; order Cupressales; family Cupressaceae; genus Cryptomeria; species Cryptomeria japonica. The sequence goes on from NC_081405.1 coordinate 582,664,903, forward strand.
AAGTAGTGACTGATATGTTTGTCTCTATGTTGTATGAGAAATGTTGGATAAATGCCTCTTCTAAGTCACTCCATGACGTGATTCCAGGTGTGAGTTGGGAAAACCATTCCATAGCTTGATCACCTAAGCTCTATGGGAATAATCTCATCAAATATGTGTCTTATGTTGCTACCTCAATGCAAGCTATGAAAAACGGTCTTATATGTGCCTTAGGATCCCCTTTTCCTCTATATTTATCAGGCTTAGGTGTCACAAAGTGTGTAAGAAATGGAGGCTTTGGAATGCTTTTGTCAAATGGATAGGGACATATGTCTCTCATTGTGTAAGTTGGCTTCCGTGTATTTATGTCCATTTTCTTTTGTAAGTCCTTAATTTATTGTTCCAAATTGTTCTTGGGTGGATATCGACTTCTTGGACCATACCCCATGCCTGAACCACTGGGTGGAGGAGCATGTTGCATATATGGATGGTATTGATCATACACATGTTCATATGAAGGAAGTTTATAGTGATGTTGCGTATAAAGACCCTTGGTATAGAGTCATGTGTTAGAGTAATCAGGTCTTTACTTGATTAATTAAACAATATTTTTTTAATTCTTTAAGTTCCCTATTATCTCTTTTTACACTTAAGCTAACATTAGGTGCATAATAATTAATTCTTTTATTAATTATTATGTGCAAGCCTAGGTTTTCCCTTTTAGGGTTTCTTGACCTATTAGAGGTTTTTTTTTTCTTTTCCTTGTATCATTATTACATTACACATTTTGTGAATATTGAGCTCTCATCTTTTTGAGCATATTTTCTGTGTATTGCTTTTTTGTTATTTGTTTTCTTGGTTCTCCTTGTAACAGGTTATTCAGCTTGCAAAGATCTTTAGGCTCCTATGGTGTTGTATTTCTCAACTCTCACATCATGATGAGGAATGGAATATTTGTTTTGTCCATGTATACCATACTCTACATGCATGTCGTGAGTTTGCTCTAATGTGTTTCCCCCAAATTTGATGCGGGGTTTCCTTGTGTCCAAATTTTGACCATGCCTTTGGATATCCAATTGCTTTGATGGTTGGTCCTTAGCATTGCTATGTGATTGAGTATATTTTTCTCCATAAGACTTCCATAATGGTCTGCGAAGGTGAGTATCATATGCTTGACCATGTGTATGTGGGACCTCAGGTTTTTGAAACAAAGATGATGGTGATTCAGGCACCATATGTGGTCCTCTATTGCCTCCACTATTAGGCCTCCTTTGATCCATGTTGAGGTGAGGTTGTTGCAAAGGTCGATGTTCCATTATTTGAGACATATCAAAATCATGAGGTATCTTGGTTCCACTTTGTGCCATCACTTGTAAGAAATATTGTCTATCTCTTCTCATGATTTCCTCAACCAATCTATTAAAATGGGGATCCATGATGGAGTCTTCCACTTCTACTGAATGTACGAAAAAGTTGTCCATATTGTCATTGTGTGTATCATTGTTGTTTGTAGTGTCTATGTGCTCAACATTTGGAATATTTCTATAGGTATCCATGTCAGGTAATGTGGTATGATCAGAATTGAAAAAGACCTCATTGTCATACTCATAGGCACTCATTTTTGCAGACTCTTGAGCCTCTTTAGTTTCTCCCCTAGATTTTTGGGAACGGGTTTCAACCATGAACTAGTTCTTGACCAATATGTGTGAGACTAGATGAAGATGGAAAGAGTATGGAATACCAAGAGTTGGATGGAATGTAAATGAATCTAAGGTGTACTTGCAATGTCCAAAATGTAAGACCAAGTATGTATGTAGTAGAGTAGGTGTGGCTTCCAAAGAGATGATAGTTTATCTTGATGAGGTAAGTTGAGCTTGACTCTAAGTAAGACCAAATGAGACACAAAGGTGATAGACCTTGATGAGGGACCACTTAGCAAAATGTTATTGTATGTAGTGTGTTGACAAAGTAAAATGAGGACAAGCAAGTGACCTTTTGACTCAAGTTTAGACAAATGTGAATGTAATGCAAGGTGTAAAGCAATGATGGACTTTGTGAGACCCAGAAATAGGTTGAATTCTAGATGAAAACCCGAAAAGATAACCTAGGAAGCTCAATGAGTCTGAAACTATCTGCTCTTATTTGCTGGACTGTAAATTTTTCCAATTTTGAACACAGATATGCCTGTATACTTCACAGACGCGGTTAAATGACACAGATGTGGTTGAACATTGCACATATGTGTTTCTGATATTTTGTGTATGCAATTTTCTTTAGGATGACATAGACGCATTTATGTACTTCACAGACACGGTTAAATGACATAGACGTGTTTCTGTCAGACATAGACGCGGTTAAATGACACAGACGTGGTTGAACACTACACATATGCATTTCTGATATTTTGTGAATGCAATTTTATTTAGGATGACATAGACGCATTTTTGTACTTCACAAACACGGTTAAATGACATAGATGTGTTTCTGTCAGACACAGACGCGTTTTTGGAAACTGGGTACAATTTTTCCAATTTGTGAAGTTGTTGTTATGACCAAATCTGAATTTGTTTGATTGTTTTTCATGACAAGAGGACACAATGTTGATGAAGACTCAATGTTTGTAAGTGTTTAGACTCAAAATGACTCAAAGAAAAGTGTGTTGTTTGATGTAAAAATGTTTTGCATACACTTGAAAACACAAAAGACACAATGTTTTGATGTTTGATCTTGAATGTTTGAATGCTTAAAATAAGACAAGCACAATTCTTATGGTTGGCCAGGACAATAGTTGTTGATCCCACATAGGGTTTCCCCCAAGGTTGCGCTATTCAAATGGATATTTAGATGCTTGACCCCACTGGCTCCACCCTCGGCACTCACTTCTCTAGGGTAGCTAAGCATCAGTCCCCATGAAAACTCCCTGTGGCAAACTTTGTATCTCTACTAGGAACCATATGTGTGTGGCCGACTCCAGAGGTCCAACCTCCTGTCCCAACAACTAGAAGGATTTTAGCTTTCTAAAATAAAAAGGTGCTAGTAAGGGCATCCGCTCGTGTGGCCATACATGCGGCACTTTCATCTCTATAAATATTGAAGGTCCCAATGGATAGGGGTTATGCCCTATAACTGATCAAATAAATTTGATCAAATGGGTGTTAGGATTCCCACAAATACTGAGAGGAGGGGGGGGGGGGGTAAATCAATATCTAACCGGTGTATAGAATTTCTTAACTTAAAACATGTAGAGCATATTATAACAATGTACCAGTATGCAAGAAATAATGCAATAAACAAAATTAAAAACAACCACATGAACAACACACCATAACACAATGATTTAACGAGGAAACTCGGTATGGGAAAAACCTCGATGGGATTTGTGACCCTCAATATTCACTTACTAGCCAATAAGAGAATATTATGTACAAGAGGGGCCTGCACATGCAGGAAGGCCAACTATCTAGAGCTTATTGCTCAATGGGAAGTCTCATTAACTTATAATGATGGATTATACAAATCCAGTATCTTGTACTGCTTCAAAATAGCATCTGTAATGCCAGATCCAGTACCGCTTTTTTCTCTGCTTCTTACATAAACCCTTAACCTATATTTCACATTTCACATAATAGGTCTGCCTAATATTTCTTCCTTTTCTTACTTTCTACTTCCTTACAAAATGTCTACAATGATCTCTCTTATATATAAGAGTCATTTTACAACTTGCCAAGTCGGCTTACAAAGTTTTTACAATAATAAACAAAATATAATATATCAAAAATCCTATCGGCGTCTGTGCCAGTATGCTTCCTTTCTCTATGCCAGTGTCGGTGGTCTGAGTGCCGGTGTAGAGTGTGATTTGTTGATGCCGGTGTCATAGGATTGTAAGGTTGCCATCAATTGCAAAACCTTCAATCACCTACAATGTCTCATTGGAGTGTGCATATGTCAACAATCTCCCCCTTTGGCATTGATGGCAACACTCATGAGAAAATTCAAAAGTGTATCCAAAACTGTAATCCAAAAATGTTATCAAAAATATAAGAGCTCCCCCTGAGCAGATAAGTCTTCTGCCAATTATTTTCTCATACTACTACTCCCCCTTTGGCATCAATGACAAAGGTTGCCAAGATGTTAGTGGAGTTGTAGTCTCACTCAACCTTGTAACTGGGTAGTTACAATTTGAAATAGATCTGCCAAAATCAAGTTTATACCCTCCATAAACTTCTTACTATCTCTTATTGTTGTCCTTGTTCTTTGAACTATACCGGTGAGGTGTTGCATATGCTCTATCGGTGTTCTATGTTCCTGTACAAGTGCCTCAGATATTTTCTTCCGCATGAATGCTAGATAGTCCAATCTTGGACTCAGTCTTAGTCTCAAATTCTTTGCCTTATCCACTATTCTCTCCTTTTCTCTTCCTAGCTTAAGTAAGTCTTCCTCAAAACTTGTTATCTTTTGTTCAAAAACTGATAATGTATCAGGTGAGTTAACAAAACTGTCTGCAAGTTTATTGATTTCATCTTGTACCTTTCTCATCTTCTTATCTATGTCTATTGTCAAAAAGTTTATTTTGCAAGTATCTTTATACAGAGTTTTAAATTCCTTTAATAAGTTGCATAGTTCCAATAGAAGTGTGTCAAATTCCCTTGTACACTTCTTTATCTGATTTTCAAAGAATTTTTGCTTTTCAAGTTCCATCTTATCCTTTAATGCCTCTTCCTTTATTTGCTCAATTGTCACTGTGTTCTCAGTGATGTACTTGGACAAAATGTCAATTTGACTTAATGGATCTTTATTGTCTATATTGCAGTTAGGAGCTAGCCTTTTCAAAATTGGACTTGTGTCATCTATAGCTTTATAAGCTTGTGAACTACAATCTATTATCCTTTTGATTGAATCTAAGAGTACTTCAGTTATATTAGTTGATTTATAGCCTGTTGATGATGAACTAACATTCTGAACTCCGTCGGTGGAGGAAGTAACCAAGCTTGTTGTGACCTTTGGTAGGTCTGTTTGTGTTTACATTTCCTTAAGCAATGGTTTTTTTACTTCTTGTGTTGCCGGTTGTACTGTTTCTTCATGAATCTATTCATGTACCTGTTCGGGAGCCTTTTGCTCTTCTTGTTTCTCTGTCTGTGTCTGTTGTCCTGTGTTATCATCTACCAGTTTCTCTTGTGTTTGATCATTTTTCTCAGTTATCGGTGGCTCACTAGCCATGTCTGTCTTACCAGTTGTATCTTTATCTACCACAATGTTGATCTTTTGTGTATCAACATCTACTATGTATAAGACTTCAGGATTAGGATTTATATCCTCTGTGTTCATACTCTCCTCTGTCGGTTGATCTTTAGTAGTTTTTACCAGTGATGTAATTTGAGGCAGTGGGGATAAGTTATCTTTAACTTTGATACTAGAAGGTCCACCAACTTTTCCTTTACCCCTGTCCTTGTCCTTCTGATATACCTTTATAGGTTTGTGGCTCATGTACAATTCCTATTTTTCTTTTTCAACTAGGAATATATCCCATGCATTTTTTGTTTCTTCAGTTACCTCATTAACTCTTCCAACCATTAAAGTAATATGCCGGTGTGCAGTAGAGAATACTGACCGGTTGGCTTCTGCAATTAAATCATCTATCTCCTTAGGTGAGTTTATTGGGTAAACAGCTAGTAACTTTTCAATTTTGATTTTCTTATCAAGCTCTATAACAGCTTGTCTTCTTGCTTCTAGTCTTTTGAACAATTCATCTGGTACTTCATCTATCACTTCCATCAAAAATTTCTTATACATGTCCATGTGCAAAATAACATTGTTTTCTACTTTTTCTTTTTCATCTGCTGACAAAGTGTCATAGACCTTTCCTATGTTTTTGAGTTTCCCTTCCTCTATAATTTCATTTAGCAATATGTCAAGAGGGGCCAAGTTTTGTTTTGTTCTCTTCTTCTTCTTGGGTGTCAGTTTCTTCTTTGGTGTTGTCCTTTTAACCAGAGATCTCACTGCTTGTTGTTTATGTCTAGTTCTCCTAGGTGAGGGTGTGGTTGTCGGTGAAGGATCTCTTTTCCTTACAACTCTTTTGAAAGTTGCAGGCATGTCATTCTCTGAAGAAGTAGCTACCGGTGATAGGTGAGTTTCGGGCTGTAGATTTCCTAACTCATCCTCAATGATACCGGTTTGTTTCAATACATCTTCTTTAATAACCTTAGCCTGTCTAGAGCCTCTTCTCACAACTTCTTCAACCTTTTTCACTCTCTTTTTAGATTGAATTTGACTTTCTATGGTCTCAGCACTACCAAATACTTCTTCCTTTGGCTCATTTGGTGCTTCTAGAATTGCTCTAGCATAAGTTTCAATTATATGATCATCAGTCTCATAACCCATCTTTGTTACCCAGATTGTTCTTGGGATGACTGCTTCCATCCAAATCTCATCCTTTTTTATTACAAAACATATCATCTTTGTATTTGTCAACAATCTTCTATGATAATTTGATTCTCTTCTTCATTTTGGCCTTAAGTACTTGAAAGTAGTCATGAATGTTCTTTTCCTTGTCTTCACCCATGTTATTCAATAGTTTTGTTAACTGTTTTCCTAACAGCATATCAAATCCAAGTTCTTTATAGCCTATACCGGGAACTTGTTTGGTTATGTGTAGCATCAAGCATACAAGAAGATTACCAAACCTAAAGGTTCCTTTCTTATCTTTCTTTATCTTGCCTAAGTTGTAAATTAACTCATCTTTTAACCATTCATTTTCACATTGTCTGTAATCATGTCATAAGCACTCTTAATGCATAAACTTGAAAATGAGTTGAGTCTATTTGCATGAGTAGCTTTATACCCTAAAATCATGCTAACAAATCTCGCATTTATATCTGTTACATCATTTACCCTCAAGGACCTTCTGTCTGATGTTGCACCAGTTAGTTTAGTTACTAGGTCATTTGAGACCTTCTTAGTCTTGTCTGGTCTTTTACCGGTGGAAGGTAACCCTATGACAGCTTTCACAGCTTCCTTGGTAATTTTGTGAATTGCATCTAACCAGAAAAATTCACCATGTACCCTGCTTAAGACTATCCTAATCACATCCTTGGGAAATTCAGGAATGCAGAGGATTTCAGTAAATCCTAGGGTTTCAATGATTTTATGTTCCAATTTTACATTTCCGGAATTATCACATATGACAGATTTATACATTGTTTTGATCTCTTCATCTCCTAATTCCTCTATGTTGCAATGAATGTAAATTCCTGGGTCTTCAACATAAACAACTCCTTTTGGAATTTGAGAAAAAGCACCTACAGTGTCATCTTTCTTTGCTACCTCAGGAACTAGTTGAAATATGGGCCTAGAAAGTTTTATAACCTCGACTACAGTAGGGTTTGCTATATATTCAAGTGTAGAGGTGGATGCCATGATGATAAATAACTTTTTCTGCCTTAGGGTGAATTGATCGCTCGAAGTGTTCTTGCCTCTTTGCTCGAAATCCCTTAGCACTCTTCAAATGTTTGAAATCTCGGTGAAGTGAAATGGAACCAAAACCACAAATTTATAATGTTTATTTGTCATCTACCACATTTAATGTATGCCGGTTAAGTAGTCACTTAACATTGTCTATCGGTATAGAAGTAATTTCCAACTTCTCATCTCTAACCAAGGGAATAATAGCACGTGTGTCATTAGATTGCCAAACCCTCAAAGAAACTTTCTTCAATTTGATGAAGAAATTCCTGCTGGTGGAGCACTACTTTGTTCTGTCGGTGGAGTAATACTCTATTCCGCTGATGGAGTGTTGATTGGTTCTACCAGTGGAGAAGTATTCCCAACATTTAGATCAACTTTTCTAATCCATTGTTTTGAGAATTCTTGCTTAACCTCTTCAACTATTTCTTTACCTTTCAAGCTAGAACTTTTGTTGTCTGTCGGTGATCCTTTGCTTCTACAGAATTTTGCAATATGTTCAATTTTGTTACATGCATAACAAGTCACATTATTCTTCTGAATAGCTTTTCCTTAGCCTATGTCAGTTTGTGTTCTACATTGATTAGATAGGTGTCCAAATCTTCCACAAACATAACATCTCACATTCATTCTGCAATTTTTAGAGTTGTGACCAACTTTGTTGCATTTTGAACATTGACCGATGGGTGTGTTGATATTCTGACAGTTTCTAGATCTACATTCATTTTCTCTATGACCATACTTATTACAATTAAAGCATTTTCCATTGAATTTATAAGCATTAGGTTGTCTTACCGGTTTGCTATGATCCTGAGTATTTGTAGTACCGGAGCTTTCACCAACTTCCAAGCCAATTCCAGAAGTGTCACCTTTAGGTTTTTGATTCTTTAGCAAGTTACCAAGTTCCTCTGAGCTTTTCTTGAATTTTTCTTTATGTTTATTTGTAGTATCTAGTTCTCTTTCTAATACTTCTTTCTGCCTCATCAGTTCATTGGAGTCATTCTGAGTGTGCATCAGATCTATCTTCAATAAATCATTTTCATAGTTGAGTCTTGTGTTTTCATTTGTAGCATCACTTAGTCTTCTGGTCAAATCTTCTTCATTCTTCTTTCTATCTTCAATTTCTTTACAAAATCTCATAGTCATATCCTGCATCTCATTCTTCGTTGTCATGTTCTCCAGTTTTAGCTTGTTTATCATATCATTAAGAGATTCCTTTTCATCATTCTCATTTTGCATCTTTTCACAAAGTTTTCTTCTCTTGTTTCTTGAAATGGTAAGATTTTCTTGAAGTGCCTGAATGATATTCTGAGCTGCCTTTAGATCATCTTCTAGTTTGATATTTTTCAGTTTTTCTGTATCATAGTCTAAAAAAGTTGCTTCAAGTTGCTTCATCAAATTTTCTATATCTACCGGTGTCAAGATCTTCCTCAAGCTGTTAGGCTTCTAAAAATAGAGGACCAAGCTTTGATACCAATTGTTAGGATTCCCACAGATATTGAGAGGGGGGGTGAATCAATATCTAACCAATGTATAGAATTTCTCAACTTAAAACATGTAGAGCATATTATAACAGTGTACCGGTATGCAAGAAATAATGCAATAAACAAAATTAAAAACAACCACATGAAAAACACACCATAACACAATGATTTAACGAGGAAACCCGGTATGGGAAAAACCTCAGTGGAATTTGTGACCCACAATATTCACTTACTGGCCAATAAGAGAATATTACTTACAAGAGGGGTCTGCACATGCACAAAGGCCAACTGCCTAGAGCTCACTGCTCAATGGGAAGTCTCACTGACTTACAATGATGGATTATAGAAATCCAGTATCTTGTACTGCTTCAAAATAGCATCTATAATTCCAGATCCAGTACCAGTTTCTACTCTGCTTCTTACATAAACCCTTAACCTATATTTCGCATAATAGGTCTGCCTAATATTTCTTCCTTTTCTTACTTTCTACTTCCTTACAAAATGTCTACAATGATCTCTCTTATATATAAGAGTCATTTTACAACTTGCCAAGTCAGCTTACAAAGTTTTTACAATAATAAACAAAATATAATATATCAAAAATCCTATCGGCCTATGTGTTGGTGCCGGTGGTCTGAGTGTTGATGTAGAGTGTGATCTGTTGATGCCAGTGTAATGCCTTGCCAGTGTCATAGGATTCTAAGGTTGCCATCAATGACATAACCTTCAATCACCTACAATGTCTCATTGGAGTGTGCATATGCCAACAATGGGTTTATGAGGAGACATAGTGTCGGTCAGGGAAAACTTTAAGAAACCCCCCCCTTGGACAAGGTGTAAAAACCTAGCGAAAGTTGTATAATTTTGAGGAAAATTTTAATTTTACTAGCGAATTTTTGCAGTTTACGGAGAAAAATAATAATATCCATTGGCAAATTAGCCGTGATCGCTCAAAGTTTGTGAAAAATCCTAGCAAATTGTAGTGTTTTTAAAACCATAAAAATATTTGCATTGGCGATTTCAACCTATTTTCAAACCATTAAAAAAAATATTGACGATTTCAACCTATTTTCAAACCATAAAAATTAAATATTGGCATTTTCATGCTATTTTCAAACCATAAAAATAAAAATATTGGCGATTACAAGATATTAACTTTAAGTCATTAAAACACATGGCACACAATCGTCAACTCTCTGCCTGGAAGACTGCCCATTAGGGCATCTCGCGACCTAGCGACAAGTCCTTACGACTCTCTCTATCTCCAACTCACAAGCTAAAAATGCTAAGCCTTTGTAACCTCGAGATCTAGCGACTGAGGGAAACTTAACTGCCACTCACCAATTCTTGACCATAAAATGTTAAGTCCTCGTCACCACAGTGACTTGGAGATAGTGGTAACTTTAACCCCTGTCGCGTACTCACCAACATAAAACTGTTTATCTCTTAACCGCTAGCACTTCACTTGCAAGCTCACGGCTTGATCAGGTCTTCAGACATTTAACTTCGCAAGTTGGCGATAACCATTAAACCTAATCACAAACTGTCTAGTCGCTAGCTCGTGACCTAAAAATGCTAACATTAAACAAACATGAGAGCTAGCGACAACTGTATGAAATGAGTTACTTGCTAACTCTCGTGGCTATAATGTATGACATCATACCAACTCGAGACCTCGCGACCAAAGAAATTTCACTAACAATCTCCAGCTCAGTAACATAAAACGATAACACCCAAAAAGCTAGAGACCTCGTGATGTAAACCCAAACCAACTTGTCGCCAGCTCACGGCTTGATCACGTCTTTAGACATTTTACCTCGCAAGCTAGTGATAACCATAAAACTTAACCACAAACTATCTGGTCGCTAGCTCGCAACCTAAAATTTTTAAGGCTTGGATGCTAACTCATTCCTGAGGGACTAGTTTAAAGGTTTCTCTTGAGTTGAGGTTGATTAGACAAGCGAGGACAATAGTTTCAGAGGCATAAAAGGATTGGATAGCTTCTGAGTTAGAGATGGGAGATCATGGATCTCTCTGAGAAATAACAGCTCAGGTTGCCTGTTGTCAGGGATTCTATGTTGTCAGGGATTCTAATTTCTGAAGCAGAATTTGTCCAATCAAGGAGGAATAAAAGCAAAACAAAATCGTTCACAATAGATGAGTCTTAGCAAGATGCAGTGGATTTGATAGGCATGACATGACTTCTAGAGTCTACAGTCATGTTCAAAAACATCAAAATGATGATTTTTCATGTGAATGAGCATCACCAAATGAAATGTAAAAATTTTATAAATACAATGGAGTGGTGACTTAATTGGTAGAAGAGAAAATAAACCTTTTTCATTTTCTGAGAGTGGTTTTTTCCTTAGAAAGGAAGATGATGTTTGAGCAAGATCGTGCATGGAGTTATTGTGTGCTCTGTGATACTGGATGGGTGTTTTTTTGTTTTCTTCTATGTGAGTTTGTTTATTGTCAGAGGGGTTGTGAAAGTGAGAAGGATTTCTAGAGGGGGTGTGAAAGCCTTTTCTTGTTAAGAAAGGCCAAGCATGGCACATCCTCTGCTTCTACTCTGCCATAGGATGGCAAGGGGTTTGAAGAAGGAGCCCGCAGAGGAATGAAAGAAGTATTTTTTGGGGTGGGGAGTGGCAGCCAGTCATCTTTGTGATGACATGGAAGTTGTGACCCATCCCCAACATATTACATTTACCCTAAAGCTCTTGTTTCCACTTTCCCTGATCGTGGGCATGAAGGCTCAAGCTTCTCTTTCCATTTTCTCTGTTCCTGGGCATGAAGGCTTCCTCCTCTATTTGGAAATGATCTATTGGATAGAACATAACATCTCACATTCCATCCGAAGGCATCAGGGTGATAATGGCATGGCTCAAGCAGTTTTGCAAGTTGTATAGTCATTGGGGTTCCTTTTCTGGTTCCAGTAGTGATTCTAGACTATAGGTGAAGGGAGCAAGTTGTATACTGTTTATAGAGCAAATGAAAAGCATTTAGTGTCAAGCTTTGTGCAAGTTCTTGAAGGAGTTATATATAAATTTATTTTGTGTATAATTCTCTCTCTTTCAAATGATCAGAATCATGAGTTTTAACTTTTTTCATTTGTTGCATTGTTATGGTGTATGTAATTTTTCATTTAATGCTTCCTATTAATTATTATGTCCAGGAATGCAAAATTTTTGTTAGTCTGGAATCATATTAAGGATTCACCTCATTGTAATTGGTTGGTGGATTATAGTCATAGAACACCTCCATATATATTACATAAACATCCATAGCATATAAAATCATAGGAGTATTAAGAATGTAAGTATCAAACACCACAATAGATAGGAATGCAACATAATTAGTAAAACATGCATGCAACTCAATTAAAGGGAATATCTTTTGAGTATCCAATTCCATGATAGATGTTATAGAAAAATCACAATTTCATAATAAAAAGCAAACAAGAAAACATATTCACCCACAATGAATCAACTATTATAATTGGAAGGTCACTTCACCAAGTCAACATCAAGACAGCAAACCAGTGCCTTATCCTAGGGCATAGAGTCACTTACAATTCAAAGACAACCTGATAATAAACTTCAATAAGATTCATTTGCAGATAAATAGGAATGAAAATATGAATAATGCCATTACATACACAACCTAGATTCATATGTAAACTGAAAAACCCTTGACCATTCAATTCACAGTGAAAACATAAATTCAACACAAAGACAATTATGTGAAGATTTCAAACTGCAAATGATATTGATATTATATTCATAATGAATCATGATATTAGAAAGTAAATTCATAATGCAATTCAGTTATGCACTTATCAAATTCTTGAACAGTTGAGCTATTATAACTATATAAGAGTTTTCAAGTTTCAACATCAATAAAAGTGACCAACTGGCCATCCCTCTCTACCGATTAAAAAGAAAAAGTGGCCATCCCTCTCAAATTAATCTTGGAATCATTTTATAAGATGAGGATTCAACAAGCTTAGAATTATTGTGAGGAATCTTGGGTAGCAACCTCAACCTGACATTTCTTCTTTGTCTTTAGCATGGCTTGCCACCTATCCACCTCTTTGTCTGTTGGCGAATTGAATGCCTTTACCTCTTCCAACTTTGCAACTGAATCTGTCCATCTGGCATCTGTAACTACCCTAGACTCGACAATAAACTTTGCATGGTCAACCTCAACCTTGAACAGTGAATCAAGCATACTGTTAAGGAAATCAACATCGACCTATTCATTTATATGCTTGATTATTTCTTCTTGCTCTAGAATCAAATCAAATTCTCTGGTCCAATCAGAAAATGATTTCAAATCTCCATTACTACCATAAATTGAAGGCACCAATTTACTATAACCTTCCCCAAATGTCTGCAATTTTTCATTTATAAGCACGTCCTTCCCTGTGAAAAATGCATAAGTTGCATTCATTACCTCCACCATGTCTTTAGTATCACTGATCTAGGGAGGGAACTCGTCACTATACATCATTGCAGTATCTAGCTTACCCATTAATCTGCTTCTTCCTGACCAAACATTGAACTAAGGTCCAAGAAAAGCGACAGCCTCAGAGGATGTTTTACTTGCCTCTTTCAAAGAAATGTGCAAATCATGCACTACCATCAATTTTCCTTTCAATACATTAATCTTGTGTTTCAGAATTCCTGACACAATAGAGATAGCCTTGACATTTTGTTCCTTTACAAGCTTTTCAATTTTTCCTATGCATTCCTCCATTTTTGCTATCACATCAGCTGGTATTTCTTGTACTTGTTCTGTTACTTCTGTAATCTATATTGGAGGGGGCTCATTTACAATTTTTTCTTTCAACTCCACCAACTCTTCCTCCAGAGCGCCCTTCTTCATCAATGTCTCTTCATATTTTTTAGACAATGCAATCAATTGGGTATATGTTTTTGTGTATCTTCTTGACAAATCCTCTATTTTTGATAAATTCGTGAAAGAAACTTGAGTAAAAAACAAGGCAATCTCTGTGTCAGTTGTGTTCTGCAAGTTCCAAATCATTCTGTCATCTTTCTCTTCTACTTGGATATATAGAAGGTGGGTCTTTTGAGTGGAAGGGGCCAAAGACCAAGCAGCAAGTGTCTTTGACTTAGGATTAAATCTTGTGTGTGGGGGAAAAAGCGAGACTAGGTTATCATGTCCTAATCCTACCTCTTGTCACACATTACGGAATACGAAAGAGCCTAGAGGTATCACACAATTGGCTACTTCTTTTTGTGAAAGAGAGAGCCACGGGCTACCTATTAGGGTTTCTATTCCTTTGTTGTAATTGAAAGGTAAGATTATGCAAGTTCAATTCCTAACCCTAAAATGCAAGTATGAGCTAACAACAAGATTGCAGAATTGAACTTAAACAATGGAAAGTTGTAAACACAAGGATAAAACAAGAATGTAGATGCATACCCGGAGTCAAAGTTAGACTGAAAATGTTCGGGACGGGGGCACGGGCGCCACTGTCCTGATTCTATCCCGGAACTGCACCTGAAACTGCTGTTTTGCACTCTGGAAAACTGTCTGAAATGCTATCTGTCAGGAGGACCAGGGCGCCCAGCGCCTCTGTCCCAGGGACCAGGGCGCCCAGCGCCCCTGTCATGACAGGACCAGGGCGCCCCATGCCCTTGTCCTGGTATTCTGCTCTGCAATTTGATGTGGGGTGCTATCTCGACCTGCTTTTTCCGGATCTGCAACCTGCGGCGGCATCCGAGTCTCGAAACCTGCACTTATATCTGAAAAAGGTGTTTGGGTAGCTATATAGGGTTTTGCCTTAGTCAAACCCCCGCTTCGGTGATTTCCACCTCCACGAATAGCCAAGTTGTATTGTAAAAGTAATGTGTGTGCAGACCTTGTGTGTGTGCAAGATCTAAAATGCAAGTAAGCAAACTAGAGCAACCTAGAAAGTAAACCCTAATTGCTTGTTAATGATAATGTAAATGCTCTAAATCAAGATGCAAAGTGATCTAAAGCATGAATAAATGAGATATTGAAGCTTATGCAAAGACATGAAAACAACATGAAATCATACCCAACCCTCAAGGGGGGAGTACAAGCCAATCTTCAGTCGGTAATCTCCTATTGTTCTTCAATGTCTTCCAAGCCCTAAATGGATGAATGGAATTGTTAAATGCTTGATAGAGGGATGTTGAATGTTGTTGAAGTCTTCACAGATCTGCTCTTTCAACACATATGAGGTTCCTGAAAACAAAATTCGGATCCCTTCAAATGAAGAAAGAGAGCTCTTATGTATGAAACCCTAGGTCTCAATTCCAATTTTTGGCCGACCTAGAGATTGAATATCCCGCCAATTTCTTGGGGTTAAGCTTTATTTTATGATTGGATCGCGCTCCTAAAATTTTGGGAAAAATGTCCGGGACCGTGTGCACTCCGGGCGCCATGGTCCCGACAACTTTTCACCAAATTTTCAGGGCCGTCAGATATGATGATTTTAGAGCGAATCCCGAAGTTACAGGTGATTTCGAGATGTTTTGACCCCCGAAATCAAGCCCCCAAGCTCAGAATAGGGCCTAATTAGGGTTTTTGATTAAGTAGTGTATTGGAAGAATAAAATGAAAGGGGCACGCTTTAATGAAAGGGCCCAACTTTATGATGTGGAAAATGATGAAATAGAACCTTTAGACCTAATTAATTTGATTAATTAAGTGCTAAAGGGGAAATGTAATGTAAAATGCAACTGCGCCAAGGCGGGTGCTAAACTAGGTGTTAAATTGTACTGCTTTAGCAAGTGCGTACAATTTATGACGTTACATTTAGCCCCCACTTTAGCGGTCATATGAGTAATACGTGCATATGCAAGCTAAAGTACAGAAAGTAAACATCATTTGAAAAAGGATATATCCATAAGTTGTCGGACGAAGCCCCCAGCGGTATCTGCAGTACACAGTTAGGAACCGCACCCTACAAAACACACATTAGATCACAAAATCACCTAATGCTTACTAAGGAAGGTGATGAAATTTGTGAGTAGCTATATGCCCCCCCCTGTTTCGACTTGCTTATTAGAAAGGTGAAATAGGGTAGCATGTTTACTTACGACAAATTGTGTAAGAGAGTATTGATGAGGGATGTTCACTGAAAAGGCTTCATCAGAGCACTTTTTGGAACATCCCGAGAGTAGGGGAGCGAAAATACGATTCCTACGCAACAAACAGTTTGAAAATCGCATCTCCCAAACTCAAGTTATGATGAAATGAGTGATAGAGGAAAATTAGGGTTTTGAAAGTAAATGTAAAAGAATGAAAGTATATACCTTTGAAAGTGACATTTGCATTTGTCACTTTGTTGATTCTGAGTATTGTTCATTGCAGCGGAGCCCACATAGCCATCATCATGCCTTCACGATGACCGGAGCGTCCCACGAGGATTGAGATCATGCGACAAGCCGTGATCGACGACGAGCCACTGGACGAGGTGAGTTGACTGAACGTTGACTTTTGATTTTCTGCATTTGACTTTCTGTGATCATTTGCGGGCCCTGGAACCCGATCGTGGGTCCCACACAGGGTGCCATGGTCCCTGTGGGGCGCCATGGTCCCTTTAGGGTGCCATGGTCCCCTCAGGGCACCATGGTCCCTTCAGGGCGCCATGGTCCCTTCAGGGCGCCATGGTCCCTGACAAGGCACCATGGCCCCAATCAGGACTTGGCGAGAGATGCCAGGGTTAGCATACGATGTTCGATAGTTTTGCATGAATGATTTTTGATGATTGAGTACTGATTATAGTTATGTTTTTGTGATGCAGGGTCTCCCGTACATGAGAGAGCACACGACAGGGCAGATTCTTCACAGTTTGCATGATCAGATTCCCCGACTTACTCAGGCAGAGAGAGACACATTGTCGATAGTAGGTTTGTGGTCTATGATTCTTATGCCGGCCATCCGATTTCATCCCGCGATGCTGATGGCACTCATGGAGCGATGGGATCCTGACACATGCACGTTCCAGCTTCCAGTAGGGGAGATGACGGTGACACTTGAGGATGTGTACCGCATTCTTCACCTACCAATCAGAGGAGCTACCGTGACATATGCGACCGATCGATCAATAGAAGATCATCAGAGGGAGCAGGTATATTGCATAGGGAGAGTCATGCTGAGCGAGATGAGAGGTCGTATCATGGTCAGCTGGCTCTTACATCCTACAGGAGAGGTGCCCCTCATGAGACGTCTTATGATAGCCATCATTGCACTAGTTGTCTGCCCTAATGGGCGAGGTACACACATGCATGGGGGTCTCACGTGGTGCATCAGGGCTATGGAGAGACACATGAGAGTATATGCCTGGGGTCGGAGTATGCTTGCGCATCTCTATCACGACCTCGAGGAGTATGTTTTCGGACAGGGTTGCAGCTTGATGACATGCACACTTCTGCAGGTGTGGATATTTGAGCACTTTACATGCACCAGGCCTGTCGGCTATCCGATGAGTACGGCTAGCGAGCGACCTAGGGTATTTGCTTATCCACTTACCAGCGAGTGGAGATTTGGAGATCTATTGTATTGGAGAGTGATATTTGACAGATTGACAGCCGAGGTGACCATGTGGAGACCATATCTGTAGATACACAGATGGGATGGGATGGAGAGACAGTTAGCATGCCTACAGAGGAACCGCCTACTGAGAGGATGATATCCACACATCATAGTCCCATTCTACTTTGACCGAGTACGGAGGCAGTTCGGACTAGAGCAGTGTGTCCCAGCCGATGTGCCCATCTATACTCAACACTCACGAGTCCTTCCCAGACCCAGAGTAGTAGCGAGACCGACGATAGACGATATCGAGATCACAGATATAGAGGGGTCCGATCAGGATGTGGTCACTGATTATGCTGCAGACCCCGGGGCACATCGCAGGTATCATTCCTGGTTTGTGAGATCATACCCAGGGCCTATCTTTCCACCAGATCACTCGACAGGCCATCCAGGTTCATGGAGGCATGGAGATTGAGATGAGGATCAGGGATCCAGATCGGAGGAGCCAGAGGAGGGAGAGGATCATGAGGAGGCAGGAGGTCCTGATCCGCCTATAGGAGATTAGCCTAGTGCCGAGGAGGAGGAGGACAAGGATGACGAGGAGGAGGAGAGAGATGATGATGAGGAGAACGAGGATGCAGATGAGGATAGAGATGATGAGGAGGAGTCAGATACAGCTCCTCACCATTTAGGGGATGATACCGTAGCCTTAGATCCTCCCGTTATTCCCCAAAAGGGGGAACACGAGGCGCTACGGAGACCTGCACCTATCGCGCATAGATCACTCGAACGTGGGGAGCCTAGTAGTTCCCAGTCACAGATGCTACCATATCATGATCCCTACTGGCGTGAGGGAGATCCAGGTATAGTAGGTTTATATTGATTGATTGATGTTTTGATGATATAAAATGGTACTAACACAAAATCTGTTCTACTGCTACAGCTAATGTGCAGGAGTGGTGCTCCTTGATCCAGCAAGCAGTGACAGATATCTCTACGACAGCGCAGATCCCTAGTTCCTCACAGGTTGCTTATAGACCTCAAGGGAACGCGGGTCGGCATGATGATTTGTTTTCCCCATTTCGAGTACAGGTAGAGATATGGAGGGAGAGAGAGCAGGCTCTATCAGAGGACCTTCAGCGAGCACAACGTGATCTAGCAGCAGCTCAGGCCGAGGCTACCTCATATCGCGCTATCCTTATGGATAGGGATCATAGGAGTTCCTCTCGGAGCCATTCACGATCTATATCACGGTATACCCCCATGGGTCCACCTGCACGGCCGGATCAGGAGGGAGCATCTAGTCGTCACTCTCCAGCCACCAGCCCTAGGGATAGGAGATGATTTTATGATGTAGGGTAGGTCACATTTTGGATGTGTAGGGACCTACCTTTGTATATTGATCCACATATATATATACATGCTTCTTTGTTTCAAACGTGTTATCTTTAATGCCTAAACAATGTGTATTGTGATTAAAGTTAATACATTTGGTAGATGTACATGTATATTCTGAATTTAATTTCCATGTGATTGATTTCTCAATGCTCCATGATTAAATTGATACATGTGTGACTTAATTAAAATATTTGATCAAGTACTATATTGATGATAAGGAAGAAAGTATGTATTAAGCCTACGAATCATATAACCAATGTGATTTAATTTGAATTTAAACACAACATGACATGATTCAACTTAACACATAAAAACATTGTATAATATGTCAACATAATGAAAATGTAAATCTTTTGTAATTTACATAAATGAATTCAAGACAAACCATAAAGTAAAGACACATGCTTGTCAGGAACAAAGCAATATAGATTAAACAAAACATCATTTAATTCTATTTGCTCTAATCAAAGATATGTTAACATGTTATCCAATTTTGAAGAAGTGAAAAAGGAAATAGATAAATGATAAGGAATGAGGCATTAAGCATAGTATCTTCGCAAGTGCATAGCGTTTATAGGGTCTTTAAGAGGCGTACCATCTACATCCACTATTTTGTAAGCACCTGATCCATAATCTTCAATAACGATATACGGTCCAAGCCAATTAGGACTGAATTTTCCCTTTTCTTCAAGTAAGGCATTCACATTGCGCTGATTCTCATAGAGCACTAAGGCACCCACTGAGAAGGAACGTTGAATAACCTTATCATTATAGTTTCGTTGTAGAGTTTTGTGATATGCTTGAATATGCTCAAGAGCATTTATACGCTGTTCATCAAGCATCTCAAGCTGTTGAAGTCTTTGTTCTCTATAGGAGTCATCATCTATTATACCTTTGAGAGAAACTCTAAGTGATGGAATCTCTAATTCTAAAGGCATAATAGCATCAGCACCATAAACAAGATTATAAGGAGTAGTTCCTGTGGCAATTCGTACACTCGTTTGGTAGGCCCAAAGAGCATAGATTAGCTGAGTACTCCAATCCTTACCATGCTTATTCACAGTTTTGCGAAGAATTTGTTTGATTATTTTATTGGATGATTCGGCTTGACCATTTGATTGAGGATAGTATGGTGTAGAAAATTGATGTTTGATATGATATTTCTCGAGGAATTGCTTCACGTCTTTATTCTTAAATGATGTCCCATTATCAGAGATTATAGTGGAAGGTATCCCAAATCGAGAAATAATGTTTTCTAGAAGAAATCGACAAATCACTTCAGCAGTAGTGGAGCGAAGAGGAACAGCTTCTACCCACTTTGTAAAGTAATCTGTTGCGGTTATAATGAAAACATGTCCTTGAGATGAAGGAGGAGAGATTTTACCGATGAGATCCAACCCCCATGCAGAAAAAGGCCAAGAAGCTACCTAAGAACGGAGTTCTTGGGCAGGAGCATGAATCAAATTATTGTGTTGTTGGCATTGGTGACATTTCTTAACAAATGAAAAAGAATCCTGCTGCATAGTTTGCCAATAATATCCCATACGAAGTAATCTTTGAACCAAGGATTTACCTCCAAAATGCCCCCCACAGGCACCTGAATGCGCCTCTTCAAGAGCAATAGGGATTTCTGATTTGTTAAGACAGCGAAGGAGAAGACCGTTATAACCCCTTCGGTAAAGAACATTAGAAAGAATGATATACCTAGTAGACAACTTGCGAACTCTAGCCCTGGTGTTCCTATTGGCGGAATCAGGAAAGGTACCATCATTCAAGTATCTTACGATATGCGAGTACCATTCATCTGAGTCTATAAAGTCGCAACATGTCACCAGGCTGGAATCATCTACAATAGCTGGAGAAATAAGGTTGTGAATAACAAATTTAAGATCAACCACAGGGTCCTCTAAAGATACAAGAGAAGCCACACATGCCATTGCGTCCGCATGTTGATTATCTTTTCGAGGAACAGGTTCTATGGTGTAAGAATCAAATTTTTGTAACAAAGAGATAGCAAGGTCTTTATATTGTGATAACTTGTCTTGTTTTGCTTGATACAGTCCTGTTACTTGTCTTATAATCAGTTGAGAATCTCCAAAAATATGTATGTGTTTTATATTCAAAGCTAAGGCTGCCTTTATTCCTGCTATAAGAGCCTCATACTCAGCAATGTTATTGGTACATAAGAAATTGAGACGGTAAGATAAGGGAATAGACTTTTTTGTAGGAGAAATCAGAACAACACCTGCCCCCGATCCCATACGACACTTAGAGCCATCAAAGTATAACTCCCAAGTTTCATCTTTCTCTGTACAAAGGATGAAATCATCGGGAAAAGACTCAGGGTTAGGGAAGGAGAAAGGTGAAGGGGCCTCAGCTAGGTGATCGGTCAACGCTTGCCCTTTAATTGCCCTTTGTGAAACAAATTTAAGGTCAAATTCAGTTAACATCATAACCCACTTAGCTAGGCATCCTAATAAATCAGTTTTAGAGACAAGATGCTTCAACGGATCAAATGTTACCATGACGTGGACTTCTGAATTTAAGAGATAATGTCTCAATTTCTGAGTCGCAAACACCAAGACCAAGCATTGTCTTTCTATCGCAGAATATCGGGTCTCATAATCGAGTAAGGTACGACTTATATAATAAACCGGACACTCCTTACCATCTTTATCATGTTGTGCCAATAATGCTACAAGAGCATGAGAGGACGCAGCCGTATAAAGAAGGAAGGGTTTAGAAGGTTCAGCCGGTCGAAGGATAGGAGGATTAGCCAAATACATTTTTAAATCTTCAAATGCTTGTTGACAATCCTCATTCCATTGAAAAGTGATATTCTTTTTGAGAAGTTGAGTGAAAGGAAAAGTACGATCCGCAAGTTGAGATACAAACCTACAAATAGCTTGAATTTTTCCTTGTAAGCTTTTGAGTTGAGACACATTTCTAGGAGGTGGCATGTTGACAATAGCATCTATTTTCTTAGTATCCAACTCAATCCCACGATGCGAAACTATGAATCCTAATAGTTTTCCACTATCCACACCAAAAACACATTTTCGGGGATTCAAGCGCATGTGATATTTACGAATCCTTTCAAAGACTTGACGAAGGATCTTAATATGATCTATGCGAAGAATGGATTTGGCTAAAACATCATCAACATAGTCTTCTAGAATCTTATGCATGTAATCATGAAAGATAAGGGTCATCGCTCGTTGATAAGTTGCACCGGCGTTTTTAAGTCCAAAAGGCATCATTATCCAACAAAACGTACCCCAAGGAGTGGTGAAAGCAGTTTTGAATTGATCTTGAGGGTTAATGAAAATTTGATTGTATCCTGAAAAACCATCCATGAAGGATAATAAGGCATGTCCTGCCATAGAATCAACTATCATGTCAATGTTCGGAAGAGGGAAATCATCTTTTAAAGAAGCCTTATTTAAATCTCGGAAATCGGTACACATTCTTATTGTATTATCTGGTTTAGCCACAACAATAATATTTGAAATCCATGGGGAATAATCAATAGGGCGGATAAATCCAGCCTCCAATAACTTTTCAATCTCAGCCTTAACAAGCAAAGCCACCTTAGGATTCATTTTTCGAATCTTTTGTTTCACGGGCTTAGCATCAGGGACTAAGACAATATTATGAGTAACAATCTTAGGATCTATACCAGGCATGTCAAAGTATGTCCAAGCACTGATCTCGGGGAATTCATGCAATAAATCTTCATATTGTTTTTGTTCCTCTTCATCCAAACATTTTCCAATTTTAATAACTTTTTCTTCATTGCAAGGATCCATCTTAACATTAGTGGTGTCACTTATGAGAAGATTACTTTGTTGAGGAGTATCCTTTAGCTGAGGGAATTCTTTTACAATCTCATCGTTATCCGTCTCTTTTCCAAAATAGGCTTCAGTGTTCAAACAATAAGGGAGTCCCCTATTGTGATGATAATGAGGAAGAGTATCATATGCTCCTAAAAATTCAGCTAAAGAATCATCGGTAGGGAAAACATCAAAAGCACAAGCACACGAAGGATCCTCATCAATGTACTCGGGGTGTTGCATTGATAGAGAGGTAGAAATAGCATTAACACTAATACAGGGTCTTCTAGAAGCTTTAGTGTGCTTACAGGGATTATAGCCAAGTCCAAAGGCATGGTTGTGAAGATTATTCTCTAGAGGAACCTTTATTCCTTGTTCGTGAGCACCACAACCATTTCCATGATACCCATGCTTAGCAAAAATGCGAAAACCACGACCATAACGATCAGCCATTTCAAACAGAGAAGGTGGTTTTTCATAAGACAAAGAATCAAACTCTTCAGAATTAGAAGTGCGGGGAGAAGAAGTTTGAGAAGTGGCCACAAAGTTATTACTCATAGGTTCAGGTAGTGTTGATTGATTTTTAGCTTCTTCCTTCTTTTCAGCTTTAAGCTCTCTAGAAGGAACCTTATATTCACCTACAAAGGTAGGATTAAAGTCAAGGGATCCCCAATCGTCGTCTACGAGAACCTTCTCAGGATCAAAATCCTTCTTATATGTAGTTTCAAGTCGAGAAGAGTCTTCTTCAGGAGCTCCAGACTCATCCAAAGAATTTTGATCATCAGAGAGTGAGGATTCACCGATAGGTATCTTGTTTAAAGAGTCACCACTAGACGAGGGCGGCTTAGAGGCACCCCCTTTGGAAGTAGATGTTTGCAAACAATCTTGAAAATTGGTATCACCTATCAAGGTATATGTCTTATTGTTGTAGATAAACTTAACTTGTCTGTGCAATGTAGAGGGGACAGCTTGCATACTGTGAATCCAAGGTCTCCCTAATAACAAGTTGTATGTTAGATTTCCCGACATAACATGGATAGGAGTAGGCAAAGTAACAGGCCCCACTATGATGGGTAAGGTAATAGTACCTAATGAAGTTTTAGCCACATTATCAAAGCCTCGAATAGGACGAGAGTCCGGCTCAATTAGAGATGTATCCACATTCATCTTATGCAAAAGATTAATGCTACACACATTAAGACCAGAGCCATTATCTACTAGTGTTCGTCTTATAGCAGTGTCATTCATGATAACCACAATCATCAAGGGATCATATTGATATTGGATTTCACTAGTAGGCAACTCATCTTGGGTAAACACAATTTGAGCTTTAGGATTCATCACAGAGTTAACCAAAGATGCTATATTACTAGATGTATTCGGTGGAGGAACATTCAAATCTTTCAAGGCATCTTGTAACATTCCATGATGAGCGGAAGAAGTTTGAATCAAATCCCAAAGGGATATCTTAGCAGGGGTAACTTTAAGTTGTTCTATGAGATCATATTCCTTACTAAGAACTTGTGAAATACGTGGAGCTTGCGGAAGAATTGGTTGAGGATTCGGAAGAGAAACTGGAATAACAGGAGGAGGACTAGGCTGCCTATTATTTCTGGTATGATAAGTATGGGCAACCGCATGATAACTCTCTCTAGTTATTTGCTTGGCATAACTATAAGGACTTATAGGTTTTCTTCCTTGCACAGTGATGATTGGTTTATTCGGAGTACGAAAGGAATCATGATCATACCCTCCTTGGACAGTAAGGAGAGGTGATTTAGGACCTTGAAAGGTGGGAGAAGGATAAGCACCTTGGACTTCAAAGAGAGGCTTTTTATGCTCATTCAAGTTTATCATGTTAACCAATTTAGAGGTTTTGTTTTTGTTTAGAGATTTCGATAAAGCCACAAAGTCATCAAGAGCATCATCCAACAAAGCATGATCATATCTATTAAAAGGTTTATCTTTTGACTCAAAAGGAGACATCTCCTCATAGAGGGGATTGTTGAAAACAACCATGTTACTAGATTTATTGGAAGAGTTTATAGGAATGTACCCTTGAGAGGACTCATTAAACTTATCTTTCTCATCACAACGAAATGGCATAGTAACAAGGTTTATGAGTTTTTGGTAAAATGAAGGTTTGGCATCTTTGGGGTTCAAAAACCCATCTAAAGCTTCATCTAATTCATCTTGGCTATACTCATAATAATCATCATAAGCATGAACATTTTGCAAATAAAAGTCGGACATTTTGAAATAAAAATTGCATGAAATTTAAACACACAATGCAAAGAAACACACTCTTTTTTTTTTTTTTTTCTTTTTAATAAAAATGAAATGAAAACACACTAGATCTAGATCTAGATCTAACAAATGCAATGCAAGAAGAAACAATGATAGATTCACGTCGGGTTCACCAAAATGTGTGGGGGAAAAAGCGAGACTAGGTTATCATGTCCTAATCCTACCTCTTGTCACACATTACGGAATACGAAAGAGCCTAGAGGTATCACACAATTGGCTACTTCTTTTTGTGAAAGAGAGAGCCACGGGCTACCTATTAGGGTTTCTATTCCTTTGTTGTAATTGAAAGGTAAGATTATGCAAGTTCAATTCCTAACCCTAAAATGCAAGTATGAGCTAACAACAAGATTGCAGAACTGAACTTAAACAATGGAAAGTTGTAAACACAAGGATAAAACAAGAATGCAGATGCGTACCCAGAGTCAAAGTTTGACTGAAAATGTTCGAGACGGGGGCGCAGGCGCCACTGTCCTGATTCTGTCCTGGAACTGCACCTGAAACTGCTATTTTGCACTCTAGAAAACTGTCTCAAATGCTGTCTGTCAGGAGGACCAGGGCGCCTAGCGCCTCTATCCCAGGGACCAGGGCGCCCCACGCCCTTGTCCTGGTATTCTACTCTGCAATTTGATGTGGGGTGTTGTCTCGACCTGCTTTTTCCGGATCTGCAACCTGCGGCGTCGTCCGAGTCTCGAAACCTGCACTTATATCTGAAAAAGGTGTTTGGGCGGCTATATAGGGTTTTGCCTTAGTCAAACCCCCGCTTCGGTGATTTCCACCTCCACGAATAGCCAAGTTGTATTGTAAAAGTAATGTGTGTGCAGACCTTGTGTGTGTGCAAGATCTAAAATGCAAGTAAGCAAACTAGAGCAACCTAGAAAGTAAACCCTAATTGCTTGTTAATGATAATGTAAATGCTCTAAATCAAGATGCAAAGTGATCTAAAGCATGAATAAATGAGATATTGAAGCTTATGCAAAGACATGAAAACAACATGAAATCATACCCAACCCTCAAGGGGGGAGTACAAGCCAATCTTCAGTCGGTAATCTCCTATTGTTCTTCAATGTCTTCCAAGCCCTAAATGGATGAATGGAATTGTTAAATGCTTGATAGAGGGATGTTGAATGTTGTTGAAGTCTTCACAGATCTGCTCTTTCGCTGCATATGAGGTTCCTGAAAACAAAATTCGGATCCCTTCAAATGAAGAAAGAGAGCTCTTATGTATGAAACCCTAGGTCTCAATTCCAATTTTTGGCCGACTTAGAGATTGAATATCCCGCCAATTTCTTGGGGTTAAGCTTTATTTTATGATTGGATCGCACTCCTAAAATTTCGGGAAAAATGTCCGGGACCATGTGCACTCTGGGCGCCACGGTCCTGACAACTTTTCACCAAATTTTCAGGGCCGTCAAATATGATGATTTTAGAGCGAATCCCGAAGTTACAGGTGATTTCGAGATGTTTTGACCCCCAAAATCAAGCCCCCAAGCTCAGAATAGGGCCTAATTAGGGTTTTTGATTAAGTAGTGTATTGGAAGAATAAAATGAAAGGGGCACGCTTTAATGAAAGGGCCCGACTTTATGATGTGGAAAATGATGAAATAGAACCTTTAGACCTAATTAATTTGATTAATTAAGTGCTAAAGGGGAAATGTAATGTAAAATGCAACTGCGCCAAGGCGGGTGCTAAACTAGGTGTTAAATTGTACTGCTTTAGCAAGTGCGTACAATTTATGACATTACATCTTGATCCTCTTATTACATCTCCAATTTCAAATTCAGCTTTAAACATTGGGTCCTCTTGCTTCCTAATCTGATCAATAATAAAAATAGATTGGATATCCCAGTCAGGCATCATAATCATATAATCAATTGTCTTTCCTGTTCTACAGATATTTTCTCCCCGTCAAGATCATATTCTTGCAGTGCCTTGATGATAACCTCTTTCTTTTCTTCATTTGCTTCCTCTATGATCAGATTTTGTCTTAATTGTTTTTGTTTCAACCTTGTCAAAAAACTTTTAAATTCATCTGACTTAATATAGTCATCATCTTTCATGAACTCATTTGGCAACATCACACGCTCATCAAAGCCTTAAGCAAGGGCTTCATTTGTTTCTCCCTGTTCTTCATTCTGCCCTCCTTCTCTGAGATGTGTCCTTATTTGATGAAAGT
Source organism: Cryptomeria japonica (assembly GCF_030272615.1). NCBI lineage: Eukaryota > Viridiplantae > Streptophyta > Pinopsida > Cupressales > Cupressaceae > Cryptomeria > Cryptomeria japonica. The sequence goes on from NC_081405.1 coordinate 582,692,067, forward strand.
AGTGTCCTTGTTCTGTAACAATTGCTCTAGCAGGGTCTCTCCTCACAATTGTACCGACCTCATTGGTTTTTTGTTTCTTTGCAGTTGGCACTCGGGTATATTGAACTTCATCCCCACTCTCTACATCATTAGCAAACACACTAAGTGGCCTCTTTCCATGTCAAGAATACCCATCTTGGGGGTCTTGCTGGTGAGAAGCCACTTCTGGAATTTGTTCTATCAGAGTTTCATATAAACTCAACGTTTTGTTAATCCTCTCCAGGTATGGGCTATCAAGGCAAAAACCTGAGAAACTAGGGTTAGCAGCCTTCAATTCTGCTTCAACTCTCATCAATTTTTTCCATTTTCTTCTCCTTTCTTGTACTTCATCTTTTCTCAGCAAATTTCTAACCACATCTTCATCATCCAATGGTTCATGGTCCTTTATTTTGGCCCAAGGTGTCATTTTTGGCAATGCACGTTTAATAAATTGTTTAGGATCACAGAATCTAGACACAACATTAACCAACCTATACTGTTTAAGGAAATTGTTTACTTCATCAAAGGAACTCCTACCAATGGTAAAATCAGACGCAACCCAAAGCCTAGGAAAAAGAGAACCCTTCCTGTGTTTGTCAAGGTATTTTTTTTCAACTAGTGTCAATTGCCAGGTAAACTCCATAAAAGCAATCCTAATTGGAACAAATTTTGGTAAAATATGGGGAGGCTGAGGACACCCATAGACTCTGATCACAGTAAAGTTATCAAAAAAATAAAAGTCCCCCTAGTTATGTGAAATAGACCAGTTTGGAACATACTGGTAAGGTCTCAAAACTCTCCTAACATTAATTGACAATTGTTCCCTATTTATTCCTAGCATTTCCATAATTGGTGAAACAATCCAATTTTCAAAGAAAAGGAAAGAAGAATGGGGAGAACTACTGTCCCAAACCTGGGTCCATCTTTGTATTGGCATTAAGACCCCCAATTCTTCTTTGAAAAGCTCCAATTCTTTATCCAAGAACTCAACATTATAGAACAAGATTAAATGCATCAGCAATGAATAATGCTTGAATGTAGGGCTAAGTGCACCACTCTGAATTTCAACTAGAGCATTATGAATGTGTTCAACCATATAGCCCACATAATCGTAATGTTTGTTAACATTTGGGTGTTGAATGTCCATAGCCATCGTTAGTAATTCAGTTGACACTGTTAAATCTCCATCAAAACCCAACACTCTGCATAATCCATAGATTGTACAATGCATATAATGGTGGAAAGGTGTGATGTCAAATGGTGGTTCGATACTCTCTGGAATTATAACCGGTTTCCTATTCACCCTAGGCATGTATCTGGGCATTGCATGCTTCTTGATAACACCTTTGTATTTGTCATAATCCTCTGCAATCCGCTCCAAATCTATATTTGTACATGCAACACCAGTAATCTAGAAAGCTTCAACAAAGCTAGCTCTGTTAATTGAAACTAGGGCAGACTGGTTCTTTCTTATGATTACCCTAGATACTGTGCAATAGCATTTGGCCAACTCTTTGATGAAATCCACATCAACATACACATCTAGCACAATTAGCTTTGCCATATTTAAATCTCAAGGGTTTGACATCGGGACACCCTTAACCCTATTATTCCAGAAATAATGAAACAAAGAAGAACCAGTCATATTAAGCGTGGTAGGGTTTTTGCATTGGCTCCATAAATCTTTCCATGCCAAATCATTTGTATTCAAAGCAACGGAAGTCCTTGGCAGCAAATCTACAAATTCTTCTTTGTATTTCTTAACCATCTTTTCCTCAGTGGCACTGGCCTTGGAACCTCCAGGTCCTACTCCTCCACTTGTTGTGGCCTTGGGCTTGGGCTTGGAACGTCCAGTTCCACTCATCGCCTGGCTCATTTTAGCTACAGGAGAAAAACTTAACCAATTTTTTGAAATTTTCTCACACCCAACACTCTGAATTCTCCAATGTTGTTGCAGAGCTCAATTCACTGGATTACCTCGAAGATAGAATGCATTAATGCAATTATACAAAATCTGGGTTCGATCATGCAATTTATGGTATTTGGGCATCATCACTTCTCTCAAGTCTCATTAATTTCCACACTTGCGTGAACTAGCTAATGTGGCATTAATTCAGAGCTGAAGTACTCGAGCAAAATTTGAATTCATGCCCTTCTATTTGATTGGCGATTGCCATTCAAAACTTTTACAGAATCCGACAAACAAGTCCACGTGTTAGGGAGTTAGAGACAATGCTACCAAATCCTCTTAATTGCAAGCTCACAACCCCTTTTACGAATCCTCAAAGAATCTCATGAGTGAGTGACAACCGTTAATCTTCATCAAACCCTTCAGTCACAACCTCGCAACAATATTTGTAATATTCTTTGTTTACCTACGAGCTAGCGACCACTGCAAATCTAACAAAACAACTTATTTCATCGCAAGCTCACAACTAGAAACTTAACTTGACTTAAACCCTTGTGATTATGCAACAACAAGACACTTAACCACCGTCGCATGCTCGCAACACTTTTTGACTTAAGACTTACAAACTTGCGAGCATGCGATGACCACAAAATCAAACCAAAACTTACCTGTCACCAGATCGCAAATTAAAATGATAAACAACTTCAAAAACTGTGAGCAAGCGACGAAACCAACTAAGCTGTGATACCAACCACATCGCATGATTGCAAATTAAAATGACTTAACCGCGAACACCTCACAACCTTGCAATAACATAAAATCACACCTAGTCCCAACCTTGCAACATAAAATGGTATTTGGGCGTCGTCACTTCTCTCAAGTCTCATTAATTGCACACTCACAACTGGTTATAACAACCCAGCAAGCAAGTCCACGTGTCAATCCCCATCTTTAATTGCACACTCGCAACCGGTTATAACAATTTGGAAAGGAACCGGCAAGTTAGAAACAATGCTACCAGATCCTCTTAATTGCAAGCTCGCAACCCCTTTTACGAATCCTCAAAGAAGCTCATGAGTGAGCGACAACCATTGATCTTCATCAAGCCCTTCAGTCGCAACCTCGCAACAACATTTGTAATATTTTTTCTTTACCTGCGAGCTGGCGACCACTGCAAATCTAACAAAATAACTTATTTCATCGCAAGCTCGCAACTCGAAACTTAACTTGACTTAAACCCTTGCGATCTCGCGACAACAAGGCACTTTACCGCCATCGCATGCTCGCAACACTTTTTGACTTAAGACTTACAAACCCGCGAGCATGCGATGACCACAAAATCAGACCAAAACTTACTTGTTGCCAGATCGCAACGTAAAATGCTAAACAACTTCAAAACCTGCGAGCAAGTGACAAAACCAACTAAGTTGCAATACCAACCATATCACAAATTAAAATGACTTAACCACGAACACCTCGCAACCTTGCGACAACATAAAATCACACCCAGTCGCAACCTTGCAACATAAAATGGTCAAGTGCAAAACATCTTGCGAGGTAGCGACAACTAAAATCTCCCAGTACTCGCAAGCTCGCGACCTAAACTGACTTGATGATAAAGGACTTGCGAGCTAGCGATAACCATAAAATCTCAAAAAAAATTATCTCTTGACTGCAACGACCCAACAAGTACCAACAAAAATTGATTTTTTATTTTAATTTCCCATCATAAACAAGCGCGAGCAGTGGCACACAGACCATTAATGACTTAGTACTTACTCGCTAACTCTCGCAGCTATAATGCATGGCATCAAACCAATTCGAGACCTCGCGACCAAAGCAATTTCATTAACAATCTCCAGCTCGCTAACATAAAATGTTAACACTCAAAAAAATAGAGACCTTGTGATTTAAACCCAAACCAACACTCGCTAACTTGCCACTTAAATTGTTAAACATGAAATTTATCTGCGAGTTAGAGATGAAACATTAAACATGTCTCATTGTCTCAATATCTGACCAACCATTTGACCACACTTAACGTTGACATGGACAAATAAAGAGAGGACAACTCAGATTTTCAACGCACGACAACTTCGGTTTACTAGCCAACTAAGACAAAAAACAAACACAAAACCCTAATCACCATGAACATCATGTTAAGCATTTAAATTTTTAATGTAGAACAGTAGAAAGGTTCTAGCAGTAACAGTTATGCAATATGAATAATTTTATGGATCTTGTGACACAAATTGTTGCATTTCATGTTCAACATAATGTGGGACCAAATACCAATTTACTAATAATTCAATTGTTTACTAATAATTCAAATTCACAATTAAAAATATGAAATAAGTATCTGTTCTGATTGACAAATTCAAGGAATACAATATCAAAATTTATCAATGAAAACTATAGTATTGCAATTTTGCAAATTGATATTGTAATATGACTCAAGAACTGTAGTATAGTTATAAATACCTATAAACTGACTGCTAATTCACTTCAGTGACTCACTCTGAGGCTTCTATATCCCAAACGGACTCAAGATCCAGAAACTGACTAGTACTAATAGGTTCATCTTCATTCTGAGTCGGGTATTCAAAAATTTATTCGTCTTCATGCTGACTTAGAGTCTGCGATCCATCATTTGTCTCAGCATTAGCACTAGTAGTAGCACCACCAGCTTTTAAAGTGTTGCACAACCCTTGTCTTTCATGCATGGAATTCTAGATTGCCAGTGCCCTATCATATGGAAAATCTCTAACATTATACTAGGTTACAAACAACCTCAAGCAAGTTTCTAAATTTTTGTCTAATTTGTTTCTGATCTTTGATTTCAAAAGCCCTAATGCACTGAAAACTCTCTCATCTTACACCGACCCCAATATCATTGTTTGATATAAATCAGCAAGTTTCAAATATTCTGGTACTGTAATACGCAATGCTTTACTTTGATCTATCCTTTTCCAAAGCCTTGTGATTGATCCAGGTTCAAATGGATTCTCCAAGTTAACCAACTATTGTTTCATAAGCAATGCAAACTGTTTACATTGTTTTTTAAGATGATCTGAATTTAAAATTCTTTCTATTGGCTATCCATTGCAATATGCATCTTTTGAAAATATCAATATCAATTCCTCTAGTTTTTTATGAAACATCTTTGCGCCATTTGGATTATCTCCAATTGAATGTCAAAATTGAGGATACACACAACCCATGGCTTCAAGTATTTCTTCTCGAGGGAATCTTTCACCAATCTCAGTTGAAAGTTCATATGCAATAGACTTCAAATTATCACTAACAGATTTAACAATCTTGTCAAAATCTTCCTTTCTAACCGGTAGTGCTCTGTCTCGCTTGCCCGTCTTAGATTGGTGCATTGGTATATGAAATCCTTTTACAAAGACACATGACTCATTTTTTGTATTGAAATGTAAAAAAAATTATGCATGATTCAAATCTGTAATTATCTATCGCCTAAAAAAATTTGGGCTTCGCCTTGTTAGATCTGAATATAGACCATCTAGGCTCAAGCATGTCATTTTATGTAGAGTGCTATACTCATTGATATACATAGTTTTGTCTTGGGCTTTCTTAACAAGTTTGTTCATTGAATCCAGCCTGGGGAGAAGACTAGCTAAAGTTAATAGAGTCTCTATATCACTTAACTTATGTAAGAGATCAGGAGCTTTGTCTACTGTGAGACATTGCTCATACATTAGTCTGATCAAGGATTGATATTCTATTAGAACTCATTCTGCTAGTCCATGCAAGGAGATCCATCTGGTCTCAACATCCCTGAGAAGCTTGTTTCCTGTTGTTACTCCCTCTACAAAAATCTGATATTCTGCAAAATGTTTAGGACTTCGGCAGAAGTATGAGTGGAGCTCGTGGACCAGATCTTCAACTTTTGACACTGTAGGGAAATTTTTTACAATTCTATATGCTAAATTCATTCGATGGGCCATGTAGTGAATCCCAACCATGTATGGTGCAATACTAGTTTGTAACCTTGCGCAAAGACCGGTCCTTTGACCTTGCATTAGTGCAGCTCCATCAGCTCCAACACACACCAACTTCTTGGCAATTGTCAAGTCATCCATACTAACAATTTCATTCAAAGCTTTCTTAACTTCCAAATATAAATTTTCTGTTGTTGAATAGCCCCTCATTTTACAAACATAGAGTAGATGAGCTCGGCGGGCGTGTTCTTTACAGTATACACATGCACAGAAACCCAAAGCAGTGTTATCTACCGTAGTAACTTCATCTATGGATAATGAAATGAAATTTGACTCTTTTACACTCTCTTGTAAATTTTGGTTTTCCACCTCGGTGAGATAGTTTGCCATTTCCCATCCAACGTTTATTGACCAATGTGACATAGGATAGTGAGGAACATTCAAAAAAGATAATAAATTACTAAATTTTAGGAAATCTTTCATAGGATGCCCTCTCGACAGAATATGAAAAACAACACTCATCTAAACAGTCTTTTCCAAGTTTGCATCTTTCGCTGCATGTTCAAGCCCAGCCTTGATTGTATTTCCAAATCCACTATTACCAATCAGTGTCATTTTGTGGTTATGCTCTTCATATTCCGGAGCATACTTAACATGAAGACATTCTTCCTTTGATTTCCATCTTACTACTCGTGTTTCCTTCCCATCTATGATCTGTTTTTCATAAACCTTACCAATATGATTTTCTATGGTGTCAAGCTTTAGCTGCATCTACTTCTCTCTTTTAGTTTTCCAGCTACAAATCTTACACCTGCATTCTGTTGGTTGTTCATCATTGTTTGGGACTGGTTCAATGAATGGGTACTTTTCTACCCAATCAATCTTAAAACTCCTTGTCATCTCCCACTCTCGCCCCATTTTTACTTTCCTTTTTCTTTTCTTCCTACTAACATCATCTTCAGGACTAGCATTTGCATCCGAGTGAATTATCTCATTGTGTGTATCCCTTAGAACATATTCTGCCATGTTGGTATTGTCATCCTCATTTGATGCATTTAACTCAATGATAATCCCACCTTGTGGTGGTGGTGAGCTACTGTGAATGGCTTCTGCAACTCCAGAAGTTGATGGACCAAAAACTTTGCCAATTCCAAAGAAAGACTTTATGGTAGTATCTTTAAGTTTAATTTTTGGTCATTTTGATGGCCTCTCAATCCCTTCAATTTCACCACCCTGAGGAGTCTTACCCTTGTCTGACATCCCAATCCCTTCACCACCCTAAGGAGTCTCAGTCTCACCCTTGTGTGACATCTCAATCCCTTCACCACCCTAAGGAATCTCACCCATGTCTGACTGTGACATCTTGAGTCTTGACCTCTCACTACGAATTAAAAGTTAAAACTAATACTATCAAGTATGAAGAAATGATTACTCACCTTTATGCCTTCTCAATTCTCTGAATCAGGAATCAGGAATGCTTGGACCTGCGTTGTAGGATTGTAACTTTGGCCCTCCGCCCTACAATGAACTTTGACTTTCCAACTCAATTTGCGGAATGCGGATCAAGACTCAAGAGCTCCCAATTTACTAATCAAACAGGAACAAATTGTAAGAAAGAGTGTATTAATAGCAATCCATGATTGCATTTTTGGTGAATTGTGCGGGGCCCGGGCGTCGCAATTGCCAATATACATTTAATTTAATTGCATTTTTGGCAAATTGCGCAGGCGTGCAATGAACATTTAATTTAAGCGAGGTGAAATTGGTCCTCAAATGCTTATAATGTTTTAATTGATATTGGCGAATTTGGCCAATGCGTGCAATGAACATTTAATTTACCATTGGTGAATTAGGTCTTGGGTATGTGGTCGTTTTACTATTGCTGGCGGATAATAGAGGTGATCTAATACCCACTTCCGAGTGATTCCAAGTGAATATTACGGGCATGCACATTGACGGTGTGTGGTCAATGGCGAAGCCAGATTCTACAGTGTACCATTAACAGCAAAATATCGGGCGATTTGACCACGATGTTTCCCCAGACTATTCACGCGGAATTCGCCAATTGGCGAAGATTCGCCACTAAAAAACTCTCTGGTGCCGGTATGAACTAATCAACACACGTTACCCATGGCTTTCATCATGGATACACTTATTTATAGTGGTTTGAAAGAGGTGGGTTTTCCTCACTACCACTTGGGTCATTCTCTCCTCACTAGTAGTCCTAATGACCACACAGGGAGACAGACCCTCCAAAGATTAAACAAAAAAAGCCTATTTCTCAAGACACAAAAGACACTGGTTCAATTTTAGTGCACCAATTGAAGTGTTTGGTAATCTATGAAAACAAGGCACATAATAAAGATAAAAAATCATCGCCAAAATTCTGCAACAAAGATTTGTTAGTAATTTTGCAATAATACCCCTCCTGCAAGCACACAAGTTAGGTAAATTCAAGATCCAAAAGACTTTGTGAAATAGGGGCCTTCGACAAGACATTGTTTTGATCGATTCAAAGATCTGATTTTCCATGAGTTATTTTGCATCATAAAAACATACCACCTATAAAATTTCAAGACTTTTCCAGAAGTGTAAGAAAATCCAAGAAAGTTTCTAATTTGCTCCAAAAATTAATTTTTTATGAAAAATCATAAAATTCATAGAAAATGCAAAATTGATCCAACAAATCTGATTTTTTTACTGGAAACTTTTGATAGCATTCCAAACCTACATAAAAACATTTCTGTAAAAATTCCAAGGAGTTTGTGAGATATGACCAAAATAATGGAAAACCCTAATGTTTAAAGATCCATTTTTTTAGGAATTATTTTGCATGAAAATTAAAAGAAAAAAGAAAAAATCCTATGTATAATTATGCTAACTTTCCAAATCTGAAAAATTCACTCATTTTCTCTCAAAATTAATTTTTTATGAAAATGCATAAAAAATTTATAGAAAATTTAATATGCTACAAAAAATCTGATTTTTGTGCTGAGCGCCTCTGATAATTTTCTTGACCTGCAACAAAAATTTTATGTTAAAATTCAAATCCGTTTGTGAGATCTAATCAAAATAATGAAAAACCCTAATTTTTAAAGATCCAATTTTTTAGGAAATTAAAATTACAAAGAATAGATCTTCAAAGAGATTTCCAAAATTGTAAGAAAATCCGAAAAAAATTCTCATTTGCTCTCAAAACTATTTTTTTATGAAAATTCATAAAAAGTTCATATAAAATGCAAATGTGCTCCAAAATTTTTGAATTTTGTCTTGAGAGCTCTTGATGTTGTCTTCAACCTGCCACAAAAATTTGGTACAAAAATTTAAAGCCATATGTGAGATTAGATCAAATCTCTCCAAGATCTTGATTTTGTGTCCAAAAACCTAGTTGCAGAAGGTTATTCTCCAAATTGTTTTACAAAACAACAATATAGGGTTAGAAAAACCTACAAAAAAACATAGATGTAACAAAAAATCATGTCCCACGAGGTGTGCCAAAATGTTTATGGTAAAAATGGAAACAACAATATTGAAAGACTAAATAGATTCAACCAAAAAACCCCTAGCCTAACAACAACAAAGATCCACCATAACATATGAAGATTACCTAAGAAAATGCAAATCAAATAAAATCACAAAGATTATACCATCACATGTCCAATAGGGTTTGGATCTCCATTCTTCCTATCTCCATTGATCTTGCTTGATATATTTGCTCTCAGATTTTATGTGTACACAAGAACTCAACAAAGAACGGAAATGTGGTTGTAAGTAGGCTTGATCGCATATGAAAGTTTGAATGCTAGAAGGCTTGATTAGGGTTGATAATGAAGGAAACGTCTCCTTATATAGAAGACACTATAAGAAATAGAAGGATAAGATTGAGAGGTGTAAAAGATAGATGGTCGGTTAGGATTAAAGGGTAGGTAAAAGAAATAAGAAAATAATGAGAGGGTAGGTAGTGTAGGAATGAAGAGATGAATGACACATGTCATAGGTGGAAAAGGGTAATGAATTAATTAAATAAATAAAGATTTATTTAATTAATAGAAGAAGTGTGATCAATTCAATAAATACTTTATTTAATTTAGAAAAGAGATTATTTAAATAAATAAATGTATTTATTTAAATGAGAAATAAGGCTAGAAGAGGATAAATGAATTAATTAAATAAATAAAGATTTATTCAATTAATAGAAGAATTAGGCTTAAAATAATTAAATAAATAAAGATATTTATTTAATTAGACAAGACAATTTTAGGTGTCTACAATGCTCAAGCCATAGCTAAATATGGAAGCTTAACACCTTTTTATGCTCATTGACTCAATTTGTGGCCAAAATTATAGGACCATGGTGTTAAGTGCCATAGACCTCCTAGACTAGGCACTACAGTCCTTCCATTCCAAGCCCAGATTTGAACCCTCAATGGTGAAAATGTTGTTGAGTAGGAAAGTGCTCCCATTGTCAGCCTTCTTTGAAATTTTCTACATGTTTCATGAGGTTGTGTATAAATACAACTCTCAACCCCTCATTTTAACATCTTCATCATCATCATAATGGTGGAGTTTAATTCCTAACCGAGGTCTAACTTAGGCAAACCCTCATACTGTTAGGTCCCGGATACAACTGAGAGGGGGGGGGGGGGGGGGGTGAATCAGTTGTCAACTAAATTCAAACCAAAAACAACTTAACCAACTTAATGCTTAATACCGGTAAACCAGTTAAGTATGTCGGTAAACAGTGTTAACAATTAATTGCTATACCGGTAAAGATTAAAGCATGAAACATAAAGACAAAGTCATCCACAACACATAACACCAATATTTGTACATGGAAACCCTGTAAAGGGAAAAACCACGGTAGGAAACCTTACCCACAATCAGATGATACTACTGCAGATAGTAAGTGTACATAAATGGGGTCTGCACATGCAGAAAGGCCAAGCACCTAGAGCTCACTGCTCAATCACAAAATGGGAGTCACACTAACTACAGTTGGATGGTTAAATCCAATAAGAATGTACTACACAAAATAGCATCTTCATATGCTTGATTCAGTACCGGTGTAATGCTGATATGCTTTCACAAATACCTAGCTTCACCTTCAAATGATGTCTGTGTGTATAGCACTGCTTAATCTCGCATATACCTTCACACAATTCTTTTTCGCATTCCACATTTGATCTTACATTTATACCATAACCTAAGACCAATTTTAGTAGGTCGGTTCTACAAGATATTACAATAAAAACATTTTACAAACAATATAATATCCGATGCAATATCCGATTGAACATGTTGGCTTAATGCATTTACAACAATAATTAATCATCTCCATAGCATGCCATGCTGATCTGAAAAAGATAAACCTATTGGTGTAACCCTAGACTTATTTGTCGGTAAAAGCAAATATACAAATATGAATATACTAATGATTAGTTCATTAAGATAAGATGTCCACATGATGTCTTCGACATTACCAAGTGCCTTCCATATCATTCCAAGTGTCGGTGATCATTATATTCTGTCGGTGAACCATATATTAGTAACTGTGCAATAGTTACTTCCTTGCCGGTGAATGTTGTTGGATCTCCAAAGTGCTGGTGTTTTAGTAGGTGTTGACATCAATGACAAAACCATACCAAAATACCAACAATCTCCCCCTTTGGCATTGATGGTAACACAAGATGGAAAAACCATCAAAGTGCCAAAACAGAAATGTCAAATACCAAAAACCAAGAATCTCCAAAAAGATTTTAACAAGAAATCAAAATACATACAGAGAGTAATAGTCTCTCCCAAACAACAATCTCTCCCCCTGGGAGCAACATGTGTTATCTAAAGTTTTTCCACCAAATTTTTTCATACCAATATCTCCTTAAAAGATAATGTGTTTTTCCATAGGTTTTTCCATAGATATCTTTCCCCCTTTGACATCAAATGCCAAAGTTATAATAAAACCAAGTTCATATACAAAATACCAATCAATTCAATATACCAACTACTCTCCCTGAGAAGTAGCTTCCTCATCAAAGATCGGAATAAAAGATTTCTCTGTTAATTTTGCTAGTTGATGACAATCATCAACTTCCTAAGTCTCTACCGGTGGTGGTATGACTCCAAGCTGATCTCTAAGATATTCAAAAGTCTCCTTAGGAAAAGGTTTTGTGAAAATATCTGCAAGTTGTTCTTTAGTATTCACATAAACTAGTTTTATCTCCTTTTCTTCAACTTTTTCTCTTAGAAAATTCAGTTTGATAGAAACACGTTTTGTTTTCGAATGTAGTACTGGATTCTTAGATATATCAATTACTGCAATGTTATCACAATAGATAGTAATCGGTTCCTTGCATTTTACCTTTATATCTTTCAATATTTTCTTAAGCCATAGTACCTGTGTACAGTTAGTTGTTGCTGCAACATATTCTGATTCTGCTGTTGATAAAGATGTACAACTCTGTTTCTTACTTAACCAAGAAAATAATCTGTTTCCAAGAAAGAATGCTTCGCCGGTGGTGTTTTTCCTATCATCCACATCTCCTGCCCAATTTGCATCTGTGTATGCACATAGATCAAAATTTTCATCTCTAGGATACCATAATCCAAGATTTATAGTGCCTTGTAAGTACCGGAAAATCCTTTTTACAACTGATTCATGATTTTCTCTAGGATTACTTTGAAATCTTGAAACAATACATACTGCATTCATAATATTAGGTCTGGTTTGTGTCAAGTACAGTAAACCTCCTATCATAGATTTGTATCTAGTTGGATTAACAGGTGTAGATTCATCTCTTTGAGATAATTTGTCATTTGTAGTCATAGGTGTGCTTACCGGTTTAGAGTTCTCCATCCCAAATTTCTTTAGTAACTCTTTCAAGTATTTGGATTGACTCAAGAATATACCTTTGTCAGTCTATGAAATCTGCAATCCTAAAAAAAATTTTATTTCTCCAATCATAAACATTTCAAATTCTTGCTGCATTTTAATAGAAAATTCTTTACATAATCCATCTTCTCCTCCAAAAATTATATCATCAACAAATACTTCTATAATCAAGATGTCATCATTAGTTATTTTGTAATATAAATTGTTGTCTACATTTCCTTTAGTAAAACCAATCTTTAAAAGATACTTATCCAATCTTGCATACCAAGCCCTTGGAGCTTGTTTTAATCCATACAGAGCTTTTCTTAACCTGCAAACCATATCATTGTCATCTGTCAAAGAAAATCCATCAGGTTGTTCAATGTATACTTCCTCTTCAAGATCTCCATTCAAAAATGCACATTTAATATCCATTTGATAAACTTTGTAGTTCTTGTGTGCTGCAAAAGCCAAGAATAATCTAACTGCCTCAATTCTAGCTACCAGTGCAAAGGTTTCATTGTAATCAACTCCTTCCTTCTGAGAATATCCCTTACACACTAGTCTTGTTTTATTTATGACAACCTTACCATCTTCATTAAGTTTGTTTCTGAATACCCATTTGGTTCCAATTACATTTTTATCTTTAGGCTGGGGAACTAATGTCCAAGTGTTATTTTTCTCAATTTGTTCTAGTTCTTCTTCCATAACTTTAATCCAAAATTTATCTTCACATGCCTCATTAACAGATGATAGTTCAATTTGAGAAACAAGACATACCTTTTCATTTGTCAATCTTCCTCTTGTCATAACTCCTTTAAATTTGTTTTCAATTATCTGATCTTCAGAATGATTCAATCTTACATATCGGGGTGTCTTTGTTTGTTGTTGTTCTTCAATTACTGTGGAATCCTCAGATGGTACCAGGGTAATTGGATCTTCATTCTGTACCGGTGGATTTAGTTTAGGTTCATTTGTCACAATTTCTGTTGCCGATTCAGAGTATATATACTTTGAAGTTCCTCTGAATTGTTCATCAATCTCTACATTTGTACTCTCAACAATTTTCTGCAATCTTTTATTAAAACATCTATATGCCTTGCTCTTAGATAAATAACCAAGAAATATTCCTTCATCATTTCTAGGATCAAATTTGCCAATATACTCATCTCTTCTGATATAACATTTGCTTCCAAAAATTCTGAAATACTTAAGAGTAGGAGTATTACCAAACCATAGTTTATGAGGGGTCTTACCGGTTTCACCTTTGATGTGAACTTTGTTGAATGTATAGACCGTTGTACTGACTGCTTCTCTCCAATACACATGTGGTAAATTTTCTTCTGATAACATACTTCTTGTTGCATCCAAGATAGTTATGTTTTTCCTTTCAACAACTCCATTCTGTTGTGGTGTCCGAGGTGCTGATAGTTGTCTTCTGATTCCATTCACTTCACAGAATGTATTAAAATCCCTAGATGTGAATTCTCCTCCTTGATCTGATCTTAAACATTTGATTTTCTTACCAGTTTCATTTTCTACCATTGCTTTGAACAGTTTAAACTTTCTAAGTGCTTTTGATTTTTTTCTGAGAAAAGTAACCCAACACATTCTAGAATAGTCATCAATGATTAGCATGAAATATCTATCACCTTGTAAGCTTTTAGTTCTAGCTGGACCACATAAATCAGTTTGAATCAAATCAAGAGCATTATTGGATTTTTCTAGAATACTTTTGAAACTAACTCTAACTTGCTTTCCAAATCAACATTCCTTACATTGTATTTTGAGGTTTGACAATTTTAGGTAAATCTCTAACTGCCTTAGTAGTACTGATTACCATGCAATCAAAGTTTACATGACAGAGTCTCTTATGCCATAACCAACTTTCATCTATATGTGCAATCAAGCATGTCTTTTCACTATTATTCAAATGAAAGATATTACCTCTAGTTTGATTACCGGTTGCAATTTCCAAACCAGTTCTATTCATGATTTTGCATTTTCCATTTTTAAATTGTAACTGAAATCCTTTCTCAACTAATTGACCAACACTTAAAAGATTATGCTTTAATCCTTCAACATAGTAAACATTGTCAGTGTTATGCTTACCATCAAGAGATATTGTACCTTTACCTTTGATTGAACAAGCTTTGTCATCTCCAAATCTTACTAAGCCTCTATTGTATTCTTGAAAGTTCAAGAATTTACCTTTGTCTCTGTTTATGGTGAAAATGGATAACAATAATAACAATATTGAAAGGCTAAATGAATTCAACCACCAAACCCTAGCCTAACAATGAACAAAGATCCACCATAACATATGAAGATAACCTAAGACAATGCAAAATAACTCAAAATCACAAAGATTATACCATCACATGTCCAATAGGGTTTTGATCTCCATTCTTCCTATCTCCATTGATCTTGTTTGATATGCTTGCTCTCAGATTTTTGTATGCACAAGAGCTCAACAAAGAACGGAATGTGGTTGCAAGTAGGATCGTAGTGTAGCCAAGTACTCCAAAATCAGTCATTAGGATGAGTGATTAGGGTTTGATAATGAAGAAGGCATCTCCTTAAATAGAAGACACAATATGAAATGGAGGGTTAAGATTGAGAGGTGTAAAAAGAGAGGTCAGCTAGGATTAGAGGGTAGGTAAAAGAAATACCAAAATAATGAAAGAGGTAGGTAGTGTATGAATTAAGAGATGAATGACATGTGTCATGTGTAGAAAAAGATAATGAATTAATTAAATAAATAAAGATTTATTTAATTAATAGAAGAAGTAGGACAATTAAATAAATAAAATATTTATTTAATTTAGGAAAGGGATAATTTAAATAAATAAATGTATTTATTTAAATGAGAAATAAGGCTAGAAGAGGATAAATGAATTAATTAAATAAATAAAAATTTATTTAATTAATAGAAGAATTAGGCTTAGATAATTAAATAAATAAAATATTTATTTAATTAAACATGACAATTTTGAGTGTCTACATTTTGCCCCTCTTTGAGACAATGCGGCTTGTCGCGTTGTTTCAAAGAAGATAAGATGAACTGATACAGAGTTGCCCCAAGATGGGAATTATATGCCCCCTCGAGAGATTGGATGAAAATGTCTGAAATGATTGCAGACAATCTCTCGATAAGAAAGACTGGATAGAATGGATAGATCAGATAAAGTGACAGAGTCACGGGATAAGGAAGACTGACTCGGGAAATGAGAGCTAGGGCAATCTATAAGATAGACCACGGGGGAAAATACATCATCATTGTCATCTACACCGTCACAAGAGCATAGTGCAAAGCGAAAATAAAGCAGCAACAGTCAGCAGCGATGGCTTTTGTTCACAGATTCGACCGTGTTCACCGATTCTAGAGGCCAGCAGAGGCAGGAGAGCCAGTGAGTACCACAAAACCTCCTCGTACTTTGATGCATTTATTATTGTCATTAATTCATACCAGGTAATGTAATAAATGCGCATTTATGTCAAGAAAATGTGTTTGTGTCCAAAAATGCGAATTTGTGTCTTCCAGGTCAAATCGGCAGTTCTATGATGAACATACGCTGTCGATTGGATAAGCTGCTGAGAGGATACACTCAAGAAGGTCCTCTAGGGAAGACTAAGATAGATCAAGGCACTTTGTGATGAACAGTGAGTACCAAGATAGAGTACTTTGTGATGAACAGGGAGTACTGAAATATGAGCAGCACTTTGTGATGAACAGGGAGTGCGAATGTGAGTAACACTTTGTGATGAACAGGGAGTGTCACACACGTAGTACTTTGTGATGAACAGGGAGTACTACTAGGATAGATAGCAACACTTTGTGATGAACAGTGAGTGTCACTAGGATAAATAGCTATGTGCATTGAGATAGCGAGTAGCATTTTGTGATAAACAGTGAATGCCACTATGACTGACATGATTTGATTTGCTTGACTGCAGGAGTACTTGCTGATGCTGGAGTCACGGGAGAGATTCCCATCGACTCAGAGGTTGCGACCTGAGTTGACAGCTGAGGACTGAGCTACGATTGAGGTTATGGGATTGAGATACATTCTGTATGTGCCTGAGTTTTGGGTGAACATGGGATTGCTGACTGCACTGGCTGAGAGATGGCACTCAGAGACTTGTAGTTTGCATTTGCCGATGGGTGAGATAACAGTCACCTTGGAGGATGTATATAGGATTCTACGGATACCGATCGATGGGAAGTTAGTACCCTATGATCGAGATGGAGATAGGGATGCACTGAGACGAGTGTTCTAGGATCCAGGACTAGGGATGAGGGTGGGACATGTGGCATGGGATACCATGACATGGACAGGATTAGCACTACCAATAGTGTTGACAGGAGTTATCAGTGGGTTCCTCTGTCTGGATAGGACGACACGAGGGGTGGCTGCAGGGGACACAGGGGCTAGGAGAGTTGATCTTGGGGTGGGTCCTTCTAGGGCTCAAACTCCATCGAGGCCAGCGGCTCCGAGGGAGGGAGTTCATCATAGCCTTAGAGGGCTCCCTATGTATCAGTATTGTACCATTTTTGTATTGTAGACACCTGTGGGTGATTTTGTAGCCATATGATTCTTTTGACATCATTGTATCATGACACTTTTGATTATATATGAGAGATGATCCATTTTTGCGGCAGCTATATGCATGTGTACCTTATGTGATGAAATGTTCTTATGTGATACATGTTTTATGATATGGATGCTTATATGATGCAATGCAATATATTTTTGTTCTTTTATGATTCTATATGTGTATGCATGATGCAAATGTGAATGTAAGTAATGCAGATGAATATGATAATGCAAATGTAAATTGTGCTAACAAGTGTTGTGTGCAGGATGTGATGCAGTTGTGATATCTATATGTATGTATGAAATGCTTATATGTGGTAATGTAGGTGCAGCTACATGAAATGCAAATGTTTTTGGTGTGTCATTATACTCAGTCATGTGATAGCAGGCTACGCGGACTCGAGAAGGACGATGGAAGTCAATCAAGAAAGGGGGGATGAAAGACAGAAGATATGAAAGTGAGAGAGCTTCTTGTGCATTATCATCATTGAGCTTTATTATGGCAAGTAGGTTATGACAATCGAGGCATATGTTCGACCCAGAAAGTCATTGTACCTGTTTGCATGGAGATAAGACAGTCACAAACAAGGAATGCCCCAGTTCACACTAGACTCACAGTGTCCTCATATCCTTGGACAAGTCATAGCATTACTAAGAGACAATCCACAGACAGCAAATGCAAATAGGCGACGATACCCCATCCTCGCCTTTCTAGTCAAAGACATCCTGGAGATAGAATCTCTAGTCAAAGACATCCTGGAAAAGCTAAAAGACATGTCACCAAAAAGATAAAATCAAAAGAAAACCAAGACTCGACACCAACATCCACTGTAGTCCTCAAGTTTAGTGTCTCTTGTCACCTGTATAAGTCTTATTTGATTGTGGTCACAATGTTTACTTTCATAGAAAGGATAGATAGCACTGAACCATAATGTTGTCTGAGTCTGTTGAAAGATTTGATTTGTTGAAGCCCATTGTTGCTACTGTGTCTCATCTAAAACTGACTGAATCCATGAAACTGATACTTTATTGCGGAGAAGATGAAACTTTATTGCGGATCTATGATGCAAATGTTGCTTTATTGCGGATTGTGCGCGAATAGACTGAAGGAAGCTGGAAGAAACTGTACTCCTCGAAACATGTGATGTTCTCAGTTCCACACCCATTACTAGACGTAGGATTTTGCCTTAGCCACAGATAGGATCTGATTTATTATGGATGGAAAGGGATGTTTTATTATAAATGGCTAACCAATCTTGGGTAGATCAATAACAAGCCATGATGGGAATGGGTAAGTTTATTGTGAACGAATAGGTTGTGAGTGTGTGCAAAGTGAAAGATGAAAGAGAATCCTGAAAGAGGGAGGAGAAAAGTCTCTACGCATGGCGCTGGTGACCCAGTTTTCACCATGGTACTTGCCCAGGGCGCCACCGAAGTGGTTTTCACCGTTGGACGAAATTATTTCTCTTTACTTTTTTGGATTTTTCAATTTTTTTGTTGTCACAAGGCGCCTGTTGGCCAGGTTTTCACCATGTAACGATTTTTTTTGTTTTATAATTTTTTTTTGTATTTTTGAATTTTTTTGATTTTTTTGTATTTTTGCGTTAAGATGCTCTGAAAAGCTATGTGTAGAACCTACGAAGGTGCATGCTATTGATAGGATCCTCCAAGGGTTCACCTTCTGTAGTTGAGAGCTGATATGCCCCAGATCCATATACTACTGTGATGATGTAAGGACCAAGCCAGTTTGGTTCGAACTTGCCCTTCTTATCTCTGTCTTGCTGATTCTTGGGGTTCTGTCTGAGTACTAAGTCACCTACCTCAAATGTGTGAGGCTTAACTTTGTGATTGTAACTGCGACTCATTCGTTGTTGGTAAGCCTTGAGATGATTAAAAGCAGTGTGCCTTCGTTCCTCCAGCAGTTCTAGTTCTTGTAAGCGAGAAACCCTGTAGTCTTCATCGTTGATTATGTTTCTCAAGGAGACCCGTAAAGAAGGTAGCTCAACCTCAATAGGCAAGATGGCTTCAGCGCCGTAGACAAGTGAGTAGGGTGTAGCTCCTGTAGGCGTGCAGACACTTGTTCGGTAGGCCCAAAGTGCAGGATTGAGTTGGATATGCCAGTTACGGCCAGCGTCGTCGACTGTCTTTTTAAGGATTTTGAGAATTGTTTTATTAGACGCCTCAACTTGGCCATTACCTTGGGGATAATATGGTGTGGAGGAACGATGGGATATATGGAAGCGCTCACAGAGTTCACGAACATCCTGATTTTTGAAAGGACGCCCGTTATCAGTAATAATGGAAGTAGGAATCCCGTATCGGCAAATGATGTAGTTCAGGATGAAAGTAGCGATTTGTTTCCCAGTAACTTGTGTGAGAGGCACGGCTTCAATCCACTTTGTGAAATACTCTGTGGCTGTGATAATGAATTTATGTCCATTGGAAGAAGGAGGGTGAATCTTGCCTATGAGATCGAGTCCCCACTGACAAAAGGGCCAAGGAGACGCAAGTGGTTGTAGTTCCTATGCTGGTGCATGTATAAGGTCTCCATGAATTTGACACTGCTTACACTTCTTGACAAACTGATATGCATCTTTTTCCATAGTAGGCCAGTAGTATCCAGTCCTGATGAGTTTCTTAGCCAAGGTAGGACCACTAGTATGCGGACCACATATCCCTTCGTGCACTTCTCGTAACGCAATCTGAGCTTCGTCACTCTCTAAACATCTAAGAAGGGTGCCATCTAGACCTCGTCGGTATAGGATATCAGCTAGGATAACGTATCGGGAGGATTGGCGAATGAAAGTGCGGCGTTGGTTGTTCGATAGATCGGGAGGTAAGATATTGTCACGAAGGTATGTGAATATGGAACCATATAACTGGGATTCAGGACCAACAACACATATCATTTCAGTAGGAGTGATCTCGTATGAAGGAATCAGCAGGTTGTCTACCAGGAACTCATAGCAAGTCTCATTTTGCGGTAGATCAATGAGCGAAGCAATTGTAGCCATGGCATCAGCAGCGCGATTCTGTTCTCTTGGTATCTGCTCAAACTCTATCTTTGCAAAGTGTTGTTTCAGATCATCTACCAGTTGTTTGTAAGGCATTAGCTTTTCATCTTTTGTTTGGTAATCATCAGTTGCTTGACGGATGACAAGTTGAGAATCCCCAAAAACATGAAGTTCTTGGATCTTCCATTGAACTGCAATTCTTAACCCAGTTGTTAATGCCTCATATTCCGCTATATTGTTAGTGCAAGGAAATGACAAACGGTATGATTTTGGTATAGAATCACCTTGAGGAGTTATAAAGAGTATACCCGCTCCTGCCCCGTGCTGTGTGTATGAGCCGTCAAAATATAATTGCCATGGCTTTGCAGGTGACATTGTTAGAATGGACTCATCTAGAAATTCTGACTGTAGAGGAGCATCATCTATCATGGGAGCATCTGCCAATTGGTCTGCAATGGCTTGTCCTTTGATTGCTTTTCTGTCCACGTATTCAATGTCGAATTCACTCAAAATCATTACCCACTTGGCCAGCCGCCCAGTAAGTGTAGCTTTGTTGAGAAGATATTTTAGTGGATCAATTCTGGCAATCAACTTAGTCTTGTGAGTGAGCATATAATGTCGTAATTTTTGTGAAGCGAAGACCACAGCGAGACATTCACGCTCGATTGGTGTGTAGTTTAGCTCATATCCCACCAATGTGCGACTGATATAGTAGACTGCTTTTTCCTTGCCGTCAGGTATTTGCTGTGCTAGGAGTGCCCCCAGTGCTGTCGGAGTAGCTGATATGTAAAGTAGAAATGGTTGATCTGGAATTGGTGGCATCAAAACTGGCAGGTTCAAAAGATAGTCTTTGAGCGCCTGAAAAGCCTGTTGACAGTTCTCATCCCATTTGAACTTGATGTTTTTGTGTAGCAGGTGGTGGAAAGGGTTACACTTATCTGCAAGTTGTGCTATGAATCTTCGTATGGATTGGAGTCTCCCTTGTAAAGATCGAAGTTGACTGATATTCTTGGGTGGCGGCATGTCCAAGATAGCCTTGACTTTTGTTGGATCAGCTTCTATTCCTCTTTTAGACACAATGAATCCTAGGAGCTTCCCGGAGGTTACTCCAAAGACACATTTCTTTGGGTTTAATCTTACCTTGTATTTTTCCAGCCTATCAAAAGCAACTGAAAGTATGTCCAAGTGTGTATTTCTGTCTATTGATTTAACCAAAAGGTCGTCAACATAATCTTCCACCGTTACATGTATGAGATCATGAAAGATAGTGGTCATCGCTCTTTGATAAGTGGCGCCTGCATTTTTCAGCCCAAAGGGCATGACGTTCCAACAGAAGGTTCCCCATGGACAAGTGAATGATGTCTTATGTTGATCTTCAGGTGCAATCCTGATTTGATTATATCCATAAAATCTGTCCATTAAAGATAACATTTCATGGCCTGCTGTGAGATCAACGATCAAGTCAATGTTTGGTAATGGGAAATCGTCCTTTGGACAAGCCTTGTTGATATCTCTGAAGTCTGTACATATTCGGATGCTGCGATCCGGTTTGCTGACAGCTACTAAATTGGAAATCCATTCAGGATAATCAATTGGGCGTATGAATCCGACATCCAATAATTTCTCCAGCTCTGCCTTGACTAGCAATGCCACCTGTGGATGCATTTTCCTTAATTTCTGCTTTACTGGTTTTGCCCCCGGTTTGACTATTAAATGATGCATCACCAAATCCAGGTCTAGCCCAGGCATATCCGCGTAAGACCATGCGAAGTTGATTTGTCGTCCCTTAAAGAAGCTTATGAATTTTGCTCTCTCGGCCTCTGTCAATGATTGAGCCAAAAATATGTTGTGTGGAACCTCTGCTGTACCAATGTTTGTCTTTATAGTCTCCTCTACCAACATGGATGATTTTTCCTCGTATGATGCTGGGAGAATGTCGAGCCTTCCATCTTCGGGTGCCTCAGAGAGGTTTTCACCCTCAGATATGTCCTTTCTTTTTACTTTTTTGGAGTCAGATAGCGCCACAGTGTGGTTTTCGCCATAAGACCCTTGTTTTGTTTTTATTTTCACATTTTTGCGACTAGAAGGCCCGACACCCTCACCAAAGTATGCTATGTTGTTGAGCTCTATGGCGTATCCTGCTTTGTGGTCTCCAGGGGGAAGATCATCTCGAATGCCAAGGTAGTCGATAATAGCTTCGTCATTTTGAAATGTATCAAATTGTGCTGGTCCTTCATGATCCCAGTCAATGAGTTGGGGGTGAACAAGGGGAAGGTCTTTAGTGTTTTCAGATTTTGCAGGACCAATAGTGAAGATGTGGTTATATTCGGGTATGTCAAGGTAATTGTCGAGGTCATCGATGGCACTCTCCTCATCAGTTTCAATCGTGAGCGAATCCAAATTGTCATCACTAGTAGAGCCTTCTGGGACAGGTGTCCTCATCCTATGTGATTTTGACCTAGGACCTTGAAACGAAGCTTGTGCGGGATCCTTATGGGTTGGTTCTTGACCAACTCTGAACTTTTTGTAAAATTCCTCCTCCTCTGTGGGTTCATCTGGCTCTCTGAATGTTTCAGTGAGCTCATAGTCACTGGAGGATTTGTCTGAACCCCATTCCCACTCATTGGAATCTGTGGAATAGTAATCTTCTTGTTGAACTTCGGCAACTTTAATTCGCCATACCTCTTTTGTTCTTTTATTTTGTAGTCTGGGATTTAGAAAACCAAGCCCCTTGGAGCGTTCTCTTCTTGTAGTTAGCTCAGGTTGCAAGGGCTCCATGACACCTTCTTTGCGTAGTCCGAGAGGGCTTTTTCCATCATACCCGAATCTTTGCAAAATTTTGAAGCCTTTGCCATAGTTCTCACAGGGTATAATAATCTGATCATGTGTGTCCTCTTCAACGTCCTTATAGAGCATTTTATACAAATTTTCTTCTTCTAGTTCACCCCATTTTTGAAAGATGGTAGGATCCCATTTGAGCATCATGATAGAGATTTGCTTGTTAGGATGTGGCCTCCCATATTCCTTGGGAGAGGTCATGACTTGTCGTAAAAACATTGTTTGATTCAAAGTGTATTCTCCCATGCCTTTGTCTTGAAACTTACCTCTAAGTTCACCTTGTTTGGATGTCGAGGTTTTTAATGACTCAGGGTCAATGTATGCCGAAGAGGGAGTAGCCTCACGGTTACTGGGAATGATAGTCTCAGTATGTGATCTCAAGTTATTACAATATATGAATGGATTTGGATCACCATTGACGGTTACCTCGGCTCCATTGTGAGGAAACTTAATGCACTGATGGTATGTTGATGGGACTGCCCTCATTTCATGAATCCACGGACATCCTAGCAATACGTTATACGTGAGATCTAGATCTAGGACTTGACAAACCACATCCTTTGTGACTGGCCCTATTCTTAGTGGTAAGGTGACCGTGCCCTTGGACGAGCGCTCTTCATCATCATAAGCCTTAATGGTGATTTGGTTTGTAGAATTCACAGCTTTGTCAGAATATCCCAATTGTCTGATGGTGCTCAATGTACAAATATTAAGACCTGCTCCTCCATCTATCAAGACTCGCTTTATTCGATGTTTATGTATGAAGGCTTCAACATGTAGAGGTGCATTATGTGGCTGACTTATGGAGGCGTCATCAGCTTCTGTGAATGTGAGGGAGTGTGGAACAGATAGGTATCCCACCATGGCTTGAAACTGGTCCACGTTCAGATCAGTAGGGACGGCAGTATCTCTCAAGATTTTGTCAAGGATAGCTTTATGTGCAGGAGATATACGTAAGAGCTCAAGAATAGAGATGAGCGCAGGTGTCTTCCCTAGTTGTTCTACAAGGTCGTACTCAGGCTTAATTGATAAAGGATTGGTATTCTTAGTGGAGGCACCTGGCAATGTAATCTTACCTCGACGGGTTGTAACATGACATTCAGAGGTAGATGCAAACGAGGATCCCACACCTTTTAGGACAATTTTGGGTCTCTGAGAAGAATTCTCAGGATTTTTGATCTTGATGGTAATAGTAGAGATATGATTGTCCATGGAGATGTGATTGATAGTAGAATCATAATTGTAAGATGCTCTAGTGTAATTGGCTTGATCATCTGTGACTTTGCCTTTTCCTTTGTCATGTTTTGGGAATGGTTCCTTAAACACCTCATGCTCTTGATTAGATGAATGTCCCTCAATCTCAATGTCGCCTCTATCAATGAGATCTTGCACAATGTTTTTCAATCGATGGCAATTACCTGTCTTGTGACCCTTGCTCTTATGAAACTCACAATACTCATCATCATTCCACCAATTTGGTTTTACCTTTGGTTCATAAGGAGGAAAATATGGAACTGTAATTAGTTTGTTTGCTACAAGCTTTTTGAATACTGATTCAAGTGGTTCCCCCAATGGAGTGTACTTCCTTCGTGGTCTAGAAGTTGTTTGAGTGTTCACCTGATTGTTGGTAGAACTTGATCCAGAAAAGACGAACTTTGGTCTCACTGTATTGGCATCAACAACGCCGTCATTAACTGTGTTCTTGTTCTTGTTCCAAAACTTTGGTTTGTCCTTTCCCTTAAAGTCCTCTTTGTTTTCTTTGAATAGTTTGATAACTCCTTGTTCAATTAAGACCTTTTCTGTTGCTAGGCCCTTTTCAATGACATCCTTGAATGTAGACAAACAAGCTTTTTTGAGATCATAGCCAATAGCCTTGTTAACATTTTGTGTGAACATCTCCACCATTTGTTTCTGCGGGATTTCACAAGAGCATCTGCTAGCTAGGTTTCTCCATCTTTGTAAAAATGACGCAAAAGATTCTCCTTCCTTTTGTTTAGTATTGCACAAGGTAGTAACTGAGACATCTGTTTCTATGTTGTAGGAGAAATGCTGAATGAATGCCTCTGCTAAGTCGCCCCATGACTTAATACCAGGAGGTAATTGAGAAAACCATTCCATAGCTTGATCGCCTAAGCTCTGTGGGAATAACCTCATCAAGTATGTTTCTTCTGCCGCTACCTCGATGCAAGCTGTGAAGAATTGTCTTATGTGTGCCTTGGGGTCTCCTTTCCCTCTATATTTGTCAAATTTTGGCGTTACAAAGTGTGGAGGAAATGGAGGCATTGGAATGCTCTTATCAAAGGGATAAGGACATATATCTCTCATAGTGTATGTAGGTTTTGATGTACTCATGTCCTCCATTTTCTTTTGTAAATCTCTAATTTGTTGCTCTAAATTATTCTTGGGAGGAGATTGATTTCTTGTTGCATACCCCATGTTTGAAACACCCATTTGAGGAGGAGCTTGTTGCATGTATGGATGATACTGATCGTAGACATGTCCATATGGAGGTCTATATTGTTGCGACATGTATGGAGCACTTGGCATAACTTCTTGTTGGGCAACCCCATATCTGTTTTGTGTGTATAAACCATATTCAATGGGCCTTTCATTTTCCATTGTGTTGCCCCCAATTTTGGCATGAGGTCTCCTTGTGTCAAAATTTTGAGGATGTCCTTGAGTATCCACTTGTTTTGATTGATTCATACCTTGAGCATGTGATTGAGCATAAGGCCTCCATGAGGGTCTTTGAGTGTAAGTATCATATGCTTGAGCTTGTGTATGTGGGATTGCTGGTTTTTGAAGCAAAACTGATGGTGACTCCGGCATCATATTATTTGGTCCTCTATTTCCTCCACTATTTGGTCTCCTTTGATCCATGTTGGGTTGAGTTTGTTGTGAGGGTCGACTTTCCATAAGTTGAGATAAGTCAAAATCATGCGGTATTTTAGCTCCACTTTGTGCCATCATGTTTAGAAAGTATTGACGATCTCTCCTCATTATCTCTTCAACCAATCTATTGAATTGAGGATCCATTATGGATTCTTGTATGTCTGCTGATAGTATTGAAGAGATGTCAACATTGTCATTGTGTGTAGTATTATTGTTTATAGCGTTTGCGCTTTCCACATTTGGATTGTTTCTATAAACATTCATGTCTGGTAATGTAGTGTGCTCAGGATTGTAGAATAGATCATTGTCATACTCATAAGAACTCACGTTTGCGGATTCTTGAGCTTCTTTAGCTATTCTCCTAGATTTTTGAAGGCGGGTTTCAACCATGAACTAGGTGTTTGACCAATATGTGAGAGACTAGATGAAAAATATGAAAAGAGTATGGAAGACCAAGAGTTGTATGGAGTGTAAATGAATCTGAGGTGTACTTGCAATGTCCAAAGTGTAAGACCAAGTATGTAAGTAGTAGAGTAGGTGTGACTTCCAAAGAGAGGATAGTTTCTCTTGATGAGGTAAGCTGACCTTGACCCTAAGTAAGACCAAATGAGACCCAAAGGTAAAAAACCTTGATGAGGGACCACTTATCAATGTGTAGTTGTATGTAGTGTGTTGACAAAGTATGATGAGGACAAGCAAGTGACCTTTTGACTCAAGTTTAGACAAATGTGAATGTAAAATGAGATGTGAAGCAATGATGGACTATGTGAGACCCAAGGACAGGTTGAATGCTAGATGAAACCTGAAGAAACAACCTAGGAAGCTCAAGTATTTCGAAACTGATTTCTCTTGTTTGCTGGACTGTGAAATTTTTCCAATTTGTGAAGTTTTTGGTTGTGACCAAATCTGAATGTTTGACTATTTTTTGTGACAAGAGGACACAATGTTGATGAGGACTCAATGTTTGCAAGTGTTTAGACTGCAAAATGACTCCAAGAAAGTGTGTTGTTTGATGTAAAATTGTTTTGCATACACTTGAAAACACAAAAGACACAATGTTTTATTGTTTGGTCTTGATTGTTTGAATGTTTAACATAAGTCAAGCACAATTCTTATGGCTGGCCAAGACAATAGTTGTTGATCCCACATGGGGTTTTACCCCCGAGGCTACGCTATTCAGAGCGGATACTTAGATGCTTGACCTCACTGGCTCCACCCTCGGCACTCACTTCTCGAGTCAGCCAAGCATCAGTCCCCATGAAAACTCCCCATGGCGAACTTTGTATCTCTACTAAGAACCGTATGTGTGTGGGCCGCTACCAGAGGTCTGACCTCCTGCCCCAACAACTAGAAGGATTTGGGCCTCTAAAACAAAATGGTGCTAGTAAGGGCATCCGCTCGTGTGGCCATACATGCGGCACTTTCAGCTCTGTAAATACAGAAGGCTCCCAGCCGGTAGGGGTTACGCCCTACAACTGATCAAATAAATTTGATCAAACGGGTTTATGGGGAGACATAGTGTCGGTATGAACTAATCAGCACACGTTATTCATAGTTTTCACCATGAATACATTTGATTATAGTGGTTCGGATGAGGTGGGTTTTCCTCGCTACCACTTGGGTCATTCTCTTCTCACTAGTAGTCCTAATGACCACACGGGAAGACAGGCCCTCTAAAGATTGAACAAAAAGAGCCTATTGCTCAAGACACAAAAGACAATGATTCAATTTTAGTGCACCAATTGAAGTGTTTGCTAGTCTATGAAAACAAGGCACACAATAAAAATCCAAAAACCCTTGCCAAGGATCTGCAACAAATATTTATTAGTAGTTTGGATTGTTTGAAATAATCACCCCTTCCTGCAAGCACACAAGTTAGGTAAATTTTAGATCCAAAAGACTTTGTGAAATAGGGGCCTTCAATAATGCGTTTTGTTGACCAATTCAAAGATCTGATTCATCATAAAAAAAGTCCACCTGTAAAATTTCAAGAGATTTCCAGAAATGTAAGAAAATCCAAAAAATTTGCTAATTTGCTCCAAAAATTAATTTTTTATGAAAAATCATAAAAAATTCATATAAAATGCAAAATCGATTCAAAAAATCTGAAATTTTTACTGGAGAGTCCTTATGGTTTTCCAAACCTGCACAAAAAATTTTCTGCAACAAATCCAAGCAGTTTGTGAGATATGAGAAAAATAATGCAAAACCCTAATTTTCAAAGATCTGATTTTTGAAGAATAATTTTGCATCAAATTTAAAATCAAAAATAACAGATCCTGTGTATAATTCTGAGAGATTTCCAAAAATGTAAGAAAATCCGAAAAATTTGCTAATTTTCTCTCAAAATTAATTTTTTATGAAAAATCATAAAAAATTCATATAAAATGCAAAATCGATTCAAAAAATCTGAAATTTTTACTGAATCTTTCTGATACTTTTCCTGACTTGCACAAAACATTTTATGTCAAAATTCAAAGCCGTTTGTGAGATCTGATCAAAATAACGAAAAACCCTAATTTTTAAAGATCCGATTTTTAGGGAAATATTTTGCATCAAAATTAAAATCACAAAGAATAGATCCTATGTATAATTATGAAATATTTCCAAAAATGTAAGAAAATCCAAAAAATTCTCTCATTTGCTCTCAAAATTAATTTTTTATGAAAAATCATAAAAAATTCATAGAAAATGAAAATGTGCTCCAAAAATTCTGAATTTTGACTTGAGAGCTCCTGATACTTTCTTCAACTTGCAAAAAACATTTGGTGCAAAATTTCCAAGCCGTTTGTGAGATATGATTGA
This sequence comes from Cryptomeria japonica, assembly GCF_030272615.1. Lineage (NCBI taxonomy): Eukaryota > Viridiplantae > Streptophyta > Pinopsida > Cupressales > Cupressaceae > Cryptomeria > Cryptomeria japonica. The sequence goes on from NC_081405.1 coordinate 582,720,974, forward strand.
ATCTCTCCAAGATCTTGATTTTGTGTCCAAAACCCTAGCTGCACAAGGTTATTCTCCAAATTGTTTTACAAAATAGCAATATAGGGTTAGAAAAATATGCAAAAAATACAGATTTAAGAAAAATCCATGTCCCACGGGGCGTGCCAAAATGTTTATGGTGAAAATGGATAACAATAATAACAATATTGAAAGGCTAAATGAATTCAACCACCAAACCCTAGCCTAACAATGAACAAAGATCCACCATAACATATGAAGATAACCTAAGACAATGCAAAATAACTCAAAATCACAAAGATTATACCATCACATTTCCAATAGGGTTTTGATCTCCATTCTTCCTATCTCCATTGATCTTGTTTGATATGCTTGCTCTCAGATTTTTGTATGCACAAGAGCTCAACAAAGAACGGAATGTGGTTGCAAGTAGGATCGTAGTGTAGCCAAGTACTCCAAAATCAGTCATTAGGATGAGTGATTAGGGTTTGATAATGAAGAAGGCATCTCCTTAAATAGAAGACACAATATGAAATGGAGGGTTAAGATTGAGAGGTGTAAAAAGAGAGGTCGGCTAGGATTAGAGGGTAGGTAAAAGAAATACCAAAATAATGAAAGAGGTAGGTAGTGTATGAATTAAGAGATGAATGACATGTGTCATGTGTAGAAAAAGATAATGAATTAATTAAATAAATAAAGATTTATTTAATTAATAGAAGAAGTAGGACAATTAAATAAATAAAATATTTATTTAATTTAGGAAAGGGATAATTTAAATAAATAAATGTATTTATTTAAATGAGAAATAAGGCTAGAAGAGGATAAATGAATTAATTAAATAAATAAAAATTTATTTAATTAATAGAAGAATTAGGCTTAGATAATTAAATAAATAAAATATTTATTTAATTAAACATGACAATTTTGAGTGTCTACAGTCTCCTATCATATGATGTGAGCATCCTGAGTCAATGATCCATTCATCCTTTACTTCAACTTTAGTTGCTAGGGCTTGTTCTGCTGGTTGAGTAGTAGGTGTCGGTTGATATTCTATTATAGCAACAAAAACCCATCCATTGTCTGTCGGATCCTCATCATAATCATCAGTCACACCCTCATTAGCAATGTAACAAGATTTGTCTTTATTCTTCTTAAATCTGTATCTCTGATATTCAGGATTAGGCTTGTATGTTCTTCTAGCTTCTTCTCTTAGTCTAGCATGTCTATCAAGGCATCTCAAAGCCATATGACCAATCTTATTGTAGTTAAAACATTTAAAGGGTGTTTTACCTTCATACTTACTTCCAACTAGACCTTTAGGCATTTTCCTTGCAAACAGTGCTTCAAGTTCTTCAAGTTCTTCATTTTCTTTCCTACTTTCTTCAAGTTCTCTTGCATAAAAGGTTTTCCAATCAGATTTGTCAAATGATGGAGCAGATGATGTTGATGCTTTAAAGGCTAAATCTGTCTTAATAGTAGCAATAGGACCAAATTCTTCAATTTCAAAAGCTGAAAGTTTTCCAATCAATATATCCCTAGTTACTGATGTATTAGGCATTGTTCTCAACTCATTTATAGCAGTAAACTTCATTTTATATGTCGGTGGCAATCCTCTTAAAACTTTTGAAACAATTTCATCCTCACTTAAGGTTCCTCCACAACATTTAATATCCAAAACAATTTCATTTACTCTTTCCATAAAAGTAGAAATCCTTTCATCTTCTTCCATTTTCAGATGTTCATACCTGACCCAAAAGCTTTCAAGTTTTGTAATTTTGACTGTGGAATCTCTTTCATTCAGTGTTTCCAAATGATCCCAAATAGCTTTAGTAGTAGACCTATCTGATAGTCCCATGATTTGTTGATCTGATAATGCGCTCAAAAGTGCTTCTCTTGCTTTGCAATCATTTTCTTCATCTTTTGTCAAGTTAGCTGGACTGAGGTTGCCTAGTACAACAGCAGTATTACCATTCTTTGTAACTTCCTAGATGTCTTTTCCAATGCAATTTAGAAGTGTCTCCATTCTGATCTTCCATATGCCATAGTTGGTTCCATCAAGTTTACGACTGTCCTTCCTGAAATAGTTAGTAGACATTGGATCTCCTCAAGCTGTTAAACTTCTGCAAAAGAGGACTAGGCTTTGATACCAATTGTTAGGTCCCAGAGACAACTGAGAGGGTGGGGGGGTGAATCAGTTGTCAACTAAATTCAAACCAAAAACAACTTAACCAACTTAATGCTTAATACCGGTAAACCAGTTAAGTATGTCAGTAGACAGTGTTAACAGTTAATTGCTATACCGGTAAAGATTAATGCATGAAACATAAAGACAAAGTCATCCAGAACACATAACACCATTATTTGTACATGGAAACCCTGCAAAGGGAAAAACCACGGTGGGAAACCTTACCCACAATCAGATGATACTACTGCAGATAGTAAGTGTACATAAATGGGGTCTGCACATGCAGAAAGGCCAAGCGCCTAGAGCTCACTGCTCAATCACAAAATTGTAGTCACACTGACTATAGTTGGATGGTTAAATCCAATAAAAATGTACTGCACAAAATAGAATCTTCATATGCTTGATTCAGTACCGGTGTAATGCTGATATGCTTTCACAAAAACCTAGCTTCACCTTCAAATGATGTTTGTGTGTATAGCATTGCTTAATCTCGCATATAACTTCACACAATTCTTTTTCGCATTTCACATTTGATCTTACAAATAAGATCTTACATTTATACCATAACCTAAGACCAATTTTAGTAGGTCGGCTCTACAAGATATTACAATAAAAACATTTTACAAAACAATATAATATCCGATGCAATATCCGATTGAACATGTCGGCTTAATGCATTTACAACAATAATTAATCATCTCCATAGCGTGCCATGCTAATCTAGAAAAAATAAACCTGTCGGTGTAACCCTAGACTTATTTGTCGGTAAAAGCAAATATGCAAATATGAATATACCAATGATTAATTCATTAAGATAAGTTGTCCACACAATGTCTTCGACATTACCAAGTGTCTTCCATATCATTCCAAGTGTTGGTAACCATTATATCCTGCCGGTGAACCATATACCAGTAACTGTGCAATAGTTACTTGTTTGCCGGTGAATGCTGCTGGATCTCCAAAGTGCTAGTGCTTTAGTAGGTGTTGACATCAATGACAAAACCATACCAAAATACCAACACATACAACCCAACACTTTTCCCCTCTTTTCTATGTAGATTCTAGATTCGACGACAAAGAGATAGATTCACAAAGAGCAGATTATGACAATTCTGGATTTTAAACATCCAAGAAATCCTGGTCACTATGAGTCCACTCTAGTGATTGACACTTTTTTGCTGAAATTTCAAGACAATGATCTATATTGAACAACTTGATCCAAAATCATTAGAGTTGATGAAGATATCTCTAGTCAAGCCTCGCTCTCCAGATCAACACTTTCAAGCCTAGATTTCAATGACAGGTTCCACTTTGCATCTCATTTCCAAATCTGAGCTTACTCCCTAATTTGTAGCTTTGTATCTTGTTGTTTATGTTGATTGCAGTCAATATCATAGCTCTTTATCTAGTTCTTGAAACATTTCTTATCTTTATCATATCCAATTATATCAATATCAAAAGAGAACAATCAATCTAAGTGCCTAGCTCTCCTAAGGGAGAGAAGTTGGACCTAATTGGCTATTCTCCAATGAAATTGAGAGGGATTGGAAATGATTCCTAGTTTTCATGTTTAGACAACTAAATATGAACCTTTAGGTCCATCCTTTGATCCTAACACTTCATTCCTCACTTGACCGATCTCTTTAAAAGAGGGTTTCCTAGACCATTTTGTCTATCAATCATAGAGTACCCTTGTGCTATCAAAACAATCAACTTCTAGCAAAGAAGCATCCACATACCATCATCCTTCATCTTGTGGGTATGTGCACAAAGATGGTGGTCTGAAAAGTGGACACCACCCAAAAAAAGCATGAAAAAACAAGCAGCACATACGCGGTTCTAAAATTTGAAATCACCTCTTACGCACTTAGGTTCATTGTTCTCGAGCCTAAAAAAGATAGCGCGTACGCACTATCTTTAAGAAAGTGAGAGCGTGTGTGCTACTTTTAGGAAAGGGAGTGCATACGCACTCATAAGCCCTAAAGAACCACGTATGTGGTAAAAATGTTATGCAGGGCAACGAACTAATAGGCTCAGTACCCCGTACGCGCTATTTGTAGTAAAGAAAATGTGAAGGAAAAGGGAGGGAGGGAGAGAGGGAGAGGGAGAGGGAGAGGGAGAGAGGGAGAGAGAGAGAGAGAGAGAGAGAGAGAGAGAGAGAGAGGGAGGGAGAGAGAGAGAGGGGGGAAGAGGGAGGGAGGGAGATAAGAAGAGAGAGAGGGATGGGGTATGGAGGAAGGGAGAGAGAGAGAGAGAGAGAGAGAGAGAGAGAATGGGAGAGAGGGAGAGGGTATGAAGGGAGAGAGAAGTATGGGGTATGGAGGGAGAGAAGAAGAAGAGAGAGGGATGAAGTATGGAGAGAGAGAGAGATGGCATATGGAGGAAGGGAGAAGAGGAGGAGGGAGAGAGGGAGAGAGAGAGGGAGATGGAGAGAGAGGGGGAGAGAGAGGGGGGAGAGAGGGAGGGGGAGAGAAGAACAAAGAGAAGGATGGAGTATGGAGAGAGAGAGGGGGGGAGGGAGGGAGAGAAGAAGAGAGAGAGGGATGGGGTATGGAGGAAGGGAGAGAGGGAGACAATACACATACATACACACATGTGTGTATATATATACTTAATATATTATATATTATATATTATTATATACATATATATAAATATTATATATTATATGTATATACACATATTATATGTACAATATCATATTATACACACTCCCAAATTTTAAACAAAAGTAGCGCGTATGCACTGTTTATAGTAAAGATAGAGCGTATTTGCTTCTTACACCATAAGTACCCCGTACGCATTTTTTATACCATAAGTACGTCGTACACGCTTTTGACTGTTTAGGCTTGGAAATAGGCCTAGATGACAAAGCTATGGTTTGGAAGTTTGATTTCCTTCCATTTCCCTTCTTTTTGATGTGTTTTATTTTATCAACTTGGTTTCTCGACTTTGTCATCATAATGTTTACATTTCATCAAGTGGGTATTTCTAAAATTTCCACCATATTTTCACCCATCTTCAGAGCTTTCTAACCATATAATTTTTTTTAAATTTGAACAACAATAACATTATTATTGAATTTCTTTTACCAGCGTCTGCATAATTCTCACAAACATACGTGTACCATTTTTTTCATCAATTTTGATCTACTTATCCAAATTTTAAAAACTTTATATATTATTGTAGTCCACTTGATTCTTTACAATTTAAAAAATATATATATATTTTTGATATTTTTAGTGCAACTTATGCTTCGCGCACAAATGGATACCTAATTTTCAGGATGTGCTCGATTGGAAAAATCATTTAAAATAATACTCAGCAAAAAACTACAAAAAAATACACATCTTCTAGTTCTCATTCTTACCTATATTTCTGCCAAAGGATTTGTCATAATACTAAATCTAACTATGACATTTTTTATGCGTACGTCAGACACTATGTAATGTTTTTCAAAAAAAAATCAGGGTCTGTTTTTCATGTGCGAAGGATTTGACCACCTTAATATTATCCAATTTTGAAAAAATTTAGTATTTTGGAAACTAGATTAAGAGTACTACAATATTTGTTCTTTGATTATCTTCATATCTTGAGTGGATGACTTTCAAATTTTGCCTCCAAGTTCAGGTTTACCTGATTTCAGAAAAAAAGTGTCCACTTATACCCCCTTTTTCACCACCATCTTTGTGCACTTACCCTTGTAGCACATCCAAAACAATCTAATGGAGGATGTTACAATTTAGTTCTTGACATTATAAATAAATAGTTAAGTAAATATATTAATCAATAATGATATGTTAGTTTGGGGAGTTATATTATGACAAATTATAATAGAGAGATATTATTCCATATTATAAAGGGAGTTAATTTGGGGAGTTATATTCCCATAATAGTTTTGTTTAATGTGAATAATTGCATTTTTAATTTGAGAGAAATCTCATTTATTTTTCACTATTTCAAAATTAGTTTTGATACTTATTTCTTGTTATTACTTTGCATTATTCGTGTTCTTGCCTTCATTATTGCAATATCTCAAGAGCACTTTGCTATTTGAGTTTTGAGCTATATTGTAGCTCTTACTCTTTCTTTATAGCTCAAGTAGAGGATGCATAAAACCAACTATGAATTTCCTATTATGGACCTAAAGTCCAAAACATGTTTAAGATATATGTTTACAAATGTTCTCCTTTGCCAATAACTAAGCATCCCCTCTTTTATTTGTGCATTATATTTTTGTTTGTGTTATTATCCTTTGTAATGCTCCACATTCACGTTTCCAATAAACAATGGCTTGTTCGTGTATTTTTTTCCAATGTTCATACAAGGACTTGCATAAGGCATTTTACAATCTCCAAGCATTGAGAAAGACTTTGAATTGTGCATCCAACACAAGGAACTTTTCTTCAACACCAAACTCATCTTCTTTCTGCATGCCTTAAATCTTTCCTCTAGTTGTGTGTGTATGTGTCTCCTTCAAAAGTCAACTTATTTCCACTTGAACAAGTTGTGGGTATTAACTTGAAAAAATACCCACAACATCAAACTCCCAAAAGGATTCAATGCACTCTAATACCATTTGATCAATAAACCATCAAGCTTATACCTCAAATTAGTCATTGATCAATAAATCATCAAGTTTATACCTCAAATTAGTCACTAACTTATTGAATGTACAAATTCATGAAGCAATTAAATGATTGAAAGTTGTACAATATCAACCTTGAAATGAAGAAGAAAGAAAATAGAGAGCAATACCACAATAGTTGGGACATAAAGAAATTAACATGGAGAAACCCCTTGTTGGAAAAAATCCACCAAAATGTGAGTCAAACTCACTACGGACTCCAACATAACTTCAATACAATGGTCTCAATTTGTACGTCATCTAAGAGCTTTGAAAACTCTCACATAGGTTACACATTCCTTAATACAGCCCCACTTGAATATAAAGCTCATAAATAGCCCCCCAAACAAGAGACACGAGACTACAAACTGCATCTATGCTTAATTTGCAATCATATATTATTTATAGATTCCTTGGCATGAATGAAGCTAAAACAAACATTAAGGAGGAAGAGGAAGCCCAAAGATCAATAATTCAAATCCCAAAGTTGCTCATAGCCATAAAGAATGAGTATGCTACTTTCAAAATTATTGTGACAAGTCCAATGCTTTTAGCAAACCTACAAACATGTGTGTGTGGCTTTCAAAACAAATATAATTCCATGATGAAGTCACCACTTGATCAACCTCCTTTGACATGTTCATAACTTGCATTTTAGTTAATAAAAACACAACTTTTCTAGAGGAATCCAAATATGCAATAATATTAAACTTTTGATTCCATCTAAACAATGATTTTTTCTTTATGACCAAACAAAACCTTAAAATGTTTCAAGATGTTCCATACCATACAAAACCTTCTCAAGCACCAAAGAAGAAAGCCATTGTCTAGAAACAGAGAAACATGCCATGAAGTTCAAAACTAGATCCATTTTTTAATCAAGAATAGTAACATAAATAGGTTTCCCCTCCAACATATGACCTTGCAAACGTTGTTACATAATATAAAAATATTTTCCGACCTTGACACAATGCTTTGCAGTTAGAACATGCTTAGATAGTCTTTTTAAATGATGTATTTCTTGTATAGTTAATAAATAACTGACTTATAGATGTTGATTTGAACTTGTACTTTGAAAGCTTTAGCAAGTGGGATAAGAATTAACTGACCATCCTGAAAAATGAAGCACAAAAACTCAAGTACTCAAACTAGTAGATTGAATGGACCCATCAACTATACAATGAAGGTGTAATGTCCCCTTTTCTGCTCTAGTTTGTTTTGGGGACTTTTGGCCAATCCTGAGACCCATTGGTCAGCCAGAAGCAATAATTAGGGTTTCCTATTATCTAGGAGGACGATTTGGCAGTTTTGGTGGCTTACATGTTGGAGTTTTACAGTTTTGATTCTACATTCCTTTTGGGTTTTCAGAAAGCTTTGCAATAATGGTACATGCATAACAAGCATTGGAGTTTCGTAAACTTGTTATTTTTAGTAAGTGGAGGCGAGGACAATTCATTTCTCTAGTTTTTGGGAGTTTTTTGAGAGCTTCGCGATTGTGTGACATGCAAATGAATCTGAAGACTTTTACGGACTTACTATTTTTAGTAAGTTACGATGGCTGCTTAGAATATGGTTAAAATGTGTTTGGACATACTTACTATTTTTAGTAAGTACTATATTTAGCAATGCTATTTTTGGTAGGGTTTTTGTAGCTCAGTGCAGTGGCTATATCTGGCAAGGCAGTTCTCTTAGTTGATCTCCCACACTCTTGGAGCTTGTTTTGGCAAGTTTAGTTTTTAATAGAAATGGTGGTTTTAGTTGGATTAAAGCTTAATGCAATAATGGACAATTAATTAAAAGGATTGCTAAGTTATATTTAAGTCATTTTTCTATGTTGGGCGATTCATGGTTGAGGAAAATATTTTATAATTGAATTATTATTAAGGCAAGATGGATGCCTTAAGAGGAAAATATGCTAATTTTATGATATAATTCACTTTATTATGTTGGAAGCCATAATACACTTTATTGATGTATTTTTATAGAGTGTATTTGCCACCATGTGATGGGTGATTTTGGGAAAAGAGGAATGAAATGCAAATTACAAATTAAGAATGAATTTGAATGTCATTGTTTAATCCCACATTGGAGGGAAAAAGAGGGTCGAGTTGGAAGGAAGTTATAAATAAGTGCCTTGGCCTTCGTTTGAGATTATCCATGAATATTGCAATGAACTGCTATCGGAATTTTGATTGAATGCTTCAAGGAATGCTTACCTCCTAGTTGAATGCTTAGCTTCTTGCTTGAAAGATATCGACTAGTTGAGACCGTGACACTATTCTTCACTTAGGAGAATATATAGAGTTCATTAAGGAGTTTAAGTTTGATGTTTTCTGATTTTTGGTGTGAAGTGTGTGAGTTGCAGGTTGTTGGTTTTCAGTGTAACTCTAGGTGTGTTTAATTCATAAGTCTCTGCGTGGATCCTTGTTGGTTCTAGGTATTTGCTCATCCTTTCCCTATGCCCTAGGCAATTCTTCTTGTCAGTTTCCAGCACTTAATTCGAAGTCTTGATTTTTATATTTCAAATCATACTTTTTGTCCTAGTTGTACCATGTTGGACTTGTCTTGGGATGCGTGTAAATATGTTTGGGTGAGTATGTTTCATTTTGTGGGTCTTACCATGATCATTTTAATGTGGTTTAGAGTTGCTAGTTTGCATTTTCCAGCTTCTTGTTCCTGCACATTAGATTCTGAAAATTGAAGTGTGTAGTGTGTTCTGAGAATAGTTACTCCATGTAGCTTTGGGAGTGCATAACACATCATTTGCAATGATGGACAGTGATATTCTCTAATCTAAAATTCATGCTATGTAATGTAAATCTGTTTAGTAGTACTAACAACTATCTTATTCTGAATTGTATCACAAGATCCACTAAATAAGTGGAAGAAGTTGGCTTTGCTGCATATCTTATATTATTATAATGTTGTCCTCCCTCTGAATAAGTGGTTGGGTAGACTGTTATTATAATTTTCATTCTCCCACTAAATAAGTAGTTGATTGATCATTGTTTACTTAGTCTCTCTGGATTGTAATTGACTAGTCATACTGCCAAATTGTTGTTGAAATTCTATTACCCGTTGGACAAGCGGAAGGGGTTGGCTTGCGCCCAACATTGTAATTTCCAGTGGATTATTGAAGCTAACAATCTCCTTATTACCGTATTCTCTCACCTTCCAACATTGGGCTCTTGGTGATCAGAAAGTGGAAGGGTTACCTTTCAGCAGTATTTTGATTATCATTTTTTAATCCCTACAGAGTGCTTGTAATGTTTGTAATTGGAAATAATTGAGAAAAAAGTAAGGGGGGTATTTCAGTGGTATTAGAGAACAAGTTCTCCTTGCCATCCTGTTGGGTTGTGGTTTTTTTTGGTTGTATATCAGATTTTGGAAGAATGTCTACAATAGATAAGTCTATGTGTGAGTTAATGCAAGGATTGATTAATATGATGAAGGATCCAGATATTAAAAGGAGGTTGCTAAAGGTTATTGCAAAATCGAAACATAAGGAAGAACCTAAAAAATAATATCTTTAATACAAAGACAAATGATGGAGTTGGTTCTTTGACACGTAACTTTGAGACAGTGCTTCATGAAGACTCTTTGGTGATGCAGGCAACTACTGTGGTTGAGTTTTTGCATGAAGAAAAGAACAAAACAATAGCCTTGAGTTTGTGATTAGAGATTTCTAATGATGTCGGTCTAGATGGATAAAAATTGGATGTCCAAATGGAACTTCTGAAGAGTGATGCTTATGATGACATGAGTGCTAGTGAGTTTGGGAATGACTCTTTCACAGAGCCTACTGCTCATGAGGAGTTCAATGAGTACATTTCCTCTAAACAAGGTGATCAACTCCTTAAAATGTGGGATCTAAGTTTGATAGCTCCTAAATATGATGAGGATCCTATATTGGATGAAGTTCCATTTGCTAAAGATCATCATACAAAGTTTGATTTAACTTTGCATGGGGTTGACCTTGAGAAAAAGTTAAGGGATTTAAAAGATTTGGATCCACAACATAAAGCTGAAAATAATAATGGAGATGCACAAGAGATTTTGGAAAGCTATGAAATTATTAATGACATGTATGATAGTTTTGATTTTAGTATTCATCATAGGAGCAGTTCACTTTCTTTACAAAATCAGTTTGTGGTTTCCATTGAAAACACATTGTTTGACATGGGTGTTGAGAAGATAATTGACGATCCTGTTTTTGATTTGGATGATGGAATAACTCACGATTGTAGGATTGCACTTGGTCAAAATAGAAAGGTGTGGGATCCAAGACTTCAATTGGAGTGTGCTTCCCAGCTTGGTTTTCATTAATGTTCACTTTATGAGATGATTGGCTACCCTCTTGGGAAGCCATTAGATATGACATATGCAAATGAAGAGATAGATGGAGGATGCATTTGGAGTGATATGAAAGTAGGAGGAATCATTGTTCTTTACAACATGATGAGTTGTAAGTGTCATCTTGAGTTTTGGAATTGGCCAATAGGTGGGACACTTCATACAAAATTAGAATTAATGAGTAGTGTTGCATGACTTTCATATGTAGTTGGAGATGTTGCTTCTTCATGGGACAAATTGATTCATAGAGACTTCTACACTTTATATTTTGAAAGGTTTCCAAACATTTTTCTTAAGCTTGTTGGAATTTTCAGAATGACAGTGAGGAAAGGTAGTTTCTAGCTTGTTCCGTATGTGGCTTTGGAGAATGGATAAAAATATGAAATCTATATACTTGACAATCCATCCCTCAGATTGAGTAATGTTTTAGCATATACTAGTGTAGCTAAAAATATTGTAAAACATCAAATACATCATAAGCTATGCAACCACAAACATAACCTAGTATATGATAATTCTAGCAAAACATTCAAAAGAAGATGGAAATAAAAACACTATTATACTATGCAAACCATATATTTAAGCTCATTCCTTGACCTCCATTGTTTCTCTTTCTCCTCCAAATTATTGTGGATCTCACCTCCAAAATGCAAGTGTATGCAAGCAAGATTATAATTCAAAAATGATAGCGTAAGGATACTAGAGACGTGGTTGATTCAGGGATCCTTTGATTGAAGAAATTCATCCAATTTATAGACAAATTGGAGAAAAGACCAAATTAGCATGAAGAGATTTGAAAGGAAATTTCAAATCAAGAATGACAAATATGACAAATTATGACAAATTGACACTTTCTATGCGAAATTGATTGATTGATAATTGTGACAAATTATGACAAATTGCTATGTCAAAATTGATTGATTAACAAATTATGACAAAATTGACATGTCATTCCCATGAAATTAGGAGAAATATTAGAGAAAATAGAAAATTAGATGAATTAGAAAATAGGAAATTAGAAAATTGATGAAAATTAGAAAATTAGGAATTAGTAAATTGGAAAATTAGGTAAATTAATTAATATTTTTTCATTCATTAATTAATTCACAAAGAGAGGAGGAATTAGTTAGCCAATTAAATAAATATTTAATTGTGACAAGAAGACTTAGGATAAATAAATAAATTATTTAACCTAGAGGGAAAATGACAAACAAGATTAAATGAATAAATCATAAAACCTTAGAAGATGAATTAGAAATGCAAGGATGACAATTAGGTCTTCACAAAAGATAATTGATGTTGATTCGATTTGATCACGACTAACAAAGGACCAATGCTGATAAATTATTTGATTGATAACTACGCCAATTGACGAGGAACAATGACAAATTGATCCAAATTGACATGATTGAGAAAGACGATGATCGATGACAAATCGATTGCCAAAATGACAAGATTGAAAAGAGAACAACGATCGATGACAAATCTATCGCAAAATGATAAGATTGATAAGAGGACAAAACCCTAATTCCATCATCGATTAGGATTGATGATGTCCAAAATGAAATCGAATTGACGATGTCAAAATATGCCAAATGAGCACGCACATTGATGCGACAGGATAAGATTGACCAAAATCATGACTAAAGATTGTTATCGACAAGACCAAATTCGAAAGTGAGACAAATGAAGAATGCAGAAGAAGGAAACAATGCTCGCAAATGATAAAGACCAAGTGCGCAACATAGGAGAAATGTTAATGCGACGCAAAAACCCTAAAATAAGGCAATGCGCCAATGTTAAAGTATGACTCCGCAAGCGTTGACCATTTTTAGACGTCTACATTTTGCCCCTCTTTGAGACAATGCGATTCTAAGCGTTGTTTCAAAGAACAATAATGAAAATGCCCCAGACACTGACAATGACATACGTATGCCCCCTCGAGGAATTGGTCAGAAACATCCAGAAAAGAGGCCAATTGATCGATAAGAATGATAGAAAATGATAGGAGCAAACAGACTGAAAATCGGGGAGCGGATACACAAATGACAAGCAATTGAAGGTGCAAAAGACCGCGACCAGCATAAGATGGAGAGAGTGCACGTCCATCTATGCACTGACAAAGATCTATAAATGAGACAAAGAGAGTGAAAAGTGCTCATTTGCACTAGCCAAAGTGGAGGATTTGTTGCTCTGGAAAAGGACGCTTACAGAGAGATGGTGATCATTCCAATGGTAGATCACCTCAGGGAACATGTACGCACCTACAAATGATTGGACGACGTGGGAGCAGCGGTATGTATCTCAAAAACCCATATTGTCAATTTCATGAATTTTACTCGCTTGCGGGACATTGCGGGGCCCACAGGGAATGGAGAAAAGGACTTTTGCGCCTGTGTGGGCGAATCCTGCACTTGTGTAGGATGTCCTGCACTTGTGTAGGGTACACAAGCGCAAGTTGATGCTACACAGGCACAAAACAAGGTACACAGGCGCAGTTGTGCACTGGGAACCCTAATTTGACCAAAAATAGCATGCGAACGATCCCGAAAAGGGGGATAAGAGTAGGATAGGTCAAAATAGATTAGAAACACCCTGATTTGGGGATGAAACAAGGAAAATGCAGCCCATAGGAGGAAACCCTAAAACAGAAAAAATGTGCCCCAATTGTGATGCAGAGTCGACAGTATCCACTGATTACGCGGGAGAACCGACCTAACTGCTTCATGTTATGGCATAGACTCAGGAGCACGGACAGAGATACATTAGTAGGACTTGGATTATACTATATCGCATTCATGCTCGAGATTAGGGCAAATACAGGACTGCTTACCGCATTGGCAGAGTGATGTCATTCGGAGACTTCCTCTTTCCATCTGGCAACTAGAGAGGCGACAGTGACACTAGAGGATGTATGGCGTATCCTCCGCATTCTGATTCATGGGGAGATGATAGAGTATGACCCAGTGATAGGGAGAGATGCTTTGTGCAGATTATTTGAGTGTGACGCAAATGATCTGGATATCGTAGAGAGGGAGATTGGCTGGGAGACCATAGCATCAGAGTATGATCGGCGATATGTGGTGATAGCAGTGATTATAGCATGCCTATTAGCAGGGGACAGACGAGGACATGGATTCCCTATTGGATGGGGAAGAGTGCTAGAGCGGATGGTGATAGAGGGGATGGTGTACGCATGGGGACTATGTGTGCTTGCTATGCTATATTTTCAGTTGCATCAGATAGCATACTAGGGAGTGCAGACTTTGAGCTGTGGAGTCACACTGTTACAAGTATGGGCATTTGAGCACATAGCCATATGTCGACCGATTGCAGAGAGACAAGTATTACCACACCGACCATATGTGTACTGCTATGGGGGAGCACTGAGACAGCGTCCTTTCAGATACATATTGTATTGGCGACATGAGCTAGACAGATTGAGAGAGTTCACATGGAGGCCATATCTTGATTGCCCTGGATGCTCAGATGATAGTGATGAGCTACTGTATTGCAGACAGGAGAGATACCTGATTGGGCGACCAATGAATCATCAGAGAGTGATTGAGATGTATCTGCCAGAGAGAGTCAGATGACAGTTTAGAGAGAGGCAGGATGTATCGAGAGGGACTGTACACTTTGCCCGATCGCACAGAGAGACAAGTCAGTGGGGGAGGATGATTCAGCCACACATAGCCTATGCTGACTTCACACAGCTATAACAGAGATAGTGGGATTGGAGATCAGATGTTGTGGATGTCGAGATGACAGAGGAGTATGAGCGATGGTTTGCACGATGACGGCCGGTGCCATTGACGGATCCTGATATTCTGGTACCTAGGAGACAGGAGGACTTCCCACTTGCTGGAGAGGAGGAGGGAGATGATGAGGATGAGGAGGATGAAGATTATGAGCCAGATTCAGCCGATTAGGAGTCATTGCAGGATATACCCATAGAGTCGGAGATAGCTAGCATGGAGGAGATGGAGATATGTAGGGCCACCATAGCGAGTCAGCATGATCACATTGCGACATTAGAGAGACAGAATGCTATCTTGAGGACAGAGCAGGATCAGTTCAGAGCGAAGATAGCTAGACTTACAACGACTCGAGATATAGCAATAGCCCAGGCACAACAAGAAGAACAGAGAGTCACCAAGTATATTGGGTCGATTAGGGATGCCAGTGCACGTGAGATGGCACAGATGTTGGTAGAGACCGGAGAGGAGATACGCCATTGGAGGACACTATATGAGAGTGCAGTTCCACCAGAGCAGAGAGCAGCGTCATATTGGGCACGATTGAGGACAAAGAGCAGGCCACGCTCTCGGAGGTCAGTGAGCAGCATGGGGGTGAGTGGACCTATAAGACCACCACAGCCAGGACCAGGGACAGGAGGGACATCATCCTTGAAAAATGGCAGGGATGAGGAGGATAGAGGGAGCACCTAGTGATAGAGGCACATGCTCCTTATGACAAAGACATATGTAGTTTGACATTATGTATTCAGCCTGCGGGCCATACTTAGGACAGACAATCCAATTTTGTACTTCAATATTATTTTGATATATGATATGATATGCAGTTATATGATGGAACGCAATGTGTTATGGCTAATGGTTACGTTCCATGTATGGATGTCTTATGCACTATTTATGTACCATTGTGGAACATGTATGGATATATTTTTATGTGTTTTTGATGCATTTATAATATGAAATGGATAAAATGCATGATATAGGCAAATGTACTAACCAATGAATGCAGGATGCAGCTTATGTTTTTGGAGATCGAAGAACTAGACCGAACTGACTACCCGAACTGACAGAAGAAATGTTAGTAAGAAGAAATGAGACAGAGGACAGTTAGAGACAAAGAAAAACTTGCTTTCACTAATGCACTTTGTAGGTGAGAACCTTTATTTAATGTAGCAAAACGGATGCATAGCATCATGGCATTGAAGGCCAGAGCTGAAACGCAACCCTTTTTGCAAAAGACAGACACATCGCACACAAGGAATGAGTGAAGCATCCTAGGGTGCATACATCAAGGGTCGAGGTATGTGCGGCATTCACAAAGTGAACGTACTTATCATAGACACCCAATGATATAGTTGCCCCAGTTTGTAACAAACATTCCACAAACAACAAACACAACAAAAAAAACAAAGGGACCATGAACCATCCTGGTTACTCTAAATCACTCAGTGACATCATCGAGAAACATAGGAACATGATCGAAGATAAATCAATAAATGATAAGACTCGCTAATTCCAACAAGTCAAACAAACATCTTGATCTTCATTGTCAAAAGTTGAAAGTGTTGATAGGATGATCATGATGTCTGGTTTCAGGGAATGCGGTACCCCGTCTAAGACAGGACACAGTCTAGTTTCGAGTATACCACACCTTGTATAAGACTCATGATAATGGTGACAAGGTCAAATGATATTGATGTTGATGTTTGATTGAGAAGACAATTGTGATCAGTTTGAATGTCTGGTTTGATTGAAAAAGTTCATCTGTGAATACGTGATTTCAGTAAAGCGCAGTGTTTGATTGATTGTCGTATGCTCAGCAATCTGTCTATGCACAAAGGGGTTATTTTTTGTTTTGTTTTTTCAGGACTTTATTTGACTTTTTAGGGAGTTTTTTTGCAGGACATTATTTGATGTTTTTGGATTATTTCAAGACATTTTTCAATTTTTATGATTTTTTCAGGACATTATTCGATTTTTATGATTTTTTCAAGACATTATGTGATTTTTTTTTTTTGTAATTTTTCAGGACTTTATTTGATTTTATTTTTTTTCATTATTTCAGGACATTTTTCAATTCGAAAGTTCCAGTGATTGATCATGACAAGGGGCACGCACCCAATGCACATCTGAAAGACATATATAGAGACCAGGACCGAAACATATGCACAAGAAACCGAAGTATGCAAGACAATGATGTTGACCAATCACAGGCCTGGAATAGAACATTGGGTCAGGACAAGGATAGGCGCGATAAACCTGTAGAGAGAAAGCATAGCTAGAGGTCATGATAGATGACGGAGCAATGATCTTTTTACACATGGCACCTGTTTGCCAAGTTTTCACCATGGTACTTGCCCAAAGCGCCTATTTGCCAGGTTTTCACTAGAGGGCGAATCATTTTTCTTTACTTTTTGTTCTTTTTCTTTTTTCACTTTTTTGTATTTTTTGAGCTTTTTGATTTTTTTGTATTTTTTCAGGACTATATTTGAATAATTGCTAATAGAAAATCATGCCTAGTACTTGCGAAGGTGCATACTATTGACTGGATTTGACAAAGGTTCACCTTCTAGGGTGGCAAGCTGATATGCCCCCGAGCCATAGGTTGCAGTAACTATGAAAGGCCCAACCCAATTAGGTTCAAACTTGCCTTTGATGATGTCAGTAGATTGTGCATTCTTGGGGTTTGCCTTTAAAACCAGATCTCCCACATCGAAGTGTCACCCTTTGACCTTCTTATTATAAGAGTGACGGAGACGGTTTTGATATGCTTCCAAATGTGTCAGGGCTGTCTGATGTTTCTAATCTAACATCTCAAGCTGATGCAACCGAGAGACTCTGTGCGTCTCATCATCAATCAGATGTTGCAAGGAAACATGCAAAGAAGGAATCTCCACTTCCAAGGGTAAAATGGCTTCTGCACCATACACCAAGGAATAAGGTGTTGCGCCAGTAGGTGTGCGGATAGAAGTACGATAAGCCCATAGTGCTAGATTCAACTGTACATGCCAATCTCGACCAGCGTCATTGACAACCTTTTTTAGGATCTTGATAATGGTTTTATTTGATGCTTTGGCTTGACCATTACCTTGTGGATAGTATGGACTGGAGAAACGGTGTTGGATGTGAAACTTTTCACAGAGTTCCTTGACATCTTTATTCTTGAATGGGCGGCCATTATTTGTGACTATGGCAAGGGGAACCCCATAGCTACATATGATATAATTCAGTAGGAATTTTGAAAATTGCACACCAGTGATATAGGTCATGGGGATAGCCTCGATCCATTTTGTAAAATACTCTGTGGCTGTAATGATAAACTTGTGTCCATTTGCAGATGTCGGGTGAATCTTGCCAATAAGATCCAATCCCCATTGAGAAAAGGGCCACGGAGATATGACAGAATGAAGCTCTTGGGTTGGCGCATGAATGTAATTTCCATGGATTTGGCATTTGTAGCACTTCTTGACAAAATCATGAACATCCTTTTCTAGAGTGGGCCAATAATACCCAGCACGAATCAACTTTTTGGCTAAGCTCAGACCATTGAAATGGCCCCCACATATACCATCGTGAACCTCGCGTAAAGTCGTTTGTGCTTCGTCAGAATCCAAACACCTGAGGAGGGTATGGTCAAAGGAATGACGGTAAAGGGTGTCGACAATGATGACATATTTGGTTGTCTGTCAAATGAAGGCTCGGAGTTGGTTAGCGGAAAGGTTAGGTGGTAAGGTTTGGGATTTAAAATATTGATAGACATCATTGTACCACGGGGAGTTAGGACCAACAAGAACACACATCACATCTGCTGTCGGAATTTCAAAAGAAGGGACAAGCAACTGTTCGACCAAAAATTCACATTTGTCCATATTGTGGGGCATATTTAACATGGAAGCAATCGTAGCCATCGCATCTGCCGACTTGTTTTGAATTCTTGGAACTTGACTGAAATGGATAGCCATGAATTTTGTCTTGAAGAAATCTACCATATGCTTGTAGGGAATAAGCTTTTCATCTTTTGTTTCATAGTCATCATTCACTTGATGGATGACTAACTGAGAATCTCCATAGACTTGTAAATGTGTGATGTTCCAGTGAACCGCTACTCGAAGTCCTGTGACCAAAGCTTCATATTCTGCAATGTTATTGGTACAATGGAAAGTTATTCTGTAGGATTTGGGAATAGCATCACCTTGAGGGGTGACAAACAATATACCTGCTTCGGACCTAAACTTGGTATGGGATCCATCAAAATATAACTTCCATTCATTAGAAGATGTGAAAGCAAAGACTGATTCATCCAAAAAATCGGTCAACATGGGATGATCATCATAAATAGGAGCCTCTGCAAGTTGATCCGCTATGACTTGTCCTTTTATTGCCTTTTGCTCCATGTACTCAATATCAAACTCACTGAGGATCATAACCCACTTTGCTAGGTGACCTGTCAAAGCTGCCCTACTAAGCAAGTATTTCAAGGGATCAATTTTTGCAACTAGCAATATCTGATGACTCAACATATAGTGTCGAAGCTTCTGTGTTGCAAAGACCACTGCTAAGCATGCCCGTTCAATAGTTGAATAATTCAGCTCATAGCCCACTAGTGTCCGACTGATATAATAAATAGCCCGCTCTTTGCCTTTCTCATCCTGTTGGGCCAAGAGAACTCCTAGTGCCATTTTAGTTGTAGCAATATACAATATAAATGGCTTTCCTTCTATAGGAGGCATTACAATAGGTGGTGACAGCAAATAGTCCTTAAGAGTTTGAAATGCTGATTGACATTGCTCAGTCCATTTAAAAGCGACTCCTTTATGCAATAAATGCTGGAATGGATGACATTTGTCTGCCAATTGAGCTATAAACCGGTGGATTGACTGTAGCTTTCCTTGCAGACTTCTTAGTTGACGGAGATTGGAAGGAGGAGGCATATCCATTATTGCTTTAACCTTGGCAGGGTCAACTTCGATGCCTCTGTGAGAAACAATGTACCCTAGTAATTTGCCGGTTGTGACACCAAAGACACACTTCTTTGGATTGAGTCTAAGCTTGTAAGTTTCCATTCGGTCAAAGATTGGGGCAAGGATGGCTAGATGACTATCTCTTGTGACAGATTTGCATAATAAGTCATCAACATAGTCCTCCATCAAAGTATGCATGAAATCATGGAAAATTGTCGTCATAGCTCTTTGATATGTTGCTCTAGCATTTTTAAGACCAAAGGGCATCACATTCCAGCAGTAAATGCCCCAAGCACATGTGAATGCAGTCTTATGTTGATCTTCAGGAGCAATGTGAATTTGGTTATAGCCAAAGAAATCATCCATCAATGAGAGCATCTCATATCCAGCAGTCATGTCAACTATGATGTCTATATTTGGAAGTGGAAAGTCATCTTTAGGGCATGCTTTATTGAGATCCCTAAAATCTGTACAGATTCTAATGGCCCCAGTTACTTTGCTAACTGGTACCAAATTTGAAATCCAGTCTGCATAATCAATGGGTCTAATAAAGCCCACGTCTAGTAATTTTTTTAGTTCTACCTTGACCAAGAGAGCCACCTGGGGATGCATCTTTCTGAGTTTCTATTTGACAGGCTTGGCATCTGCTTTTAATGGCAAGTGATGAAGGACTAATTCTAGATCAAGGCCAGGCATATCTACATAGGACCATGCAAAACTGATCTTTTTCTCAAGAAAGAAATTGACAAAATCTATCTTTTCCTGTTTTGATAGAGAAGTAGCAAAATGAATGACCTTAGGGTTGTTAGGTGTACCCAAATTTATTTCTTCGGTCATTTCCACAAGCAATGTTGATTTATCCTGACTTGATGAGGGTACGTCCAATCTTGCACCTTTGGGTGCCTCAGAGAGGTTTTCACCCGTAGGTACGTCTTTTATTTTTACTTTTTTATGATCAGAGAGTGCCTTATGGTTTTCACTCAAAGACTTATCTTTTTTATTTTGTAATTTTTCTTTTCTTTTTTCATTTTTATGACTGGAAGATGGAGTTGACTCCCCAAAATATGTCGTGGAATCCAGATCAATAGAAAATCTTGCCTTATGATCACCTTGTGGTATGCCTTCCCGTAGTCCAAGAAATTATGCAATTGCTTCGTCATTTTGAAAACAATCCAATGTGAGTGGTTCTTGTTGGTCATGTTGGATAAGCTGCGGATAGACAACGGGGCATGTCATCATCGGTTTTAAGGAGGGAGAGGGCCGAGATGGTAAAGATGTAAATGTCTGTGGTATCACTGTTCGAACTGCTCGCATCTGATTCGGAGCTTGGATCCCAGAATGACTCTATCCAAGCATTAGGACATGTTTTAGGAGGGGGAGTTATTTCATGTTTGTCTTCCATGGGCAAATCATCAGGGTCAAGGAAAACATTGTCAAGGGCATAGGAGCTAGAAGAAAAAGAACTCCACTCCCATTCATTGGAATCAGTTTCGGGTCGGGTATCCTCAGGTGTTGTTTCATCATCAGAGTCACGCCCCTTTCTACACGTGGTCATTTTGGTAGACGAGGGTCCAATTCGCAATGGTACAAAACCTAACCCTAAAGTTGGAGGTCGCATCTTGGGTATTTCAAAATGGACATGAGGGACAATAGGATAATGGAGGAGTATGACATGGTATGATAGGATAATGAAGGGCAATAGGATATGAAGGAGGAAACCTGCCCCCAAGTGTGGTGTGCAAGAAGTTCATAGATTACGCATGACGCCTGTTTGCCAAGTTTTCATCATGGTACTTGCCCAAGATGCCTGTTTGCCAGGGTTTCACCAATGAACAAATTATTTTTGCTTTACTTTTTTTCTTTTTTTTTTCAATTTTTCACTTTTTTATTTTTTCTCACTTTTTTTTTTTTTTTTGTATTTTGACTTTTTCAATAGAAGATGGACACATGATAGGGGATGGAAGAAGGACTCAAGGATCTTTTTGTTTGGATAGTAGCCTTGAAAAAAATGGATCATGACCTTAAAAGTATGCTCAAAGACGTTGGTAGGATAAGGACATGGAAAATAAGATGAAACTAAGGCAAGGATTTATGTAAAGGATTGGATAAAAGGGATCGAAGGATAGAAAATATGCATTGGATAATGGATAGGGTATTGGAAGAATTGGGCTTCAGTGGATAGAAATGTTGGCAAGATTGACATTGGCACACACCTTGAGGGGTGATGGACTGATGGAGGAAAAAAGTTTTTTGGATATTGAGATTTTGACGAAAGAAAGGCTATGGATTTTGGGACATAAGGGCCCAAAATGGATGAAGAAGGTGGTGGAGGAATAGCAATTTTGGATGCCAAGTTGGATGTTTCTTTAGGCTTTTCTGCTTCAAGGAGCCGCTTAGGGATCCACATGGTTTTTGATTTTTCATGCTTTTGTGTTTCCTTGGAGTGCATTGCCAACACAAGGGATTTAGGAACCCATATATATTTTGACTTTGCTTGATTTTGCTCAGTGGGCCTTTATGGCCTTTTGGATATTTCCTTTTCTTTATAGATCATATTGTACTTTTTTTTGACATGTCGATTATATTGGACATGTTGATCCTTGAATACATGTGGATGTTTAGACTTATGACTTTTATGCTCGGCATCCAAATTGCTTGGAGGTGGAAAGGAATGCATGGATGGATATGAATGAAATGGAGTTCTTTTGGATGGATGAAATTTACTCAAGGATGTGTGCCTTTGCTGACCTTGCATAAAGGATGAAGGGATATAAGGACCTAAGATGGATGGAAGGGATGATGGGGAAGGTGTATGTTTTGATTTTGAAGGGATGTTGGATTTAGTAGGGGTACCAACATCTTGAGAGTGAGTTGTGTAGACATGACCCTTAAGATCTTCTTTGATATGGAGGGGTTCTTTCTCATGAAGGTCTACTCCTTTGCCTTTATGAATATCTTGACTTGTAGGATACTCTTTTCTTTGGGAAGAAGATGCGAGTCCATTATGAGGTGGATATGATATGAGAGAAATAATGAGATCTTGAAGTGGATCGGATTGCACCAAAGTGGAAGAACCCATTATGCATGTCGAGGGTTCATGAACATCTTGCACTGACACGTTAGAATCATGAGGGGGATTAGGATCATGAGGGGGGACTAGGATTGTGTAGTGGACATGGTTCAATGACAGGCTCTTCAAGAGGTGGAATGGGAGAAATAATGGGATCATCAAAAGAAATGCGATCTTGGAGTGTATATGGAGCATTAAGACAAGGAGATGGAGGAACAAAAGGATCTTGTGGAGGATTTAAAGGAATAATTTGATCTTGACAAGGAGGAAAATCATTGGAATCCTCTTTAAAGGTGCTTTGCTCTTGACTTTTAATGGGATCATCGGAAAGGATGGAAGGGATATCTGGAATGTCAATGGGATTTGAAAGGACATTTTTTTCATGAAATGGAAGGGGATCGTTTGGGATTGGATGGACTGGGATATCTTGATCTTGCTCGGGGAATGGAGTGTCAATAGGACTTTGGATAGGATGGACAATAATAGGGGAATCATCGTGAGTGTCTGGGAACATGGGGTCCTGTTCAACAATTGGATGGGATGATAAGGTTTCGGGATCTTGATCTTCATCTATTTCAAGACACGTTTCTTCATGCTCTAAATTATCCTCTTGACATGGGGTTGGATTTTGGATATGCATGGAGGATTCTGACAAGGGATCAATGTTTTGGCATGAAGGAAATGCACTTTGAATATTTATGATGGATTCTGGCAAGGAATCGATGCTTGAACATGAGGAAGAGGGACTTCGAATGGGGTCCTCTAAAACAGGTAATGGCAATAAAGTGCATGGTGGCATTCGGTCTTGTATTTCTGAAATATGACAAGGATGTGCATCATGAGTTGGATTATCTTGGCAATCAATTATGAATAGCCCTTGGATAATTGCATCCTTGGGTGTATTATTTGATGAGGACAATATGGAAGGTTCTTGGGAAACTTCTAAAGGTGTAGGGATAGATGCCATTGGAGACTCAATTTGTTTGTGGGGGGATGAGGCATTGCTAGACATAAGTGTATTATCTTGATCTTCTTCAAAGAACTCACTTGGTAGGTTCCTTAAGATCCTTGCAATAAAGCCACCTTTCTTTCGAGGTTTTGACATAGTTGTATCTGGAATTTGAACTTGTTTGGAAAGGAGTTGGTTCTGGTCTGATTTCATGTTTTGATTTCAAACTAGATGTTGATCAAATTGGTTTGACATGTTCAAAATTTGGCTTGGTGCATGTTGCAACCTTTGTTTTTGAATGTTTAGTTGTGGTTGTTGACATTGATATGTTGATTGAACTTGTTGATATTCCACCATTGGTTGAACTATTTGTGGACATTGTATAGTTGGTTGGACATATTGTTGAAATTGGACCATTGGTTGTATATGTTGGACCATTGGTTGTGTCTGTTGGAAATGTTCGAACTGTTGAACAATTGGTTGTGATGGTTGAAAATCTGATTGATAGTAAACACCTTCTTATTCTTGTTGTGGAGGCACATAATGTTGTTGTCTCTTTTCTTGAAATTGTTTCATCATCTCTATTTGTGAGAGGAGAGCTAGTATGTCTGATCGTTCAATAAGAGATCTTACATCAATTGGCTCAATCTTTGGATTTCGACCTGGAAATTTTTGAAACATTTTGGACATTTGTGATCTATTCTTCTCAATGTTTTTCACTTTTTGTTCCAATATCTCCTTTTCTTGAGCTAGTTTCTCCTCTAGTTTTTGTATTTGGACATTTACATCATCATGATAAATTTGATCCAAGTTCTGAGACATGTAGAGATTGGATTGACATGATTGATTTCTCAATTGTGATGACATGGCCTCGTAAGAAGGTTGAGACCTCATTTCAACAAACATGTCACTATGCAATGCAACTAATGGGATTTACAAATGCAACCTAAAGCATGACAATGCAACTTAATGTTTTTGCACAAAGGGGACCATTTATTGACAAAATGCAAAATGCCAAAGAAATTGTTTTTGGATTTTGATGTTTTTCACTTTGTAGGAATTTCGAATAAGTTATATAAGTTATTGTTAGGAAGTCTAGACCTTATCAAACTTTTGTTTTCACCAATTAATATTTTTTTGAATGTTTTGTGAAGTTGCAGATTTTTTTGTGGAGAAATTGCAGATTTTTCTTCTAAAAAAAAATAGTCATAATCAATTGATCACGTAAAACATTTTGCGCAGAATTAAAATAAACGATTTCTGGGTATATTAGATCACCTTTTTACCTTTCCAGATCATCTTACATTTTATGATTTGGATAAATATTGAGGAAGTTATGACATTTTTAATTATGTTGCTGTAAATGGTCAAAATTTTCAAAAACAAAATCATGCAACCTTCATCTAGATTAATTTAGCTTGGCAAATTAATCATGCATTCATGCAAATTTTATCTAGATTAATCTAGGGTGGTAAATTTGATAAATTTCACATAGATTAATCTAAGAGGACAAAGAATCACAACTTTTATGGATTAATTTTGATGGTGATTCATTTCTCTTGATTCTCTAACATTGTTGGTAGCTTTGTGGCAAAACGCTTGACAAAGAATTATTTCACAAACTACTAATGAATTGTTTGCAAGTTCGCTAGTCAAAGACCAAACAAATCAAACTCTTTAACTTAGTGATTTTGCAGGTTGCCTTATATTCCAACCAAACTTTGTGTTTGTGATTTTTAATTAGGCACCTAGTATGTTTGCTAAGTAGGATGGAATGAACATGTGTTCACTTTGCTTGTCGAGTTTGACATTGGAGTAGGAGAGTATGCTCTCATCCTTCTTAGGGTGATCAAAAATCCAGACCTTCGATACCATTCTCATGTTTTGGATTGTTTGTTACCTTTAGAGGGTCTACCTTCCCGACCATTTGCTTTCTTTTGCAAGCAAGTGATAATCGTGAGAGGGGAACGACCCAAAGTGAGCACAGATAGAGTACCTTGGCATTCTAACTCACTATAAATAAATACCTGATGGGCGAAAGCTTTGAAGGAAGGGTTATGTGGGAATTGTAGTTACTTGGGAAGTGATGACCATTGGACTCTTTCTCATATTGGCATCTAAGTAGGGCCTCACGGTCTAAATCGTGCTTGTGCGACTACATTTGTTTGGTATCTTGGTGGGCCTATGTCTCAATCACACTTGCGTGACACCAAGGAGTAGCGCTTAACAGAAATCCTTATTAAACACCTTGTATTTAGAGGCCAAAATCCTTCTAGTTGCTTGAGAAGCAGGAGTTCGGATACTTGGAAGAGATACTAAGTTCGCCATGGGGAGATTTCCATGGGGACTGATGCTTGGCTGCCCTGAGAAGTGAGTGTCATGGAGGGGAGCCCGTGGGGTCGAGCATCTATGTATTCTCCTTGAATCTCATAACGAATCTACCTCTCAAGTACCTACTGTCCTTACCTACTATAAGAAATGTGTGAATGAGCATGATTGTCTTGAGTCTAAGTTAAAATATCTTGTCTTCTTTGCTTGTCAAAAGTTGAGTTGTGTCTCATTTCAAAAACAAGACAAATTGATTCAAAACAAGGTTAAACACAAGAGTATTTCATTCAACAAAGTTCAAAACACCTTCAAACATGGTTGTCAAACATTTTTCAAAATCTTGTCTCAACATTCATGTCACTTAGATTTAGGTCCTCCATTGTCCATACTTAGGTCTTAGAGCATCATTCTTGCATTCCACTTGGTCCATTTCATTTAGGTGTCCATTTGCATGTCCTTATTAGGTTCTCATTTAGGTGTCCCCTTGCATGCCATTATTAGGTCCTCACTTAGGTGTCATATTGCATGTCCAACATTAGGTTCATCCTAGGTTTGCATTTTGCAAAGTCATTGTCAAGTACCAAGGTTAGGTTTCACCTAGGTCATACTCCTTTGCATATCAATAAGGGTCATCCATTTGCATGTGTCCTCTTGCATTAGAGTAATACCATTTCATAATTCAACCTTAGGTTTTGTATTAGGTTGACATTGTCATACATTTGCATTTGCATCTTTGTCCTCATAACATTAGGTCACATTTGCATACCCTAGGTCTCTTCATTAAGCTTAGGTCATTATCATATCATATTAGGGTCATTTGCATAGTAATTATCCCTTTGCATATAGTGTCAAAACTAGGTTTTGTCATACTTGATTAATCCAAATCCTTGATAAACCCTAAGTCATTGTTAGGAAGTCTAGACCTTATCAAACTTTTGTCTTTTTGTCATCAATGTCATTTGGTCAAACCTAGCTTAGTATCCAAGCATATAGGGGAGACATTGTCAATTTGTCATATTGTCATTTGGTCTTTTGTCCTTTAAGGTCTTTGCTTCATTTCAACTTCCCAAGGTTGAGTCTTTAGGTTTGCATTCCAAAAAGTTTGTCAAAATCTTGAAAAACAACAAAAACATAGGTTTCATTCTTGCCATAGATTTCATTTTCATTTATTTAGGTTGAATTTAGTGCCATATCATACATCATCCTTTTAAAATCAAAAATCCCAAAAAATATTCCATTTGCATAGTGAAATGCCTGTTGAAACAAGTTCAAAATCTAAGAAGATGGGCGAACCAACATATCAACCCATTGACAATGTATCAAACTCACAATTGCAACCTAGTCAATCATTACAAATTGAAGGTTTGTCAAACACATCATTACCACCATATGGAATGGTTCAACTTGGACCACCTCCATTATATGAGCCAATGTTTGTACCCATGAAACCGGGATATGGGAGTGTTCCACCAACACCAAGAGGAAATGCACCTTTTGATTGGAATCAACCAAACTTGCAACATGAAATTCAAACATTACATGAGGAACAAACTCTTTCACGAGGATTTGGTTCAGATCACGGCATTCAACAAGAAATAAATCCAAATATTTTACCAGATTCTTCATTAGATTCTGATGCTTCCGATGATGTTGATATGTTCCTTAAAGATCCAAAGTTGACAAAAAAGATGGATAAATTCTTGAACAAGGTCTTTAAGATGTTCCCACAAAAATATCTTGACATGATGAGTAATGTGACCTCCTCAAGTGAGAAAATTAATGTGCAAAAACAACAAGGTGGTGAGTTGTTAGGTTTCTCTCCACATCCAAACGAAGAAAACGTGCAACAAGAAACTCAACATACCTTGATGAGTAAACGTGCATCGAAAACGTTGACAGTGACTATTCCTCAAAAGTCACCATTTGAAACAATAAAAAATCCGTTATTTAATACAACACCTGTAACAAAAGATCAAATGAGGGCCACACAAATATTGACAGTTGTCCCTCAACAAGAAATGATTCCTCGAATAATTACAAGTGGATCAAAATCTAAGATACAAGAAAGCTTTACGACTGGAATGCCTGATCTCACCAATGTCCAAAACAATTCCACAATGCAACAAAGTTCCTATGTCCCATTAAGTTCAATACATTTGCCAAATACTCAAGTACCTGTTATGCAAAATATTTTGATAGATCCTTCGATAATGGCAACACAAAGAGCTACAAATAGTGGTTTGCACCAACAACAAATGTTGCAACAATTGAGTAATACACAAAAGGCACAATCGAATGTGCAAACAAGCAATGGACAACAACAACAATATCGCATTCAACAACATGTTGCAGTGTCTTCTGCACCATTACAAGTCAATTCAAACTTGCAACCACCACAGTGGATTTGACAAACAACACAACAAGTAAATGTGAGTGCCATACCCCATCTCAAGGAGAAACAACAAAAACCTCCCAAACAAAGATTTTTGCAAATGATGGGATCTACATTGAGACAACAACAATTGGCACAAAGTCAACTGATTCTGATTTGTCAGCATCAACAACAACATGTGCCTCAATATGTGCCAAGACAAACAAATTATCATACTTCACAACCACAATTGATGTCCATGCAATATCAACAACACCCTCAATTGCAATATCAACCAAGGCTACCAATCATGATTCCACCACAAGAAGCACAACAACAGGGTCAATGTCAAGGCACGACACAACCACAGCAACAAGAGCTGTATCAAGAACTTTATACAAATCCCTTGTACTATTTCGAAATGCAAGATTTAATGCCATCAAATTCTTCTCTTTTAGAGAGTCCCATTCAAATTCCATCCCCTTCGTGCCAAAGCATTAATCCCTTGCCAAAATCCCCCATGCATATCCAAAGTCCAACCCCATGTCAAGTGGATAATTTAGAGCACGAAGAAACGTGTCTTGAAACAGATCAAGATCAAGATCCTAAAACCTTATCATCCCATCCAATTGTTGACCAAGATCCCATTTCCCCAGACACTCGCAATGATTCCATTATTCCTGTCCATTCTATCCAAGAACACAATGTCCTTTCAAATCCCATTGAAATTCCACTTCCTAAGAAAGATCAAGATATCCCTTCCATCTTTTCTGATGATTCCATTAAAAGTCAAGGGCAAAGCACCTTTAAAGAGGAATCCAATGATCTTCCTCCTTGTCAAGATCAAAGTATCCTTCCAAATTCATTTCCAACACAAGACCCTATCATTCCTTCAGATCCTCCACAAGATCCACTTGTTCCTCCATCTCCATGTCCTAATCCAGCATATCCACTCCAAGATCGCATTTCTTTTGATGATCCCATTATTTCTCCCATTCCATCTCTTGAAGACCCTGTCATTGAACCATGTCCACTACACAATCCTAGTCCCCCTCATGATCCTAATCCCTCTCATGATGCTAACGTGTCAATGCAAGATGTTCATGAACCCTCGACATGCACAATGGGTTCTTCCACTTTGGTCCAATCTAATCCACTTCAAGATCTCATTATTTCTCTCATATCATATCCACCTCATAATAGACTCGCGTCTTCTTCCCAAAGAAAAGAGTATCCTACAAGTCAAGATATTCATAAAGGCAAAGGAGTAGATCTTCATAAGAAAGAATCCCTTCATGTTAAAGAAAATGTTAAGGGACATGGCCTCAATGAAATTCCTCAAGACGTTGGTATCCCTCCATCAAAATCAAAACATACACCTTCCCCATCATACTTTCCATCCAGCTTAGGTCCTTATATCCCTTCCTTCTCTATGCAAGGTCAGCAAAGGCACACATCCTTGAGTAAATTTCATCAATCCAAAAGAACTCCATTTCATTCATATCCATCCATGCATTCCTTTCCCCCTCCAAGCAATTTGGATGCCAAGTATAAAAGTCATAAGTCTAACAATCCACATGTATTCAAGGATCAACATGTCCAATATAATCGACATGTCAAAACAAAGAACAATATGATCTATAAAGAAAAAGAAATATCCAAAAGGCCACAAAGGCCCACTGAGCAAAATAAAGCAAAGTCAAAATATATATGGGTTCCTAAATCCCTTGTGCAAGCAATGCACTCCAAGGAACCACAAAAGCATGAAAAATAAAAAACCATGTGGATCCCTAAGCGGCTCCTTCAAGCACAAAAGCCTAAAGAAACATCCAACTTGGCATCCAAAGTTGCTATTCCTCCATCCAACCCTCTCAAATTTGTTCCTCCACCACCTTCTTCATCCGTTTTGGGCCCTTATGTCCCAAAATCCATAGCCTTTCCTTCCTCAAAATCTCAATATCCAAAATACATTTTTCCTCCATCAGTCCATCACCCCTCAAGGTGTGTGCAAATGTCAATCTTGCCAACATTTATATCCACTCAAGCACAATTCTTCCAATACCCTATCCATTATCCAATGCATATTTTTCATCCTTCGATCCCTTTGATCCAATCCTTTACATAAATCCTTGCCTTAATTTCATCTCTTTTTCCATGTCCTTATCCTACCAACGCTTTTTAGCATACTTTTAAAAGTCATGGTCCATTTTTTTCAAGGCTACTATCCAAAAAAAAAAAAGGATGCTTGAGTCCTTCTTCCATCCCCTATCATGTGTCCAACTTCTATTGAAAAAGTCAAAATACAAAAAGACAAGAAAAAAGTAAAGCAAAAAATAATTCATCTACTGGTGAAAACCTGGCAAACAGGCGCTTTGGGCAAGTACCGTGATGAAAACCTGGTGAACAGGCGTCATGCGTAATTTATGAACTTCTTGCACACCACACTTGGGGGCAGGTTTCCTCCTTCATATCCTATTGCCCTTCATTATCCTATCATACCATGTCATACTCCTCCATTATCCTATTGTCCCTCATGTCCATTTCCTCTTTCCACATTTGATCTTGACAAGGCTGAGGATCTTCATGAGCATCATGCATCTTGTTTGTAGCTTTTAGTCCATCATAGCTTTTGGTCATGTATCCATTTGCTTATTACAACCTTTCATCCATATTCCCTGGCTTATTGCAACTTTCTGCCACTATCCCTTAGCCAATCCCGACCTTCAGTCCATGTCCCTTATCCATTCTTGGTCTTGCTTATCCTATCCATATCTTATCACTATCCATACACTCCTTCTGTCCCTTGATCTTGATCTGACATAAGGACGCAAAATTTAAACATGGTTTCAAAAACCTCTTGACATGTCCCTCATGCCATGTTACTGCTTTACATTGTCATATCCAGTCTCTTGTCCCATCACACAATAGCCCTTGAAAATTGCATCTGTATTGTCTCCATGATAAAAGGCCTTTGTCTTCCCTTTATTCACCTGTCATATTCCTTGCCTTGCTAGACACTGGGGGCAAAATCATAAAAAATCCCTAAAAATCAAATCATGTCCTAAAAAAATCCAAAAAAAATCATATAATGTCCTGAAAAAATCCCTAAAAATTAAATAATGTCCTGAAAAAATCCCTAAAAATCATATGTCCTGAAAAAATCCCTAAAAATTCAAATAAAGTCCTGAAAAACAAACAAAAAATTTTATAAAAACTCGAAATTGCTACAAAGTGAAAAACATCAAAATCCAAAAACAATTTCTTTGGCATTTTGCATTTTGTCAATAAATGGTCCCCTTTGTGCATAGACAGATTGTTGAGCATACATCCAACGACACTCAATCAAAAATTGTGCTTTAATGAAATCATGCAGTAATAGATGAACTTTTCAATCAAACCAGACATTCAAACTGATCAAAATTTTCATATCAATCAATCAACATCAATATCATTTGCCCTTGTCACTACTATCATGGATCTTATATAGGGTGTGGTATGCTTGAAACTAGACTGTGTCCTGTCTTAGACGGGGTACCGCATTCCCTGAAACCAGACATGATGATCATTCTTGTTTTCCACTTTTGACAATGACGATCAGACTGTTTGTTTGACTTGGTTGAATTTGTGCGTCTTATCTTTTTACTGATTTATCTTTGGCTTCGATCATGTTCCTATGTTGCTCGATGATGTCACTGAGTGATTTAGAGTAACCGGGATGGTTCATGGTCCCTTTCCTTTTTTTGTTGTGTTTGCTATTTGTGGAATGTTTGTCACAAACTGGGGCAACTATATCATTGGGTGTTTGTGATAAGTACGTTCGCTTTGTGAATGTCGTACATACCTCGACCCTTGATGTATGCACCCTAGGATGCTTCACTCATTCCTTGTGTGCGATGTGTCTATCTTTTGCAAAAGGGGTTGCGTTCCAGCTCTGGCCTTCAATGCCATGATGCTCTGCATCCGCTTTGCTACATTAAATAAAGGTTCTCACCTACTTATGTGCATTTGTGAAAGCAAGTTTTCCTTCATCTCTAACTGTCCTCTGTCTAATTTCTTCTTACTAACATTTCTTCTGTCAGTCTTGGCAGTCCGTTCGAATCTATCATCTTCTGTCATTCTTATCGATCACTTGGCCTCTTTTCTGGATTTTTCCGGCCAATTCCTCGAGGGGGCATACATATGTCATCGTTATTGTCTGGGGCATTTTCACTATTGTTCTTTGAAACAACGCTTAGAATCGCATTGTCTCAAAGAGGGGCAAACTGTAGACATCTAAAAATGGTCAACGCTTGCGGAGTCATACTTTAACATCTGCGCATTGCCTTATTTTTAGGGTTCTTGCATCGCATTAACATTTCTTCTATGTTGCGCACTTGGTCTTTATCATTTGCGAGCATCGAGTCATTCTTCTACATTCTTCATTTGTCTCGCTTTCGAATTTGGTCTTGTTGATAATAATCTTCAGTCATGATTTTGGTCGATCTTATCCTGTCGCATCAATGTGCGTGCTCATTTGGCATATTTTGACATCGTCAATTTGATTTCATTTTTGGACATCGTCAATCCTAATCGATGATAGAATTAGGGTTTTGTCCTTTTCAATCTTGTCATCTTGCGATCGATTTGTCATCGATCATTGTCATTTTCAATCTTGTCATTTTGCGATCGATTTGTCATCGATCGTTGTCATTTTCAATCTTGTCATTTTGCGATCGATTTGACATCGATCGTCGTCCTTCTCAATCATGTCAATTTGGATCAATTAGTCATTGTTCCTCGTCAATTGGCGCATTTATCAATCAAATCGTTTGTCAGCATTGGTCATTTGTTAATCATAATCATAATCGAATCGGCATCAATTATCTTTTGTCAAGACCTAATTGTCATCCTTGCATTTCTAATTCATCTTCTAAGGTTATTCATTTAATCTTGTTTGTCATTTTCCCTCTAGGTTAAATAATTTATTTATTTATCCTAAGTCTTCTTGTCACAATTAAATATTTATTTAATTGGTTAACTAATTCCTCCTCTCTTTGTGAATTAATTGATGAATGAAAAATTATTAATTAATTTACCTAATTTTCCAATTTACTAATTCCTAATTTTCTTATTTTCATCAATTTTCTAATTTCCTAATTTCTAATTCATCTAATTTTCTATTTTCTCTAATATTTCTCCTAATTTCATGGGAATGACATGTCAATTTTGTCATAATTTGTCAATCAATCAATTTTGACATAGCAATTTGTCATAATTTGTCATAATTATCAATCAATCAATTTCGCATAGAAAGTGTCAATTTGTCATAATTTGTCATATTTGTCATTCTTGATTTGAAATTTCCTTTCAAATCTCTTCATGCTAATCTGGTCATTTCTCCAATTTGTCTATAAATTGGATGAATTTCTTCAATCAAAGGATCCTTGAATCAATCACGCTTCTAGTATTCTTGCACTACCGTCTTGTCAATCTTGCTTTCACATTATGCTTATGCACTTGAAGGTGAGATCCACAAAACAAAGCAATTTGAAGGAGAAAGAAGGACAATGGAGAATCATGGAGGAGACATCCGCATTTGTCATGGTTTGCGTTTGAATTGAATGTTTTATTTCCATATCTCTATTGAATGTAATTAGGATTTGTCATTGCGATTTAGTTTTCGTGATTGAACTAGCCTAATTTGTTACTTGCTTTGATGTTTTCAATTCCTGATCTACATTTTTCGTGAAATTCCTCAAGACGTTGGTATCCCTCCATCAAAATCAAAACATACACCTTCCCCATCATACTTTCCATCCATCTTAGGTCCTTATATCCCTTTGTCCTCTATGCAAGGTCAGCAAAGGCACACATCCTTGAGTAAATTTCATCAATCCAAAAGACCTCCACTTCATTCCTATCCATCCATGCATTCCTTTCCCCCTCCAAGCAATTTGGATGCCAAGTATAAAAGTCATAAGTTTGACAATCCACATGTATTCAAGGATCAACATGTCCAATATAATCGGCATGTCAAAACAAAGAACAATATGATCTATAAAGAAAAAGAAATATCCAAAGGGCCACAAAGGCCCACTGAACAAAATAAAGCAAAGTCAAAATATATATGGGTTCCTAAATCCCTTGTGCAAGCAATGCACTCCAAGGAACCACAAAAGCATGAAAAATCAAAAACCATGTGGATCCCTGAGTGACTCCTTGAAGCACAAAAAGCCTAAAGAAACATCCAACTTGGCATCCAAAGTTGCTATTCCTCCATCCAACCCTCTCAAATTTGTTCCTCCACCACCTTCTTCATCCGTTTTGGGCCCTTATGTCCCAAAATCCATAGCCTTTCCTTCCTCAAAATCTCAATATCCAAAATACATTTTTCCTCCATCAGTCCATCACCCCTCAAGGTGTGTGCCAATGTCAGTCTTGCCAACATTTCTATCCACTCAAGCACAGTTCTTCCAATACCCTATCCATTATCCAATGCATATTTTCCATCGTTCGATCCCTTTGATCCAATCCTTTACATAAATCCTTGCCTTAATTTCATCTCTTTTTCCATGTCCTTATCATACCAACGTTTTTTAGCATACTTTTAAAAGTCATGGTCCATTTTTTTCAAGGCTACTATCCAAAAAAAAAAAAAAAGGACGCTTGAGTCCTTCTTCCATCCCCTATCATGTGCTATCCTTGGGATTTTCAACAAGAATTGATAGAGATTACTGGGAGTTATAGGAGTGACCTTTGGAGTGATAATGATCAAGATTTCAGACTTAAAGGTGTTGTTCCTTTCTTTACCAACCACTATGTGTTTCCATTACTTCACCTATAGATGAATTGGAGAGAAATCTTTAGTAAGGGTTGGAACATTGATCCAATGAATACTCTTGGGCATCTTCTTTGGAAAAGAATGGATTAGATTTTCAGATTTGGGCTTGTTGATTGGTTCCAGAGTAGTCACTTCACTTTATGGTTTGCTCTCATTCAGGGGAGTTGGTACAATTTCTTTGGTCATGCAAGTAATGGTTTTCAATTGGAGATTTCTTGGAGGTGTTTTCCAACCACTTTTGATTTATTTTTTAGTATTGGTATGCTCAACTTTCATACTTATACTTGGAAATTCCATTGGTCCTACTGTTGTCCTCTATGTAGATCACTTCAATCAAATTGCACTTCATTGATTTCAATCATTTACAACAGTAGTTATTGTTTATTTCAGACCTTCCAAACTCAAGGAGTTCTCTTTATGAAGGTTTGTGTTGTAAACTTTGATAGTTTACCTCCAAAGTTGATCCAGGACAGTGAACTTCTTTATGCTATGGCTCATATTTTAGAGAGCCTTGGAGTTGTGACAATGAGCGTTAGCACTATTGTCCACAATCTGATTAGCTTACACATGAGTTTAGATTTTGATTAGCCGATGTGTTGGATGGTTCCTTTTGCTCATCATCTAGTGGATTGGGAAGATATTCTGAGCAAATGATTGTTCTATGTGGAGTTGGAGTCACTAGAGCGAATATTTCCAACCTTGGACATGAGCAGATGTGTTGTTTTGGATGACGATTTCTTGTGTTGCAGCAGTTGCTCATCTTCTTGGATGTTGATTTTCCTAAAATCGGATCTCAAATCAATCATTTCAGACTTGGTGGGCTGCTAGTGTACTCTTTTTCAGACTTCACAATCTCTTGGCAGGACGAGTTTATGGACTCAGATGAGAGGAATGGTGAGTTGGAGCAATCAGTATCCGTGTATGGGAGGTGTTCAAGCTCTAACTAGTGGTTATCGTTATGCCCTATCTTCTACTTATGATTGGGACATTAGACTTTTTCTTTCTATGGTTCATCATTTTAAGGTGCTTAGAGTGGGAGCTATAAGAGCTTTCAGAAATCTCCATGGTTCTATCAGAATAATTCAATTGAAGCATACACTCATGTGGAGTTATGGAGATGAGTTTGTTGAGCTCTTGCAAAAGATTGTTTTCATCTTTGGAGGGAGATTTGGAGAAGTCACATTTATAGTCATGGCTCTACTTGACACCTTGAGGAGATATGTTGTGGAGTTTGATTGTGAGTTGAGTAGACTTTATTTCCTATTGCCCAATCTTGTGATAGACATTGGCATTGTTGATATTGATTACTCAGAGATTTATGGGCATGAGATGCTACATGATATTGATTTCAGTTCTGTAAGATTTTTCAGTCTGAAAATAATGGATGGTAACATTTTCGAGTTACAAGGGAGGTTAGTGCAATTGTGGCGTGATGTTTTCACTGATGTGATGAGAGTGGCGCAACATCAGCATGGTGGGTTCTTCCTGCGACGGACATGGGACCCTAAGATCGTATTTGCTTTGGTATGGACCAGTTTAAAACTTCCTGGAGTTGTGGTCGCATTGCTTGAGGAGAAGTAATTTTGGGAATGGAGGACTGCAATGCCCCCTTTTCTACTCTAGTTTGTTTTGGGGACTATTGGCCAATCTCGAGACTCGTTGGTCAGTCAGAAATAGTAATTAGGGTTTCCTATTTTCTAGGAGGATGCTTTGGCAGTTTTGGTTGCTTGCATGTTGGAGTTTTACAGTTTTGATTCTGGATTCCTTCTGGGTTTTCAGAAAGCTTTGCAATGATGGTGCATGCATAGCAAGCAGTGGAGTTTGGTAAACTTACTATTTTTATTAAGTTGGGGTGAAGACAACTCATTTCTTTGGGTTTTTCTAGGTTTTCTGAGAGCTTCGCGATGGTTTGACATGCAAATGAATTTGAAGACTTTTCTGAACTTACTATTTTGAGTAAGTTGCAATGACTGCTCAGAATGTGGTTAAATTGCGTTTGGACACACTTACTATTTTTTAGAAGTATGCTATTTTTAGTAAGTACTATTTTTAGCAGTACTATTTTTGGCATGGTTTCTGCAGCTCAATGCAGTGCTTATATTTGGCAAGGCAGATCTCTCAATTGATTTCCCACACTCTTGGAGCTTGTTTTGGCAAGTTTAGTTTTTGATGGAAAATGGTGTTTTTAATTAGATTAAAACTTAAGGCAATAATGGACGATTTATTAAAAGGATTGCTAAGTTATATATAAAAGTCATTTTTATATGTTGGGCGATTCATAGTTGAGGAAAATATTTTATAATTAAATTATTGTTAAGGCAAGATGGACGGTTGAGGAGGAAAATATATTAATTTTATGATATAATTCACTTTATTACTTTGGACGCCACAATACACTTTATTGATGTATTTTTATAGAGTGTATTTGCCACAATGTGATGGGCGATTTTGGGAAAAGAGGAATGACATGCAAATTACAAATTAAGAATGAATTTGAATGTCATTGTTTAGTCCCACATTGGAGGGAAAAAGAGGGTAGAGTTGGGAGGAAGTTATAAATAAGTGCCTTGGCCTTCATTTGAGATTATTCATGAATATTGCAACGAAGTGCTGCCGGAATTTTGATTGAATGCTTCGAGGAATGCTAACCTCCTGGTTGATTGCTTAGTTTCTCGCTTGAAAGATAGCGACTAGTTGAGACCGTGAGACTATTCTTCACTCAGGAGAATAGATAGAGTTCATTGAGGAGTTTATGTTTGATGTTTTCTAATTTTTGGTGTGAAGTGTGTGAGTTGCAGGTTGTTGGTTTTTAGTGTAGGTCTAGGTGTGTTTAATTCATAAGTCTATGTGTGGATCCCTATTGGTTCTAGGTATTTGCTCATCCTTTCCCTATGATCTAGGCGATTGTTCTTGTCAGTTTCTAGCACTTAATTCGAAGTCTTGAAATTTATATTGCAAATCATACTTTTTGCCCTAGCCATACCATGCTGGAGTTGTCTTGGGATGCCTGCAAACATGTTTGGGTGTGTATGTTGCTTTTTGTGGGTCTTACCATGATCACCTACCTCCTAGATCTCATTTGCAATCAATTTTAAGTCATTCCATGGAGTATTGATCGAGTTATGAGCATTTTAATGTGGTTTAGTGTTGTTAGTCTACGTTTTCCAACTTGTTGTTCTTGCATATCAGATTCTAAAAATTGAAGTGTGTAGTGTGTTCTGAGAATAGTTAGTCCTTGTAGCTTTGGGAGTGCATAATACATCATTTGCAGCAATGTACACTGATATTCTCTAATATGAAATTGATGCTATGTAATGTAAAGTTGTTTACTAGTACTAACAACTATCTTATTCTGAATTGTATCACAAGACCCACTGAATAAGTCGAAGAGGTTGGCTTTGCCGCCTATCTTATCTTATTGTAATGTTGTCCTCCTGCTGAATAAGTGGTTGAGTAGATTGTTATTATCATTTTGAGTCCTTCCACTGAATAAGTGGTTGAGTGATCATTGTTTACTTAGACTCTCTGGATTGTAATTGGCTGGTCATACCACCAAATTGTTGTTGAAATTATATTACCCGTTGGACAAGTGGAAGGGGCTGGCTTGCCACCCAACATTGTAATTTCCAACGGATTATTAAAGCTAACGATCCCCTTATCACCGTATGCTGTCACCTTTCGACATTGGGCTCTTGGTGATCAGAAAGTGGAAGGGTTACCTTTTAGCAGTATTTTCATTAGCATTTTCTAATCCCTACAGGGTGCTTGTAATAGAAAATAACTGAAGAAAAAAAGTTAGGGGGATATTTCAGTGGTATCAGAGCACAAGTTCTCCCTATCATACTATTGGGTCGTCGTTTTTTTTGGTTCATATCAGAGTTTGGAAGAATGTCTACAATAGATAAGTCTATGTTGTGAGTTAATGCAAGGATTGATTAATTTGATGAAGGATCTGGATATTAAAAGGGGTTTGGTAAAGATTATTGCAAAATCCAAACATAAGGTAGAACCTAAAAATAATATATTTAATACAAAGACAAATAATGGAGTTGGTGCTTTGACACATAACTTTGAGACAGTGCTTCATGAAGACTCTTTGGTGATGCAGGCAACTACCGTGGTTGAGGTTTTGCATGAAGAATAAAACAAAACAACAGCATTGAGTTTGAGATTAGACATTTCCAATGATGTCGGTCTAGATGGATACAAATTGGATGTCCAAATGAAACTTCTGAAGAGTGATGCTTATGATGACATGAGTGCTAGTTAGTTTGGGAATGACTCCTTCACAGAGCCTACCGCTCATGAGGAGTTCGATGAGTACATTTTCTCTAAACAAGGTGATCAACTCCTTGAAATGTGGGATCTAAGTTTGTTAGCTCCTAAATATGATGAGGATCCTATATTGGATGGATTTCCTTTTGCTGAAGATCATGATACAAAGTTTGATTTATCTTTGCATGGGGTTGACATTGAGAAAAAGTTTAGGGATTTAAAAGATTTGGATCCACAACATACTACTAAAAATAATAATGAAGATGCACAAGAGATTTCAAAAAGCTATGATAATGACAGGTATGATAGTTTTGATTCTCGTATTCATCATAGCAGTAGTTCACTTTCTTTGCAAAATCAGTTTGTGGTTCCCATTGAAAACCAATTGTTTGACATGGGTGTTGAGAAGATAATTTGCAATCCTCTTTTTGAGTTGGATGATTGAACAACTCATGATTGTAGCATTGCACTTGGTGAAAATAGCAAGGTGTGGGATCCAGCACTTCAGTTGGGGTGTGCTTCCCAGCTTGGTTTTCATTCATGTCCACTTTATGAGGTGATTGGCTACCCACTTGGAAAACCATTAGATATGATATATGCAAATGAAGAGATAGATGGAGGATCCATTTAGAGTGATATGAAAGTAGAAGGCATCATTGTTCCTTAAAACATGATGAGTTGTAAGTGTGGTCTTGAGTTTTGGAATTGGCCAACAAGTGGGACACTTCATACAGAATCAAAATTAATGAATAGTCTTGCATGTCTTTCATATGTAGTTGGAGATGTTGCTTTTTCATGGGAGGAATTGATTCATAGAGACTTCTACACTTTATATTTTGAAAGGTTTCAAAACATTGTTCTGAAGCTAGTTGGTATTTTCAAAACAATAGTAAGGAAAAGTAGTT
Organism: Cryptomeria japonica; assembly: GCF_030272615.1. Classification (NCBI taxonomy): domain Eukaryota; kingdom Viridiplantae; phylum Streptophyta; class Pinopsida; order Cupressales; family Cupressaceae; genus Cryptomeria; species Cryptomeria japonica. Next base: position 582,761,573 of record NC_081405.1, read on the forward strand.
TCCAGCTTGTTTCTTATGTAGCTTAGTCATTAATGCTTTCATGGATGACATATATGAGGTTACACAAGGTCACATATTTCGTTAATGTGCATGTTGATTTGGATGGCATTTGGAGTTCTAGGTATGCAAGAGATTATTCTTGGTTGGCTATCCTTGCTTGGGATTTCCCACAAGAATTGATAGCTATTACTAGGAGTCATAGGAGTGACCTTTGGAGTGATAAGGATCAAGATTTCAGACGTAAAGGTGTTGTTCCTTTCTTTACTAGCCACTGTGTGTTTCCATTGTTTCACCTACAGGTAGATTGGAGAGAAATCTTAAGTAACATTTGGAACATTGATCAAATGCATACTCTTGGGCATCTTCTTTCGAAAACAATGGATCAAATTTTCAGATTTGGATTTGTTGATTGGTTGTAGATTAGTCACTTCACTTTATGGTTTTCTCTCATTCAGGGGAGTTGGTAAAATTTCCTTGGTCATGCAAGTAATGGTTTTCAATTGAAGATTGCTTGGAGGTGTTTTAAAGCCACTTTTCATTTTTTTTTTAGCATTTCAATGCTCAACTTTGATGCTTACACTTGGAAATTTCATTGGTACTACTGTTGTCCTCTATGTAGAGCACTTCAATCAAATTGCACTTCATTGATTTCAATCATTTACAACAGTAGTTATTGTTTATTTTAGACCTTCCAAACTCGAGCAATTCTCTTTATGAAGGTTTGTGTTGTAAACTTTAACAGTTTACCTCCAAAGTTGGTCTAAGACAGTGAACTTCTTTATGCTATGGCTCATACTTCAAAGAGCCTTGGAGTTGTGACAATGAGCTTTAGCACTACTATCCACAATCTGATCAGCTTACACATGAGTTCATATTTTAATCAGTAGATGTGTTGGATGGTTCCTTTTGCTCATAATCTAGTCGATTGAGAAGATATTCTAAGCGAAGGATGGTTCTATGTGGAGTTGGACGTGAGCATATGTGTTGTTTTGGATGACGATTTCTTGTGTTGTAGTAGTTGTTCATCTTCTTGGATGTTGATTTTCCTAAAATCAAATCTCAAGTCAATCATTTCAAACTTGGTGGGCTGTTGGTGTACTCTTTTTCGGACTTAACAGTCTCCTGGTAGGATGGGTTTATGGTCTCAAATGAGAGGAATGATGAGTTGGGGCAATCCATATCTGTGTATGGGAGGTGTGCAAGCTCTAACTAGTGGTTATCCTTATGCCCTCTCTTCTACTTATGATTGGGACAACGGAACTTTGCTTTTTATGGTTCATCATTCTGAGGTGCTTGGAATGGGAACTATAAAAGTTTTCAAAAGTCTACATGGTTGTATCGGAATAATTCAATTGAGGCCTAGTAGATTCATGTGGAGTTATGGGGATGATTTTGTTGAGCTCTTGCAAAGGATTGTTTTCATCTTTGCAGAGAGATTTGGAGAAGTCACATTTACAGTCATGGCTCTGCTTGACACCTTTGATTGTGAGTTGAGTAGACTTTATTTCCTATTGTGCAGGCTTGTGATAGACAGTGGCATTGTTGATATTGATTACTCAGAGCTTTATGGGAATGAGATGTTGCGTGATATTGATTTCAGTCCTTAAGATTTTTCAATCTGAGCATCATGGATGGTAACATTTTGGAGTAAGAAGTGAGGTTAGTGCAATTCTAGCATAATATTTTAACTGATGTGATGAGAGCGGTGCAACATCAACATGGTGGGTTCTTCCTGAGATGGGCATGGGACCTTGGGATCATACTTGCTTTGGTATAGATCAGTTTAAAATTTCTTGGAGTTGTGATGGCATTGCTTGAGGACAAGCAGTTTTGGAAAGGGAAGACTGCAATGTCCCATTTTCTGCTCTAGTTTGTTTTGGGGACTGTTGGCCAATCCTGAGACCAGTTGATTAGTCAGAAGCAATAATTAGAGTTTCTTGTTTTCTAGGAGGATGCATTGGTAGTTTGGTAACTTGCATGTTGGAGTTTTACAATTTTGATTCTGGATTTCTTTCAAGTTTTAAGAAAGCTTTGCAATGATTGTACATACATAGCAAGTAGTGGAATTTGGTAAACTTACTATTTTTAGTAAGTGGGGGTGAGGACAACTCATTTATATGAGTTTTTCTATGTTTTCTGAGAGCTTCACGATGATGTGATATGCAAATGAATCTGAAGACTTTTCCGAACTTACCTTTTTTAATAAGTTGCGATGGTTGCTCAGAATGTGGTTAAAATGCATTTAGACAGACACACTATTTTTAGCAGTATGCTATTTTTAGTGAGTACTACTTTTAGCAGTGCTATTTCTAGTTGTCTTGGGATGCATGAAAATATGTTTGGGTGTGTATGATGCATTTTGTGGATCTTAGCATGATTGCCTACCTCGTAGCTTTCATTTGCAATCAATTTTGAGTCATTCCATGGAGTATTGATTGAGTTGTGAACATTTTAATGTGATTTAGTGTTGCTAGTTTGTGTTTTCCAGCTTGTTCTTGCATATCATATTCTGAAAATTGAAGTGTGTAGTGTGTTCTGAGAGTAGTTACTCCTTGTAGCTTTGAAAGTGCATAACACATCATTTGCAGCAATGGACAATGATATTCTCTAATATGAAATTGATGCTATGTAATGTAAAGTTGTTTACTAGTACTAACAACTATCTTATTATGAATTGTATCACAAGACGCACTGAATAAGTGGAAGAGGTTGGCTTTGCTGCCTATCTTATCTTATTGTAATGTTGTCCTCCCGTTGAATAAGTGGTTGAGTAGATTGTTATTATCATTTTCAATCCTTCCACTGAATAAGTGGTTGAGTGATCATTGTTTACTTAGTCTTTCTGAATTATAATTGGTTGATCATACCACCTAATTGTTGTTGAAATTCTATTACCCGCTAGACAAGCGGCAGGGGCTCACTTGCCACCCAACATTGTAATTTCCAGTGGATTATTGAAGCTAACGATCCCCTTATCACCGTATGCTCTCACCTTCCCACATTGAGCTATTGGTGATCATAAAGTGGAAGGGTTACCTTTCAGCAGTATTTTGATTATCGTTTTCTAATCCCTACCGAGTGTTTGTAATGTTTGTAATTGGAAATCATTGAAAAAAAAGTAAGGGTGATATTTCAATGGTATCAGAGCACAAGTTTTCACTGTCATCTTGTTGGGTTGTGGTTTTTTTTGGTTGCATATCAGAGTTTGGAAGAATTTCTACAACAAATAAGTCTCTGTGTCAATTAATGCAAGGATTGATTAATTTGATGAAGGATCTAGATGTTAAAGGGGGGTTGGTAAAAGTTATTGCAAAATCCAAACATAAGGAAGAGCCTGAAAATAATCTTTAATATAAAGACAAATAATGGAGTTGGTGCTTTGACACATAACTTTGAGGCAGTGCTTCATGAAGACTCTTTGGTGATGCAAGCAACTACTGTGGTTGAGGTTTTGCATGAAGAAAAGAACAAAATAATAGCCTTGAGTTTGAGATTAGACATTTCCAATGATGTCGGTCTAGATGGATACAAATTGGATGTCCAAACGGAACTTCTGAAGAGTGATGCTTATGATGACATGAGTGCTAGTGAGTTTGGGAGTGACTCTTTCACAGAGTCATAGCTCATGAGGAGTTCGATGAGTACATTTCCTCTAAACAAGGTGATCAACTCCTTGAAATGTGGGATGTCAATTTGTTAGCTACTAAATACGACGTGGATTCTATATTGGTTGAAGTTCCTTTTGTTCAAGATCATGATACAAAGTCTGATTTATCTTTGCATGGGGTTGACATTGAGAAAAAGTTTAAGGATTTAAAAGATTTGGATCCACAACATACTATTGAAAATAATAATGAAGATGCAAAGGAGATTTTGGAAAGCTATGAAATCATTAATGACAGGTATGATAGTTTTGATTTTGGTATTCATAATAGTAGCAGTTCACTTTCTTTGCAAAATCAGTTTGTAGTTCTCATTGAAAACCTGTTGTTTGACATGGGTGTTGAAAAGATGATTGGCAATCCTATTTTTGAGTTGGATGATGGAACAACTCACGATTGTAGCATTGCACTTGGTGAAAATAGCAAGGTATGGGATCCAAGACTTCAGTTGGAGTGTGCTTCCCAGCTTGGTTTTCATTCATGTTCACTTTATGAGGTGATTGGCTATCCTCCTGCGAAGCCATTAGATATGACATATGCGAATGAAGAGAGAGATGGAGGATGCATTTGGAGTGATATGAAAGTAGGAGGCATCATTGTTCCTTACAACATGATGAGTTGTAAGTGTGATCTTGAGTTTTGGAATTGGCCAACAAGTGGGACACTTCATACAAAATTAGAATTAATGAGTAGTCTTGCATGCCTTTCATATGTTGCTTCTTCATGGGACGAATTGATTCATAGATACTTCTACATTTTATATTTTGAAAGGTTTTCAAATATTGTTCTTAAACTAGTTGAAATTTTCAGAACAACAATAAGGAAAGGTAGTTGAGTGATCGTTGTTTACTTAGCCTCTCTGGATTGTAATTGGTTGGTCATAACGCCAAATTGTTGTTGAAATTATATTACCCGCTAAACAATCGCAAGGGGCTAGCTTGTTGCCCAACATTGTAATTTCTATTGGATTACTGAAGCTAACGATTCCCTTATCACCATATGCTCTCACCTTCGCACATTGGGCTCTTGGTGATCAGAAAGTGGAAGGGTTACCTTTCAGTGGTATTTTGATTATCATTTTCTAATCCCTAACGAGTGCTTGTAATGTTTGTAACTGGAAATAATTGAAAAAAAAGTTAGGGGGATATTTCAGAAGGGTACCTAGATCATCTCTCTTACCTGGTGTGGATTGGTTGGTTCCCAAACATTAAATTAGAATTATGCTCCAAAGGCCATTGAAAAGAATGCAACCTCTACCATTGATTATGAAATATTCAATTTCAACCAAGGGGACTGTTGTCTTCAAAATCTGATTCCCTTTAACATCCTTAAAATAATATGATTCATGCTTGGTGCAGAAGAGACATCAAAGATAAGGAAATTCTCAAGACAACATATGACAAGGTTTGATTAGACCTTCTACACTTCGGGCTTACTCAGAGCCCAGGTGGGTATACCTTTGTGAATTAAATTCACACTTTCAAACATAAACCCACAGCAAACCAGTCCAGAAAACCAGTGGATCTATTCACCTTGAAATCAACTGAAAACAAAGAATGGAAATTGTACTTAAGTTCAGCATTTCGATCAACAAAGCATGCAATAAACAACTTCAATTAATACCAGTGCCTTATCCAAGGTCACAGAGTCATCTAAACTCAAATAAGACTCCTCAAACAAAATATCTTTATGCTTCCCGTCGGCTTGGTTTCTATCAATCCTTGTATATGCCTGACACCTACAAGAACTCAAGCATTATAAACCAAGCTATGGTCATCAGAATTCAAAGTTCCTTCCAGAGAGTTTACTGGTATGAGTGATCCCCGCCTCTTTAATTTCCCTCCTAAAGAGAAAAGCTAACGAACACTTATACTAAAATTGCTTTGCAATTCCATTCAAACAGAACAACCCTGGATTATTCAAAATGAAAACAATAAACAAATTTGTGAACAAACTTGAAGACAACACAGAGCTTTACTCAAAACCGATGGTCTGTATATTGATATTTAGTTCAAAAAGTATTACAAGAAATTTTGATTCTCCATTAAACTTAGAAAAGCTCAGATAAATTTCTGCAGCGTTTTCTTACAATTTTTTGCCATCCCTTTTCCTTTTGTCCTGGTATCCATTTATAACAACATGGATGCACAAAGCTTCGGACTTCTCGAGGAGAGTTTGTTACAATCATTTCTTTCAGAGTAAAGAGGTTACAAACTTTTCGCAAATGCGGTTACAAACTCTTTTCAGCCTCTGCAGTTTCTTCAACAGTTTGTTCGGTTGCAACCTCTTCTATCTTTTCAGGGGTGCTCTCCAACTGTTCCGGATCATGGGTGGCATATTTAGTTGCCCACTCACTATATACCTCTTCTGTCGGCCATGAAAAATTAATCACATTATCTTTAGTTTTAGTCAACCTTTTCCAAGAATTTCTCATTTTGTTGACTTCTGAATTGAAAAAACCATAATGTGATTTAATTTTCTCTATCTCCTGTATTGTTACAACGAAGAAAGAAGCATCATCAAGATCAATAATTCCTTTAACTCTTGCTGACAATTTAGCTTCTATCTCCTTGAGCCATATTTGTTTGTCTTTTAACTGATCCGGGCTAGCAAAAACTCCTGGGAGCAACTCAAAAACTTGGTCAGTGTATTCCTTCTTGCATAGATTAATCTTCCTATCCACATTATCCACTTCTGTTGCTAATTGTATTAAGACTTTAGCGACATCAGAAGTGGACTTAATGATGGGATTGGCCCTTGCTTCATCGCAGGATACACACATGAACTCTAGATCTTGCTCCCTAGGCCTCCATCTATCAAAAATAGGTGTCAAAATGGCCTTGTCTCTCCTGAGCTCATTCCATATTTCCATAATTTTACCTACATTGTTGTAGAGCAATGAGGCATTTATTGTATCTGCAAAACTGGAAATTGTAGCCCTTACTTTCTCCTCATATTTCTTTGCATACAAGGCCTGAGCCTGTTTCAAATTTTCTAATTCTTGGGGAGTGATTTCAATCATTTGAGAGTTGGAGGGTGCTGGAGATGGTGGAAACTCAATGATAGGGCTAGTAGGTGGAGGTCTTGCAGGAGAAGAGGAGATCATCAGTGTTGAAGACTCACCTTGATGGTATTGTCCAGTCAACTGGCTCTGCAACTTGGCAATGATGTTATCCTTACCTCTTACCTCCTCCTTGGCACTGTTATAGGCCTTTAAAACTGTTTCCAACTTGATTTGGAGGGCCTCTTTCTCTTTGGCTTCTTTCTCTGCTACTGCAACACTGAATTTTGCAGTTTCTAACACAGTGCTAGCAGCCTCCACTACCCCTGTACTCTGTACTCTCTTCACCATCATTCCACCAAGGTAACTTGACCTTGGGGTGTCTTTGCTTTTCTTACTCTCATTTCTCTTGAGAGACCACATGACAAGTGCAGCATTGTCCTTATTGAAAGTAACCCCCTCCATAGGTTTAGTCTCTTTTCTTACTGTATCTAATACCAGGGCATCTGCAATATCCCATTCGGGTAATATAAGCACTCCAGCTTGTGCTACCATATCTCTTCCCTGCTCAAGGGTGATGGTTTTGAATTCTTCCATCATCTCTTGCTTTATTTCCTCTTCCACCAAGGCTGGATCTTTATTGGGCTGCTCAGCCTTTCTTGTTTCACATCTAGCATTATATCTATCTATGTGTTGTTTCCATATAAACTGCATAAACGCTTTTGATGTGACAAAATTGTTATCAGCTAGAAAGGCACTACTTGCCTTCTTTATTTCAGGATCCCACTCCTGGCCTTTAAGTTCAGTGGAGGTGATATCCATTTCAGCAGCAATGGGTTCTTCCGGCATCCCTTCCTCCACTTCATCATAGGTGTATGCAATTTCCCCTAGACTACCCAATTGTAGGAGTTGCTCAGCAGCTGCTTGCTCATTTCCTATATGGATGGGGGATTGGGATGGGGAATACAAAGGTGTATCTGATTGTATTTCTTTCCCCACCCTTTGCTTCTTTGGGCTCTCTTGGACGTCGATGACATCTTATATCTTCCTCTTTCCTTTGGAGGTAGAGGGCTCCCCTGTTGTAGGCACCAGCACACTATAACCTGATTTCTTATGTAGTGTATAATCACCAGGAGGGATTGGCTTGCTAGAAGCTGACCTACTAAGGATCATTCTGGCTTTCTCAGGGTTGCTCTTGACTACAACTTCCCTCTTCTCCTTCAATGTCTGCATCACATCTTCAAAACAAACAATCAAAAACTTTATTTTCTCTTCTAGTGGGAAAAAGCTAGACAATGGGTCATAGCTAGCATCAAACTGATGCACAAAATCCAGGGCTTTCTTATAAGCCACCCACTTTTCTTTCCTTAGCTCCTGCTCATCTAGATCAAATTCATTTATGATGAGGTCTTCAGGAAATTGGAATTGATGAGGCCTACCTCTGCATGCTACCTTCTTCCTAAACATACCGTTGAAGAAATCCTCTGGATCGGCACACCTGGACACTGCAGTGGATAAATGATAAGGTTTGAGGAAATCCTCAAAGCAATTCCAGCCTCCCTTTGTTATTACAAATTGGTGGACTATGGTACTGCAGGGAAAATAGTCCCTTTACCCCTGCCTGTCAACTCTGCCTCTTGCAAGCCACCAATTTGTCTGAGGATTTCTGCGATTCCTACTTTGAAAGGGACCTGGTAAGGTAATAAAAATGGGGTGCCCCTGAAACCAAAAACTCTGAAAACTGTGGAAACTGGATATAAGTAAATGTCACCCCAGTTATGAACAATTTTTATGTTCTCTGCGAATTCTTTTGGTCTCATGAATTCCAGAAGAACTTTGGGGATTCTTGGGTTTTCAGAGCAGAGGAGAGTCCTTATCTTTGATGCAAAGTATTTATCAAACTTCAGAAAACTGGCATCCTCTCTATCCCATGACAACACAGTACTCCATAACTGTACTGGCATTTTTTCTCCTTCCTTCTCCTTAACCAGGTCTAATCCACTGGCAAAATAATCACCACCTTTGAAGAGAAAAAGATACATTAGGAGTGAGTACCATCCGAAAGGCCTATCCACCTTTCCATTCTTAATTCCTATCAACCCTCCATGGATAGCATCAGCAATAAAGGAGGCATAATCAAATGTGATTACAAGAGAAGGATTCAAAATCTGAGCAATCATTAGCAGGTAATGATTCGACATATTTGCTTCAGCATCTTCTCCCAAAACTTGACAAAGTGCCCAATACATTCCTTTGGCCCTCAGAGTGAACATATTTAATGAGAAGGGCTCTTGTGTGTTGGGTCCTACAACTGTTAACCCTCCAATTTTCACAAAAAATTCCTTAAGAGGCCCATTCCTGAGATGACTCCTCTGTGCGCCGTAAATTCGGGCTAATGATGTGAAGTTTATAGGTTCTAGAAAGTTCGTAAACTCATTAAGCCCAAATGTTGTCCTAAACTCATCAGCATTAATTTCAACAAGGGTTTTCCCATTTACATCCCGAATGCTTCTTGTAACTGGGTCATAGTTTAACGCCATTTGGGTCAGCAAATCTGTGTCCATGAATACCCCTGGGACTACTAATTTCCCAACATCTAGTTCCCAGATACTGTTTTGCGGGGCAGGAGAATTTCTCATTCCGAATCCAACTTTAAACAACCCCAACCCAGACAGTCCAACCTGTGGGTCTCTCAACCAATTGCCCTTGTCATATAATCCTTCTCCTATCTTTAGACGAGGAGCCTTGGGTACTAATTCTTTTGCCTTTGAAGCCTGATTAGTTGACAACGTCAACTGTTCTAAAAAATCATCACAGACACTCCTCTCTGAATAGTTAACCTTACCAGAAAATTCTCTTTTAGGAGCCATTTTGAAAATGCAAGAAATGAATGCCACTCTTAAACAATTCTGCGACGAATCAACTATCTTATTTAGAACACTACACAAGAATTGCTACACAAAAATATGAAAGAACCTGTTCTTTGCTTGAAGGAATTTGCTCTGCAACTGAACCGACTTGCTCTGTATCTGAGGAGAATAACTCTGCGTCTACTCTTCTGCAAAATCCTTTAAAAGATATCTTTACCCGGTTGTTAGGAAATCAAATATTTGTACTCAGGGCCTTAACTATAACATTGATTCCGCATGCTTCGGCCGTCCCTTCAAAATTGAATTCATACAAGAATTCGTATTTTTCGCTCCAACGGGTCACAACATTCCTGCAAGTGTTTCATTTTGCTCTTTCGCAACTTCGCGAAACATAACCATCGAGCAGCTTGGTCCTGCGAAATAACACCAACCGTTCGATCAAAAGAAACTTGATTGAGAGTTAGGTTAACTGACGGCTTTAGCTTTTCTCTGGGCCCTGCTTTTCTATTGGCTACATGATACCACGTGGCGTCCAACCATTGGCCTTGAAATTCCCTTCGCATTCCACTTGATACTGGCCACGTGTCTTTCTTTCATACCGTTGGTTCCACCTTGGCGGGCCCACACTTTCTTCTTAGACCACGTGTCATCATGACACGTGGACGGCTCGCATTCATTCTTGCTATTTTGCGGGGTATAAAGGACGAGCATCTTACCCTTGTGAAATAGCGCGGGCCGTCGGATCATCTCTTAAGCTGATCGGCTTTTAATCCTCTGAACAGGCTCTCAGGAGGGGTGGGTCCGCTGACTCATCGTAAACACCTAGCGCCCAGTCACTTTCGGAGCTGACTTGTCACCTTCTTATTTGCCAAAAGGAAACCACGGGGCCCCACCTTTTTCATAACAGCTATATCCTTCAGGTCATCATCATGACACGTGGACGGCTCGCATTCATTCTCGCTATTTCGCAGGGTATAAAGGACGAGCATCTTACCCTTGCGAAATAGCATGGGCCGTCAGATCATCTCTTAAGCTGATCGGCTTTTAATCCTCTGAACAGGCTCTCAGGAGGGGTGGGCCCGCTGACTCATCGTGAACACCTGGCACCCAGTCACTTTCGGAACTGACTTGTCACTCTCATTTGCCGAAAGGAAACCACAGGGCCTCACTTTTCTTCTTAACAGCGATACCCGCCAGGTCATCTTCACCTGCGGTCTGACTCACCTCTAGGGCCCGCCTTTTAGACTTTCATCCTGACCCGCTGACTGTTGTGACCTGTGCCACGTGCCGCCAACTTACTCGATTTCAACCACCAGCTGGACCATCTATGTGGCATGCCATGTGTTTTTCGCAACTTCGCTGGTTTTAAACTATGCGCAACTTCGCCTAACGAAATAACGCGAGTCGTGGATCCATCCGCGAGATGCGCACTAGTTACTGGGCCCGACAACTTTAAAAGAAAAACATATAAGGCATAAATTTTTCGATTAATTAACATAACCGCCTAAGCAAACAACAAGGGGGGCAACTTCCTACGACCCCATGACCCATTACTTAAGTGAATAAAGTAACGAAAGATTAGAAAACAGAGGTTTTATAATGAAACACAAGAGGATCTAGAATCAAAAACCCTTAAACCCTTGAGGTCTAAAACAAAGCTGAAGCATTTGGAACTACACCTTATTCAAAAATTCAACAAAACCATAGCCAATCATGGGAAAAGTAAAACCCATTTTAATCAGTGATAATAGGGACTTCATCAAGTTTACCTCGACCTTTCATAAAATACATAATAAAAAATTTGCTTTGGGCCATAAAACTTCACTGATAACATAAATAGATATCATGCTACTAACATAATAGGATTTTTACGAGAAAAGTTACCCCTCTTGAGCACATTGTAAATTATTACCATATGGTATGAGAATTCAGTATCACCGTAATGTATATCACATGCTAGAACAGATGTAGCACTACTGAGAAATTATAATCAGTGTCCAAGAAGAGTGATTTTTGAAAAAGTCAGATTATCTTTGTGTGGATACAAAACCCTCAACAATATATATGCCAACGTATTTTATTGTCTTGAAACTTCAGAATGATATTTAAGTTCGGAAGAATCCCAAGGAGACCCACAAATCAGACACAGTTCAGTAGAAGAAACTTCTGCTGTCCTCCAAAAAAAAATTAAGTACGTTCTTGACACATATGAGTAACCATTTTTAGTAAACTGCAAATTGCAAAATGATGACTTGAAAAAGTTGTAAAGCAGAGCTAAATCAATAGTGCTGGCATCATTGAACATAAGTTTACATCTTCTGAACCCCAAATTCAACAGTTTTCTGTCCCTATTATTTGAAACATAATTGCTGTTGGTACAGCTCTGTTTTCTATCCTCAATAGCATACACGTTAGGGATCACGGCTATTGGCATTCTCACACCTATTCTCACTATGCAGCAATTGTATAACAGCAGGAACAACCCCTTCGCCCTCTGCATGCATGTCCAATGCAGGTTCATCTATTTTTCTTTGCAAAAGTCTGTCAAGTGCTGCCCTTAAATTCTAAAGGTGCTTCAAAAGAAATTGAAATCAGAAACCTTACTTGACGAAATGTTAAGAAAAAGAAAAAATAAACAAACATTTAGTTTTCAACTTCACCTGAACTATCTTCAAAGTTCTTTCTGATGAAGAAAAATGTAAATAACCTCCAAGCATCTCTATGCCTTGCCCATTTTGACTTGGTGTAAGAGTGCCCCCAAACATAAGCAGAGCATAATCAGATATATTGGTTGAGTCTCCAATCAAGATGGTACTTGTTTTTAACTTATTACTATAGATCAAATAAGGCCGTGGAAAAACCCGAATATGTGAGTTGACTGATGATGGATTGATAGAAATTTTACCGTCTTCTTTGGTGAATGTTCCTGCTGGTTTACACTGTGCAACACATGGATAAAGGCCCGCACATAAAACAGCAGAAATCATTTCTATGTCTGCACTGTACCTGTTGTACTCCTGGAGAGATAATATAAAGATGGAATTGTAATGTAGCATAGCACACCTCACAGATAACCAGAATAATCAAATATGTGAAGCATTGCAAGTAAAAACATTTTATTATTTACTATTCTTCAGAAGGTTAGAGTAGCAATCTAAGAACTTTATAATAGTTATAACAAAAAATATTATACCCACAAGAGACACGCTTTATCCATGAGCACAGACATACATTTAGAGTTGAACGTTTACCTGAATACTCAAAGTTTTGTTAATGAATCCAATGTCAGCAAGTAGATCAAAAAACTGCGTTTGCATTTTCTCTATTGTCTGTAATGCTGTCAACGATAAGAAATTTTGACAGCAGAATTCGCTTTCCAAGCCATCACGCTTGGCAAGCTGCCAACCTTCAAAAGCCCTCAAAAGTGCAATGTGATCGCTGAAAAACCCCATATAATATTGTCATGGCTTTGATGATAAGTATAAAGAAAAGAATGCATAAAAGAAAACAGGTCAGCATCTGTTTGGCAATATGGAACAAGTACACAGCGAAGAACAGGGCATCTGTCTGTAAAGTGCAGATCTGACTTCCACATTTCTAAATTCAAATTGAAGCCAACATGCATCCACAATTATTGGTAGATAAACACAGTCAATGATTTATTAAAATATGTTAATGCAAATAATTAGCAGTGAACTTCAGCAACTGAAGGGAAGCTAATTTATATTTCAGAAAATTTGTAGCCAGATCAACTGTTTCTGGAATTTTCATTATAATGTTACTTTGTCATCTTGCCATGCTTAGGATTAAACTTCCCATTAGTGAAACAATGGTCATGATCTCAAGTAAATTTCTGAGGTACAAAATGGAAAAGAAATAGCAATGGATAAAGAAACTAAAGAAGTCTTGCACTGAATAGATAGTATGGCATACCTGTTGGAATCTCCTGCAAAACGTTTTTTTGCTTTATCAGCTTCGTATTTATCATCAATTGGAAGGATAAATGGACTCCGGTGATCAACCATTGAGGCAATTACCAATGCTGGGCTCAAACACTGGAAAACAACTCCCATCAACAGCATTTTTCCGACTTTGGGGTCAACAGGTAATGTAGATAAATGGCGTCCTGGTTACCACAGAGAAAGCAGCAAATTTTCTTTAATATTATTGTTTGCCTTGGAATGCAATTTTTCTCACAAAATGAAATATATAATCTAATTTATATATCCTTCTACATCAGGCAATGGATGGCTTCAGAAGTATTGATATACGAAGTCATAAAGAGAATACCTAATGAAGTAAGATCCTCCATATCATTTAAAGCGCCTATGGTCTTAAGAAGGTCAATTGCATTATGAACAGAAAGAGGATTGGGAGGTTGAAGGGCTTTGGCTAAGAAATTAGCAACATTTTCAAACTGCAGACTTTTAATTTGCAGGCACAGTCCTTCCAAAGGTGTTCGGAGGATTTCTGGTAACTGAAACTGTGGCATGGCATCATAAATAATTCTTGGATATAGGTGATAGCAAACACCAGGCCTCACTCGCCCAGCACGTCCCTTTCTCTATGTAACCAACAAGATAGTGATTCAGCACACTGTCAGCAGATCAAATCAATAGAAAACTATTGCAACATTTATACCTTTGATAAAAGAATTTCAACATATAAAATTATATTATCCTAATATATTATTCTACCTACCCAGAAAGTGAATACATACCTGGTGAGCAGAAGCTTTTGAAATCCATGAAGAAGAAAGAGAGGATAGTTTGTTTACAGCATCATAACTACTTTCTTTTGCTTTGCCACAATCAACAACAAACACAACATCATCTATGGTAATGCTGGTCTCTGCAATATTTGTGGCAATTATTATCTTTCTGCAAAACCAAATTAGCAATGAAATCCATATTATCAATTGCAAGCCAATTATGATCATCTGCTACATGGAAGAGCTTAGAAAATTTATCACCAAAATGTATTTTTATTCAAAATGGCAACATAAGTACACGTCACCTTCCCTTCCCCATGCTCAAATCATACCCTGCACATGTTTTTATACAAAGCTCAAAAGAGCTTTGAACCCCATAAATGACTTATCATTGGTGTTCCACCAATGCACATTTTATGGATTCAAACAAATACGACCAAAATTCTAGTAAAGTTGGAAAAACCAGAATGCTACTCAAAGAAATAAGTTGCTTTTATGTGACATTACACAACTATGTAAAATAGACAAAATGAGATATTATGAAAAATCGCTGTAGCATGAAAGGGAAAGCCATCTTGAGGGGCACATAATGGAGTGGAAAGAGATGCTGTAGGAGAAAGTATTAGAATATCAGTTTAAACTTTAATGTAATAGAAGTGTATTTACACTAGTAGGTAGGTAGGCAATTATGAGGTTGTTGTAACCATCATCTATTTTTAGATTGTAACCATTGTCTATTTTTAGATTGTAACTACTTTCTATGTTTGTATGCAACCATCACACTCCACTTGTACCATTCCAGTCATATTCAAACAAAGAATTCCTCAAACCAACTGAGACTAGATATGCTAGTTAATTTATTTTGATGAAGAGAATGTCGGAGGTACAGGGTGCTCTACAATTCATGCTGGTTTGTGGAGAATGGAAAAAGTGGGCCCAATCAAAGACAAAAGAAGGGAAGGTCGAGAGAGAAAGGGTTCTTAATGACACTTGGTGGTCCAATATCAAGTGAGAAAAATTTAGTTAACAATTTAGATTAATATGTTTGAGTTTGTACTATAGTGTCAGTGTCATAACTTTTAATTTAAAAAATTTTAAATGTTGCTTGCAGATATATTTGCTCTGTTGTATCACCTGTTGTGTGGGTAATCGAGTATGCAGGTATAGTCTCCTAGCCTTGGAGTGATTCATGAGACTTTTGATAGCAAGTTTAATCAAATGAAGCAAGCAAGCAATTCGTGACAAGGATCCTAGATTGCAATTCTATGAGGAGTGTACTAGACCTATTGTCACAAAGAGGTGGAACACAGTGAACACCCCTCTTCATATGGCTTCCTATGCTCTTAATCTGAAGTAGTATGCACCTAGACCTGACCAAACGCTTCCTTCTAAAGATGTTGAGGTAATGGAGGGGCTTATGACAATCCTTCATAAAATATATGACACCAAGGAGGCAACCATACCTTGAGGCAGTCGCTTCAATTTTCCAATCTTCAAGGTCCTACATGCAACAAAGAAAAGGTTGGAATAGACAAGGCAACTATTGCACAAAAGAAACTCATTGGATAGTGGAAATTGTTGGTGTTGAAAATAAGCCACACCCGGACCAACGATGGACGGGTCCAAGAGGGGCCAGTAGCTCAGTGGTAAAGCACTCCAGCAGCGTATGAAAGGTCCTAGGTTCGAGTCCTAGCTGTTCCATGTCTCAACATGGTATCAGAGCCAGGTCCAAGCTAGGAGCCCCAAGCACATGAGAGGTGTGGCTTAAGGGGGGGTGTTGGTGTTGGAAATAAGCCACGCCCGGACCGACGATGGACTGGTCCAAGATGGGCCAGTAGCTGAGTGGTAGAGCACTCCAGCTGCGTATGGAAGGTCCTAGGTTCGAGTCCTAGCTGGTCCATGTCTCAACAGAAATTTCATGGAAAGGACACACCAAAGTTGAAACAACTTGGTCTCTATTTATTCTCACAAATTGCTAGTTCCTCTGCTGCAGAGAGGAATTGATCCACCTATGGTTTCATCCACTTGATTAAGAGGAACAAGCTTACCTTGAAACGAGCGAAAAAATTAATTGCAATTCATATTGCCTTGACAGATCAAGATTGGCAAACTACTGAAAATCAATAGACTCCAACAATAAATTAGGATGTTGATCCTGAAGATGTTAGGTATATTGGTGCAGCCAAGAATGATTGAGGTTCCACTTCAGGCAATTAATGGCAGTGACACACATAGTTCTTTTGATATTGATAGCCTGAATGAGGCATAGATTGTTGTATTTTGTAGTTTGAGACTCTAAGATACTTTACCTTTAATTTTGAACTTCGATTTTAGAATTTGAACAACAAAATGCTTTAATATTACTGCCATGAATCTCATGAATAATTTTATTGCTGTTTTACTACGGTTATACTGTTGTTATGCTACTTTATTGAAGTTTATACTGCTATTATACAACTGCTGTCATGATTTACTTACATATTGACATTGTTGTTATCAGTTATTGATGTATCTATCTCTCTTTCTCTCTATATATAATATATTTTGAAAAATTCATTTATCGACATCCCCCTGCCATCCCCAAAAACTGGGCCTCAGACTATTGTCCCCAAAATGCATTCCCTATCGTACCCCTGTCCCCACCCCAAAATGTTGTGGAACACAGGTATTATTCAAAGGACTCACCAATTCCAATAAAGAAGTACCATTTGTGAGCTTATAAATAAGTACCTTGAGCACATAAATAGGTAATGATAGTTAAAGTCAAGCTTACACTGCAAAGATTGTCATTCAAGTATTCAAGCATTTAATCAATTATTGTGTTTTTTTTGTAAGGCTTTTGCAAGTGAATCATAAGATTTGTGTTCAGCATTGTATTAGCACTCGTCTTTTGTCTTGGCAAGGAATTTTACGTTCTTATTAGTTATTTATTTTCCTTAAAACTTACATTGTAGTTTCATTGTTAGTATTAGTTTTATTTAATTATGTACTGTTGATGCAGACCTGCTAGTCTCTACTTTAACCAATAGTAAGTACTCATCTTTCATATTGTTCTATTGCAAATCTTAAATACAAAAACCTCATTGTGCGACATGTACTTTCAAGTTTGATGCTCAACCTTCAAGAACAAAAAAATAATTTAGGTTTACTTTTAAAGTTTTATGTCATTTCCTTTCATGTAAACCCTGGATGATAAATTGGTACAGTGTGCATAGTTGTAAAGTTGTTTGTCATTTTAGGTTTTAGGAGTAATTTAGATCTCATGGAGCTTTCCTTACTAATTTGAAGAGAGGTTTCACCTTACATGTTTTGGTTTGAGTTGTCCGGAAAAAGACAAATTAAAACACTAACATACTTCATATTTCATAAATGAATGTTTATTTCGCCAAAATAGCATCAACAACCTCTAGTAATGGTCTAGTGAGAGCCACACCAGCCTTGATTGATGAAGGAGAATGAGGATTCAACAATTAACACACCAATCAGGCATTGTTATCAATTCCCAATTGGATGAAAGGAAGGTCATATAGCTGGAGGCCAACAACTATGGATGGCTTCATATAAGAGTAATGTCATTGGGTGTGTGTATGGGTGTATTTAACCTTCCTGGAATTCCCAGCAAAATATTCTTTTCTTGGTGATCCATACAGGAATGAAATCTAAATGCATGCATGAAAGATAAGTGTATTAGTCACTTCATCTAGAGGCACTTAGTAAAATCCACTTAAATTTTTCATTCCTGGTTACCAATGCTCATGCTAAACTTTTTGATAATTACACCTTATCTAATTAGGAGCAATCGTAGAACTGAATGAACATCAAAGTTATACCTGTGACTCAACCTTCTTAATGATAATGAACTGTAATATTTAATGCTTTGATATTTATCTTATTTTGTCTATAAGGAAGTATCCTTGCTGATAAAGTGCAAAATGAAATAACTAATTCTAAGTCCACGTTTATTCAATTTCAATAGGATGGCATGACAAGAAAATGAAAGCCATAAAACAACAAACATTGAAATCAGAAATATGCACCAAAATTTAACTTAAAATCCTTGAATACAAAACAAGAATTATCAATGTTCAAATTACACCTAACTAAACTAAATGGAAGAATTAGAATCCTACCTCTTACCCCAGGGTGCTTGTTGAAATATATCCTGTTGATGTATCGTGGGCATTGAACCATGCAAGGGAAGCAACATAAACATGTCCGAATTACTTAATAGTGGATTTTCTCTAAGTCTCGTAATCATATCTGAGATTTCAATCCACCCTGTCAAAAACACAAGGATTGCCCCTTCTCCTTCCGAGCGACAGATATATTCAATTGTTGCTTCAACCTGAAATAAGTCACATAGAGAAAAGTCCAAAGAGTAACTCAAGATCATGTCAATATAAATAATAACACAATAAGAGTATCTCATTGTTCAGGTTTGACAATTCTAGATTATACTGAATTAGCTAGACAATGCATGGAAATAGCCATCAATTCATACTGCAATTGTCGCCATTTATCAGGGTTGAGTTTAAAAGTACTAGCAGCAATGATGATAGAAAATGGCAATTCACACCTGGAAAATGATATAATCACGTCACATAATGCGAATCCATGTAGATAACATCAGTATCCAATGAATTATGGCCCATGACTCAAGTATTATGAAGACAGGCGGTAACTTAAAAAGTTTGATTATAAAAGGACCTTGACCTACAGCCAACTGGGACCTAAGATCAATTGTCACGTATCATTGAGATAACAACAGGCATTCAGAATGAGATACAAGGATAAACTGACAGAAAAATATGCAATCATAATCAGCAAAAGAGAGAACACCACAGACAGTAAATTCAGATAGCTTTGAATTAGGAATCAGGATCATCCACAATTCAGACATCTCTTCCTCAATGAACCAATTACCACTGCGGCGGAAGAAGATAGACAGGACTTTCTCATGAGCCGATTTGCCAGATGGGCTTGAACTATGAATTACTTAGCAAAACTGCAGTGTTGCTGCCAGACCAAGTGTGCAGTGATTAAGGCTAGTTTCACCAGCCAAAGTCCCTTCTTCAATATGTAGGCTTCAAAATCCACTTGAAAGATAGGCATAAGGCTTGTGGATGGTTTGTTGATAGAGCAGGAAAGACCATGAACAGTGGGTCTTATTTCCCATTTCTCCTAGGGTTTGAATGTGGTATGTGGATGATTGGAAAAAAGGATGGATACAGAGTCTAAATGCCTACCTTAGATTTGGATTTGCAGATGGCACAAAAGCATCACCAGTAGGAGTGCAAGTACACATCATTTGAGTCTGTCATATGAATCTTTGGAATGCAGCACTCTAAGTGCTTAAAAACTGCTTCCACATCTCCTCTTCATCAATTTTTATCAAGTGCTTTTGATTGGAAACCACTAGACCAGGAAAAGTATTGTACGTACCATATCAAGTTGTAATCAAATCTTGTCATTTCTTGTTTGTACATCAAGCTTGAGCTATTGTTCCCAACGATTCCCAATGCTGTTCTTGTTGATTTTAACTGACATTCTTTGCAAGGCCAACAAAAAATCATTCAGTGCATTAGCCAAGGTGAAAATATAAACTTGGAGATAAAGTAATTGCAAATACATTCTAAGGAAGAGCAAAAGGCATTAGGATTTCCAGGACACATCTTTTCTTTAAAGATAACTTTCAAGTAGAGAAAGGGTGCACAAGTGGTCTGAAGCATGGAAAAGTGAGAGAATATCATACTTGGAGTTGGAGGTGCTCAAATATCTCTTAGGTGCACAAGCATATGCCAAGGAGGGCAAATATCATGTTTGGGCAAACTTAAGTCAAAAAGCAACTCAATGAAAAAAGTGTTATCTCAATAGAAAATTAGAACATGATACCACTTAAGTGGAAAAAGTGCATGCACTATTCAATGTCAAAATCAAAATAAATACTAAAGAGACCCAAAAAGCACTTTTCCACATAAAGGGCAAATGTCAATGAAGAATTAGAATGAAATAGTGTTCCATGAGGACATCTTTCCTCCCAAAGATACAGAGTTTTGGAAATGGGAATGTTTCGGGGAAACCAAGATGGGGACAAAAAATACTCACACCACCCTTGCCACCAAAAGAGTGAGAGTGTTTCTAGTAAGCAAGGTAGAAGTAGGAAACCACTTTGAAACGTCCCCTCTATTGGGGATGTGTTGTGACCTTTTCACACATCAGCCCATTGCAAACGAGGACCCCCTCTTTCCTGCTTTCCGCGTCTGTTAGTTTAGGGTTTTGGCGGCGTAGCTAGCAATTTTGAGCTTCTAATGTCCGAGTCTCCACGTTTTGAAATGGGATCATGCCTAATTGTCATTAGGGTTTTGAAATGTTTGTATAGGATCAAGTGCGTACAAGAGTTAAATGATCCTAATTTTGTCAAGTGTGGCCCCTTTTGAGTGTAAATGTGTTTTTAATGTCCTTGATGGTGATATTTTGGTGCCTAAGTCCTTTAGGAGTTGTTTTCTCACTCCTAGGAGGTTATTTTGGTTGATTTTGCACTTTTTCCTGATAGGTTTCCTTTTGTTTCGCTCAAATTTTGGTGAATTTGCCTAAGTCCCGATGTGTTTTATTGAAGATTTGAAATGTCCAGATGATTTTGAGTGGTTAAATGATCAAATTCCTAATGAAAATCCATGTTTTAAGGGTCTAAACATCAAAATTCTTGATGGGAGGTGCTTTTCCCCCATATTTCCGATGACCCATGATTTTCCCCCACTCAAAATCCTGATGGGAGAAGAATTTCCACCAGATTTCCAATGGACCTCTTTTTTCCCCCATTCAGAATCCTAATGCAAGGCAATTTTCCACCAAAGGGCAAAAACTTTGACCAAGTGTTGGGAAATCCTCCTGATGACCCACGTTTTTCTCCTGGGAGTGCAGATGACTTTAATGTGGATGAAATTCATGTTCCTGATGCAGATCGATTTTCCACCAGGGCAGTTAATGATGAAAATGAATGGATTTTTATGCAGATGATAGTTCCTGATAGAAGACGAATTTCCCCAAGTGGCAACTTTGACAAAATTTGATTTGGATAATTATCCAAATAGGGGTTGATTTTCCCCCAAAGTGAAATTTTGAGCTTAATGACGAAATGAAGTTGGAATTTTGATTCCAGATGGATGGCGATTTTCCCCTGGAGACTTTTTTGTGCAAATTTGATGGATTTTGATTGGGATTTTTACCCCAATAAGGGGCGATTTTCCCCGAGTTGCATAATTTAATAATTTTAATAAGTTTTGATTGGGATTTTATTTCAATGTGGGTCGATTTTCCCCCAAGGGGTAAAAGAGAATTAAATTTTGAAAATTTTGAATAAATTAGCCCCAAAATTTAATTGTTTTTGCCATTATTGACGATTATTTAAAAAATAAAAAACAATTAATAAATGATTTGCAATGATCATTTAATGATTAACACCTTCTAGAAGCAAATCGATTTTCCCCAGGTAAGTATAAAAGGAAAGTTTTATCCCACATTGCTTGTGTGGTGAAAACTCAAGGTGAAAACTAGTTTAAAAGGAGGCTGGCCAGCATTATAATATTATTATTCTTGCTGATGGTGATAGTTGAGTTACTGAGTTGGGCGATTTTCTCCAGCTGAGCGATTTTTTGTGAAGTGTCTTTTGACACCATTGAAGCTGGAAATTGTTTTGAAGACCATTTTCTGCCTAATCAGACCTGGGTGATATTTTTGAGGGCCATTGGACCAAGTTTGGAGGTGATTTTTGCACAAGAGCGATTTCTCTTGGGTGGTGCCATTTCTCCCTGCTGAGCGATTTCATTTGAGGTTTTTCTTCATTTTTTGGAGTGAACCACTTGATTTTGGGGGGCTGTTATTATTGTTCCTTGCTGCCATTGTTCTCAGACCTGATTTTGCTGCCATTGCTGAAGCTGGTTGAACCTCCATTGCTGGCTGGAAAGTGCATTTTCAAACTAACATTTTACTC
Source organism: Cryptomeria japonica (assembly GCF_030272615.1). Taxonomy (NCBI): domain Eukaryota; kingdom Viridiplantae; phylum Streptophyta; class Pinopsida; order Cupressales; family Cupressaceae; genus Cryptomeria; species Cryptomeria japonica. The sequence continues at coordinate 582,783,807 of NC_081405.1, forward strand.
CCAGCTCATTTATACCTAAGCCGATTTTGTTGGAGACCATTTTAGAGGAGTTTTAAGTGCATTTTCAGAGGCTGCCATTGTTGTTGCAGGTCTGAATCACCCTTGTTGCAGGCTGTCCTCAGACTTAGCTCCATTTCCAGCCACCTTCCAAGTTGGGCGATTACATTGGGAACACATTTTTATGCCATTTTGTGGTCATTTTCTGGGTTTACCACCATTGTTTAAGGTGCTGGTAAGTCTGAAACATTAATTTTCAGACTTGTCTTCAGACTTTCTTTCTTTTACCAGCCCTATATTTATACCTAGTTATGATTGTTTTAACCTTGGGAAGGTTGTTTCCATCAAATGTTTGCATTCTAAGAGGCCGCAACATGATTTTAGTGACTGATTTTTAGTGTTGCAGGTTGTCTTCAAAGTTCAAACTTATTGGCAGCCATTACAGAGCTTGGAAAGATGTCTTCAGACATTTTTTGAGTGAAAATCAGACTTTTCACACCTTTCCTAATATATTTCCGGATTTGGTATAATCCTATGACCTAGATTTTCAATGAATTTTCTGAGTATGCTAATGTCTTCAGACTTAGTTAAGTCTGAAATTAATGATTTCTAGAAGTTTCATGAGGGTTTTTGACCCTGTCCTTATCAATTCATGTTCTATTTTCAGAATTCATTAAGAATGTAGATGAGAATCCTGATTTCCATTCCTAAAAGTGTCTAAATAATCAGAAATCAGAACTTTTCTAATTCTGAAAATAGCCATCAGGGGGATTTTTTCCGAAGTTATTGACTTCCAACTTCGTGCAGGTGCAGTGTCGAAATCCGGAATTGGAATTCGGAAGGAACAACAGAAGATAGTTCAAGAGGGATTCTATCCAGAATCCAAGATGTCATTCAAATGGAAGGAGATTACAAATACAAACATGTACTACCTGAACATGGACCTAATGCAGCAAAGAATGTTCGGAGTTGGACACCAAATTGCCTCTCCTACCTATGCGAATATCATGAGTGGTATCTATCAAGCTGTTGGATTTCCACAATCCATACAGTATAGCGAGTTGATCTTGGAGTGCACAAGATGTTACGATTCTCATTCCCGAATGATCAAGACTCCTAAGGGGGTCACCATTGCCTACCTTGCTGAGGATGTGATTGCTAAGGTATTCAGAATTCCATGCAATGCAAACATGAAAGATAAGACGAAGGATGAGTATGAAGCAAAGTTCAAATTGAAGGCGAATGTGTGCAAAACCATAGTAAACAAGGAATGGATGATTGAGCCTAGGCCTCATCATTCCAAGGCTCCCAAGAGACTCATGTGCACAGATTTGAAGGAGGAATATAGCAACTTGGTATTCCTACTTAACCAAGTAATGGGGATGTCACAAGGTGCGATATATCATGGATAGATATTCTATTTTATTCAGGATTGTCTAAAAGGGGCAATGATCAATTGGTCAAAGATCATAAGTGACAATCTGGATTTTCAATTGAGGAATGTGGAGAGAACCAAATCATTCACCATGACTTCTTACCTGGTATATATACTTGCATGATTTGTTACTTACAAAGGACTGATATGCAGAGGTGAAGTCGGGAATGGACAAGGGCAATACAAGAGTTACAAATGTTATCCACAGTTGAACATGTATAGAGTTGAATATTATAAGAGGGTGAACCATGCATTCACCATGTACATTACAAGGATGTTGTAGGGCAGAATCCACAAGAGGTTGTCTAAGGAGGCAACAGAGTTGATAGAGCAATATGGATAGTGGTATATATAGTTTCCCACTTTCACATACCTTAGGATTCATGGATTTCAATCCAAACCTTACAAGCTTCCTAGGTATATGTTGATGTGTTTTTTATGCACATGCGAACACAGAATAAAATACCTAAAGGTACCTTATCCTCTCTTGAACAAAGTTCCCGACTGCTGAAGATCTCGCCGAAGGATCAGTCAGAGTAACTCCAAGGTTCTGTTATGTAGGATCTCTACGTGTGGATAAACTCTTTGTGGTATGATGTGATTTGATGGAATCACAAGGGGACTTACACTCAATGACCTAAACGTCTGATTTGCTGGAATCACAAGTCCTATTAACTAACTGGAAGACAAACAAATGACAAAAGATGCAAGGTTCAGGAAGTCTACTCTACTACCTAGAATGCGAGAAGATGGATGGACGACTAGGTGGAGTCCTACTGGGCTGGGTCTCACCATCAAGTTGAACATCCATCTTCTCGCATTCTAGGTAGTAGAGTAGACTTCCTCAACCCTGCATCTTTTGTCATTTGTTTGTCTTCCAGTTAGTTAATAGGACTTGTGATTCTAGCAAATCAGACGTTTAGGTCATTGAGTGTAAGTCCCCTTGTGATTCCAGCAAATCACATCATACCACAGAGAGCTTATCCACACGTAGAGATCCTACATAACAGAACCTTGGAGTTACTCTGACTGATCCTTCGGCGAGATCTTCAGCAATCGGGAACTTTGTTCAAGAGAGGATAAGGTACCTTTAGGTATTTTATTCTGTGTTCACATGTGCATAAAAAACACATCAACAGAATTGGCACTAGACGGAGGGGCCCCTACTTTCTTATACAAAAGTTTGATTATCAAGAGGAATAGTACTATCCAGAAAATTCAAAAAAAAAAAATTAGCATGAGCATGTATCATCATGGTGTTGCCACATAGAGGATTGAACGAGGTAGTGCAACCTAATTTGGAAATAGGCAACATTCAAGAGGACATTATTTCAGGATTGAATGACCTAGTGTGGAACTTAAGGAGAAGTGAAGTTGAGTATAATAGGGTCAGAATCATTTTGGAACAAGAAGCAGACAGAGCTGAAGAACGCCAAAGAGCCGCCGCCCGAGAACTTCGTAACCAAAGGAACCAGCAGTAATCTCCATAAACCAGATCTTCACGCTGGATCGTATTGGTTCTTTCTCGCCCAAAAAACACCAAAGAATATTGAGGTCTACACCAGGCACCAAAAATCTGACTGAACTTCAATTCATTTCAAGGTCGAAGCGGGCCAAAAGAGAAGATACTCCAAGGGAATCTGAACCAAGATTAGAAGGCACTTCTGAGTTATTACAAGCTCCATCTCTTCAAGAACAAGTACAAGCAGCAATTCAAGCAAGTATCCAGGCAATTTCTCAACCAGCAAGCCAGGTCGGTTCATCAAGCTCTCAATCAAGTTTCCAACCTTTGGGAAGCACGATGGCTCACAATGCTCCTCCTCCTCCTCCTCCTGCTCATGCACTCAACGGCGCTACATGGATGATTGATAATCCATCACCGTTAGAATTTGCAATTTATCATGATATGCCTAAGAATCCTGAGAACTTCTGTCTTAAATTCAATGCCAGTGATTTTAATCGTACCGCGGAGGATCATATCAAGACGTTCGAAGATCTTCTTCGCAACAGGGGAATTGAATACGGAGATGTAGCATGTAGGCTCTTTCCCTACTCATTAGGAGAAGAAGCATACTTTTGGTTCATTCACCTACCAACAGGGTCAACCAGGACATGGGATGCAATGAAGGATACATTTATTGCAAAGTTTGGTATCCCAACCACACCAGCTGAGTTGTATAGACAATTTGTTGAGATTCGAAGGAGAGAACATGAGCCTATCACTTCTTTTAATAACAAGTTCCACAGGGCTTACACGATGTTGCGACATCCATATCTCATTGCTGACCCAAGAGAAATTTATTATGGAGCCTTAGATCATCTCACTGCCATGTTCGTAAGAACTTATCCTATCCCAAATGATTTAAACGCAGCATATGCAAAAGCTATTGAGGTCAGTAAGCACATGGGGCAGAATATTAATGGGCCAATACTTCATATGGGACCTATTGCAGCATCGAACCAAATTCAAGCAGGTAGTCTAGCCTTGGCCAATCAGACCCCAGTCATGAATCCTATTCCGCAAGCAACATATCCTAATATTCAGCCGTCAAACCAATTGGTACTTCATCCTAGAGTTGCACTTTCACAAGCCCCACCAGCACAACCTGTGTACCTGCAAAATGCAACAAACTCTTCAAGAACACAAGAAGGAAAGGACGAAATGAAAGAATTGATTGAACAAGTCAAGAAGCTGTCAACTAAGGTGACCCATTTGAGGAATCAAAATAATCAATCAAGGACAACAATCGAACAATCAAAATTTTCAAGGAAATAATAATCAAGGTTTCAGAAACAACTATCAGGGAAACAACAATCAAGGCTTTCAAAGGAGAACATGGAATACAGCTCCTAATAATGGAAGCGTGGTGACGCCATTAGACAACCCATCAAGTTCACAAAATCAGGAAAATCATCCTACCAATAAAGTGTTTCTAGCAGAGGCGGCCTTATCCAGCTGGTGTAGACTCCACAATACAAATCAACATTCTGAATTGCAGCTTCCTGAATTCAAGATTGCAGCTGACATATTCCAGCAAGAAATGCATAGCAATGATGCACCTGAAAACCCTCCTACAACAGGATATGAAATGGTCCCGACTACCCGGTATGATCAAGCCATGGTTGTGGAAAGCTACAACATTTACCAAAAGGAGAAAATAACCAGGCTCAAAATGGAAGATTTCCGCCAGAATCAGCTAATGGACCGATGGTACCTCCTAGTTCCCAATTTCCACCTGCATCAGCAAATGAACCTGTTGAAGACTCAGAATACTATTTCCCGCCTTTGAATAATAGCGTCCTAGTTGAAGGGATAAAAGAAGTATTCCACCAGTCCTCAGGAGGCGTAGGCCCAAGAGTTTACCAAAGAAATCAGAGAAATCAGGAACCTCTGACAACATCCATCCCTCCAAACAATTTCACTACTCCTCCAGATCCAAAGGCTAGCAATACTCCGGATTATCCACAAGATGCGCAAGAGTGCAGGCAAAGGAATGTTCCTCCTCCCCCAAGAGATGAAATGAAAAGACTAGCTATGTTGGTGTTGGAAGAACTCAAAAGGATTAAAATTTGCTTGCCACTCTGAGTTGTTGAAAGTGTCAAAGATTAAAGATGCTGTGATTAATAGCCTGAATGATTCAAACACAGTAAGGCCGAATAACCAAAATACTTCCAAAGAAGTGGCCAATAATATTCAAGCCACCGTCAATGTAATTCAAGATGAAGCTGATAGCAAACAGCAGTCTGAAGAAGACGAGTGTATGGTCCAGACCATAGCCTTTCCAGCCAAAAGGGAGGATATGTTAGAAGGAAAAGTGTTACTTAAAAGAGGTGACGTTAAGAAAGTCCAACCCACCGTCGAAGAGAGTCTCACTGCAAGCCAGGTCCTTCCCAAAAAGTGGGTTGCTACTAAGAAGAATGTAATAAAGAAAGGGAAACCTTCAAAGAAAACGGAGAATTCAAAAGAAGAAACCTCAGAAAAGAATGACAATCCAAAAATCAATGAAGTAAAGAATCAAGAACATGATGAGGATTCCTCAATCCTTTGCCAAGGAAAAGATGAACCGGCCCCGTTCCTGCTATCAGTCAGAATCTTTGGAAAATTATTGCACAACTATCTATATGATTTAGGAGCTTCTAGCAATGTGATGCCCTTGGCCGTCTATCAGAAGCTAGGTATAACTCCTGCACCTACCAGGAGGAAGGTCACTCAGTTAGACAAGATAGAAGTCCCAGTCATGGGAGAATTGAACAATATCCACATGAAGCTAGCAGCAGACCCAAGAGTTCAAAATTTCATAGACATATCAGTCGTGGATATACCTGAAACATATGGTATGCTTCTGAGTAGAGATTGGTCACGAAAGTTGAATGGGTATGTGTCAACGGACTTTGCACATATGTGGCTACCCTAGAGAGGAGTTCCAAACCAAATAAAAATCGACAGTACTCCAAGATTGAGGCTTATGATAACCGAGTATGGAGAAGATAATGAGGTCCTATTCTTAAAAACTGATTTGGGGACATACAAACCTAAAGTAGAAGAAGTCTTGATGATACAGAACCTGCAAGAGAAAGACAGTCAACAAGAGGTGATGGAATCTACAGAAATTATCGTGGAAAGTGATCAAGGATCCGACCAAGATGATGATGGAATGTTTGAGAATTTTAGAAAATTTGTCCACAAAAATGTGCAACAGAGTATGCAACTTGGCAACTTGGCATCTGTTCGAGATCTGCTCCTCCCCAACTGGTGTAGGATACATAATGCCGTCCATTCAGAATTATCTTGTGCTATGTGCAAGACTGCATTAGAACAAGTATACAAGAGGGTCCCACGGACATTGATTGTAGAAGAAATTGAACACCCTAAAGTTGAAAGTTCTTCAAAAGATGAAACTCTATCCGACACATTAGTGGAAAGCCAAGAGGTCCAAGAGTTAGAAGACCAAGGGAATCCAATGTGGACATTAAGGTTCGATGGATCTAAATCCAAGCAAGGATCTGGAGCTGGCTTTGAATTGATCAGTCCGTCAGGAGAAACCTACCTTGCCGCCCATAGGCTACAGTTCCCTTGCACCAACAATGTGGCTGAATATGAATCTTTAATTCATGGGTTATTGTTAGCTATCAGAAAGAAAGCTAAAATACTGCAGGTATATGGAGATTCAGAAATAGTAATAAGACAAATCAGAAGGCAGTATGTGTGCCATGACAAAAGGTTGACTAGATACCGGAATCGAATTTGGGATCTCATTGAAAGTTTTGAGGCCTTCAATATTAAGTCCATATACAGACATCAGAATCAAGTGGCTAATTCTCTTGCACAAGCCACCAGCTCTTTGGTACCATTAGCTATGGAAGGATTGAAAAGGTTCACAGTAGAGCTGACCTCAGTACCTTCAGTCCCAAACAACATCACCAACTTTCAAGTCTTTGAAGACGACAAGCACATATTGGATTTTTTGACCAACACGGATGTCTTCTTAGCCCAAATCATTGATGAAGAGGAAGTGGAAGGAGCAGAATTGGATGCAGAAGGAGTTTTGAATTTGAAAACAAACACTATTCCAAAAGGAATGGTGGAGTTAGAAAGAATCTTTGATCCCGACAAATTGAGGGAGATGAAAAGCCATAGCATGGAAGGAAATGCATGTGACACAATCAATCTTGGTGATGACAGACAAGTTAAGAATGTGTTCATTGGGAAGACCTATACTTCGCAAGAGAGAAATGGTATCTTGAAAAGTGTAAGAGATTTCCCAGATGTCATCGCTTGGAGCTATGAAGATCTCAAGACTTATGATACTGTAATCATCACTTATACAATCCCTTTGAAGCCAGGAAGCAAACCTTTTAGACAAAGACAAAGGCCGGTCAATCCTTTACTAGAACCTTTAATATATCAAGTGGTTAAGAAGTTGCTTTCAGCTAAAATCATCTTTCCAGTAAGACATTCGACGTGGGTCGCCAACCTGGTTCCTGTCAGGAAAAAGAATGGAGAGATCAGATTGTGTGTCGATTTCAGAAATCTCAATCGAGCTTCAGAGAAGGATAATTATCCACTGCCATCGTTGGACGAAGTATTGCAAATTGTCAACGGGTCACAAATGATGTCGTTTTTGGATGGATATTCAGGTTATAATCAAGTATTGGTTGAACCCGAAGATCAATTGAAGACCACTTTCACTACCAAGTGGGGAACATTTGCATATAAAAGGATGCCTTTTGGACTTATCAATGTCGGGGCCACCTTTCAGAGGGCCATGGATATCACTTTCAGAGACTTGATTGGGAAATGCATCATCATATACATGGACGATATCACAGTATTCTCCAGGAAAAGGGAAGATCATGTGGATGATTTAAGAAAAGTCTTCCAAAGGTGTAAAAGATATGGTGTTTCCCTCAATCCTAAAAAATGCATATTTGGGGTGACAGAAGGAAAGCTGCTAGGACATGTCATTTCAGAGAAGGGTATCTCTATTGATCCTGATAGAGTAAAAGCTATATCAACCATCAACCTACCAACTAGTAAGAAGGAACTCAAATCATTCTTTGGCAAAATTAATTTTGTCAGAAAATTTATCACAGGGTTTGCCGAGATAGTCAGACCATTGAATGAGATGTTGAAGAAGGACACCAAAATAGAATGGACGGCACAGGCCAAGAGAGCATTCAAGGAGATAAAGTCAGCGATCGCAGAAGCTCCAGTATTGATCAGTCCTGACTACATGAAGCCCTTCTATCTGTATTCATTTGCTTCTGAATATACTTGTGCAGCTATTCTCACCCAAAGGAGTCAAGAGAGGAACGAGAACCCGATTGCATTCATGAGCACCCTGTTGAAAGATGCTGAGCTCAGACATCCTAATATTGAAAAACAAGCCTATGCATTGGTCAAAGCCATCAAAAAGTTTAGACATTACCTCTTGAGGGCCAAAATTTATGCAATTGTACTAGATGCAGCCGTAAAAACCCTCCTCATGCAAAATGAACTAGGAGAGAGAAGAGGCAAGTGGGTCGCCATTATTCAAGAATTTGATATTGAAATCCAGCCTATGAAACTTGTTTGAGGGCAGGCTTTAGCTCAGACACTGGCAGTTGACGGGCCCGGGTTAGTCCAACAAGTTTATGAATTGGATGATGTCACCCCAGATGAATGGTAAAAGGAAATTGTGACCTACCTGCTCAACCACAAATGCCCTGCTCATATGACACCCACTCAGAAGAGAGCATTGAGGTTAAGGTGCCAGCATTATATGCTTCAAGGATCCGTCCTATATCGCAGGAATCATGAAGGAATATATCTAAGATGTGTTGGCAAGGAAGAAGCCAAACAAATAATTGAACACTTTCATTCAAAGTTTGGTACAGGACATGGTGCTAACCTGGCCACAACCCATCAAATTCTGAGAGCCGGATATTACTGGCCCACACTATTCAAAGATACATTTGATCATATCAAGACTTGTCACACTTGCCAAGTCACCGCTTTTAGAGAGAAGAATCCTGCCATGCCGCTCAATCCAGTGATTGAAGCAAGACCATTTGCGAAATGGGGAATGGATTTTATTGGTGTCATCAACCCCGCATCCTCGGCACAGCACAGGTATATCATCACTGCTACTGACTATTGTATATGTTAGAACATAATGTTATTAGGGATCACATCCTTATAACATTTATATATAATGTTCTAATATAAGGTTATAAAACCTTATATATTATATGCTTTATAAGCATATCCCATTTGAAATAATTATAATCTAATAACTATTAGATTATTAATTATTTATGAGTGGGGGTTATTGAAAAGGTGTGACTAGTGAAGTCACCCTTCCTCCTATATTTAAGGAGGTTCTCTCTCATTTGAGAGGGTGTGAATTTGGAGCTTTATGGTGAGTTGTATCACTATGCATGTGAGGTATTATTGGCCATGTGGAAGTATTGGAGGAGTGTCCCCAGGTTCATGTCTATTTTATGATAGACTATATTTGTAAGTGTTTTTAATTAAATGATGCTTTATGGGGTTTTTTACCTGAAAGGGTTTTCCCCATGTATAGTAGGATGGGCCGAGTACCTTTGCAAGTGCAGGGGCTTCCATGGAGTAGGACGTGTCGGGTGTGCCAGGTTATATGCAGAAGGTAATGATGGAAGCAGGTGCTCTCCAGGATGAACCTCAGTGCCTGGTTGAGTCATTACCAGCTCACACCCGTCGCACCTGTAGGGGAGGCCACTCTATCTCCAGGCAGGGAGATGCATTCCTTGGATATCATTGATCTAGAGGAAGGGAGTTCTCCAAGCAGTAGGGCGCTTCAGAGGGTTGCGTCACCCCCGGCGGATGTAGTAACCAGTCCTTACAAAGAGGAGGGGGTGCCTGTGGGAGTGCAGTAGGGCGCCGGAGAATTTGAGCAGTTCATTGCCGAGATGACTCTAGGAGCACAGCGGCTTGTGTCATCTGCCAAACTCCAGGCGGATGCCACCATGGTCGAGCGGATGGAGAGGTTGTTGACCTTTGCCCGCACCAGATGTAGAGAGGAGTTTGGGAGTTGTTTTGAGTCTGCCGGATGACCTGAGCCGGAGAACCTAGGGATGTTGGAGGCTTGGCGCCTCACTGAGGGGGTCGGCGAGATCCGGATGCAGTCTTTGTTGAGAGAGGTGGAGCAGGCCTTCCGCGAAGGCTATCTTGAGCTCTGGAGGACACAGCACATGGCATCCACAGCTGAGGCCTTGCACGTAGCAGCAATGACGGCTCAGAGGAGCTGACTGTCAGGTTTCGGGAGGTTGAGGCTACCATGGCACAGACTCGGACAGCGATGGACATTCTGGTGGCAGATAAGTTTGCCTTGGCTATACAACTGGAAGAGGAAAGGGCATCCAGAGAGCAGTTGGAGACTCGATTGGTCAGTGCACTGGAGAGCGTGGACAAGAAGGATAAGGAGGTGTTGGAGGTCGCCTACATGGTGAAGACTGCAATGGAGACACAAATGGTGGCAGAACGGGATCTGAAGAGAAGGACGGAGCAGGTGTATGAGCTGTGTGGGTGATTAGCGTCCACCACTACACCACCACCATCGCCTTCTTCATCAGGGACGCCCTCTGCACCCCCTTAGTTTTTTATGTTGGGTTCTGTAATAAGCAATGTATTCCCCATTTTGTTGTAAGTCGTCTGGAGACGGCCTTTCTTTTTGGGGGGGGATGATGTTGGCGGCAATATTGTATAGAACTAGTTAATTAAGTTGTATTTGTCTTGGTTAGTTCAGTAACCGAGGGATGGTAGTTACGGTGCGACGGTTGGCACTCGCACCCCCTCGGTGCCTTTATATACCTCCGAGGTGACTTGTACGAAAACATGATTATGAATGGAATAGCATCTCCTATGTTTTATCTGATGTCTATGGCATTATTATTCTACATTAAGTGTTCTATCTGTATGTTCTAAACTGTTCACCCAGAGGTTAAACAATCACCTTGTATATATATCAGCCTAGGCGACCCTTCATCTAGGTTGGCCCTTTTGATAAATAGCAAATAAAGATATGATTTGTAATAAGGCCGACTTGCCTTAATTATCATTTATTATTTTAACTTGGGAGAAAATATCTCCCTAAGCTACAAACACTAACACTCCCTCTTAGCTAGGGAGGTATTTTTCAAATATCCTTGTCATGGAGTCTCTCAACATGACGCCCACAACGGCTACACCCATTTGTAGAAAGCTCAAAGGTTCATCACAGAGTCTCTCAACGTGATGTCGTCATGGAGTCTCTCAACATGATGTTCACCATGGCTACTCCCATGTGTGGAAAGAAACACACGTACAAGTGTCCATCACGAAGTCTCTCAACATGACTTCCACCATGGCTACTCCCATGTGTGGAAAAACACAAGTACAAAGGGTTCATCACGGAGTCTCTCAACGTGAAGTTGTCATGGAGTCTCTCAACATGACGTCTCATCTCAGTCTCAGAGATGAACAAGGGCTCGCACCTCATATTTCTCTCTCTCAGAGAAATATACACTACAAGGGCTTTCACCTCATATTTCTCTATCTCAGAGAAATATACACTACAAGGGCTTTGACCTCATGTTTCTTTGTCTCAGAGAAACATACGCCACAAGGGCTTTCACCTCATGTTTCTCTATCTCAGAGAAAAATACGTTACAAGGGCTTTCACCTCATACTTCTCTCTCACAGAGAAACATATGCTACAAGGGCTTTCACCTCATACTTCTCCATCACAGAGAAATATACATTACACAACTCTTCATGATGATGTGACTCCCTCTGAAGCTCCAAGTTCTTGCATCAACCTCCTGACCTCTTCGTCCAAGGTTGCCTCTAATGGTTTGTCAGACTCCCTCTGAATGTTAATTCCTCCTCTTCGAAGAAACTGATCACAATGATAATCTAAATAGGTTCTTCCTCTTCGAGAGATGTCTCCAGTTATGTCCACCAACTCGGTCCCATGGCAGCAAGCTGTGTCTCCATTCTTCAGCCTGCGTGACTTCCTCACAGAATGCATCAAGCTCTTCCTCCCTTGAATGAAATCTCTCATCATCTTTTTGCTCCTCGATCTGCCCTGGAAGCATTTTAGAGAGAGATTACTAATAGTTCATAGAATTAAACCATCCTGAAGAGAGATACCAATGTTATTACATGAATTAATAACTACATAAGAAATTTATGAACATTATTCAAGGATACGAAATACTTATCTCTTTATTGATTAATCTTCCTTGCAATCCACCAATTGCTCTTTCCTGATCTTTGCACTTGAAGATTCAGATCTGGTGGATACAAGACTTCCAGATATGCTCAGATTTGTTCTTCATTGTTGACTTCAGAAATCAGATATCAAGGATGGCAACATGTAAAGATACAACATACACCACTCCATTGCTCAAGATGCCCAAAGATCAAGGATAGACTTCATAAACTCCTCATTCCAGAAGTCTCAAGGTTGTGACCCAGGATGATTTCGGACATTAATCACTTGCATAGAAAATAATATATATATTGTAGTCCTTTAACTCACAAGGCAAACTATTCCAATACAGAACATAACCACCAACGTACAGGAAATTCAAAGGGTTGCAGAAATTGATTATAAGTTCTTTGCATAAACAAACCGAATAATAGCATACCCGCACCAATGAGCACACATACGGCAATCACTTAGAATCACACCAATCCTCCAATGAATCTTTGAACAAAAGGTTTCAAGTGATATAGCTATTTCCAGAAATGGTCTCGTATCATCTCCTCATAGCCCGTCGATGCTCATAAAGAAACTTCACTTCAAGAACTGCTCTGCCCGATATCATAACAAGCAATGCCGGCAATAGATATTCCTGCTATGTGTTAAGCCCAATAAAATTCTAGGTGTTCCTGTCCAACTGAAAGCAGAACAATCAAGGATTGAAGATATTGATCCCATTCCGGCTGTGCATAAAATATCACAAATGGCACCCGACTCCAAGATATTGATGACAATATTAAGAACAAGGCCCGATAAGAAGGCCACATCTCCAATTCATCTCCAATTCATCTCCAGACGATATTGATCTTCAATGACATTACCAAAATAGCTCGGCATCATGAGAAGTTTAGTCCTTCATGACTTCTTATTTGACACATACGAAGCCTTTCAATAAAGATTCAACTACGAACTAAAAAAATCTCAATAAATCCTTCGCCTGGTCAACTTGCAATGATGCTCAGACAAATCTAATTGGATTTTCATGAACCCGCTTTGATACCATGTTGATTTTAAGATCAGAAATGTAAGCAATCAAAGAAGCAACACAATGAACAATGAACACAATATTTTACCCTGGGAAAACCCTCCTTGAGGGAGAAAAACCCAGCCAATAATATCTCTTATATTATTGAATAAATAATACAGAAATCTGCATTTACAATCAGACCCTTCTCAAGGGCAAACTTGATACAATAAATGAGAGGAATCTCTTCTTAATACAACTGAGTATAAAGCTCTTGGCAATCTGATCTGCTACTCAAGGATGGCCATCTGCTGCTGATAGATCGAACTGCTTCTTGAAGGTGTGAATGAAGATGAGAATTATTGATTATAGAATGAAATAACATCACCTTGTATATATATCAGCCTAGGCGACCCTTCATCTAGGTCGGCCCTTTTGATAAATTGCAAATAAAGATATGATTTGTAATAAGGCCAACTAGACTTAATTATCATTTATTATTTTAAGTTAGGAGAAAATATCTCCCTAACCTACAAACACTGACAATTTAAAGGTTTCGAATGTAAATAGACTTCACAAAGGACAAGAAGGGTTTAAGAAGACTCATCCTCATAGGTGTTGTGACCATTTCACACATCGCCCCATCGCAAATGGGGACCCCCTCTTTTTGCTTGTTTTCCCCTCGTTTTTCGCCTTCGTTTTTAGGATTTTGTTAGTCAGTTAGTTGTCTGGATTTAGGGTCAAGCCTTAGGGTTTTTATTTTTGTCTTTTCAGGCCAAAATCCAGTCGTTTTTGAGAGCTTTTGAGCTTCCTTTTCTAGGATGCAAATTTTGAATGCAATAAATTTGCCAAAATGGTCTAATGTTCAATTGGAATGTTGATGCAGAGCTTAAATTTGTCTAAGTGTTGAGAGAAGTGTGAATTTTTGTCCGATTGAATATTTTGACTAAATTTTGACTTTTTTGATTTTTGATCCTGGGCATTGGAAATGATTTGTTTTTGCCTTGTGAAGTGTTAAATTGTGAAAAATCATGTTATTTTGCCCTGTAGGAGCAAAATCGCTCCTGTCCCTCAGTGAAGGACGAGAGCTCTTTTCCAAATATCTCACTATTCCTGCAGAGTCAAGACGAATTTCGAATTGGAAGTGATGGAGAACGGCGAGACCTTTCCATTGAATATAAATTGAAGATTTTCATGAGCACAGAAATGCCTCCAGGAGGAAAATCGCTCCTGTCCCTCAGTGAAGGACCAGAGCTACAAATCAAATTTTGCCTTGTCCTTGCGAGATTTCATTGACTTGATGATTTGAAGAGGTCCAAAGGGAGATGCTTTACCAAATGAATATAATTTGAGATGCAAAAATGAAGGAGAATGGTCCAGAATGCAAAGTTCGCTCCTGTCCCTCTCCAAGGTACCAGGGCGAAGTACCTTATAGCTCCCGTCCCTCTCCAAGGGACCAGAGCGATGTCCTTCATTGAGCAAAATCCAGGCAAAAATCAAGACAAGTTTACGTTCAAAGGCAAGGAAGACGGTGAGATGAACTCATTGAATATAAATTGAATATTTTTAAACGTCCACAAGGGTCCCAAAAGACCTAGTTCGCTCCTGTCCCTCAGGAAGGGACCAGAGCGATTTTTGTTATAATTGATTTTCTGGCCAAGTTACAAGCAATGTTAAGGCATGGACGAATGGAGTAGAGCATGAGAAGTCCGTTGAATATAAACTTGGAACCTGACAAAGTGAAATAAGAGCCACAAAAGGAGGATCGCTCCTGTCCCTCTCCAAGGGACCAGGGCGATACAATGATTATTTTGCTCCTCACTCAAGTTAAAACCGATCCGAGTCAAGACAAGGTGGCAAAGGACATTTCAAGGCGTCTTCATCAAGCACAAGCACTCAAAGGTCGTTATAATGGAGAGATTTGCACTCTAAGACCTAGATCGCTCCTATCCCTCAGGAAGGGACCAGAGCGATGTTGGATATATTGGCCACTTCATGCAAGTTTTACGTAAGGACAAGATTTTGCAGGGTCTTAGAGGGTCCATGGTGCCTTTTGAAGATGGTATATAGAGATTTTGAACGTAAAATGATCATCATTTTGAACATGGAGACCCTATCGCTCCTGTCCCTCTCCAAGGGACCAAGGCGATTTGCTTTGGACTCTTTATTTTGCTTCAAGTTCAAACTAAGTTAAGACTTCACAAGATCATACAAGGTTCGAGGCGTTATTTGAAGACCACATGCCGAAGTTTTGAACGTCCAAACGTTGCTAGTCAAGCTAAAAGCTCACATCGCTCCTGTCCTTTGGACAAGGACCAAGGCGATCTCATCAAAGGCACTCATGTTCCTTCAAAGTCGCGGCAAAGCAAGGATGAATAAGGTGAAGGACGGCGTTTGGAAGACATCACAACAAGGATCGAAGTTGGAAGTTGCCAAGGTCAAGGAGAAAACATGGATCGCTCCTGTCCCTCTCCAAGGGACAAGGGCGATGATCCCTTTAAACGTCCAAACACGTCATGAAAACAAATGGAGCAAACGTAAAAGGAACGAGCAAAGATACTATTTGCTTTACAATCAAAGATCGAAGCTCAAAAATGCAAGATGAACGTGGAAACATGGAGATCGCTCCTGTCCCTCTCCAAGGGACCAGGGCGATAAACATCCAAAAGGCACCTATGAACGCACACAAGGCAATCAAATTCAAAGGACTCATCAATGATCAATATTGAACGTGGAAAGGAAGGAGATGAACGTTAAAATTGCAAGAAACATGGCAAAATCATGGATCGCTCCTGTCCCTCTCCAAGGGACCAGAGCGATGAGGTACGTCCCTTTCATTTTCATAATATTGGCGCCAAATAAACAATTCGAATTTCCTTAAAATGCTAAGTTCGATAAAATTGAAAATCTAATTTAAACTAGCATTTAATATGGCGTTGATCCTTTATTAATTATTTTTGCCTTTATTAAAATCGAAATTTGCAAATTAAAAAACGTAAGGCATTTAATAATTAATTAATTAATTAATGAAAATCGCATGGAGCGCTCATTTAAGGGAGGTCGGCCTTTTTGTTTTATTTAAATCATTTAAAATCATTAAAAAATTGTTTTATATCCTCAAGTCGGCCTAAGGGATGAATGCAATGCAAGCGCTATATATATAGAGGGTGAAAACTATCATTTTCACATAATCATTTTTAGCCTTCTACATGCCGTATTAAGGAGAAGCGAAGATAGTGCGAAGTATTTCATGTATGGTGCGAATTCAAACCAAAGGTGGCGCTAGTCTATCAAAGGGTGGTGCGATATTTGAAGACTTCATTGGAGCGAGTTTGCCAAGGATTGAAGACCACGTCAAAGGGGCGAAACTTGGAAGATTTGTTTGGGCGAACTTGAAGATCCATTTGAGCGAATTGTCAAGGGTGAACTTGAAGATCACATTGAAGACAAAGGTGGCGAAGTCGATCTTTTGAGGAGATAACATTGAAGATCATTTTTACCTCAATTTTGCCTAGGCGATCTTTTTCTGTTTGCATTCTAGAGTTAGCTCTCTATTGAGGTATGGCGATTTGATTTTATTGCTTTATTCATTCATCGTCATATTTTAAATTTTGAAGTTTTGAATTTTGATTTTCTTGGCTCAATCGTTGCTTTTTTTAGGAAATGATAACTCTAGAGACTTATCATGACGTTTCCTAAAAAATATTCTCTCTCTTATCTATGTTATTTATCGCAAAATCTAGTCCTTATAATGAAATGTTGTGTAGGTATGGCGACCCTGAAGGCGGGAACATCCACCAGTCGCTCAGCTCTCATGAAAGAAGATCAGAAGACCGAAGAAGTGGAGACCAAGATCGTGTCGAAGTGGAGCAACATTGGAGATACAAACTTGGGGAACTTTAGCACGAAGAAGTTTCGAGAGATCCCTTACATTGGCAAGCCATCACCTGTCGCCCGGAGAATAATAGAGAGTGGCATCATTAAGGCGGCCGGTTTTTCTCCAGCTATTCAGTGCCACGAGTTGATGATCGAGTGTGCCCGTCACTACAATCCACAGTCCAGGACAATTGTGTCCAATGAGGGAAACACTTTGGCGTACCTTTCAGAGGAAGCTATAAGTGAAGCTTTCCATCTTCCAGAGCACAGGGACATGATATATAAGAGCATTGAAGGAGCCAGATCAGTGTACGATGATGATCCAGATGCTTGCCTAAGCATAATCAATAAGAACTGGCTACTCAAGAGTCGTCCCCGTCTAAGCAAGGTACCGAACACACCGCACAGGATTGATTTCCAGGAGGAGTACAGAGATTTGATTACTATGCTCAACAGAGTTACAGGAGCACCTCATGCCTTCTATTTTGAGAAGTGGATGTTTTACTTCATCCAGGTGATTGTTCAAGGAAAGGGTACGATACATTGGGCTAGGATAATTAGCCATTGCTTAGACGTACAGTTGAGGAGACTCAGGGCTACTAAGTCCTTCCACATGAGTTCATACGTCATCTATGCTTTGATCAGGAGTGTTGAGTACGCAGGACTACCTCACAGAGGAGTGATTGGAAGAGGACCCGGCGAGGTCAGAGCTTGTGAATCCTATACCTACTTGCATCATCCGCCAGGGAAAAACTACAAGTTAGTTAATGATACTTTCACGATGAACATCACAAGGACGTTGCAAGGTGGGATTCACAACAGATTATCTCAGGATGCCCAGGAATTCATCAAGAGGTACGGTGCTTGGTTCATTCAGTTTCCCAAATTCACTTACATTAGAGTGCATGGATGTCCTTTACCTCCATACATGTTGCCGAGGTATCCGACAGACAGAATTGTGTTACTTGAGGTAACAAGGCAGTTGGCAGCATATGTGAAGGCATTCAGACACAGACATCAGAATGGAGTCCAAGTACCTATTATTTTGGGTAATTCAGTTGAGGTATGTCCTAATGTCTTAGCCATGGATGACGCAGAGAAGGAGTTAGCCTTGTATTCTTTTTCATCTTTTGCTTGGAGAAATAGCTTTGATCCACATGGACATTTAGAGGAGACGGTCAGTAGAAGATTTAAACATGAGCACCAAATTGAAGATTTTATGATGAACCTCCTAGATGATCTTGAAGTGAAACGAAAGATACATTCTAGATTGCCTTTGGATTTCATCAGGAAATGCAGGATTTACAGAGTGGCTGACCAAGCTCAGGACAATGGCAGGCACATCCAGTCTTCCTATGATAGAGAAAGCAAAACAATAAGTTTGAATTGGAATGAGCCTGAGGTCGTGGATTTAGATGCTTTGATGGCACCAGTCTTGTCTTGTACTCGCAGATGGGTAGACGTTCAGCATCAGAAGTTGAGAGAACAAGGCATAGCTATGTCTTTCACTTTGGAAGAGAAACCAGCCGAAGGTGGAGCCAATGTGAGTGAAGGCAATCCCAATCCTAGGAATTCAGGTGAAGGTAACCTTCGATGTGCCAGTGAGGGCAATCTCCATCCGAGAGGTTCAAAGAGAAAGGAAAGATCAGAAAAGAAAGAGTCTTCCAAGAAAAAGCAGGGTGCCAACAAAGATCAAGTACCAAGTACTTCTTCTAGATCAGAGAATAGAACAATTCAAGTGGAAGAGTCCATGGAGTCTATGGTACAGAATGACAGACAGGAGGAAGGACAGGCACAGCATGTTTCGTCAGATGGATCTCTCCAAGACTATGAGTTGGATGAAGACAAAGAAGACAATGAAATGACATCTCCTCCCAGACAAGAAGAAATAGTGCATAAAGAGATTCAAGTTCAAGAGACAAGATCGAATATCCCAGATTGGTTGAAGGAAAGATTGACTAAGGTGATCGTAGTAGAGGACGAGGACAATGCAATTGATTTAGAGAGCCTTGTTGGACGCTCACATGAAGTAACAGAAAAGAAGAAGGCTACCAAGATGTCCAAGATGATTCGAGATGAGACTGGATCTAGAAAACTGCAGATAGCTACACCAGCAGCAGACAAATATGAGGGTGAGATCCTAGCAGAGGAATATGATATACAGACTTTTGAGTTAGGACCATCCACAGCAGAGCAGACTTTAGACGATGCCACCAACACATTTGAAGCATTGAAGGACAAGCTTAGAGAAGAAGTTGAAAAGAATAGAAAGCTTGAGAGAGAGAGAGGTGCATGGAGGACATATTTCAGTCACATCAATGAACCTTTGGAACGTCAGGATCCAGTTAGATCACCAGTGCAGGCATTGCGCCTTCAGTCGATCAATGAAGCAGAAAGATTCAGGAACCTGGTCCAGCGTACATGTAGTTGGATGGATAGATCTCATATAGTGGCCATAGAGTTTGTTTCAAGGATGACGAAGATTATTCATCAGGCTATCCAAGTTCTTGAGATAATCCACAGATTGATGGTAACAGTAGCTGCATTTGCTCATACCAAGGACGTTATCATCCCTGTCTTGAAAGTAATAAGACATACATCCAGAAGAATTTTAGCGCAGGAGAGGATCTTGGAAGGTGATTCTCACAGTTTATTTCAGTGGTCAACCTTACTCCATATAAAGAGTGTTCTCTTCGAGGACATCAGTGTTAGATGTGGTCAAATTGAGGAGGTGATCAATCCGATCCAGGACAGAGTATTTGAGGTACTTCGTACCATTCTTGGCAGAAGGATCGAGGTCGAGACAGATGTAGATATACAAGAATTTGAGGATAGAATCAAGATCATCTTTCGCAAGGACGCAGATGTTACAGATGAACAGTATGATCAGATGTACGCCACCATGCTCCTGATTGATAGAACGAAGGAACTTGAACCTACTTGGGACGCAGCTCTTCTAGATGCATTCGATCAGATCATCCACTTAGAAGAGAGTATCAAGAATCTTCCCGAGATTCCAATCACAGAAATCGAAGGAATCGTGACAAAGTTCATTGCATATGCTAAGAAAGAGAATTGGAAAGGGAATAAGATTCTGGATGAAAGGTTGTTACAGATGACATGACATCTTATTTCTCATTGGTTGATACCTCCTAGGTTTTTGTGCCAAATTTAATATTTGGCTATGTATTTAATATTGTTCAGTAAAAAGGAGGTCATTTGTAACAAACCCTAATTAGGGTTTAGGTGTCATGATCTTGTCCGTTGATTTACTTTCAATCTGGACCTTTCATTGTAACTGGGGATGCTATTTATACCCCCATTTTTCATTTCATTTGGTAATAGTTAATAGTGTAATAGAGAGTCAATAGTTGATTAGAGTTATAAGCAATTTTATTTTGTAGCAAGATTGAGTCTTGAAGAGAGAAATTCAAGCAATTGTTGTACATGATGACTTGGAAATCAATAAAATATTGAAGTTATGGTGTTTTATTGCAAATTTCTTGAGTTATCTTCATGGTTGTTTGATACACTTGAATCGTGCTCAATCGAAGTAGTTTGTTAATTTGAAAGACTAAGTGTGAGATTTGATATTTGGTAGGATTCGTAATCCAAACCACTAGCTTCTTGCTGATTGTAGGAACGCCTTGTGTGGTCGACTAGAGAACACTTTGAGTCCTTAATCTTCAATTATCATTGTGTCTTGGATATGTACCTTCGTAGTAGTGTCCTTGATCTTTTGATGCATTGAATACCATTATATTACCTTAGAAGATCGCACTAATTTCAATTGAGTTGTTATCTTATGGCAAAATTGAAGTTGGTTGAGTCTTGCCAAATCTCGTCCATACTAAGTCATTCATAGGGTTAGGCTAGATTAGACCTCTTTAAACCCTATCTTTTGCTTTTTTTTTTGAAAGTTCCTTTTAGTTTAGTAAAATCTTCGAGCTTTAGAATGCGTAAGACCCCTTGGAGGAAACAGCAAATCACATCATACCACTAAAATGCTTGTCCACACGTAGAGACCCTACTAAAAGAACCTTGGAGTCTACCTAACTGATCCTTTACGCGAATCTTCAGCAGTTAGAGACTATTTTCTCAAGAGAGGATAAGATGCCTATTGGTATTTTATTCTGTGTATGATTGTGTACAAAATACACGTCAACAATAGGTAAAGGAACAACTCAGTCTTTCAACTGCCAAAAATTGCCACTACTAGTGCTTCAAGTTACTTCAATCTTTAAGTTGGAAAAATCATACTGAAGCAGTACACCATTTTACGATACTAAAAAATAGTTAAGTTAAAATATCATCTTTTGTATATCAAGATTTCATTTCTCATTATCCCATGCAAAAGCGGAAATCTAATATTTGCTATTTTTTTCATTTGTAGTATTGTAGATTATGATTATGAATTTTTTGAAGAAACTTAAAATGAATAAGAAGATACGTTAATACATACAAGTCTCAGATCAATTTCTGCTCCATCCCAAGCCTCAAGTGAACTTTGTGTAGCCAAGCTATATCTTCTGTATTCAGATCGAACATCAATATCCTGCAATATCAAGAACATCATGTTCAGAATTGATACTTCAATTTTAACCAGATAAACATTTGCAAATGCTACTTCATATGTATGTGTTTGTATCTGTATAAAGAGATGGATAACATATACATATGTATGAAGTAGCATTTGCAAATTGCAATTTCAATTAGAAAAACACTGCAATTGATACTCCATATGTATGTGTGTGTATGCGCATGCAAGTGCGTAAACATACATGTACACACACAAAGGCATGAATAAATGTCCATGCATCCACACAAATGTGCATGCAATTACTTACACACAAAGAAAAAAAAACAAAAAAACTTAAGCATGTACACAGACAGATAAAACTCAAGCGTGCACACATAAAGGTGCATCCACCTCACACACACACTGATGCACACACACACACAACAGATTGTATATAAAAACAGAACGCATTCAGATGGAATTGTGGATCAATATTCCTGTTACTCAGCTCAATAATAATTTAAAACAACAAAATTGCAAAATGCTTGACAATCTAAGTCACAGCAACATGTGACTGATTTTATATATAAGACAAGCTCTATATTAGTACAAGCATGTTTAACAAGTGTTCAGTATGATCCAGGAATTTCTGATTTTTTAGTTATTTCTAGATATCTATGGTGCATCCATAAATTCCACTCTAGTGCTTGATCCTGTTTACAAATCATCAGAGTATGGCTAGGATTTTTGTGCTCAGACCCAGCATATTTGATCAACAACTGAACTTTTCCAACTTATTCCTTTGAGTGCTTGTCACATGAAAGATATATATTGTATGAGGCAAATACAGTTCATTAGTTTAGCACCTCAAGCCCATCCAAGAATGGCACCCCAGTGTAAAGCTTATTATAAAGAATTTCCTTAGTTTAGCACCTCAGGACCATCCAAGAATGGCACCCCCATGTAGAGATTATTATGAAGAGTTTGCCTGCATTGGAACAGAAGAAACAGCTACTCTGTCAAAAAAATATATATTTAAATATCTTGCCACTAACTACAATAGCAAATCTGCAGCTGCTAGCAATCCAAATCCTATAAAATCCAATAAAAATATTTAATACATTTTCCAAAAAAAGGACCTATGGGTTCATGTGGTGTGGCTCATTGCCTCTTAGGTGACATCTCATATTATAGATGAAAAAAAACACCATGGCCTGACATTGCTGGACGATAACACTGGCAGAAATCAAATTTGGAATTGGAAGGCATATAGGCTCCCACCACTGAGTGTGTTTGGAAGGGACCTTATTTTGGTTAAATGGGATAGTTACCATGTTGGAGGGTATGAAAAGATCCTTAGTTTCAAAACTATGCAGGCACATAACGATGCAACAGAATCCTCAACATGACCATATTGCATGAGGCAAATGAAATCTTTCACTGACAGGATAGAATACTTTGTTGTACAAAGAAGTGGGAAGAAATAAAAAACAAGCAACAATTAAGAGGCACAGATCATATTCATATGCTGCCACACTACTCCAAGGACAAGAGATCATTACATGTTAACAATACTATTACTGGATTGGATCATTATTATATATCTGCTCACACTAATCTATTTTTATGTTATAGCTAACAGAAAATCTTCCACCATTCCTTTTTTATTTTATAGCCAATAGCAAATCATCCTTCAAACTAAATTTCTTGTTACTAGAGTTAGAATAATATTTATAAATGTTGTCGCAAGATATTGAGATTAGGTAACTATAGCAAGAGAAAAGGTGTGTATATTTTGGTGGGAGATAACCTTCAAAGCACAAAGATGTTGGTTAGATAATGGGGTCATATGACTTTTAGAACAATGAAATCTCAAGAAAGACCAACCTGCTTCAAGCTCCAGCAGTTAAAAATATAGTAGCATTACATTTACATAGCATTGACATGGCAAACTAGAAGTGTAAATGGAATTCAACTACAAGGGTAAAAAACATAAGAAAAACACAGCAAATTCAACCCTAAAAACCAGCACTTGTTTGAAAAAAATGAAGAAAGTGAGAAAACAAGATATGGTGAATAACCCAAGATTTCTTCCCAAAAAGCGATGGTTTGACCCAGTTAAAGAGATTTCAGTTTGACCTGGTATCAAATGTCAATTTAATGAGGTTAATCAAATGTTAACCTTGTTTAATGCTTCTATAATTTGAACAAACTTTATGATTAGACCATTTTAACTGAACAAAATAGTAAGCCACCAATGATCTTGAAAGTGATACAATAAAACTAGACATAGTGCAATATTGGAGAGATAATTAATAGGCATATGCAATGAATAAAAAATAGTAGAGTGCTTGTGAAGTCCTATTCAGTTCTTAAAAGCACAGAAGAAAACTTCTTGGACTCTATTCAAATGATTTTTATGACATCATGCAACATTAAATACAATACTATGAAATATCCCTTGGTCGAATAGGAGTAGAAATAATGTATTCAAACCCAAGGAATATTGTCAAACAATTGTCATGTAAGGTCTCAGTCTGCTGGTCTGAGTTTCAGTCTTAAGCAATGCGTACTATTGACACCACAACACCAAAAAATGCTTGCAAAGATGACCTCTATAATGTTTAGGCTTGAAGTATAATGAATAAATAATTTCTATTAAATCCTTCCAATGCTTATACATGAATTTCAAGGTGGAAAGTACAGCTACAGCCAATAGACATAATGACAAACATTTGGCATGCGGACTAGATGATTGAGTGACCTACAATAACTAATTGCAACCTTATCCCTCCTTATCTTTTAATACAATAGACTGATTACAAAGGACTACCAATGGCCAAAACTCTTTGGTTTTCAACAACTAGTTTCAAAATTTTCTGAGTACAAGGCAGCCATGACTTCATATATAAACATCATTAAAACTCATTAAAAACAAAGCCAAATGAACCTGGTTAAGATCGCCTTGATGGAAGAATGAAGCAATCAGCGATCGGTCTCCTTATGCTCCCCTTGTGCCAAATTGACTCCTTGAGCAAATTGCCCCTGTTCTGATATTAATGGCAAATATAAATAAATAACAATCCCGACGCCTCTTGTCAATCATCAAGCATCAACAATGTCCTCCACCAAAAAGGGCGCTCCAATCTTAAAGTGATTTCGGTGTACCAAAGTGTAAATATGAGCAATTTCATGGGAATATGGCAAGTCTGGTCAACCCTGTATCAGACCTGAAATGTGACTGATACCATCACAAATTTACCTCCAATATACTCCTGTGGAAACCGCCTAATGCTGGTCTTGAAGTAACAGGTCATAGCCATTAAAAATGAGACTTCCTTGCTGCCCAATCGGATGTCCCTCAATGCCGCCCCTGGTCTGAATACTCGTGACTGATAATTAATGTTTATTAGCTGATATGGCCCCTCTCATGTATCAAATAGCATTATCAGCAACCCTTAGGGTGAGCGCTTCACTTCTGGGAGAAAATTGATACACCTATAGTGTGTAATTAACAAAAACGTGGCACCTATCCACAACTGGTATGAAATCTGCAGGTCACTGAGATAAGAACTTGGTGAAGGGTCGATATGATCACCTTCAAATACCAAAATCGTTGAAGAATCCTGATGCCTAGTTGTCTCCAATTCGAATCCAAGCAAAATCGGCACTTGGCCTCCAATGAAGCTCAAATGAGATGACTGAAGTATCACCTCCTCAATGCAACCCCTCGAGATATCCTTCACACTCTCAGTTATGCGATCAATGAGAGTTCTCGTTCCCAAGGGCCAAAGTCTGCAGACACCTCTCAGTTCTACAAAACCAATTCAACTCAAATATCAATTCTCCAATCTGCCTTGAAGCTTCATCTTGATCTCCCTTTATACTTTTTTACCCCAACATCCAGAAGCTTCTAGAAGTGACTTTATGACATAATATTTTAATTAGTCACTTTTATTAAATTAATTAAATATAAAGTCATCTTTTAAATTTTAATTAATTTGATAACTTTATAAATAATTAACTTAATATTATTAATTAAATTAATTAATCAAGCTATCCATAAAATATATCATTAATTTGGACAACTTAATTAATTAAATTAATTAATTAATTCTTCTTCAAAATGGGGACATTACGTACTAAGTATTCTATCGTCTCTTGAACAAAGACCTCTAGGATGCTAAACTATGTGATCAAACGAGACGACTCTAAGGTTCCGATAGTCAGTTGTTGATTTTATACGTGGATAGACTCAGTGTGTTTATATGATTTTGTTGGAATCACAAGGGAGACTTAAGTTGATACTTGAACTCTTGCTTGAATGCAGCTGGAACTTGAGATCTAATTGACTTGAAAATAGATAAAAAGGATGAGGGTATAGAGAGACTACATTATTCCTAAGATCAATGATAGCACTGGATCATGCTTGGATGGGCACATTCCTTAAACTAAGCTTTACTTCGCCATATTGCCAACAACTACACAAAAAACGATGCAATCTTCGACGGAAAATGAAAGGTTTTCATATCATGAACGTTCATCCAAATACCCAATACACTGGTACAATTGTAATAAACATATCCACAATTGAGCTTAGCACATCTTGATGTTCAGGCTGACTATGCACTATAATTGAAAATCATCCAACCACAAATAGTATGAACCAAGGAATTATCAAGATCCATAATTACTCCATCACAATCAATGAACTTCATCTAACATGAGGATCCAACAAGAAACCATACATTATGCAAAAGAAACACAACCATTCACCATAAATTCAATGAAGAGTATGTTTATTTACATGCTTGGCAACAATTTATGCCTTCTCCTACTATACTCTGCCTGCTAATGATCTACCTATTGTTCTCTACTAACTATTGACCTTTACAAATGAGGAGAGCAAGCCTTATATAGTGCTCTCAATACAATTGAATGGACAAGATCAAATCCACGTCAATGGCCAAGATTGAAAGATAGAAACACTAACTAGGGTTTATTACACCCATTACATAACATTTAATGTTTGACCAATGATAAAATTACATTGAATTGGACACATGTGTTGGCGGCATTATTGTACATGAGAATAAGACTAGTTAATTATGTGTAATTATCTTGGTTAGTTGGCAACCGAGGGGTGGTCGTTGCGGTGCGACGGTTGGCACTTGCACCCCCTCGGTATCTTTATATACTTCGGAATGTAACTTGTAACACACAATGATGAAGGGAATAACATCTCTTATACTTGTCTGATATCTATGGCGTTATTATTTTGCATTGCGTGCTTTATGTTTTAAGTTATTCACCCGAGAGGGCAAACATTTGGCACCGTTGCCGGGACGTACTCGGGAACGGAAGACGCGGATGGCGTATGGACACGATGGGCCTACCCGTTGGTGAGATAAACCCAGAGGCCGACGACACGCGAACAGATATTTACACAAGAGAAGACACCGCAACGAGAGAATTTTCAATTCTGCTCCAGGTAGCCATCCAGACCTACGTCCGACAAGAGGCAACGGAGGCGGAAATCCCACCAAGTGTCGTGTGGATAGCGCTGGAGGTTAGCCCGGCAGTAAATCGGTTGATGAACCACCTCCCCCAGTTGCTTGCACAGGCATCGCTGGCACAACAGGCCTGCTTGGAGGAGATTGCCCAGGAAGAGCGACGCCAGCAAATCCTTCAACACTACAAAGAAAGCAGCCTACGGGAAGCGGAACAGGATGGCGCCAGGCCAGGAAGGAATTGAACCTTGAACTTTCTATATTCAAATAAAAGTGTCATTGACACAAGTTGTATCTGACGAAATGAATTAATAAAGACGTGTTTGGGTTTATGTATTGTGAAGTATGGAAATGTATGGCAATTAATGCCCAACCTATTGAATAAAGATAGAAATAAGAAAGCAGAAACGGACGAGTGGGAGGCCGCGCAGAGGGCCTTGATTCTGGAACAACATGTAGAACGTAAACGGAGGTTGAGGCAACTTGCCGAAGGACGACCTGCCAAAGGGTTTCCCGAAGGGAACCAAGGAGGTGTCACGGAGGGTGCAGAAGCCGAGGGGAATTTCTACGCATCGCCAGACCACCGTAGGGTGAGAAGCCACGAAGAGTTTCTGGAGGAAACAAGGTTACGGAGAGATCTAGTCGAAGAGACCTGGGATCGGTTCAGAAACTTACCCCTTACACCACAAAGTGAGGATCACCAAAGGGAGCTAGGAGTGGGCGCGGGTGACAACGAAGGGGAGGATAACCGTACGGTAGGTGCCACACTCGGCAGGCAAAACACCGTACCTCCAGTCACCCACGCAGGACACACCACCGGCACCGGAGGGAGCGGCGCAGGGGCACAGACACAGCCACAGCCACCTCCTTATAAAGACCTCCAAGAACTTTCTAGAAGATAAGAATGACTTGAACATTGGAAAACCTTATTTAATAAAGTGACATTATAATGGTTTATTATTTAATTAAATTAATTAATATTAAGTTATAATATGAATATTTTATTTATATTTTGATAACTTAATAAGAAACAATTTAATTAAATGACACCTTAAAAATTGGGGACGTTACACGAGCTGGTTTCTTACAGGAGAAATACAACTTCCTCCTTCGCAACTCATTCTGCAATTCAAAATCCAATTTAGGCTACGTAGGCTTAGGTGGAATGGAAGATCTTGTTTATCTTTAAATTTATTGTTCCTCAAATTCTTCTTTGGGGGATGCAGACTAGGATGTAAAGTCTCAAGGTCGAGTGCCATCAAAATAGCATTCTGTAGAATATTAATTATTAAGCTTGAAAGCCTTTACCAATCCTCTCAAATTAGGATTCAACTCTTCTGTGAACACCGTTACAACTCTCCTCTTTGATATACCGGAACCATAACTACCACCTTCTGAAAATCATTGATATAACCATCAATGTCCCCAAGTTGTCTGATCAAGGCCAACTCATAGAAATATTCCTCTATATCTTTCCTGTCAAATCAAACAATCAATTTGCTGTTGAACTCCTCATAGGACTGAATTAGTGCATGATTTTGTGTCACCAATCATAAGCTGCACTGTCTAGATGTAATGTTGCAAATTTAATTGGTTCAACTTTCGGCATTGGTTTCAGATTTAGGAAAGTGTCCAATTTGTGTATCCAGGCTCAAGTTGTACCTTTACCACTACCATCAAAATTCGGAAGAGTGAGTTTCCCCAAAGCATGATGATATTACCTTTGGGGGCCACGTGATCTTTGTTCTTGATGTGAACTCCTCCTATCTCTACATTGAGTCATATATTGGTTAAGTGTAATTTCATTCCTAATTGTGTGAGGAAGTGAATTATATTCATCATAAGCTTCCACAACCCCATCTGCCAAGGGCTGCTCCTCCTTAGGCTGTATTGCTTCCCCTTCCTCTACATGCAAATGTGCATTGGAAGGGTCTACAAGAGCCCCCCACACTGGCTCTTCTAGGTGTGCCATTACCTGCATTGCTACCATCCCCTATAGTGTTTTGATTTACCTGAAGAGCATTCATATTCTGAGACATCTAACCAATAGCTGTAATTAACTGTTGTTGTGACTGCATAAAATGTTGCATCATCTGCTGCTGTCCCTGAGCTAAGTCATTCAGCATATTTTACATGCTATCTAAGTACATACTCCTATCAGTTCTACATGACGGACTCTGTGAACCACTCATTGCTCCAACTTCCTGTACGCCTTTAACTAGCTGCCTTGCTGCTAATGAAGTTGAAAATGTCTCCTCGGTAGGATATGGGTTAGGCAGCTCAAATTGTTTTCTTTGTCAGTGTACATACCCTTCTAGGCTGGCAGGTCTTATGGCTCTGATACCACTGTAAAATACCATGCCAAATATGACCCCAAAGTCTGACCTTTTTCCCAAACTTAATCAAAAGACATTATATCAAACAGTTTGATGGCATGCAGATAATACATTCAGATTGGCAGTTAGAGGAAGTTTGTGAGTTAATAGAAATTTCAGTAATTTCTGTAATGTAGAATCAAATACAGAAATAAACATACAATATTTCAGAATTCAAAATGCAACATGACCTTTATTTGCAACGTAGAAGATAATATAGAAGCGTTCCAAAGAGTCAACATTCCCCAGCTGTGATCCTCTCATGATCAAAATACAGAGATTATATAATGGTCTGCAGCAATCATTGTGGTGCGTCTGAGTCATGCTGAATAGATATCATATACAGAGCAACTGTGGTTGACATTATCCAAAGTCTGATCTTCAATCTTGCACAGGACCATTACATGATTTATTATTAACATCAGTAAACAATGCAATCATCATAAACCTTGATGTCGCAATACAACTTCATAGTACCAACCAGCACTTAGACATTCAACAATTTGTTGTATACTTATTGGCTAAAGCCTTCAATGAAATGATATTTTATTATCTTTCCAATGCTAGCAACCCTCACCAAAAGGATATCCACAAATTGTTCAACAGACACATTGATATGAGAAGCTGGCCAATCTTGCCGTGCTCCCTCACAATATATGCTCGCGTCCCAAAGTAATAATCTTCAAACCAAGGAAAACCTCTTATGGCATCAAAACAAAGGCAGCCGCTACAAAGGCTTCCTGGCAAAAGTTAATCACTAGTGGTTCTCGCTTCATATCATGAACTCTCATATTAGAAAAACACCCCTCAGTAATTTCTTAACAAAATCACCAACACTCTATTCGATCACCAATAAAATATTGCTCCACGACAATTTGAAGAGGCTCGTTCTGGAACTTTCGTGAATGAATTGTTCTCTACCACATATAGTTAGTAGAGTGTAATGTCCCCTTTCTAGGCGACAGGAGAAGAGTGGTGGGATGGTCTATTATTTGGATTCCATAGACCATCAGAATGCAGAGGGATTCCTTTCAATGGATTGACAGAGGTAGTCCTAAGCTTTATATGCCATTTTGAGCAATTTCAGGCATATTCCTAAAATTTAGGAGGTATTACTATATTTTAGGGGATGATTAGGATTGGTCAAAAAGGTGCCCGGAGACTTTCTGGGATGATTGGGAGACTTTTGTCAGGTTCCTAATTTGTAGGAGTCTCCCAA
Source organism: Cryptomeria japonica (assembly GCF_030272615.1). NCBI lineage: Eukaryota > Viridiplantae > Streptophyta > Pinopsida > Cupressales > Cupressaceae > Cryptomeria > Cryptomeria japonica. The sequence continues at coordinate 582,814,468 of NC_081405.1, forward strand.
TTTCTAGGAAGAACTTCCAGATCAGTAGCAGTTACCAAGTGGTGCTCATAGCGGTGATGAGTAAAGACTCAGTTTCAGATTCATCGGGATTTTCGTCTACACTTTATGAGCATCCCTAGATTTTAGGGATGTACGCCCAGTTGGCATCGAGGATTCCGGCTATATCCACTTTTAAGTGGTCATCAACAAAATACAGTTTAAGGTTCAACTGAGTGTTTGGGGGAGTAAAAGGAAATATTTTAATATTTCCTAAGTCATGATTAAATAATAATAAAGTATGATAATATTTAATCATACATATCATGACTTTATAATAAAAAAAAGTATGATTATATTTAATCATACATAATATAAATTATTAAAATAAAGCGACTTTATGCTTCCTAGCGTGGCAACCTTGGTGGTGAAGACTTTAATCATAAAATACCCCTCTTTTGTGACTAATGGAACCTCTAAGCTCATCGTACCAAATGAGAGAGCATGTTATAATTTAATAAAGAAAAAACTAAATGAAGAAAAGGAGGGAAAAGAGACTTATCGAGTTGATTGAGAGGGAAAATGATTTGAAAGTGTTTTGAAGGATATAAAGGAAAAAAGTGAAGAGATTTGGATTATTATTGAATCTTATGTTTTTGAAGAAAACTTTTGGAGCAGCAGAAGAAGAGTCCTTGGAGCACGCATCAGCATCAAGGCAGCCAATTGGGACGCAAACCCCAATTGTACCAGGCTGGGACGTCACCCCTAGACCTGTGCCAATTATATTTCAGTCTCCATTCTACATTTGAGGGACGATTTAGACAAAATTTTCATTGTGTGTGGCCAAAGCCAGGGTAACAATAGTGTATGCACCTTCTACAGCAGTTATGGGCGTGAGATAGCATTCTTTCTAGCTGTTTTTGGTGATGATTAAGTTAGTCGTACATCTACAGCCACTATGTGTTAACATTGTTTAAGGGTTTGGTCATAATATATGCAGATCAGACATTTGGGAGTTCAATTTTGTAATGTCCCCTTTTCTAGGCGACATGAGATGAGCAAGGGTTGACCTACCATTCGAGTTCCCGTAGGTCAACGATATGGTTACCGGACTCATTCTGAGGGTCATGGAGCTTTGCAGGGGGGCTCTGTGAGCCATTTTGGACCTTCAGACGACAGCTCCTACTTTTTAAGGAGGTCTCCTATATTTTACGGAGAACTGACAGTTGACTGGATGACCACCTAGGGGACCAAGGAGCAAAGCAGTATCCTTTTGTGGAGTTACAGGTGTTTGGAGAGAGGTTCCTATTTTTTAGGGCGAGTCCCTACTTTTTAGGAGAAACTGTCAGTTGGCCTGCAGGACTCGAACAACATCAGTGATCACAGTGCTTCAAACGAAATTCAAATCTGAGTCGCGGATTTCATGTTATGAATAAATTAAGAAATATTAAAATATTTCCTAAGTTGGATTAAATAAATAATAATAAAGTGAAATAATACGATCACTTTATATTAATAAAATGGCCCCTTGACACATTTTCCTAGAAGTTATAACTTAAATATATGGCCACTTTTAATGAGGAATTAGTCCCTCAATGGGTCAAACCACTCAGGGGAAGTATTTTTTAATAAAAATAAACATTTTAACATGTTTAATGATGCCAAAAGTCCAACCCCAACCCCAAATTCGAATTAGGGTTTGAGGAATGTTAAAAGAGCATTTGGGAGCTCATTTTTGCATTATGTGATTGAGAATTTTTCAGAAGAAAACTATTTTGCAAGTCTGCAACGTATTATGCAGGTGTGTGGATTAGAATTGGGGGCATAGACCTCCATTTCTTGTAAAGTTATTTCAATTTCAATTAAAGAACAAGTTATGAACTATGAATGCTATATATGGATATGAGGAATTATGTCAATGTCTAATAATTCTGATTTTTATCTGCAGGTCTGAAGGAGAGAGATCATTTAATATTTTCTATGTCTCCTCCAAATGAATTCAATTGGCATATATATCATTTAGGCAACCGGTCAATTGGTGTATTGACCGGTCATGCCTTTTTAGGCATGATCGATCAATGCACCCATTGATCGGTGCCTTTACAATTATACCATTAACACAATGCTGATTTTCGGTTCAAAAACCCCCGATAGCATATTGTAATATCATAATATAATGACTGATCAATATAATGAATCAGTTCATATAAGCACCAATGATTTAAAGTGCACGACGTATATAATCCAACCGGTGCATTTGTTAACCAATGTTAATGCCAAATGAAGCGGTGTATTCATTAAACCCGATAACAAATATGCCCAGTATAATTAAGCCCGATAACAGATGTGAATCGGTGCCAATGTTTATGCACCCGATAGCAAGTATGTATCGGCGAATTTAACCTGATAACTTATAGCATTTAATATGCTATCGGGTTAATACCTCGATAGCATATTAATGCCAATTAACAATTGACATTAATATGCTATCGGGTTGTTAGCCCGATAGCATAATGATAAGCAATGTTTGTACAATCCGATAATCATATGCAATATAAATCAGACATGAAGCATGTAGATAAATAACAGAACAAGGAGGGTTAGGAAGATCTTATCTTGCATAAGCTACCATGCATTAACACTCCCTCTTAGCTTTGGAAGATAGATAAGGCAACCTGCATCACATTTCCTTTTCATAACTAAGATAATGTCAGTCAGCAAAAATCATTTATACATGAGAAGTACCATCAACACATATGATACAAAATAGAAGAATATCACTTGAGCATGTGACATAAAGTATTATTTTAACATGTGATAAAAGTAAGAGAATCATCAACTGATCATGTGAGAAATCATCAAAACATGTGATCAGTAAGATTCATCAAGATATCACCTAACACGTGATATCAGTATTGCCTAACATGCAATACTTAGGATAAGTCTATGAGAAAGGTTAGTTTCTCATCATATCCAAGTTTGTGATAAGTGCAATAACATTTATAAATGTTTATCACAACATAGTCATGGCACATCCATGACTTACCAGAGATCCAACATGATCAATGGTTGAGATATCACCTACAAGTGATATCAGTATTGCCTAACACGCAATACAAGGATAACCATATGAGAAGTGCTTAAGTTCTCATCATATCCAAGTTGTGATAATGCAATAACATTTGTACAAATGTTGTATCACAACATAGTCATGGCACATCCATGACTTACCAGTGATCCAACATGATTACTGGTTTGACTATCATAAGATCGTCACCTTATGATGTCTACATACAAGTGTTCAATATCTGAGAGATCGTCACCTCTTAGATATGAACACAGGTGGCAAGAAGCCAAGAGATAGTCCAAACATGACAAAGAAGTTTACACATTAAACATCTTAAATATATGTAAGTATAGATTACAAAGCAGATTACCTTTCTATCATACCTATACCCTTTCTGAAGTGATCAACCTTCACTCTGGAAAGTGGTTTGGTCAGAATATCTGCAGTTTGATCTCCTATACACACATATTCTAACTTTATCACATTCCTGTCAACCATATCTCGTACATAGTGATATGGAATCTCAATATGTTTGGACCTGTCATGAAATACTGGATTTACAGAGAGTTTTATACAGCTTTGATTATCACACTGAATGACTGTAGGTTTCATAGGTTCTCCAAATAATCCCACGAGCAATTTCCTTAGCCATACTGCTTCTCGGGCAGCCATTGAAGCTGCAATATATTCAGCCTATGTGGAACTCTGAGCAACTGAAGATTGTTTTCTGCTGATCCAGGATATCATGGCTGACCCTAAACTGAAGCAGCACCCTGAAGTGCTCTTTTTGTCAGTTACACTGCCAGCCCAATCTGAATCTGTAAATCCATGTAGATCTATGTCAACCTTTTCGTATTTAAGACCAAGCTTTAGGATACCTTGTAGATATCCCATTATATGCTTTACTGCAACCAGGTGTATCTCCTTAGGTTCACACATGAACTGACTTAAGGCATTAACAGCATAGCAGATATCTGGCCTTGTATTTACTAGATACATCAGGGACCCAATCATCTGCCTGTATTGAGTGGGGTCAGTAGGTCTTGATTCTGCTGCTGCTTCTTTAAGTTTATGGAAGTTGGTTTCCATAGGAGAGGTCATGGGTCTGCAGTTTAGCATTCCAAATCTTGTCAATATGTCCAAGGTGTACTTCCCTTGGTTCAGTACAATATTATCAGAATTCTGCCATACTTCCAATCCTAGGAAGTAATGAAGAAGCCCCAAGTCTTTCATATCAAATTTTGTGGATAGATCTTTCTTGCATTGATCTATTAAGTGATCATCTCCTGTGATTAATAAGTCATCAACATATAAAATTAATATTAACATATCACCTTTATTTCTTTTGAGGTAGAGATTAGGATCTGCATCATTCTTAGAGAAACCCAGCTTTGAGAGATAGGTGTCAATTCTTTCATACCAGGCTTTGGGAGCCTGTTTGAGCCCATAGAGAGCTTTCTTGAGTCTACACACATGGGACTTTGCATCATGAATTTCAAACCCTTCAAGTTGCTCTAAGTAGACTTCTTCCATGATCTCGCCATTTAGGAATGTTGTCTTAACATCCATCTGATGTACCTTCCACCCCTTTGCTGCTGCAATGGCTAGGACAGCTCTTATTGATGTGTAACTGGCAACAGGTGCAAATGTTTCTTCGTAATCTATTCCTTCCTTTTGTGAGAACCCTCTAGCTACAAATCTGGCCTTGTGTTTTTCAATACTGCCATCTGCAGCATGCTTGATTTTAAACAACCATTTAGAAGAAACAACAGACTTCTTGGTTGGCCTAGGAACAATCTCCCAAACATCATTCTTCATAATGGACTGATATTCTTCAGTCATGGCATCTATCCATACTTGATGTTTGAGTGCATCTGAAACATTGTTAGGTTCAGCTTTAGAGAAATTATTCATAAGTGCAACATAGTTGATGAATTTATTAGGCCTCTTGCTTTCCCTAAAGGTTCCTGAAGGAGCAGCGAACTTCTGAGCTTCTGCTACAGTTTTGGTGGCCCATAGTGGTCTTTTCTTGCGATTATTTATAGGTGGGTCTTGTGTTTCACTTATAGTTTCTTCAAGATACTCCCTCTGAAGCTCAGGAGTAGGTTCTTCTTCTAGGTTAGGAGTAGGATTATGAATTTCAGGTTCTATTGTATTTTGGGCCCTTTTGAAGGCTAAATCTTCTTCGAAGATTACATCCCTACTGAGTTCAATATTTCTCTGCCCTTGTACATAGATTCTGTAGGCTTTAGAAGTTTCACTGTATCCTACAAGTATTCCCCTTTTTCCAGAGGGTTCTAGTTTTAGTCTTTTCTCTTTAGGTACATGAATATAGACCGGACACCCAAATATCCTAAGATGGCTGATATCTGGTTTTGTCTTGGTAAAGACTTCCTCAGGAATTTTATCTTCAAGGTGTGAATGAGGACATCTATTTTGTATGTACACAGTAGTGTTAGTTGCTTCTGCCCAAAGGTTCAAGTTTAGATTTTGATCTAGTATCATGGCTTTGGCAGCTTCTACTATGGTCCTATTTTTCCTTTCAGCTACTCCATTTTGTTGTGGATTATAAGGTATTGTCAACTCCCTCTTAATCCCAGAATTTTTACAAAAGTCTTTAAATAGTCCTAATGTGTATTCCCCCCCATTGTCAGTTCTTAAGGTTTTAATTTTGTTTTCAGAGAGATTTTTTGTTAATGTTTTAAACTCTTTAAACCTACTTAGGATCTCTTCTGATTCTTTACATTTCAGAAAGTAGATCCACCTCTTCCTAGAGTAGTCATCAACAAAAATTACATAGTACAAAAATCCCCCTAGCGAGGGTACGGACATAGGTCCACATACATCAGAATGAATTAACTCCAAAACTTTGCTAATTTTCCTAGTACTATTCTGAAATGCACTTTTGGTATTTTTACCTAAGGCACACCCTTTGCATGCCTCTGAATGATATTGCTTCAACTTAGGTAGACCTGTGACAAGGTTTCCCATAGTTGACAAAGCTCTATAATTCAGATGGCCTAATCTCCTGTGCCATACTTCATTTGCATTAGTTGCTTCATGGATCAATGCTAGATTGGGCTCTGTACATAGCTCATACAAATAGCCTTGTCTTCGACCAATGACCTTAGCATCTTGGATGGAGGATCTCTTTGGCCAAGCCAACACCTTGTTTTCCATGAAGGTCATTTTGTATCCTTGATCTTCTAGAGCTGATATGGAGATTAGATTTCTTTTGATGCCTGGAACATATAGTACTTCTTCAAGTCGTAGTGACATGCCTATCTTCAGTTTGATGGTGCACGTTCCAATTCCTCTGACTGGATGTGAAGAATCATCTTCCGATGGTTACTTCCTCATCATCTTTCTCTATCATGTAGTCTAGTATTTCTCTAAAGCCGGTGATGTGTCTGGATGAACCACTATCGATCACCCATGAGTTAGACTTGTTTGAAGCATGGCTTGTAAGTGCTAAGTAGAGGACATAGTTCTCGGAGTCATTTTCTCTTCTAGATTTCCTCACTTTTGCAAATGTGGCTTGCTTCCCTTTCTCTGGACAATTTGCAACATAGTGTCCGAATTTGTCACACCTATAACATTGAACATGTGATAGGTCTTTCTTAGAAGTGTTCTTGCCTTGTTTAGCTTTTCTTTTCCTGAATTGCTTCTTTTTGTACTTCTTATTGATGTTTGTATTTAGGACTTGCAAGTCTTCATCTATATTCTTCTGTTTTATTCCTACCTTGTTCAATCTGGATTCTTCTTGTAGACAGTCATCTCTTAGTCTTTCAAACTTAGGATATTTGGACCTAGCACTGATGCCTTGGACGAATGTGTTCCATCCACTAGGCAATCCATCTAGAGCAATGAGTGTTAACTCTTTGCTTTGGATGTCGTATCCAAGGGAAGCTAGGTCATCTCTTAGGCTTGATATCCTCATGAAGTAGGAGTTAATTGTCTCCCCTTTGTTCATACTGATATGGTTGATCTCTCGTTTTAATGCCAGAGTAGGACTTGCATTTGATATCTCAAATGTCCTTTCAAGTACCTTGAACATTTTATAAGCCGTCTCCTACTTTCTAATGATGGGCATTAAATTATTTCTTACCCCATCCACTATTATTTTAATAGCCTTATCATTTCCCTTGATCCATGTGGATTTCTCGGTTTCATCTTCTGGTTGTGTACTTTCAGATTGGACATATGAATCAACTTTGTTTTCTCTTAAAATCATTTTGATTCTAAACTTCCAAGCTGAAAAATCTTCACTACCTCCGAGTCTATCTTCGAATCTGATAGCGTTGGCCATTATGGAAATGTGATGTAGTTTGTAACTTAGTCCTTGAATTTTATCAAAATTGAATAGCCTTAGGTTCGATAACCTGGCTCTGATACCATGTAAAGTTATTTCAATTTCAATTAAAGAACAAGTTATGAACTATGAATGCTATATATGGATATGAGGAATTATGTCAATGTCTAATAATTCTGATTTTTATCTGCAAGTCTGAAGGAGAGAGATCATTTAATATTTTCTATGTCTCCTCCAAATGAATTCAATTGGCATATATATCATTTAGGCAACCGGTCAATTGGTGTATTGACCGATCATGCCTTTTTAGGCATGACCGATCAATGCACCCATTGATCGGTGCCTTCACAATTATACCATTAACACAATGCTGATTTTCGGTTCAAAAACCCCCGATAGCATATTGTAATATCATAATATAATGACTGATCAATATAATGAATCAGTTCATATAAACACCGATGATTTAAAGTGCACGATGTATATAATCCAACCGGTGCATTTGTTAACCAATGTTAATACCAAATGAAGCGGTGTATTCATTAAACCCGATAACAAATATGCCCAATATAATTAAGCCCGATAACAGATGTGAATCGGTGCAAATGTTTATGCACCCGATAGCAAGTATGTATCGACGAATTTAACCCGATAACTTATAGCATTTAATATGCTATCGGGTTAATACCCCGATAGCATATTAATGCCAATTAACAATTGACATTAATATGCTATCGGGTTGTTAGCCCGATAGCATAATGATAAGCAATGTTCGTACAATCCGATAATCATATGCAATATAAATCAGACATGAAGCATGTAGATAAATAACAGAACAAGGAAGGTTAGGAAGATCTTATCTTGCATAAGCTACCATGCATTAACATTTCTGAGAGAAAGGACGAAAACCCTTTCATATTTTGTCAATTTGGAGTGTTGGGAATGCTTATATCTGACCAACAAGGGTATTATTCAGAGGAATTTTGACACTTACAGCAGCAACTAATCTTGAGAATCAGATCTGAGCAGTTAGAGGGCAGATTTTGGTGAATTATTGCAGTTTGTGGCCAGCCATACCTCTCCCAGCCTAGCCGTACACTCCTAGCTTGCCTGGGAATTCACAAAAAATAAATTGGAGGGTTTACATCTGGTTTTTTTGTGCAAATTTCATTGTCAGCATTGGGAATAAAGATTGGAATCATTCTTTCAGGTTTATGATTTATGAGCAAATCAGTGGGGAAAATTTACCATTATCAGTGAAGTCTCCTGGGAGCCTGAAGGAAATAGTAGCAGTTTTGTCTATTCTTGCAAGATTTGTTTTTGATAATTATTATCTAGGAGAATAAAACATATTGGAGCAGTTAGGACTCTCTGGAAGCTCCTGTAGCAGTAATTGGATTCATTTAAGTCAATAAAGAAGCCCTCCAGGCAAGGCGTTGGATTCATTTGTTAATTGCTGTTATAAAATCAGTCAATCTGAAAATTTAGTTTCAATCATTAGTACATGTTTTATCATTGTTATTCAATTGCATTGTCAAATTCCCAAGGCATATACTTTGCAAAATCACAAAAAAGCATAAAACCAATTTCCCCTACCGCTGGCCAAAGAGATCAGAATCAGAAAACTAAATCAGATTGCTTCTATCACTGTTTGGGATCTTTCAAATTTCATCACTTTTCTTATATAAATTTGAAGGCAGTCAATTGCAGTACTGTATTTCTTCATTGGGCGTCAATACTCAGCCAGCCGTACCTGCATATTGTTTTGCAGCAGCCGTACAGTGGTTGACCCAGGTGATGGGTGTTAGACAGTTGCAGATCGGACCCCTGAAATTCAATATCAGTCATCAATAACTTTAGATCTGGGGTTTTATCCTCAAGGGTTGGTGTTTCCAGGCTTGCTGGGCATATTTCTAAATATCAACAGGCTGTACCAGACATTCTCCAGCTGGATGGAAGAGTATTGCAGCCGTACAAATTCCTTGGTACGGTTAGTGGATTGTATTTCCCAGAATTGAATAAAAATTTCAGTTTTGATGTTTTGGAAATTCACTTAAATTGGTAGCTGGAATTCTTTAATAGTGGTATGTTAACAATTTAGATTTGGAAGTTTTGAGTAGTGAGTTCTATTTTGAATGCATTATTTATTACCATATTGCAAGAGAAAAAAAAGGGGCATGAAATCATCAAAACAGGGAAAAATAGTTAACTCAGAATTTTTGAGAAAAAACTCAAAACCATCAAATCCTCACCATTTCACTGTCAAAGTCAAAGGATTCAGAAACTTTTCAGATCAGACCTTTAAATCCCACTTAGAGATATTTCAAAGCGTAGCCAGTGTTCCTATCGATTACCAATAATTCTTCAATTTAGCGCTCTCAACTCCTAAGTATATCTTCGGCCCAACACAGTGGAAATCATCCACACACGCACACGTAATTCACACACAAAACAACCTAAATAGGCTCACATCAAAAATATCTCACAAAGCTTAAAACAAAATGCCAAATGCGAGAAATAATCTCAATGGCCCCACTTTTAGTAAATATGATGTTTGTTAAAACAAACAATTCTTGATATCTTGATAATCTTCAGATTCTGATTCCATATTCAATAAATAAATTATATAGCCACCAAACTCAATAGTATAATAATATTACTCTCCGAACTTGAATCAACTAAATTTCTTCAAAATACCATATGCATTTGCCTATGATAATTTCTCATTTTGAAAGTCACCTAGCAAATAACCCTTATTCCAAAAATTAGAAAAATATGTAATGTTCCCTAATAATTGAGTTACGAAAAGTAAACTTGAAACAATATTAATTATGAGAGATTAATATAAATAATTAATATTATTAATGCTTTGGTGAATAAAGTGTTAAACACCATGATTATTCTTAACTATTGAAGTAGTTTCCTACGAGAAATTATAAACCAACTTATTTTGCGAATAAAAGGATGGTGTAATGTCCCTACTAGTTAGAGATCATTATCCTGCAAAACAGATTGTTAGAATACAACATAAATATATAAATAAACCATTTTTAAATTTGCAATCTATTTTTAATAGTTAATTAACATAATCATAATTTTTATCTAATAAAAAGGATACGGACGCCATATGGCAATATATTCTTAGGCTGCCCTGAAGCTCGCCTTCTTGGAACCCATCTTGGTTCCAAGCCCTCCAGGAAGTCGAAGGTGAACTTCGACTCCTGTCTTGGATGTAATTTCTTACATCCAAGCCATCCAGGAACCAAGGTTTTAATTTGATTCCTGTCTTGAGTGTAATTTCTTACACCCAAGCCATCCAGGAAATCGAAGGTTAATTCGATTCCCGTCTTGGATGTAATTTCTTACATCCAAGCCATCCAGGAACCAAGGTTTTAATTTGATTCTTGTCTTGAGTGTAATTTCTTACACCCAAGCCATCCAAGGCAGACCATAGGTCAATTCCTTGCCTTGGGTGATGTTCCTCATCACCCAAGTCCATTAGAGGGGACCGGCCAGATCCAACTCTTCTTGGATGAACATGTCAACCAAGCCATTCATATATGCATATAGATCATCAGTATATATATATATATATATACTGCCCAACCAGGGATTCGCATATCCCTCCATTAGGCATCAGGGAGTTCCCCCCCCCCCCCTATGGCCTTCATTATTTAATCCTATTTATATTGTATTTGCCAATTTATTATTATTTCCATTTTGTATTTCACATTATTAATATATATTCTTAACAATGTATTTGTTAACATATATTTTAAATATACCTAACTATCAACATATTGTTATTAGTCTCCTTAATTAAATCTATATTAACATGTTCATTCCCTAACGTGTTAATCTGTATCTTGTATTCATTAAATAAGTAAATAACATTACATGCTAATTACCTACATTCCTTGTTATTAACACATTACTTATATTCATTAATTAAATACTGCAAGTTGTCATAGCTTACTAACCCTATATTCTATTTACATATATTAACATATTAATAACCTTACGTGAAAAGCATACCACACATACCTGTTCGTATGCAGCCACTCTCTCTTCTTCCTTTCCCACCCGCTTGCTACTCCTTCCTTTTCCTTTCCCCCATATTTATTAGTCTCCCATGAGGGGTTATACCCCTTCACGGTGCCCTTCCGTATGGAGGGGTGCGGTGGTGATCAGGCTGTGATCACCGTCGCACCTCTTGTGCGGAGGTGATCGAGTGTGGGGGGAATTAAATATATAATTGTTTATTATTTGTTTTGTTTATTATGTATTATTTTATTATCATTTTCATTTTATTATTATTTTTATTTATTTTTTTTAATTTTTATTTATTACAAAGGTCTATTTAAATAATTCTCTTTTGTCCTATTAAATATCTGATTGATATTTACTATATGTTTAAATATATTTTATTAGTTTAATCATTAATTTATTTATTTAATTAATCTATAAATGCAAATACTTTTACATTATGTGATACCTTTAGGGGTTATCACAGTCCCTCCGTCTCAATTTTGCTTCTCCTCAAGCATCTTAAGATCTTCCTCTTTTTCCCAAGTGGCATCCTCATGGGGAAGATTCTTCCATTTAATCAAGTGTTCGGTAATGGTCCGGTTCCTTAGTGTCTTCTTCCGTGTATCCAGAATGACCTCAGGGTACAAGGTGAGTTTCCCTTCATCATCTAAGGCTGGTAGTTCACTGCACGGAATCAAGTGTTGTCCGAGAACCTTTTTGAGGTGGGAGACGTGGAACACATTATGTATTTTACTGTCCTTTGGAAGTTCTATTTCATAAGCTACTTCCCCAATCCTTTGAGTTACTTTATAGGGTCTGTAGAATTGGGGTTTTAATTTTTCAGTCCCATTCTTCTTGAGGGAAGATTGCTTGTATGGTTGTAGTCTTAAAAACACCAGATCTCCAACCTCAAACATCCTTTCCGTACGATTTCTGTCTGCATAGATCTTTTGTTGATTTTGGGCTTGTTGTAGATTCTCTTTCAAGGTCTTCATGATATCCTTACTCTGTTGAACAAAATCTTGTGCTCTTGGTACTTTACTTTCCTGGTTTACTAGTTCTCCAAAGCTTGTGGCCTCATAGCCGTACAAGGCTTGGAAGGGGCTCATCCTGATTGACATGTGGTGTGTCGTGTTGTAACAATGTTCTCCTAGGTGTAACCATTTTACCCATGCTGCTTGTTGTCCTGTAACATAATTCCTTAGGTAGCCTTCTATCCACTTGTTTACTATTTCGGTTTGCCCGTCTGTTTGGGGATGGTAACTAGTACTAGGGGTCAAGACTGTTCCTGCCATTCTGAAGAGTTCCTGCCAGAATTGGCTAATAAACTTGCTATCTCTGTCGCTGACAATATTCAGAGGGAGTCCATGGAGTCTGAAAATTTCCCTGAAGAACAAATCGGCTATTTGATAGGCTTTGTATTCAGTGGAGACTGCCAGGAAATGGGCATACTTCGTGAGTCTGTCTACCACCACAAAAATGTTGTCTTTCCCTTGTGTTTTTGGTAACCCTATTATGAAGTCCATCGAAATGCTCTCCCACTTCTGATTGGGAATAGGTAATGGTTGAAGCAATCCAGTTGGGTAAGTGAGTTCGATTTTATTTCTTTGACAAGTTAGACACTCTTGTACGTATGTCTAGACATCTCTTTTTTGGTCTTTCCATGCATACTTTTATCTTATGTGTTTATAGGTTTTATAGTATCCTTGATGACCTGCCAGGGGATTATCATGGAATTCTTTTAGGAGCGTGTGCTTGAATTTGGTTTGAGGGGTCAAGTATACCCTTCCTTTGTACAAGATGAGGCCTCCCCTAACTTTAAAGTCTTCATTGGGAAGGTTTCCCTCCAGAATTTCCTTGGTTTGCGGATCTTGGTTATATTCCTTTAGGATTTCCTCCTTCCAATCCTTCGAGACGCTGGTAAGGGCATTGAGGTGTGCCCTTCGGGATAATGCATCTGCTGCCCTGTTATTCACCCCTTTAACATATTCTATATCAAAGTCATAGGCTTGTATTTTGCTCACCCATTTTTGTTGCCCGTCATTTAGGTCCCTTTGGCTCAAGAAGAAGCGTAGACTGTTATGATTGGTTTTCACACCAAACCTCCCACAGACGAGGTATTGGCGAAATTTGGCCAAGGCATGCATTATGGCTAGCATTTCTTTATCATAGATGGAATAGAGTCTTTCTGCTTGGGTAAGTTTGTGGCTCTCAAAGGCTATGGGGTGTTTCTTTTGCATGAGGACTGCCCCAATTCCCTCCCCCGATGCATCACATTGCAGTTCAAAAGGTAAAGAGAAGTCAGGAATGGCTAATACTGGGCACGAGCTCATGGTTATTTTCAATTGTTCAAAGGCTTGTTGGGCTTGGTCATTCCATGTGAAAGCTCCTTTCTTGGTTAGGTCGGTGAGGGGTGTTGCTATTTTGGAAAATCCTTTTACAAAACGTCTATAGTAGCTGCATAGTCCCACAAACCCTCTTAGTTGTGTTAATGTTCTAGGGGTAGGCCATTCCTTGATGGCCTTGATTTTTTCCTCATCCACGCTTACTCCTGCCTCATTAATTTTGTGTCCTAGGTAGATGATTTCCCTCATCCCAAACTCGCATTTGAAGGCTTTAGCATATAAGGATTTAGATTCAAGGATATTCAATACCTCCTCAATGTGCAGGAGATGTTCTTCCCAAGTCTTGCTGTAAATGAGTATATCATCGAAGAATATTAGAAGGGATTTCCGTAATTGTTGCCTGAATGTATGATTCATGCATGACTGAAAGGTGGCCGGGGCATTAGTGAGGCCGAATGGTAGAACCAAAAACTCGAAATGTCCATAGTGACATCTGAATGTTGTTTTGGGTACATCCCCCTCTCTCATCCTAATCTGATGATATCCCGACCTCAGATCGATTTTAGAGAAGTATTTCGCTCCGTGGAGTTCATCCATTAGTTCATCGATTCTTGGGATAGGGTATCTGTTCTTTATAGTCTTTTTATTCAGGGCTCGGTAATCTATGCACATTCTCATCATCCCATCTTTCTTCTTGACCAATACTACTGATGAAGCAAACGGGCTGCTGCTTGGCTGGATGTGTCCCATTTCTAATAATTCTTTTATGGTTTTTTCAATTTCCTCTTTGAATTTGTGGGGGTGGCGGTAAGGAGTGGTAATGACCGGTTTTGCTCCTTCTAGCTCAATGGAATGTTCAAATCCCCTTTTGGGGGGTAACCCAGGAGGAATGTCTTCGAAGACTTTTTTGTGTCTTTCAAGGATGGATTGTATATCATTTTGAATGATTTGGCTTACAGTTGGAGATCTATCCAAGACCATACATTGGGCGACCCACTCTCCTTGATCATGTCTAAGGATTTTCTCCATTTTATTGCATGATACTATCTTTGGAGAGCCGTCGGGAATCCCCTTTCATGTTATCTCTCTCCCTTCATGTTGGAAGCATATCTCCCGATTGGGACTATCCATGGTAAATCGTCCCAACGAGTTTATCCATGGCATTCCCAAAATGATGTCATTCTCTAGGTTCACCACAAAGAAGTTCCTTGTAATGGTATGTCCTCCAAGGATGACTTCCAATTGAGGTGTCATTTTGGTGCATTTGTCTATGACTCCGTTGCCCATGATTACTTCAAACCCTTCAAACTCTTGCGTTTTCAACCTTCTTTTTGCTGCTAAGTGTTTACTAATGAAGTCATGTGAGGCTCTGATGTCAACTAATGCGATTACTTTCTGTCCTTTGATAGTTCCTTTGAGTTTGAAGCATCTAGTCTCACTCCCTTGGGTGATGACAGCCAAGGTACTTGATTCGTTGTTCTCAAATCTGGCCCTTTTATAAGGTCTTTCCTCGTCTCGTATTTCTTCGGTATTATTTATTTGTCCCTGTTTACATTCATGGCCTCTCCCCCATGGAGTTTTACATTTGAAACATAACCCTTTCTCCTTGAGTTCCTCCTTCTCCTTACATTGGTGATTCACACTCCAAGGTTTCTTGCAAAAGCGGCAAGGCCTCTCCCAACGGTCCTTCTGGAATCCCTCATTTCTATGTGGTGTTTTGGCTGTGGTACTCTTGGGAGCACTAAGTTCGACCATCCTAGTTTTTTTAATGGCCTCCCCTAAAGGGGTTTTACAAAATTTCTAATAGAGTCTTTCAAGCCTTCTAAAAACATGTAGGTAAGCCTTCTTTGAGATAGGTCGGGGACCATTACTGACAAATTTTGGAATTGATCTATATAGTCTTCAATGCTTCCTAATTGCTTAAGGTGTGTTAATTCTTGGAAGTACCATTCGGAGTCTTTCTGGTCGAACCGGCTGATGAGCTTTTGGGTAAATTCATTGTAGGTGAGACATTTTTGTGTCCTAGGGTAATGAGACCGTTGT
Organism: Cryptomeria japonica; assembly: GCF_030272615.1. Lineage (NCBI taxonomy): Eukaryota > Viridiplantae > Streptophyta > Pinopsida > Cupressales > Cupressaceae > Cryptomeria > Cryptomeria japonica. The sequence continues at coordinate 582,830,240 of NC_081405.1, forward strand.
GCCACCAATTATGGGCTGCTCCTGTTAAATGTAGTATGGCAAATTTTATAGCATCTCCTTCGGTCATGGGACTGTATGAGAGGTATGTGTCTAGTTTTTGTACCCAAGCTTGGGCGATGTCTTTACCTGACCCATCAAAGCATGGTAAGGACATTTTGTTGATTTTAGCTTTGAGGTCATTACCCATAGGCTTCCTTCTTCTACCCTCGTTAGCCTTGGATTCGCAGAAGTCTCTAAAGGAAACTACTCTTTGAACTTTCGGCTCTAATCTGGCATAAATTTGGGCAATCTCCTCTACCCCAAGTGTGGCCGGTTCCTCTTCCTCTCCCGCGCGTTCCTCTCTAGGTAGAAATTCAGGAATTGTTTGTCTAGAACTTTGACGAGATCGTTCGTTATCGGCGTGATTAGAGTGTGTCTCTCTCCTAGGGTTTGTCATATCTCTATTATTGTTGTTTGTACTTTGGATGATTAATTGGCTCATCCTTTCCAATTTCTCATTGGTTTGTTCCATGAAGGCCTGAAGCTGTTTGGCTAATTGATCGGCCATTGCTTTTGCACCTTTCTTTCTTTGATATGTGATCATCAACTAAGAATCCCTCCCACAGGTTGGCAAGATTATGCTCTGATACCACTGTAATGTCCCTACTAGTTAGAGATCATTATCCTGCAAAACAGATTGTTAGAATACAACATAAATATATAAATAAACCATTTTTAAATTTGCAATCTATTTTTAATAGTTAATTAACATAATCATAATTTTTATCTAATAAAAAGGATACGGATGCCATATGGCGATATATTCTTAGGCTGCCCTGAAGCTCGCCTTCTTGGAACCCATCTTGGTTCCAAGCCCTCCAGGAAGTCGAAGGTGAACTTCGACTCCTGTCTTGGATGTAATTTCTTACATCCAAGCCATCCAGGAACCAAGGTTTTAATTTGATTCCTGTCTTGAGTGTAATTTCTTACACCCAATCCATCCAAGAAATCGAAGGTTAATTCGATTCCTGTCTTGGATGTAATTTCTTACATCCAAGCCATCCAGGAACCAAGGTTTTAATTTGATTCCTGTCTTGAGTGTAATTTCTTACACCCAAGCCATCCAAGGCAGACCATAGGTCAATTCCTTGCCTTGGGTGATGTTCCTCATCACCCAAGTCCATTAGAGGGGACCGGCCAGATCCAACTCTTCTTGAATGAACATGTCAACCAAGCCATTCATATATGCATATAGATCATCAGTATATATATATATATACTGCCAACCAGGGATTCGCGTATCCCTCCATTAGGCATCAGGGAGTTCCCCCCCCCCCTATGGCCTTCATTATTTAATCCTATTTATATTGTATTTGCCAATTTATTATTATTTCCATTTTGTATTTCACATTATTAATATATATTCTTAACAATGTATTTGTTAACATATATTTTAAATATACCTAACTATCAACATATTGTTATTAGTCTCCTTAATTAAATCTATATTAACATGTTCATTCCCTAACGTGTTAATCTGTATCTTGTATTCATTAAATAAGTAAATAACATTACATGCTAATTACCTACATTCCTTGTTATTAACACATTACTTATATTCATTAATTAAATACTGCAAGTTGTCATAGCTTACTAACCCTATATTCTATTTACATATATTAACATATTAATAACCTTACGTGAAAAGCATACCACACATACCTGTTCGTATGCAGCCACTCTCTCTTCTTCCTTTCCCACCCGCTTGCTACTCCTTCCTTTTCCTTTCCCCCATATTTATTAGTCTCCCGTGAGGGGTTATACCCCTTCACGGTGGGGAATTAAATATATAATTGTTTATTATTTGTTTTGTTTATTATGTATTATTTTATTATTATTTTCATTTTATTATTATTTTTATTTTATTTTTATTAGTATTTTTTTTTATTATTTTTTTTTAATTTTTATTTATTACAAAGGTCTATTTGAATAATTCTCTTTTGTCCTATTAAATATCTGATTGATATTTACTATATGTTTAAATATATTTTATTAGTTTAATCATTAATTTATTTATTTAATTAATCTATAAATGCAAATACTTTTACATTATGTGATACCTTTAGGGGTTATCATAGATGGCATTGCACGGAACGTATATGCCTGAATAAAAAATGATTTGCCTTTAGTGTGAAAGATGCACAGTGGATTGATACAGATGAATTTCGCCAATTAACCAACCACTGGCCTATTGGATGCGAGAATTCTGAGAAGAGCCGTGTTGGGTCGGAGCAACAGAAGAATCATTGGAATGAGTTTTGTATGAGTCGCGACGTGTGTAGATCCTAAACCGCGTGAATGTTACAAACTATCGGGGGCGCATTCTTCCTCCCGTGCACCACCGGATGTAAGTGGAAACCGCGTATTCTACTCTCTGTGCCCCGTAACCCGTGAGGGTGTTTAGCAAGGTCGTGACGCCGTGTAAGGAGGTTGGGATTCTCGTGGAAGGAGATGAAAACGCCACCAGAGCCAACGCGAAACGTAATAGTTTCGTAATCCTTGGTTATTACAGTGCAATGGTATTGCTTATACTACGGGATTGATGCGGAAGAACTGTTGGTGATTTCCAATAATTATCATCGGTGAATGAATGGTCTATCGTTGTTGAATGAAGACTCTCGACAAGTATTTTGCAGTACGTTTGGCACCCACAGGGAAGAACAATGGTATTCACAGCGTATTCATCAGGTGCACCAAAAGAAATTCTTAACTCATTGTATTTGATGGAATATTTCATCAATTGTTATCAACTGCATTGAATAAAGATGGTTCAGTTTCCTGTTGGCAAATATTATGTTAATCAGCAATTGAGACTTTGTGTAATAAGACAATAAACTGTTTAAAGTATTCCAATTATTTACCAGCTGAGTTGAACTATATGCGTCTGTGTATTCTGCACTTAAGTCTATCTGCAAACCAATCATAGTTCAGGAATTTTACAAAATACCTATGCAAATCCATTTTTCTGCAAATTTGTCTCCAATGGAGACTCACAAATTTGTAGCACTATGAGATACTTGGCTGGCACCTCCAACTGGGAATGGATTTTTGTCCGCTTTCCGAATTTCCAAGGTTTTCCGTCCTAGGAGTTTGAACCTATGACCAAGTTCTCCAAACCTTGTAAAATAATTTTCCCATATATGCCAAATGTCCTCTTCTTCCACCACCTTCTATAATAAATTAATTGGTAACTGCTCCACTAATAAATATTAACTTAAAATAATAAGTTAATATTTATAAAGTGACTTTAATGTTAAAAATTACTTTTTATTAAATAATAAGTAATTAAGTATTAATTATCTTAAGACAAAAGTAATCACTTAATAGTTAATTAATTTACTATTTATTTTTAAAGCTGGCAAAAATGGGACATTACATAACAATTAAACAGTTTTGATTGTGGTGTTAATATTTGAGCCGATAGAGTATATTCCTTCAATTATGGTTGATCATGACCTATCTTAGTTGCTTTCAAGGATATGATAAGACGTGTTTGGAGTTCAGGTAAGCCTTGGGTTGATCTGCATCCTAATTTTGGTGTGTGAGTTATGTATTTTAGCCGGCCTATTTTGGATCATAGGGTTCATCTATTAGGTCCTATTGGAGCCAACCTAATTCATATTTTGGGGATGTTGCAGAGGATATATAAGGATGGCTCATTTGTGAAGATGTGTGAGTAAGATGGTGATGTGAGAAATAGTTCAGTGATATATCAGATGAGTATGAAGTGTGTGAAATCAATGTGATAGAGTATTTGGGCTACAACAAGGACTGCACCATCAGCATATGTCAGATGATTCTTCTATAGCAGTTCATATTGTATTCCCAATTGTAATCTTCATGTATCTTGCCTCGAAGAAGTGATCTTCAGCTTGCAAGTCATTTGTATCTCACCTAGGAGTAGTGAAGCTTAGCCTACAAGTCCTTTTGTGAGCAGTGAGCTTCCTTGGTAGTGTGCCCAAATCAAAAATTGTAACATCCATTTCATATAAAGTGAGTTAATCGTCACCGTAGTTTTTCCCTCCTCGGGTTCCCCATGCAAAAATCTTGGTGTTCTTGCGTGGTGCATGTTTATTTCTCTTCCCTCTTTCAGCAAATCTAACCTAAATGGTTTAATGTGTAATGGATGTTTAAGTTTTAATAGAAGCAGATTTAGAAGTAATGGAACCTAATAGTAGTTGGGATATTGATCTTGCTGATTGTGAAGTAGATTTTGAAGAACTTCAATCTACTCTTGATGAGCTAGATACTGCCAGCGAAGATTTTGAAGAATACAAAACCAAATTCAATAGGGCAGAAAAGATGATTGTCAAACTGAAAGTTCAAATTGAAAAAAGCAAGGGATACAAAGACAAACTCAAATTGGCAGAAGATGAAATTGTCAGATTAAAAATTGAGAATGAGAGAAGCAAAGGATGTGATGATAAACTCAAGAAGGCAGACGAAGACATAGTCAATCTAAGATTCAAGTTGAGGAAGGAGAGAAGGCTGCTGATTGCTTGGAGACCAAATTTCATGGTAAGTCTAATGCACCAAACTTGAGGAAGAGATTGTTGCTTTGAGAAAAGAATTGAAGGATGCAAAAGAACAGATAGAGAAAGGTTTGAAACTCAAAGGTGGAAGTGACCTCCTTGATAAAGCGCTTAGTTATCAAAAACCACAAAACAACAAGTGTGGTCTTGGTTTTGATAAGGGAGAGGGTTCTAAGGCTGATGTCAAGAATAAGAAAGGAAAGGCCCATGATGAGTCCAAGAAGACAGAGGAAGATAAAAGAAATTTCACTCAAGTCCAGAACAAGAAGAACTTTCAAAGGACATCTCCTATTCAGTCTACTCAAACCAGGTACTCTCAACCTTTTAATGGTAATTGCTTTTCTTGCAATAAAATTGGACACAAGGTTGTTGAATGTAGGAGTGGAACGAGCATGGATTCATTTATGTCTCCAAGGCCTCAACCATTTAATGTCAGTTCTATATTTGCAATAGATCCGGTCACAATGCTATTGAATGCAGAAGTAGAATAATGAGGAATGGTTTGATGAACAGAAACAATACTATGACTGCTCAAACTTTTTATTGTTCCTGTTACACATGCAGCAAGTTTGGTCATAAGGCTGCTGAGTGTAGATCAAATATGAAAAGTGGAAATGGTTCACAACTTGTTATAACTACAACAAACCAGGACATGTTGCTAGGTTTTGCAAAGGAAAGACTGTCAACGCTGCTGTCCCACAGAAGGAAGTAGATTAAGTTTAGATGAAGAATGAGATGGGCAAAATTTGGAAGGAAGAAAGTGAAGGATGGATCTGTACCTTAGAGTTGTGCAGATGGTTCCTTTGGAAACTAAAGAAAGAAAATATTGGCTAAATGGGAGTTACAAATTGTAGGTTTCTCAAACCCCCTATAAAGCATAGGTGCTAAAATTTTCATCATACAAGTTAATGGTGGCATCGATATATTTGGATGATGAAATTATGTCTTCTGGTCAAATTTTAGAAGTAGTTTGTCTCTTTACAGAGGTTTGTTGACCATTTGACAAAACTCTATTATGACAGAATGTGTGAAAGTTGCTAAATCCTACAAGCATTCAATGCGGAACTACTAGTGCAGATGAGGAAGGTATTTATGTGATACGTTGCGATTTTGTTCTCACCTCATGTAGTCTAGTGTGACAAAGAGCTAAAGAGCGAGGAAGGTTTTTTAAGTGTTGTTGCGTGCAAATCCTAACGGTTTAAATTCAAAATATTTTCAATTTTTATTGCAAACTATAAGTTTCAAAGGCTAAAAATGGCTACACCTAGGATTTTAGACATTGTGAAGAAACAAGGACCCATATTGAAGAAGCATCCTTATGTTTCTATGGCGACTCACCAATTTGGAGCGTTTTCTCATGTCCCCATCAATGTAATCCATACAGAGGACTTCCGCATGTACATCCATGCACCCTTGAATGAATTCAATCATGTGAAAATAGAAGATTTCACGAACAGACACTTGTTGGATGATCAATTCATGTTAAAACCGGAATATGCTAGTTTGGAGGAAAAAGATTGGATGTCTGGAAAAGTTTTTAAATGATGTATGAGGAAGAATGGATCAGGATCGTTCTGAGCCAAATTCATAACAAATTCATCTAGATAGATCAACCCTACATGATCAAAAAAGAAGCAATAAGAGAGGTTACAAGGTTGTGCTCCATCGAAGAAGTCCCTGCATTGAAATCTATGAAGAATGATGTTGTTATCAAACTAATAGGAGCTAAATTCAATAAGAGAGCATTGACAATATATATGACATTGTTGATTTGGGAGTTTGATATGCCACAATGGGTATCGCCTACAAGATATATTTTAGAAACAACAAGGGCTTTTCTTATGCAACAACTACTCACACTGCATACCAGATGGTCAAAGAGGGAAAAGATTCTAACCTTTGTGAGTAACTACGATAGCAACTTATGGAGACTCTACGCAAAACCAAGGAAACAATATACAATTTCCAGTATGGGTCTCTTATCATTTCCCGGATGCTTTATTTCATGAAAGAATTGCCTGGTGTTAAAAATATTATGTGGAGATAAGATGTTTCAATAGCTTCCCAGGGAACACATGCACAGCTCTTGGCTAGTAAGGTTTATAATGCAGCTTACTAAGGCTCCTTCAAAACTTTCCAACATGAAATGCAAGATAGGTGCAAAATACCTACACAAGTTGTTGAGAGATACAAGGAAGTAATTACATTTATGGTGGACAAGGACAATTGTTATATGGATGTTGTTGAGCCTAGGACTTCATGGATTCCATAATTGCCATATGAGGTCTCCGGACCTAAATGGGTTTAATATGTTGATATATTGGTCAGCAAGCCAAAAGACCCTAATGTAGAAAAGTTTAGTACCTATGAGGAAATAATAAATAATATAATCAAGAAGAAAGTGGATGAGAGATTTACGAAGGTTAAGGCAGATTTAGAGAAGTTAGAAGCACAGCCTAGAAGTATCGTTGAGGCATCTCGAGTTTCTGTTGATGCCCCACAATCACCACAAGTGCCTAAGAGAACAGGAAGGTCTGCAACTGCTACAGCCACACTTCCTACATCTTTCGGAACACCACCTAGCAGAAAGAGGTCTACTATCCTGGACCAATCTGAGGCTCCTACTGAGAAAAAGAAGAAACCAAGGAGAAAACAACAAGCTAAAAGAGAAAGAAGAAGAAATGAAAGCTTTTGAGTTGAAGAGAAGAAAATAGAGGACCGGGCAAGAAGAAGAGGAAGAAAGTTCAAAAATAAAGGGCAAGGGAAAAGGAAAAGTGGAGAATAAGGAGAAGAAGACCAAGAAGTCTCCTCAAGAGACACCTAAACAAGAACCCTTCAATGTAGATGCTATCGTGAATGCAATTGAGTGTCATAGGGCACTACAAGAAACAGCTAAGTTACATCTCGATGTGCCACTATATAATCAAGAGATTATTGAACAAGCAATAATATTTATATGATGAAAAGTAATTTAACCTTGAGTGATATTCTTCACCAACTTCTGCAAAGCCTTGCAGATGCCCTAATGGAAAAGAGAGAAGAAGTTGTGAAGTTAGAAGCTAAATTAAGAGAACAAGCTATTAGACAGGTTGGATCCACATTGTCTAAGGAAGAAATAACAAAGATCACACAGAGACAATCACAAGAATTGAGAACAAAGCAGAGAGTGAACACCCTAATGAGCAAGAGAGGAGAAGGAAAACATGAAGTCCAAAAGGAGACAGAAGAATTTACTACAAGGATCCTAAAGGAGACGAAGGAGGGAGAAGTAATAACAAAAGAACGAGTTCCTCCTAATGATACTGATTTAGAATAAATTCTTAATGTACCTACATGAGACATTGAATGTGTCTGCTTTTGGTTTTGATAGAGATAGGTGGTGATGCTGAGCTAAATAAGGAGACTCCTCCTCTGGAGAAATCTAATACTAAAGCACAAGGTGCAAATGAACAACAAGAGTGTGAAGAGAATGCCCCTCCTCCAAGTAATACTAAGCAAAATAAAGAACAAAATACTTCGGAGAACGGAAGAAATATGGTTGCAGAGGTGAATGCAGGGAATGAAGAAAACATTGAAGGTGAAGAGAACGAAGAAAACAATCCTGAGAAAGCTCAAGATGCTATAGAAAAGCTGATTAAGAAATTTGTTGATTCTAAGAACAATCAAGATGTTGGTGAGAGATCCTCTGATTCCTTCAAAGACCTATTGGCTCTACTAATGCAGTTTGAGCTTGTGGTAACAACACAATTATTGTGAATCCCAAAACATGAGGTACAAATAGATTTGTCAAATATTTCCCCTCTTCACAAATTCTAGTTGGGTGACATCCGACATGCATCAACTAGAAAAGAGATACTATGGAAACATGTGAAGAAATCAAATTTAATTGATGATGCAATAAGAGTAATACAAGAGGGTTTACCAGAGGTAACATTGATTCATCAGCTCCAGAACAAAAGTTAAACCTGCTAATGGATTCTTTTGAGGCCGTTCAGCACACATTGAGCGGAGGGCTGAACAAGAAGCCCTGAGAAAGTTTAATGACAACAGGATGGCTGAAATTTTTGACAAGTGTGCCAATACATACAATAAAGAATAAACTATGGGACAATATAAAGAAGTTTAAGGATGGTGTCGATGAAGCTACAGCACTATATCAATTTTGCTTAAGGTGGCCAGATTCTGCAAAGAACATTCAAAGTCATATTGACTCGATTGAGTCACAAATCTTTCAATTGTCTGGACTCTGGAGAATATGATCTAACTAAGGATAAAGATGGCTCCACTAGGGCTCAAGTGGAGAAGCTTCATTTGCAGCTATCTTTACTGCAGGATCAAAGGGAAAAAATCAATAAGCAATTTAGTCTGTTGAGAGAAGCAATGAACTAAAGGTTGGCTTCTCTATCTAGTATTTTAGGAGAAGTAAAGCAGATAGAACAGAAGATGAAGGTGTAGGATAATGTTGAGGTTGCTGAAGACTTGTATATACAATTTGAATGCCAAAACCAGATCCTTCCTTCAGCTAAGGCAAATTGGGATGCAACTCTTGCACAACTCAAGGTAATGTTTAAAGGTATTTTACCTTCTAAGGAAGTTGCCAAGTCATACAGGAGAAGTTTTGTGGTTGTACAGCTTTGCGGAGGTTTGTAGTGTCATTTTCGAAGACTTCATGTATATAGTATCAGTTTTTGAGGGATCTCCATCTCAGGGGGAGATTTTTGCAATGAGGTCAGACTGATTGGCCGAGTTCATACATGTTTTGGTCATAAATTATAGATATCATGCCCTGCTTTTCAAGGTCACCACACACTCAAAAAATGCTAACTCTAAGCTAAACAATCAGATTCTACATCTAATATTTGTGCAGTGCTCCCTCAATCATTGAAAGATATTTATAATTTAAAATTTAACATAAAACCATGTTTTCAATCCAATGTTTTCAAAGGCCATCAGTAATTATTCTGAGACTGTTGAGTAGACATTCATTAATGAAAAAATATCCAACAAAAACTTCACAATTTTGGACATAAGTTGTAGTTGAGCATACTGAACAGCATACTATGGTGCATAAGCTACAATAATTTCAAATTATAAAAGCAAATTTCCAACATCAGTAAATGCTAAAATATACATAAAAAGATTAAAAATTGATATCAGATTGCTTGTTGAAATGTCCAAACAATTCAAGCATCTCTGCAGTTTTGAACTTCATACCAAAAGTATGAAAAATATAGCAGGTATGGCAAGATTTTGATCTTAATTAACAATGTGGTTTATGGCAATGGGTGCTACCAACATCAAAATACAAGCAAAAGATCATTAAAGCCTTAAAAGGGATTTCTGAAAAATGATGGCCAGTGACGGGAGCAAGCTCAATCCTGAAGCTTCACATAATCATTACAAACAAACTCATATTTTACAACAGAAAATTATTAACAGCTATGTAGAGGGGTAGGAAGGGCAACGGAGAGGAATAAACTTGCCTCAAATAACTCACTCAAATCATCTGCCTTCATCTTTTTCTTCTTGGGTATGGTGTAGCGAATAGTTTCTAAAACATCTTCTAAGAATAATTGTTTGACAGGAAAAGTGAAACCCTGCAGCCAAATCCCAGATATCCATATCAAATGTCCTAAATATATTTATCAATGATTATAAAATAACACATGGAAACTAAAAATTACAAAATCACCAGACTTACTGGTATATATATTATTGGTGCATCTCCAAAATATTTAGAAAAAAGCTCTGCATTGATGGTTGCACTCATCAAAATGATTCGTAATTCAGGGCGCTTGGAAAGCAGATCTCGTAAAATAATCAAGAGAAAATCTTCATTCATGCCCCTTTCGTGGATTTCATCCACTAGTACATGAGTAACAGCATCAATATTTGGTCGATGTACCTAAAACAAAACCACAAAACAATAACACGAATCATAGTTTCTGTAATGTCCTCATCTTTAACCTAGAGAGTTAGCCACAGTAAGCAATTTGTGGTCAAGGGAGTGGCAAACCTTGAGCACCCATAGCTAGTTAAAAGTTAGTAGCAGTAGATATACATAGCAAGTTGATAATTAGAAGCATAATAGATCAAGTTGATATGTTATTCATCCATCAAGGGATAAAGACTTGCAAATATCCAACCTACCAAGCTCACATATTGTCATGTATGATGCCCTTGCTAACAACCATTTTACACATACAAGATAATGACCCTACAATTGATTACAGTGATCAAATACGATCAATATAACCAATAAATTAATAATAGATGCAATTATCAATATGTCTTAATATGTTGGAATATACTTGACCAGCATGGTGAATCAAGGAAGAGAATTACTCAGCATTCAAGATACTTAACAACAACTTCATTTGATTAAGCAGCGAGTGTATTAAAGGGGCAACGATTACAGAGCAATCGGATCTTTGATGGTTATGATATTCATTATGCAGCAATCCTATATTCAGACAGTAATATTATTAAGAGTAATGGTCAGCATAACCAGCGATAATCAAATATATACAGCGACTTATGAAGATCGAATTATTTATTTGGAGCCACTTATAATGATTCCATCCCAAGACAAATAAAGAAAGACTAGTATCATGTGACCCAAGGTATGGCAGGTCAAGGGCGATAAACACTCCATAATGATCGAGTCAGGGGTAAGTTCGCATCTATGATAAGGCCGATCAATAACACGGTAGATCGTGGTTAGTAACCAGTTTAAATATTGCATTGAAAGAGAGGCATGACATCGATTGAGATTAATTAGGGAGTTGTTAAAGACAGTGATTTAGAGACAATTGCTAAGCAGCAATTATGATAAACATGTGCAAAGACAGCATATAGACAATGATTAACAAAACAACATTCAGAGACATGATCTACATAATAAACCAGTTCATCTATGTTATGAAGAGTGGCGATTAAGAAACAAAAAGTCGCTCAGAATTCAAGAGATGCAGCTCTTGATGTTGCAAAATATATATTGATGATCCATCTCATTCCTAGAAGCATCAATTTGGAATATATCTCTTTTATTTATCTCATTGTGGATCTGATCTATATTGAGTGAATTGCCTTTGGCATTATTGACTACATACATTTAGAGACAGCACCCCTGTTGCTAGAATTATTCAATCATATCAGACATGGCAGAATTTCCAGAATTGCATAAGCCTATCAGCATATCAGAAACAGTAATTATTGCTCTAAGCAGTAAATAGACTTGATTGCAAGGATTGAAGGATTACATTAGAAAAAGCAATTGTATCGCTATAAGCGATAATTAAGGATCAGATATTGCAAGCTATAAGAGTCATACTAGAGACAACAATTCATATTGCTATAAGCAATACCGTTATATCTCTATTCCATAGTTATATTGCCATATTTGTCATAGCAAGGATCATTGCACTAAGTGCAAGGCATACAAATTCACTTTGGCATACATATTATTGCATATAACAGAGATAGCAGGTGACATTATTCATTTTTATTTTATACATATTTATCTTCATAGCATCCATTACATAGTTTAATTGCAAAACCAGATAGTATAAGTTTTAAGGAATTGAAGCAATTGTCCCAATATTCCTAGTTATCCTAAAATGGGACATTACAGTTTCAAGACTCAGACTTTGGTAAGCTGATTTTTAACTCAAGACTCAGCTTAGCACTCACACTCAGCACACGCTTGATTGAAAAAAAAAAAGTAAAACCATAAAATATAGAGATTTAACAATTAAATGCTTTTATTAGCATCCGTCAACAAATCAAAATGATTTGTAATTCAGGGTGCCTAGAAAGCAGATCCCATAAAATAATCATGAGAAAGTCTTCATTCATGCCCCTTTCATGGATTTAATCCACTAGTACACTAGTAACACCATCAATATTTGGTTGATGTACCTAAAGTAAAACCACAATACAAAAACAAAAATCATAGTTTCAAGATTCAGACTTTGGCAGGCTGATTTTTAACTGAGACTCAGATTCGGCACTCACACTCAGCAATGGCCTGATTGAAAAATGGAAAACCATAAAATATAGAGATTCGAACATTTGATGCTTTTATTAGCATCAATCAGATAGAAGTTACTTTGATCACAAGACAATTATACATCAATATAATGAGTTAAAAAGAAGATTTAAGCTTAAGGAAAAACCTCATGGATTGTCAAGGCCAAGTCTTGATGACACAACCTAGGAGCTAAGAACTAATGCAATATACGTGACTGAGGCTAGAACTAAGCACTGTACACTATCAAATCCCATCTAAAATTAGGGGCATATATTAAAAAAAGTTTGATGTCATCATTTAATAAAAGATCATAAAAAGAAACTTCACCTGACATGACTTTAAAGTGTTCACATTTCGATTTGATGGTAAAACATGGGCAAAGCATTAAATTTTAAAAAATTTATGCTATTGTTTAGAAAGAAATATGGTATGTAGGAAAAAGAACATATGAATTGTTTCTGCAAACACCATCTACAGTCTCTATGCTTTTCCTTCCCAAAAAAATGGTAGATTTTGGGTTTTCTTAATGTACCCTGCAATAAACAGAGTGAAGTGCTCTCTATAATTCACAAGGATATGTTGGTGTATGCTGACAACCTGCGTGCCAGTTGAAAAAAATGTTATTCTACACAAGTCTGGAGTTTCTTCTCCAGGCTTCCTCACTTCTCTATAGAACTAAGCTTCCCCTTTACCTCAGAGATCACAGCTCACACACCCTGTACACTTGTTGTCTACACCAACCACATAGGAAAGGCCCCATTGTTCTTGCCCCAACACAAAATAAACTTGCACAGACGCTTCGTCAAAGGCTTTTCTCAGCAGGCAGCTCCATTGACAGACTTGACGAAGAAGGGGGCATTCGTTTGGACTGATCAGGCACAACAGTGTTTTGAGAAGTTCAAACAATTGATGACCACATGTCCAGTATTGGCTGTCCAAGATTTCTCTAGACCCTTTGAGCTTCAGTGTGATGCATCAGGAGAGGGTATTGGTGCAGTTCTCATGCAGGACAAGCACCCCATTGCCTTCGAGAGCCGGAAATTGAGAGGGCCTAAGTGGACTTGTAGCATATACGATAAGGAGATGTTGGCCATTATGCATGCATTGGCCAAGTCCAGGCAGTACTTGGTAGGCTCCAAATTCAGCATCAAAATGGACCATAACAGTTTGAAGCAGTTCCTTGGGCAGCATGATTTGAATGACCGCCAACAGAAGTGGATTAGCAAGCTGCAGGCATATGAATTTGACATCACTTATCTCAAAGGAAAGAACAATGTTGTTGCAGATGCATTGTCACTGAAAGATGTCAACCAGATTTTCCCCACAAACTGATTTTTTTCTGATCGTAATTCCTTTGACCAGCCATTTTAGTTTTGAGTTTTGATGAGTTGTTTGCAGTTTGTGGTGTCTAATATTGTTTTTTTTTTGCTTGAGGTTTATGGTAAGATGCGAGAAAACTAATGCTAGCAAATATAGTCATTGACTGAAATAAACAATCAGCATCTAGGTTTTATTAGCAGCAACTACAAATCAATAGAAATCATTGTTAATAACATTCAAAGCCAGTATTGGCCTACCAGGGGTCCCAAGCTTGCCCGGAAAGCCTCCTCTATTTGACTGAATTTAAAAGAATGTTGGTGGAAAGCTTGATAACTGGAATAGAAGCTCCACACCACTTATTTGACTCTAAAATGAATTATCAAAAACAATTTGAGCAGAAATAGGAAGACCCAGATAGAAATGCCAATGGTTGCTAGGCAAATCTTCCCAAATTGATCAATTTTCCTCATATAAATGCTGGTGCAGCTCACATACACTGGAAAATCTTCAAATTAACCACATACCTACCTTTATTAATCCCTGACAATGAGATTTGAACACAAACTTCAATGCCAAACCCCCATATTTATTTTATTGGCTCACCCAAGCATGGGGAATGGTACGGATAAGCTGGAAACAGTACGGCCTGCATTAATTATTCATGTGACTGCTGGAAGCTAACTGTAACAGCCCAGATTTGATGGATCAGACCTGCCAATACCCTTAGAAATGGATTTCCTCCTGACAACAACCCTCTGTGGTCAATTTCTAACAGTTGATGCTGCCGTGGTGAAGCTGGGAAAGTGGGAAATCGTCCTCACTTCAGCAAATTGGAGGGGTTTCGTCCTCAATTGCTCCAATATCATAACCTCTGCTGCAAATCGTGCAAATCAGACAATAAATCATAAAATGAAAAGTTGAGAATGAATCTCCAAAACCCACAACTCCTTTCTTTATCTCATTTCACCTTAAACATATCACCAAAAGCATCAAATAAAGATTCCATGGGAATCTTCCTCCTCAAACTTGGCACCCACTTGAGGGGGGGTCTCCACATGAATTAATAACCACTTTTAAATTCTTGAGATTCGCCTAGGGAGGTGTGCAAAGGACTTTTTTAATAGTCATTTATTAAGTAGTTTAAAAAGTAACTTATAAGTTACTTTATTAACTTTTTTCTATTTTTAGAAAAAGTAACTTATGTAACTTTATATTATAAAGTTACCTTTATTATTTCCACCAAAGTCATAAAATGACCAAGTCTAGGTCCCCTTTGGCTAGCAAATTCATCTCCAAACATCGAACTTCACTTGTGGAGATGGATGACAGGTGAATATGAGCAATTGAATGGCAACTAAAGAAGAGGGGACATTACAGTCCTCCCTTCCCGGGATTACTTGTCCTCAAGCAACTGAAGAGTTGGATGTTGTAGAATAGCATCTCCTTCCCAAGTGACATCCTATATGGGCAAATCCTTCCAACGAACCAAATACTCTCTAATCACCATGTTCCTCAATGTCCTCTCACGTTGGTCCAGGATCTCAACCAGAGCCATAACCAACTTCCCTTCCTCATCTAAGGGAGGTAACACTGAAGAAGGCACTGTGCCCTGTCTAAATGCCTTCTTGAGTCATGACACATGAAACACATTATGAATCATGCTCTCTGGTGGGAGCTCAATCTCATATGCCACTTCCCCAACTCTCCTCAAAACATGATACGGACCATAGAACCGAGGTTTGAGCTTCTCTTCCCCAGTCATCTTCATAGAACTCTGTCGGTAAGGTTGGAGACGCAAGAACACCATGTCTCCAACCTCAAATGACCTCTCAATCCTATGGCGATCGGCATATAACTTCTAATGATTCTGGGCTCGCTGGATGTTTTCCTTAAGTGCCTTAAGTATGTCTTGGCTCTCCTGAAGCCAATCCTGTGCCAGTGGTGCTCTACTATCTCCAAGTGCCAAATCCATGAATGTCAGGGCATCATAACCATATAGTGCACGAAAAGGAGACATATCAATAGACATATGATGTGTTGTGTTGTAGCAAAACTCCCCCAAATATAACCAATGAACCCATGAACGCTGCTGTCCTGACACATACTTGCATAAATATCCCTCAAGCCACTTGTTCACAATCTCAGTCTAACCATCAGTTTGAGGGTGATAGTTGGTGTTGGGTGTCAACTCTGTGCCAGTAAGTCTAATTAACTCCTGCCAAAAGAAACTCATGAACCGGTTGTCATTGTCACTAACAATGGTCTTAGGAAGACCATGGAGCCTAAATACTTCTCTGAAAAACAGATCAGCAGCCTGTGAAGCTATATAAGCTGCTCCTATGGCAAAGAAATGAGCATATTTTGTCAGTCTGTCCACAACTACATATATACAATCTTTCCCTTGGACCTTGTGAAGACCCGTGATGAAATCCATCGAAAAACCTGTCCATTTTTGCTCCAGTACGGGTAATGGTTGCAGCAGACCAGCAGGGTATGTATTTTCAGTTTTATTTTGTTGGCAAGTAATACATTCCCTTACATGTTGTAAAACATCATCTTTGAGGCCCTTCCAAGAGAACCTCTCTCTAATCTGCCTGTAGGCCTTACCATACCCCTGATGTCCTGCTACAGGAGTCATGAAAAGCATGTAAAATCTGATTTTTCAGTTTAGATTCTGGAACTAAATAAATTCTTCCCTTGTAGTAAATAACATTATCCACAATTGTGTACCTGTCATCCTAAATGATCTCATCCATAATTTCACATGCATGCTGATTTTTGGAATGCTCTACTAAAAGTTGAGATTTCCAATCAGCTGAAATCTCACTCAATGAACATAGGGCAGCAATGGATGGCTTCCTAGATAATGCATCACCAGCTACATTGGTTTTCCCCTTGACATATTCAATGTCAAAATCATATGCTTGGATCTTACTAACCCATTTTTGCTGCCTTTCATTGAGATCTTTTTGTTTTAAAAAGTACTTAAGGCTGTTATGATTAGTTTTAACAGTGAATTTCCTTCCCACTTTTGTGAGAACATGCATAATAGCCAACATTTCTTTATCATAGGTGGAATATAATTTCTCATTGTCTTTCAATTTTCTACTCTCATACACAATAGGATGATGATTCTGCATAAGTACTGCACCCACACCTTCTCCTGAAGCATCACATTCAAGCACAAAAGGTTGGGTGAAATCAGGAAGTGCCAACACGAGACAAGTACTCTATCAAATACCTCATGTGCTTCCTGACTCCATCTGAAAGCCCCTTTCCTGGTGAGATCTGTCAAAGGTGCTACAAGCTGAGAGTGACCTCTTACAAACCTCCTGTAATAGGCACATAAACCAAGAAAACCACGTAACTCTGAAATGTTCCTGGAAGGTGGCCAATCAATAATAGCTAGGATCTTCTCCTGATGGACTTTGACTCCATCAACTCCTATCACATGACCCAAGTATAAAATCTTAGTGAGCCCAAATTCGCATTTGGACATCTTAGCATACAAGGACTGAGATTCCATAATGCTCAACACCTCATCTAAGTACCGCAAATGTTCCTCCCATGATCTGATGTAAATCAATATATCATCAAAGAATACCAACACAAACTTACGCAGATGCTTATTAAATATGTGGTTCATGCATGACTGAAATGTAGCAGGGGCATTAGTGAGACCGAAAGGCATCACTAAGAACTCATAATGACCATAATGGCACCTGAAGGCTGTTTTGTGAATATCAGACTCCCGCACCTTAATCTGGTGATACCCCGATCGAAGATCAATCTTCGAAAAATAAACTGAGTCATGAAGCTCATCCAACAACTCATCTATGCGTGGAATAGGATACCAGTTCTTAATGGTTTTCTTATTAAGTGCACGGTAGTCAATACACATGCGTAGGGTCCCATCCTTCTTCTTCACCAACACAACTGAAGAAGCAAAGGGACTAGAACTCGGTCTAATAAATCCCATGTCCAGAAGTTCCCTGACAGTCTTCTCAGTCTCATCTTTGTAGGCCTTAGGATGGCAGTAGGGAGTAGTCATAACTGGTTTTGCTCCATCCTCTAATTCTATCACATGCTCAAAGCCTCTATTAGGTGGCACACCAGGTGGTATATCACTAAACACCACCCCATGCTTATCTAAAATCTGTTGTATATCAATGTGATATGATTTGCCATCCTGAGATGAAGGTGCTTTAGATGAAATAAAGCACTGGGTAGCCCAAAGGATATCTCTGTGCCTGATAATAGTCTCCATCCTACGAGAAGAAACCTCATTGGGACCTCCATCCGATAATGCCCTCAATATTCTCTTCTTGCCATCAACTAAGAACTCCAACTACATTCTACGGTGATCAATGACATATCTGCCAATCCCCTGTAACCACTGCATACCAATAACTGCATCATAATCCTCTAAGGGTAAAACATAAAAGTCATTTGTCAAAGTGTAGTCCCCCATCTGGATACTAAGCTAAGAAATCCTCCTGGTACATTCCAACACTGCACCATCTGCAACCTTCACTCCAAATCCTGAAAATTCCTCCGTTTGTAACCCATGTTTCTCTACCAAGTGCTGATCAATAAAGTTATGGGTTGCTCCAATATCTACTAAACACACTACACACTGCCCCTGAATAGTTCCCTTCAGTCTGAAAGCGTGGAACTTAGGATAGCTGGAAAGAGTAGCCATGGTGGCATTGGTCCTAGCCTGTGCATCAGTAGAGTCAAGCTCAATCTGTGGAGACTCAATATGCACTCCCTCATCATTAGTGTCTTGGATGTGCTCATCCTCCACATCTGAGCTCACTTCAATGAGATAAGCTTTGCCTTTGCCAAGGCACCTATGTCCCGGTTCCCAAGATTCCTTACAAGTAAAACACAGTTTCTTCCTCCTCAATTCATTTCTAGACTCTTGATCAATCCTAGGAGAAGATGTGTTACCCTTTTGTGGATTGAAAGGCTGGAAGGGTTTGGAGCTCCTGGGAAAATTTTTGTTTTGCTGAAAAGTGGAGGATGGAGGAGTGGTGTCTAAATCTAATATGAGTTGAACAGCCTCCTGCAGAGTCTTAGGCTTCAAAGCCTTGACCAAACCATGGTATCTCTCATGAAGTCCCTCTATGAAGAGCATAACTACCCGCCTAACAGGCATCTCAGGTACCATCACTGCTATACGCTGAAATTCATTAATATATGTATCCACATGTCCCGTCTATTTCAGGAGAGGTAAATCCCTGTAATAAAGTTCCACATCCTTCCTTTCGAATCTGGAAATCAGCCTCTCTGTGAACTCTGTGTATGAATGAATAAGGGCGTGATTTTGCGTGACCAATCCATGGTGCCACCAGTCATATGCGACACCCTCCAAATGCAGGACAGCAAACTAAATGGCCTC
Organism: Cryptomeria japonica; assembly: GCF_030272615.1. Lineage (NCBI taxonomy): Eukaryota > Viridiplantae > Streptophyta > Pinopsida > Cupressales > Cupressaceae > Cryptomeria > Cryptomeria japonica. The sequence continues at coordinate 582,849,567 of NC_081405.1, forward strand.
ATTTTCAGCCATGGGTTTCAAGGAGAGGTATATATCTAGCTTGTGAACCCACGCTCGTGCACTAGTGGTGCCACTGCCATCAAAAGTGGATAAGATCAGCTTATCTGTAGCCTTCTTCAAATCATTATTCCACTACTATCTGGGTCCCCTGTCATTCTATCCCCTCATGGAATCACGGCGCTGCATACAATATTGATGCAACGGAAATGCATCTCTGACATGTGTTGGTAGACGTGTCCACTCATCACTAGCAGCCATAACTATATCTTGTAAGGTGATTCCATTTTGTGGATCAGCCATTGGTGGTTCATCTCTAGGAGTGCACCGAGGAAGCATAGGCCTATATGTTGTCCTAGTATGGGTCTTGTCTCTCCGTGGTGAGATGGATGCACTACTCAAGGAAGATGGAGTTCTACTGCTGCCCCTACTTCCTGTAGCTGATACTGTCCTGCTATGGCTCCCATGCCTTCCCCTATGATTTCCCAAATCCATTCTATCAAGTGTGTCATGTAACCTGTTGATTGCCTGAACAATTCTTGGTTGTGATTCAGCCAAGCTCCGCATAATCTCGTTAGGATTGATTGGTGCTTGTCTCTCCTATCTGGGTGGCCTCCTCTCTCCTTCAGGTATATCACCCATATTAGTACCAAAGCGTAGTTCCGTGACAAAGTTCAAATCCACTCTAGGTCTCCTGCGTGTGTAATATCTATAGGTACCAAATCTGCCCCACTGCATAGAATTACTCTATTGACCCCAAGCTGGCAGGATCATTGCTCTGATACCACTGAAAGATGCCAACCAAATTTTCCCCACAACCTGTTTTTTTTTCTGATTCTAATTTCTTTGACCAGCGATTTTAATTTTGAGTTTTGATGAGTTGTTTGCAGTTTGTGGTGTATAATATGGTTTTTTTTTGCTTGAGGTTTATGGTAAGATGCGAGAAAACTAATGCTAGCAAATATAACAATTGACTGAAATAAACAATCAGCATTAGGTTTTATTAGCAGCAACTACAAATCAATAGAAATCATTATTAATAACATTCAAACCCAGAATTGGCCTACCAGGGGTCCCAAGCTTGCCCAGAAAGCCTCCTTTATTTGACTGAATTTAAAAGAATGTTGGTGGAAAGCTTGATAACTGGAATAGAAGCTCCACACCACTTATTTGACTCTAAAATGAATTATCAAAAACAATTTGAGCAGAAATAGGAAGACCCAGATAGAAATGCCAATGGTTGACATGCAAATCATCCCAGATTGATCAATTTTCCTCATATACATGCTGGTGCAGCTCACATACACTGGAAAAACTCTGAATTAACCACATACCTGCCTTTATTAATCCCTGACAATGAGATCTGAGCACAAACTTCAATGCCAAACCCCCATATTTATTTTATTGGCTCACCCAAGCATGGGGAATGGTACGGCTAAGCTGGAAACAGTACGGCCAGCATTAATTATTCTTGTGACTGCTGGAAGCTAACTGTAACAGCCCAGATTTGATGGATCAGACCTGCCAATACCCTCAGAAATGGATTTCCTGCTGACTACAACCCTTTGTGGTCAAATTCTAACAGTTGATGTTGTCGTGGTGAAGCTGGGAAAGTGGGAAATCGTCCTCACTTCAGCAAATTGGAGGGGTTTCGTCCTCAATTGCTCCAATATTAGAACCTCTGCTGCAAATCGTGCAAATCAGACAATAAATCATAAAATGAAAAGTTGAGAATGAATCTCCAAAACCCACGACTCCATTTCTTTATCTCATTTCACCATAAACGTATCACCAAAAGCATCAAATAAAGATTCCATGGGAATCTTCCTCCTCAAACTTGGCGCCCACTTGAGGGGGGGTCTTGTTGACATGTATTTTGTACACAGCCAAATACAGAATAAAATACCCAAATGGTACCTTATCCTCTCTTGAATAAAGCCTCTGAATGCTGAAGATATCACGAAAAGGATCAATCAGGATGACTTCAAGAGAGGATAAGGTACCATTTGGGTATTTTATTCTGTGTTTGGCTGTGTACAAAATACACGTCAACAGAATTGGCGCTAGAAGGAGGGCCTGATCGCGATGAATTCCTAAACACCCAAAAATCCAGATTCTATCAATTCATAATTGGCAAGGAGTAATCTTAAGGACTTTTTACCCTCCTCCACGCTCGACAGAATTGAAGCAGAAGAAAGGTGAGCGAATACAAACTCTTGAATCCAAGGAAGATCAGTGGAAAGTATTTTCTCAAACACTCGACGGAAGTGATACAAAGAAGGAAGGTGATCGCTGGGTCGTCAGTTGGACTTGCGAAAACAAGGAAGCAAGCTAGAACCAATTGAACGTTCAAGTTGAATCTGAGATATTCAAGATCTCTCTTATTCCAAAAAATCCAAAAAAAAGTGAAAAATAGAAAATCCAAAAAAAATTGAAAAATAGAAAATCCAAAAAAAGTGAAATAGAAAATCAAAAAAAGAAAAGGTTTCACGAGGAGCAACAAGTTGATTTTCCTCAACTTTGGTGGAGATTAGATACACAACTCTATCCACGCAAATTGTCTGAGTTTGCAAGACCAAGGCAGTGTCGAGTTCACGAGACAGAGGAACATGATGAAATGCATTGCTTGAAGTGCTTATCAAGAATGGAATCGGCAACGCAAGGAAAAATCTTCTTTTGGGATGTCCTCAGGCCAAAGGCAGAAGAAGGCAACCTCAGTGTCCCAGAGAGCAAGGATCCTCTTCTAAGCTTCATGTGGATGATCGAGAGTCAACTCATTTTGAATAGCGAAATGCGTTTTGAAAACATATTGCTACCATTGTGGTGTAGAATTCACAACTCACCTCACTCTGAATTTACTTGCTCAGTATGTGAAATGGCTATCAATCAATTTAGAAACCAGTTTGGAATGCCAACTTTGTCCGAGGAAAAATGCATCATGAACAGATCTTGGGATGCACATCTCGCAGCCGAATTTAGGAGAACCTATGAACAGGACATTGCTCCAGCATCTGAATGTGAGAAGGATCACTTGTACATTGACGATACCAATGCACCTAAGGAACAATCTATTATAGTGGATAGCTCGCCATGCCTTGCACCTGAAAAGGAATACCATGAAACAAAAGTTGAAGAATCAATTGAGAATACTCAAACAGTGATAAAGGAAGATCCAAGAGTTGAACAAGCAATCGAAGGAGAAGATGACTCATTCCTTGAAGAATTCTCATTTATACTACAAAACGAGATCCTTGAGGTTGAACTGCAGGAGGTTTCAAATGCCCTCATTGAGGAAGACAATCAAGTTGAGATGTTGAACAAAGAGATACAAATCATCATAAGTGAGCCCAGGTATGAAGAACAATTCAAAGGGGCGCTTGAAGATTTCATCACCATTATGCTATTTGAGGAAGTGTTGAAGGATCTTGTAGAGGAAACACAAATGGAATCACTGCCAAATTTTTTTCAAGATAAGCAAGTTACTATGAGTGATATGATCCATCATCAGCTCCGACCTCCCGAGACTAAGCTTGAAGAAGAAAGGCCACAAGAGATTATCTTTGATCAACCAGAGGAAATGTTTGAGGCTCAATCCATCAGGGAGTGCTTGGTTTTTGAAGATATGCTAACAAAATTTCATGAAGATGCTTGGTTTATGCAAGATGTCTCAATGGAAGCAAAGAATGCTGAGCTATTCGAAGGGGCGCTGGGCTTGTTTCTAGAAGAATTTCCAAATCAGGACCAACATACTGCAAATGCTCGTGGAATGATTCATCATCAACGGCGACCTCCTGAAGCAGCTAGTGACCTTGCTTCCGACAATGCAGTTCCGTATGAGCCTAAAATATGCCAGGTTGTCTCTTTCCTTAATCCTTGCCTTGAAAGTTATTATGATTTTGATTATGGGGATTTTGGGAAAACAACTTGCATCTGGATTGATCATGGTCCTAATGAATTACCCCAGTTGATCATTTTGAGTGAAAATTTGCCTGAGTATGAGAGATGCATGGTGAGAGTTTGCTTTTCTGTATTTAAGGATGAATTTGCCCGACTGAGAACCATCACGTTTGCAATGCTCCTGTTGCACAACCTGAGAAATCATGTGAAGTCATGTATATATGTCGCTTCCTTGAGTCGTGTCGAGTCTGGGAGTCTTGTATATAGGTTTAGAGTAGGTTTTCTTTTCGCGTTTTAGATTAGAGGTCTTTTGAGCCTTGTTCTTAATTTGCCTTGAGTCATTTGACTCATGATCTAGTGTGGCTCAGGTAGTTTAGTTGTTTGCTTTCTTTAGTTTGCTTTTGGTGTGCGCTTTAGCTTAGTTTGCTTTGTGTCAGTCCGTCGGTCGTTTGCTTTAGTTTAGGTGTCTTGAGTGGGAGCCTCCATCTTGTGAGAAAGGCGTTTGTGTTGTTGCTCACACACTGGCAACATCCTGGATCTTATGTTAGACTCATTTCTTAGATATCTATTCATGAAGTGCTCGAAATCCGAGGTTGTTCCTCTCCAGCTTTATCATCTGATCAAGACCTGCATTTGACTTGGAAGGGAATCATTTTCTGTATCTTGATGCCGACATCTGTTGATTACTATATTTTCACACATTAATAGACTCCAAGTCATTATGGTTTTCAGGCAAAGCTGTGATTGGTGAAAAATCTAAAATCTGACTTCAGTGCCACCGCGATCCTCAAACCCTAGTAAGCTTCACTGCTTACAAGCCAAAGGAATTGACGGAGTGAAAAAGCAATATCAAAAGGAAAAAATGAGAAAATGACAGAGAAAAATGAGAAAAAAATGAAATGAGATGAAATATCAAAATTGGCTAAGGGGAATATGCGAGTAACTCCATCGGGGCTATAGATGCCTGGCTGGCAATGGAGCAATGTTCGTGAGCTTGCGGCGATAACCTCGTCGGGACTATGGACATTTGACTGGCAGCGAGGCTCTATCCAAGTTGCTTTTGAGGTTCAGATAAACTACGTAGCTAATCACAGGGGAACCTGAAGGTCATAATTGTCTTGTCGAGAGGAATGAATACACTTGCGCACACCTGGGTAATCAAAGACTAAGTGTCTAGGTCTGGTCAAAGATTTTCCTTCCACTTTGAGTACATAGATTTTCCTTCCACTTTGAGTACATTTTCTAATCTCTTGATGAGCTAGGTTGAATTTTCCGGAGGTTCTAGGTGTCGATTGAGTCTTTATCTCTAAAATGTTCAGGAACATTTATTCAAGGTGGCGCTAGATGTTGTGACACATCGCCCCATTGCAAATGGGGACCCCTGCTTTTTGCTTTTCTGGGGTTTGTTTTTAGGTCTTTTAGGGTTTTGTCTGTTAGCCTTTGCATTTTGAGTGTCACCAAGGGGATCACCTGGATAGTAGGTCCTGCTGGAGAGATGTCCTTATCCTGAAATTTGGCTAAGTCTGGAAAGTCCTGATCCTGAAATTTGGCTAAGTCTGGAAAGTCCTGATCCTGAAATTTGACTAAGTCTGGAAACTGAAAAACCTCCAAAAACTAGATTTTGCAATATAACTCCTGGAGGTCTGAAACCACTCTCAAACATCCTAAAAGTATATATGGAATATAACTTAAAGTATAAGTGACATTTCCTTCTATCTTTAAATGTTATATTCCATAAAATTATCCTGACAGGGAGTTCAAATAGTCAAATCTCGCTCCTGACCCTTCCTGAAGGTCCAAAGCGAATTTCGCCCCTGACCCTCTGAGGAGGTCCAAAGCGAATATCGCTCCTAACCCTTGCTGAGGGTCCAAGGCGAAAATCAATCTAGGACTCATTTCTTGCCTTATTTGACCAAATGTTGACTTGCAAGGCATTTTGAAGGGAAAATTGGAAATGTTTGAAAACTTTGAGATGATGGATTTTATCCAAGATTAGAAATTTCACTCCTGACCCTTGCTGAGGGTCCAGAGCGAAATTCATTGTAGACATCATATGCCAACTCGCTTGAATTTGAAACCTTGTTCCTGGCCTTGAAAATGACCTGACTTTGCCTTGTGAAGTGGTTTGCGACTTAAATTTGAAGCAGTTTGGCCTAAAAGGGTAAAATCGCTCCTGACCCTTGCTGAAGGTCCAGGGCGAAAATGTTGTTTAAGTCATATTTGTCACTGACTTTTCTAATTTGTTTTGTGTAGGGTCTCCCGGAAAGATGATTGGACGTGACTTGATGCTTTTTGAAGGTTAAAGACATAAGAAAAGGATGAATTTTGGAGACTAAAGGAAAAATCGCTCCTGACCCTCAGAGAGGGCCCAAGGCGAAATTTTGATTTCCTTCATTTTGCAGTGCAAAGAGACCAAGTTTTGAGTATGAAGGGGAAACGAATGACTTTCTCCACCCACCTGAAGGAGTTTTGACTTGAAATGATGAAGGACCTTGTTAAAAACACAAAAATCGCTCCTGACCCTCTGAGAGGGCCCAGGGCGAAAAATCTTATAGAGGTCATTGCTAGCCTTATTTGGTCGATTCAAGATGTCAAAGGCATGGTGGAGGATGAAATGAGCATGATAAAGTATCCAGACTTGATTAAAGATGATGAGATGAAGGAGTCTTGCCTAGGAAAGGTAAAATCGCTCCTGACCCTTGCTGAGGGTCCAGAGCGAAATTCCTTGTATGCACATTTTTTTGACTTTTCTTGGACATGAGAACTTATTCATAGCATGAAACAAGATGACATCTTCCTTAGCAAAGAAATTTTGAGATGAAAAGTGAAGCATTTTGGTCCAGGTAGCAAAAATCGCTCCTGACCCTCAGAGAGGGTCCAAAGCGAAATTTTCAAATGTGCATTTTTCTTAAAAGGTCAAAGTGATTTTTATAATTGGAATGGATGAAGGAAAGCATGTTTTACCCGTTGAATATAATTTGGATGATCAACAAAAGAGGCAATCAGGCCAAAAATGAAAAATCGCTCCTGACCCTCAGAGAGGGCCCAGGGCGAAAAACCTAATATAGGATCTTTTCATCCAAGTTTGAGAAAAGCCAAGGCTAGGCATGGGTTTCAAATAATGTTTAAATTGCCTTGAAGTGAAAAGAGATTGTTGAGAGTCAGGATTTTGAAGGCAATTGCAAAAATCGCTCCTAACCCTTGCCAAGGGTCCAAAGCGAATTTTCATGATTCTCTCCTTTGTTTGTGGAATTGAGACAAAATCTTGTGTAGATAGGAAGAGGATGTGATGTTTTATGCCTTAGAGGCAATTTGGAGTCCAAAAGATGAAGAAATATGCCTAAAACCAAAAAGTCGCTCCTGACCCTCTCTGAAGGCCCAGGGCAAGAATCACAAAAACTGCATGTTTTCTTCAAAATTGTGCCAAGCCAAGGTTAGGCTAGGGCGAAGAGACCTCCAAGTGCATGATGAAGGATGCTTTGCCATTGAAAATTGATGATTTTGGTCACAAAATGAAAAATCGCTCCTGACCCTCAGAGAGGGTCCAGAGCGAAAATGTTGGAAATCCTCATTTTACCTTGCAACAACGAAGCAAATTTGGATGGAGTGCTTAAAGCAAGATCATTGCTTAGTGGCGGACAAAGTTTTAATGAAAAATGATGGAGAATTAAGCCCAATTTGCAAAAAATCGCTCCTGACCCTCAGAGAGGGTCCAGGGCGAAATCATCATGGAGTTTAATCAAGCCTTGTTTTGAAAATTAATATTCTCCAAATTGCATTTGATCGCCAGAATTGCTAATTTTGAGGCATTTGGAAAATTAAAATTAAATTAGCATTAAATTAAAGCATTCTGGCATTTAATAAATTGATTTTAAGCCTTAGAAAATCGAAATTTATTTTGGAGGCATTTAAAATTAATTTTTAATAAAGCGCTCAAGGCCTTATTTTGTTTTTATTAGCCAAGTCGGCCCCCTTTTTTGAGATTTTACTTATTTTTTACCTCCTTTTTTGCCAAGTCGGCCTAGAGGAAGCAAAGGGGTGAGCGCTCTATATAATAGGAGATGCTTTGTTCAAGTTTTAATCATTCATTCATCCTTTTTCAAGTGCAAAGTTGAAGTGCGAATTGGAGGAGCGAAATATAGCATGTTGGAGGCGAAATTCTACTAATTGAGGAGCAATCTGAGGAGCGAAATCCAGAAGATTGGAGGCGAAGTTTGCTAAGTGTTGGAGGTTAATGGAGGCGTGATTCATCCAAGAGGAGGCTATGATTTAAACTTTGCCTAGCGAAATTCATCTATTTTTACATCATTTCTTAGAGTTTAATACTCAAGAGGAGGTATGGCAAAATCATCTTGACACCCTTGTTTAAAGCTTGATTTTTGGACATTTGTTTTGGAAAAATCTAAGTATTACATGGTTAATTAGGAAATGATAACTCAAGATTTATCATGAAGTTTCTTAATTAAAATCTTAAATCTTCCTTTTAAGTTTAATTTCTAGACTTCAAGATATATTACTAATTTTGAAATGTTTTGTAGGTATCAAGATGGCGACTCCTAAGGCTGAAGATCTACAAGTCGGCAGGCTCTCATCAAAGAAGATCCGGTCCAGGACAAGGATGATCTCCTCCAGCTCAGTATCATCAAAGAAGATCAAGCAAGGATAAGGGCGACCTCCTCCAGTCTAGCATCAACAAGGACGGCCAAGCATCATCATCACTAACCTCTTCCAATCCAGCATTCCAAGGCGAGGTACATCATCATCCTGCACATCAAAGACAAAAGAAGTTAGAGCAAGGGTTCGATGAAGAAGCAGATAGTCTCAGAAGAGTTAATTAAAGCTAGCTTCTTAGCAACATCAAATTGGCATCAACCAGGTGTCAGACGAGGTGGCATCCTGGTCATCACTCCTCCAGTCGGATAGGTCCACCTCAGCGTGTCCAGATTCAATGTACCTAACTCATGGGAGATAGCACAAACTTCGATGTACCTACCCTAGCTATCCATTGGTCGAATATTCCAGAGAAGACGTGTCCAATTAATACAATTATTTCATTGGTCAAAATTGAGTATGTTGTAACAAACCCTAATTAGGGTTTTCATTGTAGAATCTTGGCCATTGATCTCAAATTGATCTTAGCCATTGAATTGTATTAAGGGCACTATATAAGCCTCGACTCTTCATTTTGTAAAGGCTAATAGAAAGTAGGGAGTGAATAGTTAGAATAGTGAATTAGTCAATTAATAGTAAGCAATTAGAGTAGAGTAGAGAGAGAAGGCAAAGATTGTTGCCAAGATGTTGTTGTAAAAGACTTGTAAAACTTCATTGAAGAAATGGTGAAATTTATGGGTCGATTCAACAATTTGCATGGTCTCTATACTTCTCATATTTAATTTCATGTTATTAGATGAGTGGAAGAAGTGTGCTTGATTGATGGTGAAATTCGTATATCCATACTACTAGCAGTTTGTTGATTGCAGACTTGCCTTGTGTAGTCAACTGGAATCATTCAGCTTAAGCTTAACTTCAATTGTCGCTTCTTCATTGATATGCATCAGCCTAATGGTGTCTATGTCTGTAGTGATGATCTAAACATCATAAAGCTTTCCTTCGAAGATCGCACTAACCTTGTGGAGATGGTCCTGGGATGTCAAAACAAGACTTAGTTAGAATTTCATCAAAGACCATTCATTGCTCCTACATTCTTAGTATCAGAATTAGATCCTTTCCTCGCCCTCGTCCCTTTTCCCTTTTTTTCAAATCTAAGCCGGTAAAATCTTGTGATTCCAACAAATCAGAGGTTTAGGTCGTCAAGTGTAAGTCTTCTTGTGATTCTAGCAAATCACATCATACCACAGAGAGCTTATCCACACGTAGAGATCCTACAACAAAGAACCTTGAAGTCATCCCGATTGATCCTTTTCGCGACATCTTCAGCGTTCGGAGGCTTTATTCAAGAGAGGATAAGGTACCTTTAGGTAATTTATTCTGTGTTTGGTCGTGTACAAAATACACATCAACAGGTCTCCACATGAATGAATAACCACTTTTAAGTTATTGAGATTCACCTAGGGAGGTGTGCAAAGGACTTTTTTAATAAAGTCATTTATTAAGTTTAAATAGTAACTTATAAGTTACTTTATTAACTTTTTCTATTTTTAGAAAAAGTAACTTATGTAACTTTACTTTATTATTTCCACCAAAGTCATAAAATGACTAAGTCTAGGTTCCCTTTGGCTAGAAAATTCATCTCCAAACATCGAACTTCACCTGTGGAGATGGATGACAAGTGAATCTGAGCAATTGAATGGCAACTAAAGAAGAGGGGACATTACAGTCACGCAGGCCACATTTGAATGCCATGATTGAGATTACTGAGGATTGGAGGCATTTGATTTCGGCGAACTATGCTAAGGACCCATGGGCCTCTAGCATTATGGATGGTACAGTGCAGGATGATAGATACTCCATTGTGAATGATCTTATCATTTACAAAGGGAGAATTTTTCTTGTAACAGGATCAGAGATGAAGGGTAGGATTTTGAGAGCCTTGCATGATTCTCCCATGGCCGGACATCCAAGTTACTATAAGACATACAGACAAGTCAGAGAACGGTTCACTTGGAAAGGACTCAAGTCCGATGTTCTTCAGTATGTAAAGGAGTGTCCTGTTTGTCAGCAAAACAAGCAGGAACATACTTATCCTGCAAGTCTTCTTCAGTCACTTCCCAGTGCTGACACGAAGTGGGAATGCCTATCAATGGATTTCATTATAGGATTGCCTAGAATCCACAGCAGTGATTGTATCTATGTGGTAGTGGATCGGCTTACAAAGTTTTCCCACTTCTTTCCGATCTCAGCTACCTATTCAGTAACTCAGGTGGCAGATTTTATTTTCCAAGAGGTTTTTAGACTCCATGGGTTGCCTTGGACCATAGTTAGTGACAGGGATAGCCGATTGATGAGCCATTTTTGGCAAGATTTATTCAGACTCAGTGGTACCGAGCTTACTCCCAGTATGAGCTACCACCCACAAACTGACAATCAAACAGAAAATGTGAACAAATGGGTGGAAGGTTACCTTCAGAACTACATAGCTGGCCAGCAACGGGCATGGGTTAAGTGGTTGCACCTATGTGAGTATTGTTACAATACTACTTACCACATGTCCATCCAGATGACACCATTCATGGCCTTGTATGGGTATGATGTGCCCAACTTCTTGGATCCTTTGTTGAGTGACAGCAGAGTGCCGAGTGCTAAGGTTCTTCGAGAGAGAGTCAGGACATCGTGAAATCATTGAAGGAGAACATACAGACGACACAAAATCAGCAAAAGCAGTATGCAGACCAAAGGCGAGTTGAGTGGTCATTTGATGTGGGTGACATGGTGTATTTGATGTTGTAGTCATACAAGCACTCCACACTCAAGAAGACTAGCGCGGAAATGCACAAGCCGCGCTATTATGGGCCATTCAGGATTGTTAGGAGAATTGGAGAGGTGGCCTATCTGCAAATGCAAGGGTGCATGATGTTTTCCATGTGTCACGCCTCAAGAAGGCGATAGGACATCATGTTGTACCTTCTACAGTGTTGCCTCCTCTTGATGAAGAGGGGAGATTGATACTAGTACCTAAGGCTATCATTGATTCCAGGGAGTGCAAATTGAGCAATAGAGTCATTAGAGAATATTTGGTGAGCAGGAAGGATTTGCCAGTCGAGGATGCAACTTGGGAGAAAGAGGATATCCTGCACCATCCAGCATTGAGATTGCTTGAGGACAAGCAATTTTAGGGAGGGAGGACTGTAATGTCCCCTTCTCATTAGCCCTCAAATTTTAACGGGATTGGCCTATCATCCAACGCTCATAGGCCAAGAGGATTGATTAGGGGGTCGAGTTGCAGTGATTCACGGTGTTTGCCTCACTAGGTAAACAGAAGGAATACAGAAGTAATGCAGAAATAAACAATGCAATAACAGCATGAATAAAAGAATAAGCTTTCCATTAATAACTCATAGTGTATACAATGTTCATAGCATTATCTGTTGTAAACAACACACCTCTCAATACCCGCAGGTAGTACAATATATAACAGCCGAAGGGGTGCAACACAACCGTCGCGACTCCAACTACCTACCCGTCGGCTAACTAACTACTAACAAATGACATTACTACCAAAACATAAGATATACATATTTCCCAACAACATCATCCCCCCAAAAAAGAAGAAGTCTCTGATGACTAACAACAAAAATAGAGACGATGCAACCCATACAAAATATACATCCAAGACAAAACTAAAGAGGGGGCTGGGGAAGCGTCCCTGAAGTAGAAGGCTGAGATGCCGGTGTCTGGGCCGCCAAGCGGGCGCGGAGCTCATAAACCTACTGAGTACATGTAGTCACATCACGCTCCACCACCAACAGTTTCTCCAAAGCCGTCTTCACCATATGCACAGCTTCCAGCAACTCCTCTTTCGTATCCGCTATCTCCGTCATACAGACCAATCGATCCTGCAACAAGCTCCTCTCGGCAGTGACTGCATCCAATTCCTGTTGTTCAAGGCTCCTCACCCTCTGCTCCGCCGAAAGGCGAGTCTCCACCTCGGCCTTCTCTACTCGGGCCATCTCAAGTTGTGCCAACAACTGGGCCCTCTCTGCTGCCCACAAGGCCTGCTGACTAGCCACATCCCTCTCCAACTCGACCCGAGCAACCTCGCGGACCGTAGACTCATGCTGCATACGCCTCAATGCATAGTAGGCGTCTCGGTAGACCTGCTCAATCTCTCGGACGACTGTCATCACCCGACTCTCCACAATGGGCTCACGTACACGCCAAGCCTGTAGCATCTCATCCGTCTAAGTAGTCAGCCATCCCTGAGACTCAAAGCATGTAGCAAAGGCTGTCGGGCAGCCCACCCGCATAAACTGTAGGACCCGCTCTAACTCCACCACAACCTGCTGTAATGCTTGCATCTGGGTTGTGGCCACCACTTGTCTACCCCTCATCACCATGTCAACTAAATAGGCCTCAATGTCCTCCCCCTCCTACTCCGAAGGCTGTAACCGTGAGGGAAGTGGCATTTGTGAAAGAGCGCCAAGGGGTAACACAGAGGTCTCTCGCTGAACCGATACTGCCACATCCTGCTGGTATGAAAGTACCTCCTCCGCCACTAGAGGTGTGGCATCCCCCTGTTCTTGTACCGCAGAGACGACCTCTACTGCCTCGTTCCCAACTGTTGGTACATGTGTCTCACCAGAGGAATCGTCCAAGTCTACTACCTCCACTCGAGTCTCGCGGCAAGGTGAGAATACAGTAGCTCCCACAGGTTGTACCAATGTCATCTGGAATCGCTGCGTTAGCCAACTCTCCATAGCCACGACCGATGGGTCTGTACGCATCTCTACGACCGGGGAATGGGTCGCCATAGCCATGCACTCCTCCAACAAAGAGGCAGAAACAGTCACCACTACCTCAGTTCCAACAACATCCAATTGCACTTGAGGCTCCATATCAACCACCTCCCTCAGCCCCTGCTCCTCATCGACCACTACCCGATGCGGCGACCCATCTGTACACGACTCTGCCATGTCTTCAGTGGTCGGGGCCTGTCCCAAAGGTGGTGCTCAATCCGGCGAAGGTGAGGCTACCTGCTGCTGGATGGGGCCAAGTGCAACAGGCGTGCGGCTCTGCCCAAATGCAGGAATAAAGGTGCCTCCCACTCCGGATGACGCAACAGGCGTGCGGCTCTACCCAAATGCAGGAATAAAGGTGCCTCCCACTCCGGATGACATCACAGGTGTGCCCATCGGTAGCAAGGGTGGGGCAAAAAGGACCCTCTCCTCCATTGCCCTACTACTATCATCTTCCTCATCCTCTGCTTCTGAATCCTCTGTACTACTGGAAGTCTCCCTCCCACTATCAGGTTCCCCTGAGGCCGTGTCTACCGTTCGTTTCCGCTTCACGGAAGAGTGCCCAATGTCCAGGTGTCTCCAATACATGATAGGAGGCTCACCCGCTGCTAACGGTCCTTGCGATCGTACCTCCAACTTTGCCTCCGGCACTGCTTCCCGCATGGCCTCCAAGAACAGTCCTTTAGCATAGTGGGGCATATAGAACGTGCGATGCTACATCGTCAAGAACTCATACATGCGCTCTGCTAGCAACGCGGCCCAATCGTACACAATGTCGTTCATAAGCCCGTTCATGAGCATAATCTGAGGGAGGGCGATGTCCGACGCTCTACCCAATCCTGTCAACCTACTCTTAATGACGTCCATAATGCACTGCCAGTGGCCCTCTGCAACAAAGGTCTTACGGATTCCTCGTCCCTTCGTGGCATTAGCCACGTTGTCCAGCTCTGCTGTCGTTAAGTTCCTGGATATTAATTTAATCCAATATTCCTTCTCCTCACGCTTCATCTTCTTAGCCTTCAACTCGATTTTCCTGCCCTGTCTGCCTAGGATGCCGAATACTCTGGTGAGGTCCACCGCTTTGAAGGATATGGTGACATCCCTCCCGAGGTACTCAAAAGTACTAGTGCATGTGTGCCTGTCAAAGGTGTCCACCACGAACCGTAGTGCACCCTCATACTCGCAGATAGGAAGCACGGGCATTCGAATAGCCCACTCCACTTCTGCCTTACGAAGGTTTTGCTTCACTAAGTCATTGTCGGGAGTGTCCTGCCACCATTTCCGGCATTCCGACCCATTCAGGCCCTCGAAGGTGATATTCTGAGGCGTCAATGTATTTTTGCCACTTGTGGCAAGTTGTGGTGCTTTCTGCTTTTTCTTCTGACTGGCGCTGGCATCCATGGTGTTGCCTGCAACACGCACACCTGACGATAGCACCCTAGTATTTTTATCCATCTGGCTGGAGGAAGCCTGCAACTGCTTCTTCCAACTCCGTTTCCTAGCCGACTCCATTAAGTTCTCCTGTAACTGATTTCTGGTTATAGCCGTACGGTTGCGTAACACCTTCGTAACCACCTTCTTCAGTTGTGTATGGCTGCGTATGCCTACGTTGCTAGGCAGGGCTGTTGCGTGTGCGCGTTTCTTTTTTTCCATCTATTTGGGTTTGGCGGAGATTTTATGTTTGCGTGGGCGGGGACTGCTGTGTTCACGTGTTTTATATTTGTGTGGGCGGTGGTGTACATTGCACGGTGGTCCACCATCGGTGGTTTCCACCGCACAGTGGTCCCATCGCCGATGTTGCCACTGCACGGTGGTTTCACCGTCAGTGGTTTCCACCGCACGGTGGTCGACCGTCGGTGGTCCCACTGCCGGTGCTGCCACCGCACGGTGGTTCCACCGTCAGTGTGGCCACCGCACGATGGTCCCACCGTTGGTGTCGCCATCGCACGGTGAACCACGTTTTTTTTTTCATTTTTTTTTTTTTTTTAAATTTTTACCATACGGATCGTACGGTTTTTTGTTTTTTTTTTCAATTTAATAAGACCGTCAAACATCCTGATTGGAGGGTCCAGGTTCCTCCGTTTGTGGTACACATTTAATTTCGACCCATTGACGGCATCTGGTATCTCCTTCCCGTCGAGCGTCCACAACTTGATCGCCCTGTTGGCATTGACCTTGCATACCTTGAAGGGCCCTAGCCATCGCACTTTAAATTTTCCTGGTTTGATTTCATTCTTCCCATTGAATTTCAACACTAACTGCCCAGGAGTAAACTTCATTCGCCGAAGATGCTTGTCATGCCAGACCTTCCGTCTTTGTTGGGCTGCCTCTATGGCCCATTGTGCCATCATTCTTTTTTCGACCAACTTGCTTAAAGCATACAGTCTCTCCCTTAGGCTCTCCATATCCCCAAGTCTGTTCTCTACTGCAATGCGAAGGCTTGGCACCATGAATTCGGTTGGCACCACAGCTTCTTGCCCGTACATGAGTTGGAATGGAGTCTGGCCTGTGGTCACCTTGTAGGTTGTACGGTAGGCCCACAAGACCGAAGGTAACTTTTCTTCCCAGTCTTCTCCCTCGACACCACATGACTTGTATATCACGCTTACAATAATCTTGTTTGTAGCCTCAGCCTGCCCATTGGCTCGCGGGTAATAGGGGCTAGATAGTGAATGGAAAATCTTGAATTCTGTAGTAAGGAGTTTAATCACGTGGTTCACAAAATGTCCGCCTCTGTCGCTTGTCAACTGCATAGGGATCCCATACCGCGTAATAATTTGCTCGTAGATGAATCTTGCTGTACTTACGGCCGAGTTGTCCGGTAGGGCTCGCGCTTCAACCCACTTGGTTAAATATTCGGTGGCTACCACAATGTAGCGACACCTCCTGGCGCGGCTCACTTTGAGAAGCCCAATGAAATCCAGCCCCCAGCACTCGAATAGTTCTTGAGCATGCGAAGGGTTAAGGGGCATGAAATCCCTTTTCAACAGCCTCCCCGCTCTCTGGCAGCTATCACAACCTACTACCCATTCTCTCGCATCATTATACAACGTGGGCCACCAGAGGCCTACTAGCAACACCCTCCTTGCCGTAGTGTCCGGTCCCATATGGCCTCCTGTGGGCCCCTCATGTGCTTCCCTCAAGATGGTTGGCACCTCTTCCTCCATCACACACCGACGTAACACCTCGTCGGTCCCCATTTTATACAATAAACCATTAATCAGCTGGAATGTGCGGCTTCTCAACACAAGCTTTCTTCGCTCTCTCGGCGGCATGCCTTGGGGGAATACCGAGGTGGAGAGATATTCCCCGATGGCAGTATACCATGGTGATAGTAATGCGATCTTGAATAGGTGGGCGTCTGGAAAGTCGTCATTTACCCCTTCTGGCGGCTCTCCGGACCTGATCCAGGACAATTGGTCAGCAATGACATGGCATTTGCCTAGCCGTACAATTATTGTGAACGTAAACTCCTGCAGCAAGAGTAGCCATCGACTAATCCTTCCCTAAATTATCGGCTTGTTGACCAAGTACATGAGGGCTTGATGGTCCACGTAGAATGTGAACGATGTCGGCAACAGATAGTGTCTGAATTTTTGTACCGCATAGATCATCCCCAATGCCTCCCGTTCTGTTGTGCTGTAAGTTTTCTCCGCTTTGGATAACAGTCTACTGGCAAAATAGACAGGATGATCGAACCCGTGATCTCCCACTTGGGCCAGTGTGGCACCGATCGCAAAGTTTGAAGCGTCCACATGGACATGGAACTCCCTGTCCGAGTTGGGGTAAGCGAGGATGGGAGCAACTACCAACCTCGTCTTCAATTCCTCAAATGCTTCACTCTCTGGGATCCCCCAGGTGTACGGCTCACCCTTGCGAGTAAGCTTGTCCAAGGTGTGGGATATTTGTGCAAATTTTTTTATGAACCTCCTTTAATAGCCGATATGGCCCAGGAAGGACTTTACCCCAGTGACATCCGTAGGAGGCTCCATCTCCACAATTACCCGTATTTTGTCTAGGTCCGTCTTCAGACCTTCCATTTGCAGCAGCAGGGGCAACATAGGAAGAGGTTCGATCTTGCACATTGGAGGCCCTTTCACATGTGATATTGCTTGCTTCTTCACAGCACTTGACACCAGGTTCATCTACAACCTAATCTTCATTGTAATTATCAGTATGAATGGATGAGTTTAGTTGCAGTCCATGTGTCCTCAGAATGTCTGAAAATTGATCATTAATGAAGGTCCATGTAATTGTTCTTTAGCTGTCTATGTAATATTCTTAGATGACCAAATGAAATAAGGAGGAAAGAGTCTGGAGTTGCATCTTAATTATGCTATCTTTCATAATTATCTGAGGACGTGTGACAAGTGTTTGACAATATGTCAGTTTGCTGTCAGCTCTTGATTTTGAGTCTAGTTTGACTTATTTCCATGTGAGACAGTTGTATATGCATCTTTTGTTCATTATCAGTCAAAAGGATCAATTAGGAGCTGTTATTTCTTGAGATATTCATGTGTGCTGGTCATCATTACAATCTGAAAACGTTATCAGCATAACACATAAACCTTTGAACTGCATAACATGCAACTTGGACAGCAAATATTCCTTGTTTTCAATCTTCATTAGGACAAAGGATATTTCATAACAACTCAAGTGCCTCTACTCAACAATTTTCTAAGCACATCTACGCAACCCGTTCCTTCAAACCTCAAACCAGGCATGAATCTCACCTATCTATAACCATTTCCCACTTCCACGTGTCTAGAGTTTCTACACTTTACAACTTGGCAAATTGCGAGTTACTCATTAATATCTCCTCTCAACTACACATTGTTGTGGTCCTCTCATCGCAAACCTATTTTACTCACCTTCTCCAATTGTCTTTCCCAAAATTGTAACCTGAACTCTAACATTACTTATCTAGGATCCCAACGAAGGGATTCCTTAGCCACATAGCCAATACACACACATAGCCTACAATAAAAAGAAAAGTTAATTTTTTCATTAGCACAGGGAATAAGGTTGCAGCTATATCATAGGATATACCCCTTTTATACAATGAGCACTTTGGCTCTAGTGAACTCATATAGGTGCACACATTGGTAGACTTTTCCCCAAACTATTCTTAGGTTTCTCCCTCCACCCTTTCTCTCTACATCTATCTTGCAAGGGTCCTAAAACCTAATCCCCACTCCTTGCCTCAGCTTATATGACAGTTTGCAATTTCAAAATCTTGTTCTCCATTAGTGAGCACCCACAATGCCCTTTTCATTCAAATCACCAACTCAACATACAATAATGATCACATGGCTTTGAACACCTTAACACAATCAAATCATCTATCTCACTAATCTCATTTTCTCCATAGTCCATTTGATTGGTCTACCACCTGAGTAACCAACCATCTATGCTCACCATTTCGTCCTTCCCAATCCACATCCAAATGCCAGCACATCAATACTGCAAATCCTATGAGTGCTTCATCAAACAATGCACTTGTGTGTAGAGCCACACACTCATATTCCTTCATGCCCTACTAGTTTATGTGTATGATTGTTCTTCAAGACAATTGTGCCTTTTGATCCCTCTAATGTGTGAGCCTCCACAAATTCACACACTCTCCATTCACATGATTTCTTGATCTTCTTTTTCTTTCCCTATTCCTACTCTATGTGTATCATCTCCACAACCAACCTTAGTTCCAATTTTAGGCATGTACTTCCTCTTCATCCTACATGGAGATTACTTTGCATGTTTTTCTTTAGAGCCACGACTTTGAAAACCCCATAAATACTTGTGCCTATTTCTAGTGATTACATGATATTGTTTGTGTCATGTCCCCTTTTGAGCTAAGTAAATAATTTTAGAATTTAACATAAGTTGCCCAAAATGTTACTTTATTTTATATTAAATTATTAATAAAAACGCAACTTATGTTTCAATATTAAAAAGTTGTTTTATGAAGTGTCACTAGGAAATGGGGCCAAAAGTAGTGTTTATAAAAAGGTCTTTCTAGACAATTCTTAAATCAAGTTTTTGGAGGGAAAAGGGAAAAAATAATAATATTAAATTCCCATCAAAAAGTTATTGTAAGGAAGAATTAGATAGAGAGAAGGATCATTCGTTGTATTGCTGTCAAAACCCCTTTATCAAAAATAAAGCACCTAGTGTTCATGTTTTAGCCAAAGGATGTAAACCCTCTTGGTATCAAGATCAGGGGACAAAACCCCTCTTGGTTTCTGAATTGGATTTGGGTAAAAAAAACCTCATACCCATTAAAAAACGATTCCATCCAAGGATTGCTTATGTGACAAAAGATATTTCAAATGTATATTGAAGATTCTATAACTAGCGTTGAACATTTGCACTTAGCTCCAACTTCATGTTATGAATTGAAGGTATTGAAGAATTTCTAGATTCCAATTCAGTCCTTGCAGTTATTGAGTTTGCAAATTTTATATTTGATTCCAACTTTGAAAAAATTTCAGAATATTAGATTGTCCTTGTTATTTAAGTCACAAATCTTTATGTTATTTCTGACCTACCATTGTATGTTGTTATTTCCTTGGTCATACTAGCTGATAATTCCAACTAAACTATTAATATTGTAGAATTGATATTTAAGTTGTGATGCCAATTTCAATTGAAGATTTTATTTGAGAAAAGATAAGTGATGTATAATACAGAAGACCCTCATTTGCTTGTGGCAGCTGTACAAAATAAAGTTTACATAATTTTTGTGAGCATTGTGCCATTTTGACAGATAAGCACTCACTCAATATTTTCATTTGTGTTGGGTCTTAAGTTGTCGTACTATCTTCCAAGGGATGGAGAATCCATTGTAGCATTTTAGAAGATATTTGGATTCCTATACAAGATGGACAAATTCTACCATTATTTTCTTTCAGTCTCCTGTTAACTTTGGAATAAATCTTACGATTGGTTATAGCTGCTGAGACGTATCTGTAATTGTCATTCTTTGTCCTTTGCAGATGTACTATCTCAGCCTTATTAAAGTATTTGCCAGCTGCTGTTATACAAGTTTAGTGACTGTTGTAGCAGCTTTTTGGTAATTATTTAAAATTTCAATCTTGCATATTGAATGAATTTGAAAGCTTTCTTAAGATTACTCTTTGCTCGTTATATTATAATTATAAATATAAGGGTTTCTACAATCATTATACATTTCAAGCATTCATATTTTTTTAACTCCTTATGTAACTCTATGTGATTCTCTGCCAAGAATGTAGTTTTAATCATTGAAGCAAAAAGCATGAAAAAATAACAATTAACTGCGGAACAGCATGTTTGCTGGTTTTTTCCCAATTAAAATTGCAATTTTCAAATAAATTGTTGACTGTGCTCCTTTGACTGATTTTAACCTTATTTAACGCAATTTGGAGGTTCTTTCCTGTGCAGCAATGATTTCAACATATTTTTAAATAAATCCAATGTTTTTCTCTGGATTTCAGTGGCTTTTTTTGCAACAAAGTAGGTTTTATGTCTCTGCATCAAAAAAACAACACCCAATCTTGTTTCCAGATCCAAAACTAGTAATAGAGTCTCCAATTCCACGGTCATTTCACACATATAAAGTCCCTATGCAAGACCTCCTTACTGTTTCTTCCGTTTGAGAGATAAATTCCTTCTAACACACATCGTCACAGTCTACAAAAGTAGAACTCTTTGAAATCATTGTTTTTTACTGTTATTTAATTTATATTTTACATAAAAAATTGTATTTATAGAGTATTAATAAATATTTAAATTTAAAATATTTATTAATATCTATGAATTAAGATATAATATATTTTTAATTAATACTAATTATATATTAATTTAATTGAAATTATTTTATTTTACTTTGGAACATTATTCATTGATACTTTTGATTGACTATTTTTATTTATTATGAATTATTTCATTTTATTTTTAGGCATAGTAGGCTTTACACCTCTATATCAAAAACGCGACAAGAGGATTCAATAAGAAAAATTTTAGATTTTAACTATAAATTTAAATACTTTTCTTAAATAATTAGTTTTGACATAATTAATATAATGATAATAAGAAACAAAATTTACTTTTTAAAAACATTTTTATAAACAAAAAAGTGCATGTGCACCTAATGTCATCTTTAGACTTTAAGTAATAAAATTGTGAAAATGGTGTGCATCATTGTTGTGTTTCAAAGGCCTTAATCCCATTTTGGTCTTTACTCCTAGGCTCCCACTAGTTATTAGGATCTGTTGTCACATACAAAACTTGATTAGAATGAGGGCATGACGAGGAAGTGGGATATAACTTTTGAGTTCACTTAGACATTAGTGAAAAAGTTTTGATATTGGTGGATGGGGAGAAATCCCTCATGGACTATTTATATGAAGCCATGGATAGGGCAAACGACATGATTGTAATTGAAAATTTGTAAACTATCAACATCTAGTTATTATTTATGCACTATGCAATGCAATGTAATTAGCAATATGAATATAAGCAACAAAAGACATTGTAATACAATTCATGGGTTAAACTCACAATTTTATTTGTTCTATGTCTCTATGCTATGTAAATGCCTTCAAATTTCAAAAACAAGTTTTTGTCCCTTTTCTACAAGTTTTCGCCTTTTTTTCTATAAATCCGATTCTTTCCCAATTTTTTCAAAAGAAATTACTTTTGGTTTGTTGATTTTACCCCAAAAGGTTTTTGTTGCTATGTTTTTAGTAATCATTCTAGAAGTCGAACTACCAGAACCATCATTCCTTCAGATTTATCATTGCATTGTTTACATTGTTAGTTGTGTGGCTTGCCATTAGCATGTGTATTTGAATTGATTCTAGTCACTATATGATCTCACCTGCCCATTCCGAAAAATTCTATGATCAAACAATGTTGGACAACATGCTTTTTTTTTGAAAAATTGTCAAGTTGCCAAATTTTCATTTTGGGACATTTTATTTTGACTTAAGATGCTCTCATGTCAATCATCATCAATCTATGCTAGCTCATTTGGCTATACATCACATTGTATTGTTGGACCATCTTTGTACATGAGCATATTGCAGTCAATCTAATGTAATGGATTGCACTCTCCTAAAGGTAAGTTTGTTCCTCTTTATAGAGTGGATGAAGTTGTATCCAAGCTAGTTCCTCCCAGCATTAGAAGAACTAGAAAAACAAAGGGCAAATGGCTAGTGTGGTTGTCAATGAATAAGGCCCACAAATTTCCCACTATAGCACTGGATTCTCCTATGCCATAGTCTCCCTCGAAGATGCAAAATTCACACAAATTGGGAGTCATATTGGCCCATGATTCTATCACAAAATAACTTGGTAGCAAGATATTGCAAAAAAATCAAGAATTACTTATCAAAAACTCAGCATTAACTTGTGATTTTCATTTAAAACCTCACTCACATCTTGCTAAATATGTTCAACCTAGAAAAGTGATTATCTTTCCTCATTTTGGACAATGGCTTTTTTAGTAGGGATGTTTGAGTTTGCAAGCACTAGGGAACAACAAATTAGTCATTATCAATTCTTATTCAACTCTTCTTCACCATCATTTCAAAGGCATGCAATCCTAACACATTTCCTTTTTTTGGCTTCCATACATGCAAATACAGATACGGATACACTGACATTTATCCATTGCTTCTTTGGCTTTGGAAATGTGTACAATAAAAGCAAAGTTGGACACGGATATGGATACAAACACAGATACGGATATGGATATGGATATGGCCATTTTTTAAGACCCCCAACATGGATACGGCTGGATATGACATTCATAAAAAGAACATACACATATTTAACACATAACTGCTACATAAATAATTATAAGTTGATTTAACAACTTAAAATATGCAAAAATAGTAGAGTTACATAGGAAGCTAACCCAAAAAAATGGATTGCTCAAATAAAAAAACATTTCATTTGTCTTTCCCATTTGCTGTAGGTTATGTTTATACCAATTTTTTTTTTAAATTGCAAGAATGAAGTTTTTTTAAATTAAATTCAGGAAGATTTACATCAATTTTTAAAAAAAAAAAAAAAATCACATAGTTTTTGGCACAATTGGAAAATCAAGGTTGTTTGGCCACATATGGATATAGTATCTGGCATGCATCCGGACGGGGACCATATCGGATACAAGGATATGCACACCCAAGGAGGGGCAGAGGAGTATCCAGCTGTACTTTATCCTAATTCTAGGATAACTTTGACAACAATCCAATATAATTCACTTAACATCAAAATCAGCTTTGAAACCATTAACCCAAGCACTTTATAAATAGACAAGAGAGACAAGAAAAAAGGATGTTAGCAATTATCAGCAGACGTGTATGTTTAACTTTAGTTTATTCTTTATAGTAGTGGTCAATCTTAAAATATGGAGCTTGCCACCTCTAGTCCAATCCCAAACAATAAACCATAGTTGAACTACTCGCCATTAGATAAAACTCGCCAAGGCCTGAAAAAAAACTCAGGAAAAACTCGGCAAGTACTCAACAAAAACCTGGCAAAAAACTCGGCAGCTTAAAAACACGCTTAAATTTAATTAAAAATGCATTTTTTTTGCAAAATTCAATGAGAAGATACATCCAATGAGTCAATAAATGAGAACACAAAAGAAACAAGCTAAGTCTAGATATATTTAAATGCAAAGTGGGTACAAAATCACATCCTCATGAGGAATGTTGATGGCTGGAAGAAAAATAGTAAATAGTTTTTGTAAAACTAAAAGTAAATACATCATTACAATTACATCTTCCTCTTCCCAGCTCTAGTATAAACTGGGGGAGAGGTAGAACTAGAAGGTCTAGTCCTAGAAATCTATTGTGGCCGTGGGCGTGGCGTGACTCGTGAGTGTGACTGTGCCTCCTCGCTCGGCATGTCTGGCTCACGCTATGGCTCGTCCTCCATCCTGGATGAAGCTATGTCTCTACCTGGTCCTGGCACTGGCAATGACTCCTCATCCTCCTCAATGTCATCCAACGTGAAACCAAATCCACCCCCCTCCTCCTCCATAGCCTGCCTCTCCAAATCAGCGATGTCATCCTCTGTAAACAATGGAGGTTGCTCTTGTGATGTCCAATCACTATAAGGATCTATATCATCCAAGTCAATTGGACCACCTGTTGCTTCCTCTACCTTCCTTACGCGCCGTCGAAGATTATATTGCACAAAGATAAGGTCATTGAGGTGTTTCTGCGCTAACTTGCTCCTCTTCATGTGGATGGCTTCAAACAAGCTCCAATTGCACTCACAATTGGATGAACTACAAGGCTGACATAAGATTCTGAGGGCAAATTTTTTGAGATTTGGGGTTTCCACCCCAACTTTGCCACCAAGCATTTGCAAAATAAAAAAAATTGAAAAGTTAGAAAGCAAAGAGAAAAGTGAAAACATAATTTATCAATTTATCAATCACTTTAGATCCCAAATGGCAAATGTTATACCTGGGGTTTGAGTGGTTCTTCCTCTTATGGCCAACTCTGAAGAGAATAGCTTACCCCTTGCTTCCTCAGAATTTTGGAGTTTTGCCACAATGAGGTCTCTCACCTCAACCTCGGTATCATCCTCTGAATGCATGTAGTGAGGCTCTCAAGGACCTCTCCATTAGGATCTAAGTAAGAACCCCTGAACTTAAAACGAGGGTTGAGGAAGTACCCTACTGCATGAATGGGTTGGTGGAGCTGATTGTTCCACCTCTTATCAATAATTTCCCAAATGGATCAAATTTGAGTCTATCCCCCTTGTAGTAATTTTTGATAGACTCCTTGGCCCTATCCATGGCCTCATAAATATACCCCATTGGGGTTTTATCCCCATCTACCAAGCGAAGAACTCTAACCAAGGGCTCTGACACTTGCAATTGAAAAATGCAAATTATAAAAAGATTAATTAATGAAGTTACAAATTACTAATGAGAGGCTTGAATCAAGAATAATTAACAATTCAAGTTTTGAAGTTACCTTCATAATCTCTGCAACCTTTGTGCAAAATGGTTGTTGAAGACTATGCATGCAACGCCCTCTTCTTCAGCCTTCTTTGAATAAGGTGAGTCTAGCCATGCTTGAATCACAAAAATTTGTTTCAAAGAAGTCAATGCAGCAATAATGCTTTGCAACGTCAAGAAAATCGTTGCAAACCTTGTGACACCAGCTCTGACCAAATCTCTCCCTTGGGTATGCTCTCTCATCAAATGTAGAACCCAAGGGTGATTGTGAATATATTTCATGTTCCTCCTTGCATCTTCCACAACTGGAATCACCCAATCAAGTTTTCCTATGTCCTCCAAAAGAAGGTCAAGGACATGTGTTGCACAAAATGTCCAAAAAAGAGTGGGGTGCCTATCTTGGAGGATTCTACCTGCAAAAGAAGAAGTTATTCTTAAGAAAGATACAACCAAGAAAAACAAAGCCACAACAAATGAAAATATTGCTAAAGGTGATAATTCAAACGGATTCTACCTGCTGCCTTATATGTTGTTGCATTATCTGTGATGATTTGCACCACATTCTCTACTCCCACCTCCATGACAATGTGCTCCAACATTCCAGCCAATGTTTCTGCATTTTTCACCTTACTGGAGGCATAAACCGATTTCAAGAACACAATATTGTCCTTGCAAGCAACCAAAAAATTAATGATGGTGCGGATTTTGCCATCTGTCCACCCATTAGAAAGAATGGTGCAGCCATATTTTCTCCATTCATTTCTTTGGTCCTCCACTTTTTTTGCCCTATCAACTGCATTTGTGAGCAACCTACAAGAACAACATGAAATTAGGTCTAAGTACACAATTTTGATTTAATAAACAAGAAATCTAAAAAACAATTAAAAATGAAATCAAATAGACTATTTACTAACCTCCCACTCAAATCCTTGCGAGAAGGGGCCTTGTACCCCTTTCCTGAAATTGTCATTGCGGTCACCAAATTCAACCAATAAGGATTGTCTGCCACATTGAATGGGATGTTGTTGAAGTACCAAAAATCAACAAATGCAATGTCTGTTTTCTCATGTGCCTCCCTACTCCATCCAATGGCCTCTAATGATGGTTGTGCTCCAGGTTTGTTCCTGGGCACAAAATAACTACCTATGGATTGTGTCCCTAATGGTGATGCACCAGTGCCAGGTACTCTGCTAGAGGAAGCAGAAGCGATGGGCGAGGTGGTGTTGGGTTTGCGGATACATGGGCCACGACGAGAGCCCACTATGCCTTGAAGTGCTTCTTCTTCTTCTTCAAAGTCAATAGAAGCACCTTGAGAATAAGCTATGGCTGATCTCATGGCTAGTTTTGCCCTCTCCCTTTGCAATTTCTTCTCTTCCCCAGCTAAAAGTAGGGCATTCATTTCTCTTTTTATTTCATCATTGGTCCCAATGCATTCCCTAGCATCATGCTTGTCTATGCCTGCAAGGTGGTATTTGAGGCGGTTTATGCCTCCATGAAGTATTTTTTCACATTTTATACAAATCGTTGCCCCAGTATCCGGTCCTTCATAGGCATACCTCCAAGCCCTATCTCTAGCACCTTTAGGACAAGTGCCTACATATCTAGATGGGCATGGTTCGAGTGACCAATTAGAATTTGCCATAATTAACGGTTAGTTAACCTACACATACAAAGTGAAAAAAGAAAGTTAATATTTTAGTTAAACAATTTAGCAAACTATCTAAATTAGTTGAAATAATTTTAGACATCATTCAAAGTTTTTAAAAAAAAAAAACTATTAGAGTTTGATTTTTTTTCAAAAACTAGAGATTCTTCAAAAAAATAGTGAAAAATTCAACAAAACTTGTCAAAAATAGCATTCAATCTTGTTCCAATGACTCAAAAAGATTTTTGACTACTTAGGAATGATTTTCTATTCATCTAGATACAACAAAAACTAAATAAATTTTTTTTAAAAGCATAGGACAAAAAAATACCTACCTAGGAATCTGATTTTTCTTGAAAAACCACCTCAAATCCGCGTCAAATTCACTTGGAATTGGCAAGAATCGGTGGAAATCACCTTGCAAGAGTGTTGGAGTGTGTTTTCCCCCTTCTCAGCAAAAAACCCAACTCAAAATGATGAAATAAAGTCACTTTTGGCCATTTTCGGCTTATGCAGACAGGCGGCCGAGTTTTTTTACGGACTCGCCAAGTTTTTGCAATGAGTTTAAGTCATTAAAACTCTCAGACCATAGAAACTCGGCGAGTTTTCGCCGAGTACTCTACGAGTGTTCCAACTATGCGGTAAACCACATGCAGAAGTACAATTGTTAGAAAACGATCACTAACCTAAGATAACCATAGAAATCACAGCTATATTCTCTAAATTGCCTTAATTGATGGTGGATCAAGTTTGAATATCTACCACTAATAAAGCATATTTAAACTTGCATTAGCAAATCAAGACTGAATTGCCCCATAAAATATCTCTTTGAATCAAGAAATATCAATAGAAAGAAGTAGATTAAATGCAATATTTGTGATGATATCAATGAGAAGCATATTAAAACATCATGATGCAAATTAGGCTGTGCATGGTGGAACGAAAGAAGGCTACCAATGGTTGGGATTCGGGATAATAATAATATCAGTTAGACTTGATAAATGCTCATTGATCATGGATGCAAAGGGACCGGATTATTGGTTGAGAACAATCCAATTCAAATGGTTTTTTCAATAATGAATATAATCCAAACAAAGGGGGTGTACCACATTTGAATGAATGCTTGCATCATAGTACATACACAGATACAGCCCCCATTATATTAGAAGATTAGTTAATATGAAATATCTATACATTCATAGTTAGTAAATTTCATTGAGATAGAGCCATTTAGAAAACAACACAATAGGTGCAACAAATGACTATTGAACAAAGTAGCAATTGATGAGCACCAAAAATGCATAATGGAAGCACCATCAAACATAGGCCCAAAGATACAACAGGGAAAATGATATTGTGTGGCAACCTCTAAACAACATAGCTCAATGAATCAACATTAATCACCAAACAAACTGATTGAAATACATGATCAGTACCACAGTTCGTGAGCATCAAAAACCTGAAATCAATGACATTGGCTTAGAAAAAGAAGGATGTGATAGAAAGGCATTAACAACATTATTATAGAACTCATAAATAAGTGCCACATGCCAAGCACCATGAGTACAACTACAAACAAAGAAAATTTGAAATAAATAAAGTTAACTAAAATAAAAAATCACTAATGACAGAAAATTTGGTAATGAAGGATAGTATTTTTAATAAGGATTAATGGCACAACCAATCAGAAAGCAATGTGGCCAAGATTTTCAAGAACAAAAAATAAAATGACAACATTAATACATATAATTCACCCTATAGTTTGTAAAGGAGAGGAAATTTACACAGAGAAATGGCTATAGAAAAGGGCATTGTGAAAAGTAAGGTGCTGATCTCATAAATAATGGACAAATGAATTTGTATTGGTAGTGGTTGATGGTGATACCACACAGCAATGGCACTATCTCACTTCAGAGATCCAAGGGTAAACGATTAGGGACCTGTCTTTTTCAGGAAGAGGTAGTGTAGGTGGCTTAAGAGGTACCTGGATGCACTTAATATATGGTTGAGCACCAAGCACACTGATTACAGTGCTAACATATTTAAGTTAGTGTTTTAAAAAGGTATCAACAAAGGTTTCACCTTAGATGCTATCCTTAGGTAAAGATGAACTTATTCCAGGATGAGGTTAAAAAATCCAAAGGTAGATAAAGTATAACATTGACTCATTATTTGTTGTTGTTATTTGCATGGAAAACTGAATATATCTGCAGTTTCTGCAGTTATATTCCACTCTATCTTGCTCTTGTGGCATTGCCTTCCGTATTGCCTAACATAGTGTATAAACAAATTAGGTTGTACATATGAATCACAAAAGATGCTACAAACAATAATTCAGGCCAAAGTACATTTAGTTACTACATGAACAACACAAGAAGCAGTGAGAATGACAAATAGTTAATTTACCAGCCATCTTAGAAGCACTCCACTGGTGCAAAATAACAAACGAGTACGTGGTGATTTCTTTTCCTCGAGCCGAATTTGGTAACCAACTGTTTCCCCCAAATTTTCACCTCTTTCAAAAGCAACCCGTGCAGCCACAGATATAGCAGAGATTCGACGAGGCTGTGTACAAACAATATTGCACTTCACCCCACGAAGCAATTCAATTTCATCTTCTAATATAAACTGAGGTATTTGAGTTGTTTTACCACAACCAGTTTCACCAGAAACAATCACAACCTGCAAAAAAATGCTAGAAAAATCAACATTCATACAGTCTCTTCTGCACTATGTCATCAAAGAAAGTAGCAAAACATCAAAAGACCATATTTGACAACAAATGGCTTACAAAAACAATTATATTGTGAAGTTCAATCAAGAAATTTATATTGCTTAAAATAACATCTATCAAGATCTCCTTGGAAATATTTGAATACTAGCACCACAACATGACATACATTTACTCGTGGCCAAAATATATATAGTTGATGACTGTGTTCAGACTTTATTCAGATCTAACATTGCAACATAAATCAGAATTCACTAAATGGACAAAAAATATCAGTTTTTTTCTTGATTTAAACCTCTTTCAATTCAAATGCAATCACACAAGTTCAAAGGCCTTAATGTGAGAAACATTGATTCCCTGCATTCCAAATGGTATGGAGTTGGACCCTATGATGTTGTGAGGGTATGGATGATCTAGATCTCAGTGTTGGTGGCTCAGAGTCAAAAAAAATCCAGCATATATATAATTGCTGAGCTTTGCCAAGTCATGGGCGAGTTTTTCCACTAGGTCACAAAACAGGTTATATATAAAAAAAAAGTTTCAATGGTTTATTTTTTAAATTTCAAGATGATTTTCTGTTTTTTTTCAGACTAGATCATGTTTGTGTGCTGATGAAGCAGACTTGATGAGCAGCCTAAATTGAGCTCAGCAAAGGTCCATGAGTCCTTGCAAAGTCTCAACACAATGAACTAGATAGACTATAAGATCATAGCTGAAAAGCTCGGACTCGACAATAACTCGACAGGCCCAAAAATTTTAAAAACTCAAGAATAAGAAAAAACTCAGCAATTTTATCAAATATCTTATATACATAAATGTTTAAAAATATTCTTCAAAAACACACATAATACTGAATTTGTAGAGGATATCACTAATTTCTATCATTTATAAATTGTAATGCCCCTTGAGGCCGGCTACGAATAAGGAGGTATTGTGACATTATACCTTTGCTATAATGTTATCAGTAGATATATTCGATATTAAATGCTAATCAATACAGTTGGGAATATGGATAATTGAGGATGTGTGGTTGGCTTAGGACTTGATGCTTATAATGAATATGATTCGGTAATGTTTTCATAAGATGAAGAATGACTATTTATATAAGGGTTTTGATGTTCTTACCTACGTTGCAGCAGTCGAAGTTATACTATTTGCTTGTGAATTTTATATTATTGGTTTTCTATGGTAATGTCAAGTTTATGCTAGTTATTCATTGTTTTATGTGGCATTTAATGTTGGTTTATGTTAAACTTAAGGTCCGTCTTTGTTACCCTTAACCTTGTTTAGTTTTAGAGCATTGTCTGTTGCCTATTGTTAGCCTAATCGGATCGCCACTTAGGCAATTATCCGATGCCTCTGATTTGTGGTATGTGGTTGTTAGGTGTTAAGTTGGGTTAATTGTTTTAATGTGTTGGTAGAATTAATTATTAGTTTATATTTTAGTGTTAAGTATATTTGAGTTAATTAAATTAATTATGTTACTTTTGAATAATTAATAATTGATGTATATGTTGGAATGTATAAAGATATTATAGGGTTGATTAACCGCTTTACCTTTTGATTAATAAAATAATATTATAGTTGTAAATAAATTGATCAATAAAAATGCTTTGTTTAAATAAAGTAATTAAAAGCTTTATTTATTAATTTATTGAGTCATATTTTAATGTTAAAATAAATTAAATGATTTTTAATTTATGATAACTTTTTTAATTAAATTTTATAAGAGTTTTCTAAAATGGCATGTTTTTTGGATCTTCTGTGCGTACGTGAGTTCTTGGGGAAATTTCTAATTTCCGAGATAAATCTTGGGAAAAACCCTTTATATTCTGGAAAAATTTCCAGAATGCGGGGTTGGCTCTTTGTTGTTTCGTTTTTTTGGATTTGGGAAAGAATTCTCAGAAGAAAATTTTCACAGAGGTTGGGATTTTGGATTTGGCTTTTGATTGTTGTGTGTTGCAGAGGCTGGAGTTTGGAGGCTTCTTCTGCAAATTCACAACTAGGAGTGCGATTCAAGGTAAGGGTTAATATCTCTGTGATTGTGTATTTGTTTTGAAATAATATGGAATTTTGTTTCTGAAAAAGTTTTATCTGTTAATAGTTGATAATGGAAATTTCCTTTGGAAATTTTAGTTTTTATGTTGACTAGTTTATCTGGTAATCGTCTGTTGAAAGAAAATAAGATAATCTTGTTAGTTTGGGGTTTCTGGAAAGTGGTATTCAAATTGAAAAAATAAAAACCTTTGTGTGTATATTCTGTTATGTGAATGGGAGTTCAATTTTAGGATTTGAGTGTTGTCAAAAAATGTTTTGGATTCCCTATTTCAGATGTTTATTTTCTTTTCATGTCTGTAAGGTGCCTGGAGTTGGTGAGATTTTAATCTGTCCAGTTATTGTTCTTGAAAGATTACTGGTTTGTGGTAATTTTCTTTAAATTAAATTATGTTTTGATTTTAATATATGTACTTTCCATAATTCTGGAAATAACTATATTGTTGGGGTGTTTTTTATGAAATGCATTTTTTTTTGGGGGGGGGCAGGGTGGGGTTTCCCCACCTCGTGGGCGGCTCAACCCACTGTCGTGGGGAGCCGAACCCACAGCTTGGGGGCGTTTCCCTCCCACAGCCGTGGGGAGGACTCCACCCTACAGGTTGCAATAACGCATGGCATGAGATATATTTTTTTAATTTGTTTTTTTCCTAAAAAAATTTATTTAATGTGTTTTTTTAAAATATATAGATATATATATATATATATATATATATATATATATATACATGTATAAATAAAGAGTTAGTTTAATTTGTTAAATAAAGTTGTTTATAGTTTCATTTTGGTAAATGTGGATATTGTTTTGATTAAATATTTAGATTAATATTATTAGATTTGAATATATATATATATGTGTGTGTGTGTGTTTGGAGATTAGATATATTTTGATAAAATAGATGCATTTAGATTAATATGAATGTTATTTCATATAATTAATTAATCATGTGGTTAAGTTCTTTAATTATTAAATATAATTTTATGAATTATAATGGATTCAAATAATTTAATATAAATCACATATTTTATGAATTTATGATACTAAAGGAAATTTAATATTTGAGGAGTATATCGGTGATGCATAATTCATAATTTTAGATTATGGTGCTTGGATTAGTATTTAGAGTTTATTTCTTTTTCCCAACTGAGACCAGTATGGAAGTGTGTATGGAATTGACTACAAGGAGACATTTTATCCTACAACAACGATGAGCACCATCCGATTGGATGTAGCCATGGCATCTCTATTTGGCTGGATGGTTTGTCAAATGGACATAAAAAGTGTCTTTTTTGATGAAGATTTGGAGGAAGAAATGTACAAGACTCAACCATAACATTTTTGGGTTGCAAAGAAGGAGCATCTTGTATGCAAATTAAACAAAGCTCTATATGGCGTGAAGCACACCCAAGGCATGGTACATCAAAATCGACAATTATTTGGTTAAATAGGGATTTCAGTGAAGTCCTTTGGATGCCAATCTGTACATCAAAAGTGTGGGTAATGATCTCATTCTTCTCATCATATATATGGATGATATCATTATTACAGGTAGCGAGGCAAGTGATATTTAATAGATCAAATCTGAAATTAGTAAAGCTTTTTACATGACCAATTTAGGCCTCCTACATTACTAGGGGAGAGGAGTCAATACATGTGCGGGTACCAATACATGTTATAGTACATAGACAAAATGACACCAATAATGGTGCTCTAAAAATGTCATGTCAATGCTTTTCCCCAAAAAAGTACCTCTAAAATTCAAAAAATAACCAATGATGTGATGCCACATTTGCGCACAAGTAAACATGACTTAGTGCACACCTTTGGGTCTTATGACAATTTGGGGTCATTTTAGACAGTTGAACAAAAATGCATGCTGATGTGGCATCATATTTGACCATATGGACTTGAAATTTTGTTTTTGCGTAGGGGACTTGACAAGTAAGCTGCTGTGTAAAATTGAATCTTTTTTGAAATGTCCACATATGATTTTGAGAAGCGTGAAGTTAGGGTGCACACCTTCTGGCTCCTCTCCCCTACCTAGGTGTAGAAGTTTGGCAAACAAGTAGTAGCATTTTTATTTCTCAATCCAAATATGCTAGGAATTTGCTCAACAAATTAAGAATGACAAATTGAAAAGCTTCAGCATCACCTATGGAGAAAGGAATGGAACTTTCAACCAAAACTGACTCAAAGGTAGTTAATGAGTCAGCTTACAGGCAACTATTGGACAGCCTTATACATCTTACAGCCACTAGACCTGATTTGAGCTATGTTGTGTGTTGTGTTTCCAAATCATGACAGCACCAAATGTAGAACATTGGACCACCAAGAAATGAAAGGTAGTAGCTCTCTCCTTGACTGACGCAGAATATTGAGAAACAGTAAAAGAAGCGTGCGAGGCTATATGGCTCAAAAGGTTGCTTTCAAACATGAAGATGCCTCAAGCAGAGCCTTCACCCTTTTTTTGTGACAATGAAAGGGTTCTTAAACTTGCCAAGAATTCGATCTTCCACAAACATAACAAACATGTGGAACTACATTGTACCTTCACAGACAACTTGTAGAAGATGGATTGGTTATGTTTCAGTTTTGTCCTTCAGAAGATCAAACTACAAACATCCTTACCAAGCATAAGGGAGGGTATCAATTTAATGTTTTATATTGGAATGGTCAATTAGCTTTTAGGATAGACTTCAAGAACATTCTTTAATAAAGTCATGTTGATTTTAGGTTGTAACTTTTTTCTATATGAGTTGTCAATCTTATAATCTGAGTTAGCAGTCTTATCCTCTTTGGATAAGGTATTTTTAATCTTATCTAAGGATGCTTTCGCTCCTTATTTCATAACTGATCATTTATGCAATCTTGGTAATCTTTTTGTGTTGTGGATTGTAATAATTGAGTCCTTATAGAGGTAAAATCTCACCAAATCTCATAGTGAATGGGGCATCTAAAAATGAAGTGTTCCCTAGTCTCCACCATCTAGAGGAGAAAAGTCAGCAGAACATTCTCATCCCTTGACTAGTGAAAGGACACTCAACAAGCCAAGGCGAAACCTCAAGCTATGGGGCCAATGATGTTGGCAATAGCGAGGGCAATGAATAGAACCATCCACCATCTAAAAGAAATGTTAGGCATAGAAAGCTAGCTTAGGACTGAGCAGCTTATGAGGGGGAGACCCAAGTGATCCGATTATGCAGTTTGATGAGAGATTCAACACAGTTATGGATTAACTTGAAAAGCCTTGAGATGGGGAAAAACAAATTGGTGGTGGCAATTGCTTTTCTATTGAATTTTATTTTATCCCAAACAAACAAGTACAAAGTAGATACAACAATTTGTTGTTAGTATGCTCACTTTCAAGTTGTCGACCTTTTGTACAAATGAGTTACCATCAATTAGATGACTCCGACATTCATACAAGTCTCTAAGGATATGAATTGACCTTTCCATGTCTTCTTATAGGTTCTGAAGCTTCCTAGGGTGAGTTTCACAGCTTCCAACTTTACAAAAACTCCATCCCATCTATCTTATGCATAAAGCTTTGAAGCTCTACTTAACTTATCTATACTAGAGGCTAATGACTGTCTCAGTCCATATTTTTATGACCTCTCTCCATGTACACCATGTATTTAGCACACTAAATTCACCAGCCACTTATTTTTAAGAGTTTTGCCATAACAACAATACTATTTGTGCTCAACCATTTTAAATTTATGTTTAACAAAATCACTGCCTTTGTCTGTCAAGGCCCTAGCTACAAAGCTGTGAAGCTACTAAAGAAAAATTCAAAAATAAAAAGTGAAACCATTCATGGTTACCATGTGGATTTCAAATGTCAAATGCTACAATTTCGAAGAATAGCTAGTTTATTTTTTCATTAAATGATTAAGCATTAGAAATATGTCAAATGATGTTTTGTTTTATAAGCATCAAAGAACTCTAAGTTTAACCAAATTGTATATTCACGATGGAAATTCATCTTGAGCCATATAAGCAATTCTATTTCACATTGACCACACCTGACAAAGAATAGTAGAGATTTCCCTCTTGTCCCATAAATTAATTCGAGTGTGAATATTTATGCAAGCCAAATTTTCAAAACAGGAGTAATGAAATATAAAATTGAATGATTCAAGAGCAATTTGAGAAGCAAAAATTAATGCTACATTGTCATGAAGCATAAAATCTGAATGAGTCAATAGCCATTTGAGAAGCAAAACTTAAAAATACGTTGTTACAAAGCATACTTAAATACCTGGTTATTGGCAACAGCTGTCAGCAGCTGATCTTTCATCTTATAAGATGGCAGCCTTTCTCTCAGATGCTGCATCTCCGTAGCAGATGGAGTAAACTACAATTATGCCACCAAAAAAAGAAACTTCAAATTCAAACACATGTTTAAGTCTGCATGCATAAGATGTTCAGACAGGTATAGATTTTCATACATTATACTATAAAATCAATTAATGCCAAAAAGATAGGAATTTTCGCTCACTTAGAGCCTTCCGTCATGAAGTTAATTTTCTATGATGCTTTTTGAATAATGAAAACAGTAAAAATAGCATAGATAGTAAAAGAAATTGATGTTGAACCTTCTGTTGCCATTGCCGACGGCACATCTCAAGGCTTAATGTCAGTTTTTCATCATATGTTTGAGGAACTTCAGGAAAATGAAGCAGTGAAGAGTGAATTTGACTTGCTTCACTATGTACACTTTTTTGAGCACAACCTTCCCTAGCACTTGCAAGAATACTTTCCACTCTATGCTCAGTATCCATTGATATTTGAATCTGCAAGACACGTATAAAAAATGCCAGAATCAACAGTAGTATATATATTCAATCTAGCTGATGAAGTTTTGACACCAGGTGCACAATGTACCTCACGTTGTGTTGATCCATGCCTCTTGTCAAGATCTGCACGGTAATTTGGCAGTGGAACCGTGCTCACAACAAAAACTTCTTTTTTCTTTTTCCAACTGTATTTTGAATGACTAAATTCATATGCATGACTAAATTTAAATGTACACAGGAAAAACAGTGTCAGAATAGTATAACAGCCAAACTTTCAAACAAAAGGAATATTTTCCTAATGGACTTCATCAGCTATATTTTAACTACAATTTTATTGCTTTTTCTATAAACTATGACTTAATAGCATCCCCTAACCCAAATCTGGTAACCAATAAAATAATGAAGGATGAGATAACCTTTTTGAATTATTTTCAACAAACATGATTTACCGATGTAAAGGAACTTATTAAATGATTGCAGCAAAGAGATTAGCAGAAAAGATATGAACAAATTTCCTTACAAGTATAAACCCAATGCTCGAGCTGTATTTTCAATAAAATGGACTTTTTTTATTTTCCCCAAAGATTCCCTCCGCATAACAATTTCCTGCTCGACTTCTTGACATTTAAGCTTCTCTATTTTTCTTATCCAATCACTTTTACTCTCATCCCTGTGCTGAAAATTTTCCAAGTATTCATAAGTACAACTATCCTTGTAAGACAGCGAAGACTGCCCAATGATCACAATACAGAACATAGATAGTACAAGCACAACTGAAATAAAACTAGACTATGAAACTACCCAACAAACACAATAAATAGCATAGATAATGCAAGTACAACTTAGATCAGTCAGGATTATAAAAGCAGCATTGCATCCAAAAAGTGTAGAAAGATGCATGGACAAGCTCCAAGTGTGAAAACAGCTGTTTTGTTTGTAGGATGCACAAAAAGTCTCAAATATCTGTTCCAACACTCAACATACAGGCATAAACTTGTGAGCATAGGCTCAAATCATCAGCTAAGATTACAAATCATCTGATTCTTAAATACACAACTATATTAACATAAAACTGACCATCTCATACAATAGAAGAACTCAACCATATAAAATAAATCCTTGTGATTTCTCGAAAATAAAAGAAAAAAAATATCCACCAGCTGTCTGTCGTATTTAAATCTTCTGCAAACTTAAGGTATAAATTGCAAATACTTACGACTATTACAAGTTTACAACTATTTTTTTCTCCAAACCATCTCAGGGATAGACACTAGGTTGCTGGTTTGGGTTCAGGTTCAGTGTTCAGGGTTTGAGTTTAGCAGTTTGCCAAATTTTTTACTGGTTCAGTTTGGCTGTGTTCAGTCACAGATAAATATATATAGCCATAATAACAAACTAAATATATTAAAAATAAATAAACATAAGAACATCATTAACTCATGCTCATACGTATATATAAAGAACATAATTCCTAGTCAATTAACAATGTTCACAAAGATTCATAATGTCTATGAAGAATGCTATATCAATGTTATCATATGAAGATTTGAAATCTCCGTATATTTTATAAATTTCATTTTTTTTATTAGCCATCCCCTATCATCCCCTAAACAAAAGGCCAAAAACAACCCCTGTACTGGAAAGACAACCTGCCATCCCCTACCATCCCTATCCTAGAAACTTGGGGGAGCATAGCTTCAAAGGGATTTGATATATTTATTTGATTGGAAAGCAACAAGGATCTTGCCTATTCTAGCATAAGCACACTAAACCTTTTCCTCTGTTTCATTATCTATAACTATTTTCTTAAGAGGAGTTTTCTCTAGAGCACTTAGTATTGCTAGTTTCTCTAAGGATGTTATCTCTTTCTCAAAGTGTTTTTGATACTGCTTTATCTTTGGTTGATATCTTGAGGGTTCAAGGATAACTAGATCAGAAAATATCTTGCTAAGTGTCCATGTTCAAGGCTGTAATGTCCCCACTTTGAAATATAATTTAATAAGAAATAATAATAATAAAATTAAAATTAAAAAAAATTAAAAATTAAAATTAAACTAAAAGATAAAAGAATATAATTAAATATAATTAAAATTTGATTAAAGTTAATGAATGGTCAAAAGGCATGGAATGATAAGTTGCGACTCCCCCAAATATGGGGTATAAAAGGGAGAAGAGAACTCATTTGAAGGTGGGATAATTTCGGAATCAGAAGTGCAGATCTGATTTAAATAAGACATGCAGATCTGACTGTGAAAGGGTGCGTCCCTTTCAAAGGGCAGAAATAAAGAATAGTTGCACTCTTTCAAACGGTGCTAATGGTGAAAGGGTGTGTCTCTTGCCAAAGGGCATACATGATGAAGAGGTGTGACCTCTCCCTCACATTCTAAGATATAAAGTAAAGGAATCAAAAGCATCCAGTGACATCACCATCGATCAGATCAGATCAGATCATAGCTGTTATTAAGTTACAAGCAGTAACATCCTTGTTCTTGGTGGTATGCATGGGGATGTGCTTAATATATGAAGCTGATAATGTTCTTATACAGAATTTAATAGTAATATTAATATAGACTGCAATATGTATGACAGTTATACTTAATTTCATATACATTCATAGTACATGAAAGACTATTATAGTAATGGCCTAGACTTTAATGATTCGCTACTGCCTGCAAGAGGATAGGTCGGTTTGTGTAGGGAAAGGCAGAGTAAATCCTCACAAGATAGGTAAGGCCAAGCTGGGGTATGGATGGAGTCCTGAAACCTTGAGAAAGCCTACTTGTAGACTGGTTTCCAAGTGCCCTATGACAGTAAATTCCCATCCTCTGTTAGGGTTAGGAATAAGTAAGGATGGGGCCTAAACATAACAATTATTGATTTTATTATGAATAATTAATTGCTCTCTAGTTTCAACAATCAGATTAAAGGCATGATAAATGTGGTGATATATGGTTTAATTATGGGAAACAGGCTTACTCCTAGTAGGGGACATTACAAAGGCAGATGCAGTAATGGACTTTTCTCATCTCTGCTTTCTTCCCATTCAATTTCACCCCATAAAAAGCAATACACAGTCCAGAAAAAGTTATTCAGGATCAACATCCACAAATATACTGGCATAGTTTAGCACTTCTAGATGTTTTGCAAATTCAGCTGCCATATTATGTACTCCTATGACTCCAGCAAACTTCTTGTGTGATGATTCTTACCATCATTTGCTCGGAATTAGGTAACCCTTACCCATACAAGGACAATACTTGGAAGATCCTGCCTCGTACGGCAAGTTAGGGACCAATGTTTCAAGAAGAGATCTGATAATTTTAGGAATCAATGTCCTCTTTAAAGTGCCTTATCCTTTTCCTGATTTTAGGAGAAGATAGCTCTGACATATCTCTTTCATACAATCAAGTTGTCCACTATACCAGTTGGAACCGAGTTCTCTTGAACCCAAACTGTCAATGTTTTAGGTGCTAGGATAGCCACCATAAATCTGCAGATCAGAGTCTTCTTCTTGAACAGCCTCAGTCTATTTTCCCTTTCATCCATGCAAAACTATAACTTTGAGAAGCTTTACAACCTAGATTCTATGATAAGAGCCAAAGTTCTCTTGGCATCTTGCAGGATGAAAACTTCAGACCCTCGTAATCACATTTTTCTCATTTGGTATTGCATATCTGAAGGATTTCAATGAAGAACCATAGGGGCTTTGCCAAAGGCTATAACCCCCATAGAAAGATTCTTCATTATGTCCACTCTGCCCTTAGCTAATATGGGATAATCCTTGCTGGTTTAGGTAACGATGATAGGTTCAGGAGGAAGGCAAGATAGAAGGAGAGAGATCATGGTAGGCAGAATCTAAAGCAAAGGCAATGTTGTTCTTCTGTAGTAGACTATACTACTTTCACTGTTCAAAACTTCTACTAAATAAGGTACCATTACATCATTTAGTAGGAATCAACTAAAGGAAACGAGGAATAAGTTTCCTGATATTTTATGAATCTCGGTCATGACAAAAAGAAAGAATGCAGAAACAGTACCAAGCTATCTAAACCTCCCAGGCAAATAACTGTTTTCGAGGTAGCACACTCAAAAATATCTGTCTCAAGACAATTTAACATAAGAGATCTTCAAATTCCAACAACGGCAAAAGTAATGCTGTGAGCACCAAAATCCTTAGATGTAAAAAAGGAAGCATCCACTGGGATTTTGAAGCATTCCTGCAAAGCTATTTTCACTATATTCCTGCCACAAAGAACCCAAGTAGCATTTCCAGTGCACAGCACTTGGTGAATGACAGCAACAGACATCACCTCAGATAGATTATTATCCATTCCTCAAATATCTTCTTGCAATGCTTGTTTTTTGGATGGGAGCAGATCTATATTTGGTACCTGCATTTCTTCAACATTACTTACAAATACATGACTATGTTTTCCAAGTCTTCCATATGCTTAGCCAGCCTCTCAGTTACCTTTTTCTGCTCATGTTAAGTAGTGACAATCTGCTCATTATTATTGGCCAAATAAACAATGTAGTGTTCCAGCATATTGATGGAAGATGGAGGAAGGGAAATTAAATTTATAATTAGATTCCTCACAATAAAGAAGCCAAAATTAAACAGCGTGCCTAATTTTAGGGTGCTGTATGAGCAAGTTATTCACATTTTAAGGTTTTCAACATTGATCAAATTCTACACTGAATGAAATAAATAGACTGCAGACATGATCTAGCAACCAGAGCAATGGCTACTATCCTATGATGTTAGTTCTTTCTTTTGTCGAGATACCCTAGTATTATCATAAAGGGTGACTAAAAGGACAGGAAATCCTGATTTCTACTTTAGTTTATCATCTCAAAAAATGCAGCAGTCCCCAGCTTTCTTCTTTTGGACATTTCTCTTAAATGTAATCCTATCAAACCCTAGTCCAAACCTGGCCCATCCCTTGAAAACTCTATAGATAGAGGCAGTTGCCTCTTGTTTTGAATTCCCACTTCCTGGCCCTTCAAAATTCTATAAAACATGTATTTACCTCTTGCCTTGAATCCCCGATCCCAAATTGTAGATTCATACGCCATCTATAACCATAACCAGTTTAAGGCATGAAAAAAAGACATAGCAATGTCATTTCAGGATATCCTCTATTGCTTGGCCTGACATTGCCCATTACCATCATCATTTCCTCACACAAACAGCAGTTCATCAGATTAGAAACTCCCAAAAGGGTTGAAAACACAATCAAGTGCAATCAACCTTTAAACCTCAAGTGATGGGTGTCCTCCTGGGCTAGAAAAATTGTGGGCAAGTGCAAAAACCACACCACTCTTGGATCGAGCAATAATTGACATCCCAAAATTACCAGCAACAATAAAATTTGGATGAAGATCGGCAAGGGGAAAAAAATTGGAAAAAAAAAAATTGTAATTAAATTTGTCTTATATAAATAATTGATTAAAAAGTAAAAAATATATCCACAATATTATCAAAATAGTTTGACATTGCTAAATAGATTTGAAATAAAATAATAAAATTTATTATTGATTAAAATAAAATTGTTACATTAAAGTTAAAAATTAATATAAGTATTTTACATTTATTAAACTAAAATAAATAAAATAAAATGTATTATGTTAAATTTGAATATATTAATATATGTTAAATTAATATATTAAATAATAAATATATTATAATTTAAAATCCAATTTAAATATTTTAATATATTGAATTAAAAAACTAATAGTCATGGTTTAGAAACTAAAATGAAATACATTAAATTTTGTTTTTAAAAAACGAAGAATTAAAATAAAAGCCAAACCAAAAAAATTAAAATGCAAGATGAAAGATCCCTTAGCTGCAAGATCCGCAAGATCAAACTAGCTCAATAATAAGTACTAAGAGGGCAAATCATGTAATTCCCACACTATAGCAATTGTAGTTCAACAACGAGCAACTTTCACCATGGTGACAGCTTAATCCTAGTTCGGTCAGTACCAGAATCCGATTGAAGATATACACCAAACTCAAAGTCAACATCTGTAGTGAAGGTTTATCTTCTCAACTCGAAAGGCACGAAGGGGGGAGTAGGGAGATATTATTAAACCACTATAAGAATGGAGGGCCAGCAAAAAATCCCAACTGAAATGCACCAAATACAAACAAAACAAAAAAAAATTTAAGTCCTTATCCGTCCAAATATTAAGGTGAGCATGAACAAATTTTTAAGATATTGTTGAATTTTGCTGGATTTCGAATTTCATAGATAAAATTCGACAAACCTTGTGACTTAGCAATAGCATACATCAATCAAATGAGTACAAAAAAGGCTGTGAGTTGAAGGAAACAACTTTTTTAAATATATAAATATTCTCCAGTCTTTGTCATATAACACTCGTGGATTATGATATCCATGGCAACAAAAACACAAACCAAAACATGGATTCATAAACTATGGTAGAGAGGAACTTGTATCACTCAACCCAACATCACTAGCTCTATTTATGCATCATGTGTTCATATCTTAGTTAAGTCTACAAATGTTGCTACAACCATAGTGATAGGACAAATACTTAGAGGATAAGGATTGACTCAGCAAAGGTATAAATGTAATTCAATTACTTGAGATTTAATGGGGAAAAAGATGATACAAAATTATTTTTGCTTTCTACTTTTTAAAACTAGAGAAGGTGGTCTAGGGACAATAGCCCTTGTGGGGTCGACGAGCAATGCCCCAACGGGGTCCAAGGGCTGTCCCAACCCAAATTAAAGCTTTTGATACAACATAAACCTTTG
Source organism: Cryptomeria japonica (assembly GCF_030272615.1). Taxonomy (NCBI): domain Eukaryota; kingdom Viridiplantae; phylum Streptophyta; class Pinopsida; order Cupressales; family Cupressaceae; genus Cryptomeria; species Cryptomeria japonica. The sequence continues at coordinate 582,892,854 of NC_081405.1, forward strand.
TGGCACATGCTATTTTTCACAATTTAATCACTTTTACCAAAGCTCCAAAAGACCTCCAATCCCTTCAAAGAAAGTGAATGTAGATGCCATAAAGCAATGGTTCTAGCTATGTTTGTTGCCAATAAGATTGATGGTCTTTGTTTCAATTGATTAATTTTAGCTTCAAATCCCTTTCTTCTCCTTCCTTGTGCTTGCAAATGAAATGAATACCATTCTAAAGTGTTGAAGATCACTTTATGTGTTTTAGGTTTAAGTATCATAATTTTTTTGCTTTTTTATTTTCCACCTAATTGCCTTGTCGAGTTTTACAAATGTGACTCAACAAGTCTAGCAAAATCAAGGAGTCGAACAAGCCTTGTCAAACTCAATAGGAAACCACTTATAGAGTATCTAAGCCTCATGTCAATTAGTTCACCTTGAGACTCACCTTGTCTAGGCAAGTCTAAGCAAGTCTTGTAACTATAGTTTCAGATGGCTATTAATCCTTAAAACATTTGCTATTATTATTGTCCTTAAAGATGTCAGACTACTCTTGTCTTTGTGTCCTATCTATAATGTTGTTGAAAGTCAAATATTTGAATATGATGAGGTGCCATACAAACTCTCACTAAGTCTACTTGCCTCCCTATTATGATGCAAGTTATAAAGGTCATAAAGATTCTAAAAGACAAATTTTACAAACTACTTGAAAATGAAGTCATTGTACTACACAAATCCAATATTATACATGCCACGTTGTGGCTTGGCATTGAACATTGTGGTGGCAAAAATGAAAAAAGTCGTGATAGTTGCAGTTTTTTCAGTTAGCCTCTAGTCCACTCTTTTCAAGTTGGTGGCGTTTGTTCAAATGGGAAGTGAGCAGTATCATAGCTTCTCTTCCCCATTTTGTCAGGAGAATCAGAGCAGATTTTGTCAATAACTCGAGCATCGTAGTCATAAGGAGTCTTTGGCTATACTTTATGTTCAGAATATTAGTTCCTTTTAATTTGCAGTCAAGTTCTTAGGTATATGCTTTGTAACTAAGTGGGTGTATAAAGGGGATGATTTTAATCCTCAGACTTTTATATTGTAATCTCTATATTTATATATTTAATATAATACAGGCCTTGACCTTTTGTCAAAAAAGTCAAAGAATAATGTATGCACATACATGGGTATAAAAATGTTCATTTCGATGCATCTAGTATCATCTTCCAAAACAACCACGACACCTTAAGTTTAGACCACAAGGATGACGATAAGAATGAGTCAAATGCAGCTAGAGCTATTCCTAGTTTGTTTGAAAATGCTATATTGCCTGACGATGTCAAGAATAATGTCCATGCTAGAAATGTTGTTATAAGTTGCAACTTTTGATGATAGCGTTCATAAAAGTGGTAGTCCCACTTGAGTGGCTACATAGACTTTTATTAAACTTTCATAGTTATATCCATAGTTTGCAAACTCAACGAGTCATTGAGAACGTGCCATTATTTTGCATCCTAAATTTCTTTTAAGTAGATTTGCTGAGTTTTGGGCAAGTTAGGGCAAATTTTTTGTTGAGTAGTTAACTATTAGAGAGTTTAACTCACCCATGTGCCAAAAACACCTAAAATGTGCCAGATATACTTAAAAAAACTTCTTAAAAAGATAAAAATGCGCCTAAACTATAGGACTTCTCTAAAAAACTTATAGAACATGGTTCAAATGCTGAAAAAATATGGCTTTTTGTAATATGCTGCCTTTGCTTGAGTTAGTTTTTTGGTTTGGAATGTGTTTTGCAATGGTTTTGAGATGACAAATAAAGTGTAGATAATGAAGTAACTTGCAGCAAATAAACAACTCAGAGATATGGCAATATTCAGAGATACATGTAGCTAAAAATTCCAGATTTTATTGTTGACCTGAAAATAGAAATTTTCTCAAATGTAAGAGCAACCCAGATCAACAAATAGCATAACATATCTGTTTCAAACATACCCGAAAAATTTGATAGACTTCGATAATTTTTTGTACTTGCAACCAGCTTCTATAAGCTCCCATAAATGGATGCCACAACCAGAAATGAATTCTTTTGCTGATTAAATCGAAATACAATGCAACAGCAACCCTAGGCGCCACTCCCAAGACATTCTAGCAATGGCAAACCCTAACTAGAGGCTCCAAAAACTCAACATCACTCCTAAACTCGTACAGCAGCAAAGGAAGTCACAACAGCAAACAATCTCTCCAAAAACCTACTTTTATTGGTCTCTATCAGTCAGTTATGCAATATTATCCTACAAAACTGAAATCAAAACTCCACAAATATGCTCAACTATGATCTCTGAAATGAAATCACCAAGATATTCTCCAGATTGTCTCTTAACGTGGAGAATGTTGCCTGCAAGGGGTTTCGTCCTCACAACCCTGAGAAGAACAATTTCCTCCAAAAGCAAGAAACGATATCAAAAATATCAAACTCCGCATAAGTGAAATGACCTCCAACTTTCTCTTTTATAGCCTCCTAGAAAGGGATTGGCCTCTCCCAATTTTCCTATTTAAAATATTAAAATAAAATCAAAGACTTTATAAAGTGTGTCTAAGTCTCCAAAAGGCACCCTTTATTAGATATTTGCATTGCACATTAATTCGAGCACTCAAATAGTCTTTAATTTTAAATATACTAAATAAAGATAAAGTTAAATAATTAATTTAACTTTATTAAATATTAACTCATCGTTATTTAAATTAAAATCACCAAACTACACCAAATATTGAGCCAATGATATCCACTGCTTCCACCAAGATGTCTAAAAATAGAAATGCTAACAACTAGCTCAATCGATGCCCAAAACTTACTTACTAAAAATGGTATGGGAGCACTCGTCTGAAATCACTCCAAAAAAGGGCATTACACTCATCATAATTCTCGAAGCTCATATAACCATCTAATATTGCCATATTGCTAGACCAACTGCCTCCAAAGTTCCCTAACCCTAACTCATTAGCATATGGGAACCAACTGAACAGGGTAATAGTCCACCCCATTGAACTGGTTAGGAAGGGGAAATTACATTTTTATCTTTTAAAATATTATGAAAATGGCAAGTGCATGTGAGATTGATGTGGTTTTGAAGGTCTTCATTGGGGAATGCACCTGGGGTGCCACCTCTAGAACCCTATGAGGAGCACTCCTTTGACCCTATTACAGTTTCTACCCCTAGAACCTGTTGTGACCTTTTCACATATCACCCCATTGCAAACAGGGACCCCCCTCTTTCCTGCTTTCCACGTTTTGTTAGTTTCGGGTTTTGGCAATCAAGTGGCAATTTGTAATGTCCCCTCTCCTCTAGTTGCTACTCAGTTGCACAGTTTTGCCTGTTAGCCATCTCCACGGGCAATTACAGAGGCTAGGAGATGATTGGCTAACCAAGGGGGACTTTACTTAGTCATTTATTTGGCCTTGGTAAGCTTATATGGTAGAAACTTTGTAATATTACATTATAAGTCACTTTTTCTAAAATTAGATATATTTTAATAAAGCGACATTATAAAGAGGCTGAACTAATGTCAATATTAAATAATAACCACGAACCTTATTTGCACACCCACCTAGGCAAAAAGGGGAAATAAACTTTTAATAAAAAGGGGCCCATCAATGATGTAATCACCCTCATACTTGGGCGTAGCTGAGGAAGAAGATTCCCTTGGAATATTAGAATATTGCCATGAGAAGGTTCGATTTAGAGTTTGAAGGCATAAAGTAATGCTAGGCGTAGCATTTTGGCATCGGATTGTTCATTTTCTTGGCATTATTTCTTCATCAGCAGGTTTGCACAGCAAGGCAGAGGTCTGAGAGCATATTGGAGAGGAAAACCTCCATCTTACAGGTGGTAGGACGTAGCCCCTCTCACCAAACAGAAAATTGGCACACAATGAAATTTCATATCAAGCCATTGAGGGCTGAAATTAGTGATTTATTGGCAGAGACAGCAAAGTCACAGTAGGAAGTACAGATGGATGTGAGCAGCATAAGAACCATTCCCAGCAAAATAAGCACTAATAAATGCAGGCCGTACAAATTGCAGCAAGGCCATACCATTCTTCTTGGCTGGGAGAGTGAAATAAATTAATAAGAAGAGTTTAGGAGTGGAATAAGAGACAAAATTCATTGTCAGCATTTAGGAACAGCAGATCTAGGGTTAAATAGGAAAGATTGAATTGTTTAAGTTCTACATCAGCATTTCATTGTGGAAATTTGTCATAATTGGGGAACCTCGCCTGGCAACCTTGGAGAATTTGCATCATTCTTGTATAAATTGTTTTTAGTAATTATTGTGTAAGTCAATAAAGTACTTTGGTGCTGTTGGAAGCCATTGGAAGACTCTATATCACATCATTTAGCAGATCGACCAATAAATCAGGCTTATCCAGGCTAGCGTGGGACACCTAGTATGCCAATTTGGGCTCTAGATGCTAAAATTTGTTCATTCTTGAATTTATAAATTGCTGGTAATAAAAATCAGAGTTCTGAATTTTGTTTCAGTCGAATATTCTTTCATGTATTGCATTTATATTCCATTCAGCATTGTCAAACATTCAAGCAAAAACCTTCAAAAACACAAAAAAAAATCTAAAAATCAAACAAAACCCCCTTTGCCAGTCAAAGACAAATATTGGAAACAAATCAGCAGTCTGATTCAGATTCACAGCTCAGGATATGTCAAAACCATACAAGCTTCCTAAGTAACCGACAGACAAGATGGTACTACTTGAGGTAGTGATATAGCTTTTCGAGTATGATTTCCTCCAAAAGGCTAAGCACAGAACAGGGATAACTTTTCCCAGCGCACTTGGAAAGATGATGGAGGCATGCCACACCACATCCGCAACAGAGACAGTCAAGGAGGAATTGGAATTCTATCACCTTGGAACCTACAAAGGCAAGGATTGATTTGATCCATTTCAGAGAATTGTAACAGTCAGAGGAGGGAAGTTTATACATAGAATTGACATCAAAGACTATTAGGCAAATCACATGGATGAGTTCGCAGTCAGAAGGAAGATGTGGTCTTGTATGTCAGTGGACTTCATGAGGATGATGGGCAACGCATCCATCAGTAGTATGTAAATGAGAAAGACAAGCCTATCACGTTGCCTAGTTGGACGCCACCTAAGTTGGTAGATTTGAATGTTTTCATGAGAGAAGTGAATGATTACTCCGGGGAATGGGTGGACAAGTATGTCAATGAGTTGAGGAAATTGAAGGTCACCTTTACCTATGATAAGATGAGAAATGAGGATTCCTCTCTAAATGATGATGAAAAGACAATAAGCAATGTTAGAACACACAATGATGAAGAGAGTTAGGCTCCCAAAAGAAGGAAAGGTATGCTTGGAGAATCGCAAGCTAAAGGCAAGGAGATTGTTAGCCAGGAGTCAAGGCAAAAGAAACATAAGTCTAACACTCCTCAATCTACCATGAGGGCCTCATCCGTAAAGGAGAATGATATGACAGAAAAGAACAATGGGTCCAAACAAGGTTCTGACATGGAAATCCTACCAGAGAATAATCAAGATTTACATGCTACAGCACAATCGGAACCACATGATGATGATGAATAGCCAGGATCTCCCACGATTCAGCTGGAAGTCGATTAGGGCAATAATGTGGTAGATTTCACTAAGGAGAAAGATACAGATGATGATGTTATTTCAGCCTTGAGGGGACTTGATGAAGATCAAGACCTCGAAGACGAGATGGAATTCTCTACTATTCCCAATTGGTTGCTAAGTGTTGATGTGTCTTTTGTACACGACCAAACACAGAATAAATACCCAGAGGTATCTTATCCTCTCTCGAGTAAAGTTCCCGAATGCTGAAGATATCGCAGAAGGATCAATCGGAGGAACTTCAAGGTTCTGTTATGTAGGATCTCTACTCATGGATAAGCACCAGTGGTCGTTGTGTTTGCTGTTTTACAAGGGGCCTTACGTACTTTCAAAGAAAGCTTGTTCGTGCAACTACTTTTCGATGAGGAACCGGATTCTCCTAATACAAATTGATGTTCAAAAAAAGGGCAAAAGATAATGGTTTTAAGGAGATGAGACTAAACTAATCCTAAGAATGACTCAATGAGGACTGGTCCAGGTAAAACTCTACCAATTTCAGTATTGCCAAAAGATTACAACTCCACTGGAATTGGTGCGATCTTCTAAGGGGATTCAATGATTTTCCAATCATCAATGGAATAGATACTATCAGTAAGATACATATCAATGCCTCCAACAATGATTGAAATCTCAAACAATCTTAATGTCTCCAGTTGACCACACAAGGCGTACTTACAATCAGTAAGGAGATAGTGGTTTGGATTATGAGTTTTACCAAAGATCAAACACAACATTCGTCCTTCAATCTTAAAACTTAAATGCTATCTCTACTAAGAGTGATTCAAGAAGATAAACAACCATGAAAATAGCCACAAGGATTGCAATAAAACACCATAACTTCAATATTTCATTGATCTCATAGCCAAATAAAACAACAATTGTTCAACTTTCTCTCTTCACTACTTATTTCTCTGTTGCTGACAATATTAAACTTATTTCTCTTTTCTAATTCTAACTCTCTAACTCTTTAAAATGAAATGAGTGAGGGCTTATATAGCACCCTCAAATACAATGAACGGCCTGGATCAAAAGAAGATCAACGGCTGAGATTTTGACACCTAAACCCTAATTAAGGTTTGTTACAAAAAAGTCCCCATTTAGATAAACATTATCAATCCATAGCCAATAGGAATTGGCACAAATAACGAGGAAACATAGCCCAATGGGAATAAAGTTGCCACATCATCTCATAACAACTTTTCATCCAGGATTTTGTTCCCTTTTCTATGCTCTTTTCTGGCATATTCAATGAATCTGGATGTAATCCCCTCAATCTCAGCAATGGGAATCTCATGAAGATTCTTCATTCGTTCTTCCAAGTGGAGGACTTGATCAAAAGCTGTGAGAAGGGTCATCTCCCATCTAAGTTCTAGCTCTTTAGTTTTCTCAATCAGGAACATAGTAGCATACATCTGATCTTGCTGCTCCTCTGTGACCGTGTTCTCCTCCTTGCAAAAAATGATCTTGATCCTATCTTACAACTCTTGGACATCCACATCTGTCTTGATCTCAATCCTTCTGTCAAGGATCGTACACAATATATCAAACACCTTGTCTTGAATAGGGTGGATGGTGCCTTCAACTCGGCTGCATCTAGTATTGATGTCTTCAAAAAGAACTTCCTTCATCTGGAGTAAAGTTGACCATTGCAGAAGGTTGTGAATCCCTCCATCCATTATCTTCTCTTGTGCTAAAATTTGTCTCAGCGTCCTCCTTATCACTTGCAAGACTGGGATGACATCTCTAGTGTGAGCGAATGCATCCACAATTATCAATAGATTATGAATGATCTCAAGAAGCTGGATAGCCCAATGGACTGTCTTCATCATCCTTGTTGCAAATTCAATGGCTACCTTGTAAGATTCATCAGTCCAAGAACTCATGAGTTGAGCTAAGTTCTTCATCTTTTCTGCCTCATTTATTGATTCAAGAGGAAATGCATGCAAAGGTGATATTGTTGGATCCTGTCACCTCAATGGTTGACTAAGGTGACTAAAATAATTCCTCCAAGCATTAACCTCCCTTTCTAGCTTCTTATTCCTTTCCATTTCTTCTTTGAGTTTGTCATTAAGCACTCTCACTGAATCAGTTGCTTCTTCCAGGGCTTGCTCGGAGGTAAGCAGACCAAGATCAAATGTTTCTAGATCATATTCCTCTGCTAGAATCTCATCCTCATATTTGTCCACCACTAGTGTGGCTACCTGTACCTTCCTGGATCCTGTATCATCTCTAATTACCTTTGACATTTTTGTAGCCTTCTTCTTTGCTATCTCTTCATGGGAATTTCCTATGAGACTTTCCAAGTCGAATACTTGTTCTTCCTCTTCGACCACAACTACCCTTGTCAGTCTTTCTTTTAGCCAATCTGGAATAGAAGACTTCCTTTCCCTCACTTGTATTTCCTTAGGCAGAGGTCTATCTTCTCTGAAAGGAGATGTTGCTTCATCATCATTCCTTCCTTCTTGTTGTTCATTAGCACCAACATGGAGAGATTGACTTGATGAATGCTGAGGTGTTTGTCCTTTACCTTGTTTATCATTCTGCACCATGGATTCCATAGATTCATCAATCTCATACACTATTTGTCTTTGATCTTCTCCTTGACTTGTTTCTTTTTCGTGCCTAGAAGACATACTCAGTGGACGATCAGGATTCACCTTTTGTTTCTTCTTGGAAGGTTCTCTCTTCTCAGGTCCTTCCTTTCTCTTTGATCCTTTGGAATGAGAAGTATTCTCACTCATACTTGCTTCTCGTTCTTTTGTTCTTGTTTCCAGGGTGAATGTCATGGATACATTATGCTCTTTCAATTTTTGATGTTGTACGTCCACCCATTTGCAAGTGCAATTTAAAACAAGATCCATCAATGCTCTCAAGTCTGCTACTTTTGGCTCATTCCAATCTATCTTCACCTCTTTATCTTCCTTCTCATAGGATAATTGGAGATATCTACCACTGTCTTGGGCTTGATCGGCTACTCTGTAAACTTTACATTTCCTGATGAGATCCAAGGGTAATCTGGAATGCATCTTTCTTTTCACCTCCATATCATCCTAAACATTCATCCAGAAGTCCTCTACTTGAAACTCATGTTTGTATTTCTTCCCAACTGTCTCTTCCATGTGACCATGAGGGTCGAAATTCTCCCTTGAGGCAAAGGATGTGAATGAATATAGAGATAATTCCTTCTCTGTATCCTCTGCGGCTTGAGAATTAGGGCACACTTCAATTGAATTTCCTAGTAGAATGGGTACAGGGATCCCAATTCCATGCTTATGTCTTGATGCTTTAGCATAAGTTGCCAACTGTCTAGTCACCTCAAGTAATATTATTCTGTCTATAGGATACTGTTGACGTGTTTTTTATGACGTCGTCTAACACAGAATAAAGTTGCCTAACGGTCACTTCACTCTCTCTTGATCAAAGTACGATTGCATGCTAAGATTGCAAGAAGTTCAAACAATCGACTCCAAGGTTCCTTCAATGCATGGACGTGACTCAGTTGGCTGATGTGATTGCTGGTAATCCAAGGGGCCTTACGTGTGCATCGTTCTTTCACTTCTTTGTTGTGGCTGGAACTCCATCATCGGATATGGCAATTTTGCGATGCTATTGCTTTGAATGGACTAAAATGAACTGAAAGAAAAGGGAAAGGGTTCAGAAGGATCTAAATCTACTCCTAAAGGCAGTGATAACAATGAATAGTGCCCTAGTGGACAAATTTCAAATAAACCAAGCTCTGCTTCGCCAATTTCGACTACAACTCTGCAAGAACCGGTGCAATCTTCTGAGGATATTGAAGGATTTTCAAATCGAGAAAGTGCATTTGAATACCCAAAACGGCGCAATCCAAACGACTGTCCACAACCGAACTTAGCACAAGTTTAGTGGCTCAGGCTAACTTTACACTGCAACTTACAATCAGCAAGATACAAAAAGTATGAACCATGGAAATTCATCAGACACCATTACATTCTCCATTGAAATCAAAGCACTTTACTACTTCTAATCTAAGTGAGGAAGGTGAAACCATGCAAGTTTTGAAAAAATAACTCAAGTGGACACCATCAGAGAACAATGTTTCACTATTATTTTCTCAAAAACTTATCGCAACAATTTCATACAAAGCTCCCTCCTTTACAAATGAGGGGGGTCACCCCTTATATATAGGCCTCGGGCCATGATTACATGCAAACCTGTTGTGACCATTTCACACATCGCCCCATCGCAAATGGGGACCCCCTCTTTTTTGCTTGTTTTTGCTTTCGTTTTTAGGGTTTTGTTAGTCCGTTAGTTGTCTGGATTTAGGGCTAAGCCTTAGGGTTTTAAATCTTGCCTTTTCAAGCCAAAATCCAGTCACTTTTGAGAGCTTTTGAGCTTTCTTTTCTAGAATGCAAATTTTGAATGCAATGATTTCGCCAAAATGGTCTAATTTTCAATTGGAATGTTCATGCAGAGCTTAAACTTGTTTAAATGATGACCGTCAATGTGAATTTTTGTCTGACTGAATATTTTGACCAAATTTTGACTTTTTTGAAGTTTGAGCCTGGGCATTGGAATTGATTTGTTTTCGCCTCGTGAAGTGTTAAAATGTGAAAAATCTTGTTATTTTGGCCTGTAGGAGCAAAATCGCTCCTGTCCCTCAGTGAAGGACGGGAGCTCATTTTCAAATATCTCATTGTCCTTGCAGAGTCCAAACAAATTTTACGTTTGAAGTGATAGAGAACGACAAGATCTTTCATTTGAATATAAATTGAAGATTTTCATGAGCGCGGAAAGGCCTCCAGGAGGAAAATCGCTCCTGTCCCTCAGTCAAGGACCGGAGCTACGATTCAAATTTCGCCATGTCCATGCAAGATTTTGATAACTCAGCAATTGGAGGACGTCCGAAGGAAGATACTTTGCCAAATGAATATAATTTGAGATGCAAAAAAATGAAGGAAAATGACCTATATTGACTAAATCGCTCCTGTCCCTCTCCAAGGGACCAGGGCGAGGTACCTTGTAGCTCTCGTCCCTCTCCCAGGGACCAGAGCGATTTCCTTCATTATGCAAAATCCAGACAAGGGTCAAGGCAAGTTTACGTTCAAAAACGAAGGAGAACATGAGATGAATGCATTGAATATAAATTGAAGATTTTTTGGACGTCCATACCAGCATTAAATGCCTAGTTCGCTCCTGTCCCTCTCCAAGGGACCAGAGCGATTTTTGATATAATTGCCTTTGTTGCAAAATTACAAACAATGTCAAGGCATGGGCGGATAGAGTGAAGAAGGACGACTCCGTTGAATATAAACTTGGAACTTGGCAAAGTAAGATGAAGGCCACAAAGGAAGAATCGCTCCTGTCCCTCTCCAAGGGACCAGGGCGATACAATGGTGAAGATACGTCCCTCTCAAGTTCAAGGTCGTTCCTCCGAAGTTCAAGGTCGACACAAGTCAAGACAAGGTGGCGAGGGACATTTCAAGGCGTCTTCATCATGCGCAAACACTCAAAGGACGTTAAAATGAAGAAATTGACACCCTATAACATAGATCGCTCCTGTCCCTCTCCAAGGGACCAAGGCGATGTTAGATGCATTGGCCATTTCATGCAAAATTTACGTAAGGACAAGACATTGCAATGTTTTAGAGGGTCCATGGTATGGTAAAAGGATGATAAACAAGAGTTTTGAACGTGAAATGATCATTATTTTGAGCATGGAGACTATATCGCTCCTGTCCCTCTCCAAGGGACCAGGGCGATTTGCTTTGGATTCCTTGTTTTGCTTCAAGATCAAGCTAAGTCAAGACGTCTTAAGATAGCATATGGTCCAAGGCATCGTTTGAAGATAATTCGCAAAAGTGTTGAACGTCCAAACATTGTCAAATAATGTAAAAGCCTCACATCGCTCCTGTCCTTTGGACAAGGACCAAGGCGATATCATCAAAAGCACGCACGTTCCTTCAAAGATCAAAGCGAAGCAAGGTTAGGTAAGGTGAAGGACGACGTTTGAAGGGCATTACAATGAAGATCGAAGTGCAAAGTTGACAAGGTCAAGGAAAGGACATGGATCGCTCCTGTCCCTCTCCAAGGGACAAGGGCGATGATCCCTTTAATACACTCAAAACTTCATGTGAGCAAATGGAATAGGCGCAAAAGACACGAACAAAGGATGCTATTCGCCCACAATAAAAAATCGAAGTTAAAAGATGCAAGATGGACATGAAAACAAGAAGATCGCTCCTGTCCTTTGGACAAGGACCAGGGCGATATGCACTTAAAGGACACCCATATGCGCACACAAGGCGATCAAATTCGAAGGACCATCAAGGTGATCGATTTTTAACGTGGAGATGAAGGAGTTGGACGTAAGAAATGCAAAAGTCAAGACAAAATGGTGAATCGCTCCTGTCCCTCTCCAAGGGACCAGAGCGATGAGGTACGTCCCTTTGTTTTCCAATTTTGGCGCCAAATAAACAAATTTAAATTTCCTTAAATGCTAAATCGATTAAAAAATTGAAAATCCATTTTTATTTAGCATTTAATATGGCGTTATCTTTTATTAATTATTTTTTGCCTTTATTAAAAATCGAAATTCTCATTTAAAAAACGCAAGGCATTAATAATTAATTATTTAATTAATATAAAAATCGATTTGAAGCGCCCAATTAGGCAAGTCGGCCTTGTTATTTTATTGCAAATCATTTAAAAAATGGTTTTATTTGTCAAGTCGGCCTAAGGGGTAAAAGGGTATGAGCGCTATTTATAAGGGGATAATTTCAGATGATTAGAGAGAGTTGTAAATAGTTGGAAGAGTTAGAATATAGTTGATAGAATAGCAATTAGAGTAGAATAGGAGGACAAGGCAAGAAATTGTTGCCATTGATTGTAAACAAACTCCATTTTCATTGAAGTAATGGTGAAATATGTCGTTTTCTTGCAATTTGCATGGTTTCTTGTTGAGTCTTCAATCTTAGATGGTAGATGATTAGATGAATGGAGGAAATGTGATTGATTAATGGTGGAATTCGTACATCCATACTACTAGCAGTTTGTTGATTGCAGACTTGCCTTGCGTAGTCAACTGGATCATTCAGCCTAAGCTCAATTTCAATTTGTTGCCTCTTCATTGATATGCATCAACTTGGATGGTATCTATGCCTGCGGTGATGATTTGAACATCATAAAGCTTCCCTAGAAGATCGCACTAGCCTTGCGTAGATGTTCCATTGATGTCAAAACAAGACCTAGTTAGAATTTCATCAAAAATCAAATCATTGCTCCTACATTCTTAGTATTAGGATTAGATCCTCTTTTCGCCCTTATCCTTTTTCCATTTTTTTTAATCTAAGTTAGTAAGAGCCTGTGTCCAGCAAAGCAGATCGGAAGTTCAATGTAAGTCCCCTTGTGATTCCAGCAAATCACATCATACCACTGGAGCTTGTCCACACGTGGAGACCCCACTAAAAGAACCTTGGAGTCTACCTAACTGATCCTTTACGCGAATCTTCAGCAGTTAGAGACTATTTTCTCAAGAGAGGATAAGATGCCTTTAGGTATTTTATTCTGTGTATGATTGTGTACAAAATACACGTCAACAGAATTGGCGCTAGAAGGAGGGCCTTCTTTAGTTTCAAAGTTCGAAGTCCGAAGATTTTGAAAAGAGAAAAACATTGCGAACATGATCATGAAGTACGATGGTGTTGCCAGATGAAGGACGGAATCAAGTGGTGCAACCCAATTTGCAAATAGGCAATACCCAAGAAGACATCATTTCCCAATTGAATCAAGTAGCTTGGAACGCAAGGAGGAGCCAAGTCGAATATAATAGAGTCAGAATCATCCTAGAGCAAGAGGAAGATATAGCCGAAGAACATCAAAGGGTCATAGCTAGGAATCTTCGCAATCAAAGGAACCCACAATAATCCTTGCAAGACTTCACGCTGGATCGCATTGGTTCATTCTCGCCCGAGAAACATCAAAGGTTGTTGAGGTCTACACCAGGCATCAAAGATCTAAGTGAACTTCAGTTTACTTCCAAGGCAAAGCGAGTTAAGAGAGAAGACACTCCCAAGGAATTCGAACTAAGATTGGAAGGATCTCCTGAGTCATCACAAGTTCTTCAAGAACAAGTCCAAGCGGCGATCCAATCTAGTATCCAGGCAATTTCACAAACAAAGAGCCAAGCTAGTTCATCAAGCTCAGTTTCAAGGAATACAATGGCTCATCGTGCTCCACCACCACCACCTCCTCCTCATGTACTTAATGGTGCGACATGGCTAGTCAACAATCCATCACCGTTGGAATTTGCAGTTTATCATGATATGCCGAAGAATCCAGAACACTTTTGTTCCAAGTTTAATGTTAGTGATTTCCATCGCACAGCAGAAGATCACATCAAGATGTTCGAGGACCTTCTTCGTAACAGACAAATTGAATATGGAGATGTGGCATGTAGGCTTTTTCCCTACTCATTGGGAGAAGAGGCATACTTTTGGTTTATTCATTTGCCTACAGGGTCCATCAGGACTTGGGACGCGATGAAAGACGCATTCATTGCCAAATTTGGCATCCCAACTACACCAGCAGAGTTATATAGACAGTTTGTTGAGGTTCGAAGGAGAGAGCATGAACCTATTACTTCCTTCAATGACAGATTTCACCGAGCATACACAATGCTACGTCCTCCTTATCTTATTGCAGATCCAAGGGAAATTTACTATGGAGCCTTAGATCATCTCACAGCCATGTTCGTAAGGACACATCCAACTCCGAATGATCTAAATGCGGCATATACAAGAGCCATTGAAGTAAGTAAGCACATGGGACAAAACATCACTGGACCACTACTACACATGGGACCCGTCGCAGCACCTAACCAGATGCAGGCAGTTGGCACCGCTTTGGCCAACCAAACTCCAGTCATGAATCCAATTCCGCAAGCGACCTATCCAAGCATCCAGCCGGCAAATCAGTTGGTCCCTCACCCAGGAGCTCCAATTTCTCAAGCCCCACCCGCTCAACCTGTGTACCTGCAAAATGCTACAAATTCGTCAAGGACACAAGAAGAGAAAGATGAAATGAAAGAGCTGATTGAGCAAGTCAAGAAGTTATCAACTGAGGTCACCCATTTGAGGAACCAGAATAATCAACTCCAGAGCATGCAGAGGGCCAACCACGGCCAACACGCGAACAACCAGAATTTCCAAGCGAATAATAATCAAGGATTCAGAAACAATTATCAAGGAAATAACAATCAAGGTTTCCAAAGAAGACCATGGAATACAGCTCCCAACAATGGAAATGTGGTGACGCCCTTGGACAATCCACCAAATGCGCAAAGTCAAGAGAACCCCTCTTCGGGCAAAGTGTTTTTAGCCGAAGCAGCCTTGTCTAGTTGGTGCAGACTCCACAACACGAACCAACATTCCGAGTTGCAGTGTCCTGAGTTCAAGATTGCGGCCGACATTTTCCAACAAGAGATGCGTACTACCAATCCGCCTGAAAATCCTCCCACCACAGGGTACGAAATTGTTCCAACCACGCAGTATGGTCAAGCCATGATCGTTGAAACCTGCAGATATTCACAAGAAGAAATTAGTCGAGTACAAAATGGGAGATTTCCTCCAGAATCGGCCAATGGACCGATGGTACCACCAGGATCTCAATTTCCGCCAGCATCTGCAAATGGACCTGTAGAGGATTCAGAATACTATTTCCCACCATTGAACGACAGTGTCCTAGTAGAGGGAATCAAGGAAGTATTCCACCAAGCGTCAGGAGGTGCAAACCAAAGAGTTTATCACAGGAATCAGAGAAATCCCGAACCATTAACAACATCGATTCCTCCAAACAATTTTTCAACTCCGCCAGATCCCCAAGCTAGCAACGTCCCTGAATATCCACAAAACACTCAAGAATACAGACAAAGAAGAAATATTTCACCTCCCGCGGGAAATGAAACGAAAAGATTGGCCGCCTTGGTGTTAGATGAACTCAAGAAAGTCAAGGTAAGTTTACCACTCTATGAGTTGCTCAAAGTGTCTGAAATTAAAGAGGCAGTGATCAATAGTTTGAATGAACCTAGTGCAACGAGGTCAAATGCTCAAGCCACTATCAATGTGACTCAAGAGGAAGCCGATTCTCAAGAACAACCCGAGCAAAATGAGTGCATGGTTCAAACTATAACCTTCCCAGCTAAAAAGGAAGATATGTTGGAAGGAAAAGTATTACTCAAAAGAGGCGAAACCAAGAAAGCTCAGCCTACAGTCAAAGAGAACCTCACCACTAACTTGGTTCTACCCGAGAAGGAAGTTACAATCAAGAAAGATGTGGTTAAAAAAGGAAAATCTGCAAGCCAAGCCAGTCAATCAAAAGAGGAGAGCCCAGCGAAGGAAGATCACTCAAAGATTAATCAAGTTAAACATCAAGAATCAAGTGAAGTGCCTTCTCAAGGAAAGGACGAACCGGCCCCGTTCCTGTTATCAGTCAGAATATTTGGAAAGCTATTACACAATTGCCTTTATGATTCCGGAGCCTCAAGCAATGTCATGCCTTTAGCCGTTTGTCAAAGACTTGGAATAACTCCCGCACCTACCAAGAAAAAGGTCACTCAGCTTGACAAGACAGAAGTTCCAGTCATGGGGGAATTGAACAACATTCACATGCAATTGGCCGCAGACCCAAGGATCCAGAATTTTATAGATATATCAGTAGTGGATATTCCAGATTCATATGGAATGCTCCTGAGTCGAGATTGGTCCCGAAAGTTGAATGGATATGTATCGACCGATTTCGCACACATGTGGCTACCATGGAGAGGAGTCCCGAACCAGATTAAGATTGATAGCACCCCAAGGTTGAGATTGATGATAACTGAATATGGAGAAGACAACGAAGTTCTATTTTTAGAATCCGACCTAGGAACATATAAACCAAAAGTAGAAGAGATCTTAATGATACAAGACATACAAGATGAAGATACCCAACAAGAGGTCATAGAGTCAACTGAGATCGTCATTGAAAGCGATCAAGGATCCGACCAAGAGGATGAAGGGATGTTTGAAAATTTCAGAAGGTTTGTACAAAGAAACATCCAGCAAAGTGTGCAACTTGGTAATATAGCATCTGTTCGAGATCTGCTCCTTCCGAATTGGTGTAGAATTCACAATGCCGTCCACTCAGAATTATCTTGTGCTTTATGCCAGACCGCATTGGAGCAAGTGAACAAAAGAATCCCGCAGACACTAATTGTAGAGGAAATTCAAGATTCAGAGAATGAAAGCTCTACAGACACCGAGAGTTCTGTAGGAGATGAAGTTTCGTCCGATACAACAGATGAAAGTCATGAAAGTCCAGAAACAGACAATCAAGAAAATCAGATATGGACACTAAGGTTCGACGGATCTAAGTCCAAACAAGGATCCGGAGCTGGATATGAATTAATTAGTCCAAAAGGAGAAACATACCTTGCCGCTCACAGATTGCAGTTCCCTTGCACCAACAACGTAGCAGAGTATGAATCTTTGGTTCATGGATTACTGTTAGCCATCCAAAAGGGGGCAAAGATACTGCAAGTATACGGAGACTCAGAAATCGCAATAAGGCAAATCAGAAAGCAATATGTTTGCCATGACAAAAGGCTAACCAAGTATAGGAATCGAGTCTGGGATCTAATTGAAAGTTTTGAAGCTTTCAATATCAATTCAATTTATAGACATCAGAATCAAGTGGCCAATTCACTTGCACAGGCCGCGAGCTCATTGATTCCATTAGCAATGGAAGGATTAAAGAAGTTTACAATCGAGTTAATATCAGTTCCTCCAGTCCCAGATAACATTACCAATTTCCAAGTTTTCGAAGACGACAAGCACATTCTAGACTTCCTAACCAGCACGGACGTTTTCTTAACACAGATCATAGATGAAGATGAAGTGGGTGAAGCTGAGTTCGACGCCGAAGGAGTCCTGAACTTAAAGACAAACACTATTCCAAAAGGAATGGTTGAATTAGAAAGGATTTTTGATCCTGACAAGTTGAAAGAAAAGAAGAGTCACAGCGTAGAAGGCAATATGTGCGACGCGATCAATCTAGGTGACGAGACACAAGTTAAGAATGTTTTCATTGGAAAGTCCTGCACAGCGGCTGAAAAAGAAGGAATCCTAAAAAACATGAGGGACTTCCCAGATGTCATTGCATGGAGCTATGAAGATCTCAAGACCTACGACACTACGATTATCACTCACACAATCCCGTTGAAGCCAGGAAGCAAGCCATTCAGGCAAAGACAAAGACCCGTCAATCCTTTGTTAGAACCACTGATATACCAAGAAGTAAAGAAGTTACTCACAGCTAAAATCATCTTCCCAGTGAGACACTCGACGTGGGTCGCCAACCTGGTACCTGTTAGAAAGAAAAATGGAGAGATCAGATTGTGTGTGGATTTTAGAAATCTCAATAGAGCATCAGAGAAAGATAACTATCCGCTCCCATCATTAGATGAAGTACTGCAGATCGTCAATGGATCGCAGATGATGTCCTTCCTAGACGGATATTCAGGATACAATCAAGTCCTAGTCGAACCTGAAGATCGAATAAAGACTGCTTTCACCACCAAATGGGGAACATTTGCCTATAAGAGAATGCCTTTTGGACTCATAAACGCCGGGGCCACATTCCAGAGAGCTATGGATATCGCTTTCAGAGATTTAATTGGTAAAAGCATTATTATATATATGGATGATATCACAGTTTTCTCTAGGCAGAGAGAAGATCACGTGGATGATTTGAGAAGAGTCTTCCAAAGATGTAGAAGATACGGTGTCTCCCTTAATCCGAAGAAATGCATATTTGGAGTCACAGAAGGAAAGCTTTTAGGACATGTCATTTCAGAGAAAGGAATATCTATTGATCCTGAAAGGGTGAAGGCCATATCTACTATCAATTTGCCAGCAAGCAAGAAAGAGCTCAAATCATTTTTCGGAAAGATCAACTTCGTCCGAAAATTCATTACTGGATTTGCCGAGATTGTCAGGCCATTGAATGAAATGTTAAAGAAAGATGCAAAGGTTGAGTGGACTCCACAAGCCAAAAGAGCATTTGAAGAAATAAAGACCGCAATCATGGAGGCACCAGTTTTGATTAGCCCCGATTATCTCAAACCATTTTATTTATATTCCTTCGCTTCCGAATACACTTGTGCCGCCATTCTCACCCAAAGAAGTGAAGAGAGGGATGAAAACCCGATTGCTTTCATGAGCACCCCATTGAAAGATGCAGAATTGAGATATCCAAACATTGAAAAGCAAGCATACGCATTAGTAAAGGCAGTTAAAAAATTCAGACATTACCTCCTGAGAGCCAAGATTTATGCAATAGTACCTGATGCGGCAGTCAAGACTCTTCTCATGCAAAATGAATTAGGTGAAAGAAGAGGAAAGTGGGTCGCCATTATCCAAGAATTTGACATCGAGATACAGCCCATGAAACTTGTCCGAGGACAAGCTTTGGCGCAGACATTGGCAATAGATGGGCCAGGATTAGTCCAACAAATTTATGAATTAGAGGATGTCACGCCTGATGAATGGTACAAAGACATTGTGACATATTTGCTTAATCACAGATGTCCTGCTCATATGACACCTACACAAAAGAGAGCATTAAGATTAAAGTGTCAACATTACATGCTTCAAGGATCTGTTTTATACCGCAAGAACTATGAAGGAGTGTACCTGAGATGTGTTGGCAAAGACGAAGCAAAGCAGATAATTGAACATTTCCATTCTAAGTTTGGAACCGGACATGGAGCCAACCTCGCCACAGCTCACCAGATCCTAAGAGCAGGATATTACTGGCCTACGCTTTTTAAAGATACGTTCAATCACATTAAGACTTGCCACACATGTCAAGTCGCAGCTATTAGAGAGAGAAATCCTGCCATGCCACTGAATCCAGTGATTGAAGCCAGACCATTTGCTAAATGGGGAATGGACTTTATTGGTGTCATCAACCCCGCATCCTCAGCACAACATAAGTACATCATTACAGCTACAGATTATTGTACCAGATGGTCAGAGGCACAGGCACTTAAGGTTTGTTCCACGGAAGTTGTAATCAAGTTTCTAGAAGAGAACATAATCACAAAGTTTGGATGTCCTTATGCGTTGGTTTGCGACAATGGATCGGCATTCACATCATTGAGATTCTCAAATTGGGCTTTTGAGTACGGGATAACCCTCAAGTTTTCATCAAATTATTATCCTCAGGGTAATGGATTAGCAGAATCCACCAACAAAAATTTGCTCAGCGTAATCAAGAAATTATTAGAGAGAAGTCCAAGAGAATGGCATACCCAGTTGAGATTTGCTTTATGGGCAGACAGAATCAGAACAAAGAACGCATTAGGCATTTCGCCTTATTTTCTAGTCTATGGCCAAGACCCAGTCTTCCCCATGCAACTCAGGATTCCAACCTTGAGATTCATTCAGGAGTACATGGAAGATACTGATGCAGTACAGGCCAGGTTGACACAGTTGATGAATTTAGAAGAGAAACGAGATCAAGCACTAGAGACCTTTGCTAAACACCAATGAGTGGTGAAGAGATGGTTTGATCGACAAGCAAGAGTCAAGGCGTTCCGGATTTCAGATCTCGTCCTGTATTGGGACAAAGCGCATGAGAAAAGAGGGGAACATGATAAGTTTGATAAGCTTTGGAAAGGCCCTTATCAAATTTCAGAGATATTGGGAGAAAATGCATTTAGGTTGCAGACTTTAACTGGAGAAGACATCCCGTTGCCCGTCAACGGGAGATATCTCAAACATTATTTTCAATCCTAAAGTGCCAAGGCCTTCCCTTGTACATAGCTAGTTTAGTTTGCTTTCGTCGTTTTCCGTTTGTTTGTTTTTCTCGCGTTGGTTTGCCTTTTGTTTTTTTTAGTTTAGGTGCTTTTGTTTTTTTTTTAGGTTAGTTGTTTTGTCCTGAGGGGTATCCATTTGACATTGGGTGATTTTGTTATATAACGCTCTGACTTCCTGCTGGATTGTTGGATGCATTTGGAAAATCATGAGGTCTTTTGGAATTACTGAGGGAGTTTCTTTTAATGAAGCTTTGAGTCAGGACATATTTGCATTGAAGTAGATTAGCTTATTGAACTCACGTATTTTTGTCCTCCAGTTATTATATTTCACACACTTATAATCTCCGAGTCATTATGGTTTACAGGCGAAGCTGTGATCAGTGAAAAATCTAAAGTCTAGCTTCAGCGCCACCGCAATCCTCAAACCCTAGTGAGTTTCGTTACTCACAAGCCAAAGAATTGACAGAACTGAAAAGCAGTATCAAATGAAAAGTTGAAAAGATGAGAAAAATCAAAAGAAAAGAAATGAGTTAAAAGGAAATATCAAATTGGCTAAAGGGAATTTACGAATAACTCCATCGGGGCTATAGACGCCTGACTGGCAATGGAGCAATGTTCGTGAGCTTGCGGCGATAACCTCGTCGGGACTATGGACGTCTGACTGGCAGCGAGGCTCTATCCAGGATGCTTTTGGAGTTTAGACGAACTATGTAGCTTATCACAGGGGAACTTGGAGATCATGATTATCTTGTTGAGGGGAATTAACGCATTTGCACACACATGGGTAACTGTGGACTTGATACTTTGTCTCAATATGATGGTCTCTTCTTGTAAGTGTTTCTTAACTCCTGGTTTTGTTGAGGGAGGTTTTCTGGGTCTTCTTTTAGAAAGATTGATTCCCAAATGTTTTGCAACATTTCTCAGTGGTGTCGCCAGATGTTGTGACCATTTCACACATCGCCCCATCGCAAATGGGGACCCCCTCTTTTTTGCTTGTTTTTGCTTTCGTTTTTAGGGTTTTGTTAGTCCGTTAGTTGTCTGGATTTAGGGCTAAGCCTTAGGGTTTTAAATCTTGCCTTTTCAAGCCAAAATCCAGTCACTTTTGAGAGCTTTTGAGCTTTCTTTTCTAGAATGCAAATTTTGAATGCAATGATTTCGCCAAAATGGTCTAATTTTCAATTGGAATGTTCATGCAGAGCTTAAACTTGTTTAAATGATGACCGTCAATGTGAATTTTTGTCTGACTGAATATTTTGACCAAATTTTGACTTTTTTGAAGTTTGAGCCTGGGCATTGGAATTGATTTGTTTTCGCCTCGTGAAGTGTTAAAATGTGAAAAATCTTGTTATTTTGGCCTGTAGGAGCAAAATCGCTCCTGTCCCTCAGTGAAGGACGGGAGCTCATTTTCAAATATCTCATTGTCCTTGCAGAGTCCAGACAAATTTTACGTTTGAAGTGATAGAGAACGACAAGATCTTTCATTTGAATATAAATTGAAGATTTTCATGAGCGCGGAAAGGCCTCCAGGAGGAAAATCGCTCCTGTCCCTCAGTCAAGGACCGGAGCTACGATTCAAATTTCGCCATGTCCATGCAAGATTTTGATAACTCAGCAATTGGAGGACGTCCGAAGGAAGATACTTTGCCAAATGAATATAATTTGAGATGCAAAAAAATGAAGGAAAATGACCTATATTGACTAAATCGCTCCTGTCCCTCTCCAAGGGACCAGGGCGAGGTACCTTGTAGCTCTCGTCCCTCTCCCAGGGACCAGAGCGATTTCCTTCATTATGCAAAATCCAGACAAGGGTCAAGGCAAGTTTACGTTCAAAAACGAAGGAGAACATGAGATGAATGCATTGAATATAAATTGAAGATTTTTTGGACGTCCATACCAGCATTAAATGCCTAGTTCGCTCCTGTCCCTCTCCAAGGGACCAGAGCGATTTTTGATATAATTGCCTTTGTTGCAAAATTACAAACAATGTCAAGGCATGGGCGGATAGAGTGAAGAAGGACGACTCCGTTGAATATAAACTTGGAACTTGGCAAAGTAAGATGAAGGCCACAAAGGAAGAATCGCTCCTGTCCCTCTCCAAGGGACCAGGGCGATACAATGGTGAAGATACGTCCCTCTCAAGTTCAAGGT
This sequence comes from Cryptomeria japonica, assembly GCF_030272615.1. Taxonomy (NCBI): domain Eukaryota; kingdom Viridiplantae; phylum Streptophyta; class Pinopsida; order Cupressales; family Cupressaceae; genus Cryptomeria; species Cryptomeria japonica. The sequence continues at coordinate 582,915,472 of NC_081405.1, forward strand.
CGTTCCTCCGAAGTTCAAGGTCGACACAAGTCAAGACAAGGTGGCGAGGGACATTTCAAGGCGTCTTCATCATGCGCAAACACTCAAAGGACGTTAAAATGAAGAAATTGACACCCTATAACATAGATCGCTCCTGTCCCTCTCCAAGGGACCAAGGCGATGTTAGATGCATTGGCCATTTCATGCAAAATTTACGTAAGGACAAGACATTGCAATGTTTTAGAGGGTCCATGGTATGGTAAAAGGATGATAAACAAGAGTTTTGAACGTGAAATGATCATTATTTTGAGCATGGAGACTATATCGCTCCTGTCCCTCTCCAAGGGACCAGGGCGATTTGCTTTGGATTCCTTGTTTTGCTTCAAGATCAAGCTAAGTCAAGACGTCTTAAGATAGCATATGGTCCAAGGCATCGTTTGAAGATAATTCGCAAAAGTGTTGAACGTCCAAACATTGTCAAATAATGTAAAAGCCTCACATCGCTCCTGTCCTTTGGACAAGGACCAAGGCGATATCATCAAAAGCACGCACGTTCCTTCAAAGATCAAAGCGAAGCAAGGTTAGGTAAGGTGAAGGACGACGTTTGAAGGGCATTACAATGAAGATCGAAGTGCAAAGTTGACAAGGTCAAGGAAAGGACATGGATCGCTCCTGTCCCTCTCCAAGGGACAAGGGCGATGATCCCTTTAATACACTCAAAACTTCATGCGAGCAAATGGAATAGGCGCAAAAGACACGAACAAAGGATGCTATTCGCCCACAATAAAAAATCGAAGTTAAAAGATGCAAGATGGACATGAAAACAAGAAGATCGCTCCTGTCCTTTGGACAAGGACCAGGGCGATATGCACTTAAAGGACACCCATATGCGCACACAAGGCGATCAAATTCGAAGGACCATCAAGGTGATCGATTTTTAACGTGGAGATGAAGGAGTTGGACGTAAGAAATGCAAAAGTCAAGACAAAATGGTGAATCGCTCCTGTCCCTCTCCAAGGGACCAGAGCGATGAGGTACGTCCCTTTGTTTTCCAATTTTGGCGCCAAATAAACAAATTTAAATTTCCTTAAATGCTAAATCGATTAAAAAATTGAAAATCCATTTTTATTTAGCATTTAATATGGCGTTATCTTTTATTAATTATTTTTTGCCTTTATTAAAAATCGAAATTCTCATTTAAAAAACGCAAGGCATTAATAATTAATTATTTAATTAATATAAAAATCGATTTGAAGCGCCCAATTAGGCAAGTCGGCCTTGTTATTTTATTGCAAATCATTTAAAAAATGGTTTTATTTGTCAAGTCGGCCTAAGGGGTAAAAGGGTATGAGCGCTATTTATAAGGGGATAATTTTAGATGATTAGAGAGAGTTGTAAATAGTTGGAAGAGTTAGAATATAGTTGATAGAATAGCAATTAGAGTAGAATAGGAGGACAAGGCAAGAAATTGTTGCCATTGATTGTAAACAAACTCCATTTTCATTGAAGTAATGGTGAAATATGTCGTTTTCTTGCAATTTGCATGGTTTCTTGTTGAGTCTTCAATCTTAGATGGTAGATGATTAGATGAATGGAGGAAATGTGATTGATTAATGGTGGAATTCGTACATCCATACTACTAGCAGTTTGTTGATTGCAGACTTGCCTTGCGTAGTCAACTGGATCATTCAGCCTAAGCTCAATTTCAATTTGTTGCCTCTTCATTGATATGCATCAACTTGGATGGTATCTATGCCTGCGGTGATGATTTGAACATCATAAAGCTTCCCTAGAAGATCGCACTAGCCTTGCGTAGATGTTCCATTGATGTCAAAACAAGACCTAGTTAGAATTTCATCAAAAATCAAATCATTGCTCCTACATTCTTAGTATTAGGATTAGATCCTCTTTTCGCCCTTATCCTTTTTCCATTTTTTTTAATCTAAGTTAGTAAGAGCCTGTGTCCAGCAAAGCAGATCGGAAGTTCAATGTAAGTCCCCTTGTGATTCCAGCAAATCACATCATACCACTGGAGCTTGTCCACACGTGGAGACCCCACTAAAAGAACCTTGGAGTCTACCTAACTGATCCTTTACGCGAATCTTCAGCAGTTAGAGACTATTTTCTCAAGAGAGGATAAGATGCCTTTAGGTATTTTATTCTGTGTATGATTGTGTACAAAATACACGTCAACAAAACCCTAATTAGGGTTTTCCCTAGAAGATTCTCCACACATGATGCAACAAGGTGGGAATCTCCAATTAATAACCCATCATGCCCATATACAATTAATTCAAAAGTACCCAAAATAGCATCCATTGCGCATTAAATGCACCACCTCTTTCAAATTCGCCCAACATGCGTTGAATATTCATCCATGCAAAAATCACCCCATTATGTCATAAATTCTCCATCATTTCCACATGCGATGGCTGCATGCAAAAGGAATCTGCCATAAATTCAACAAGCAATGACCGGGTCGCCATTTGGTCAAATATTCCGGCAATGAATGCGCCATTCTACTGCCAATTGTTCAATAGATCCTCGCCATGCAAGTGGACCCCGCCGTCGTATATCCGCTCCTGCACATCAAGAATTGTTGGAGAGGGAAAATTCGATTCAGGAAGAATTTTCTTGAAGTCTCTTCAATTTCCTTGCTCAGAGAAGGTTTTTTATCAATTCTGCACATTTCCTATTTTTAAGGAAAATTTCCAAATTAGGGTTCCACGGTCCAGGAGAGAGAAAATTCTCCTACGAATCCAAATTTGTAAAACTTTTGAAATTTGGATGTGATTTGATGCCTGAGAATGGATTTTTCAAATTTTTCCTTGGAGGGGAAATTTCTTGTTCAGTTCATCCCTGATTCCTTCCTTGCCTTAGAAATTTTATGTTCAATTCATCCTTGGGTGTATTTCTACCTTGCTTGGAATTTTGTCCTAAAGGAAGGAATTTCCAATACTTAGCCAAATTTTCATCTTTCCTGGAATTTTGTCCTGAAGGAAGGAATTTCCAACACTTAGCCAAATTTTCAAATTTCCAAGAATTCCGTTGTGAAGGAAGGAATTTCCAACACTTAGCCAAATTTTCACCTTTTTCAGGAACTCTGTCATGAAGGAAGGAATTTCTAACACTTATTCAATTTTTCACCTTTCTTGGAATTATGTCCTGAAGGAAGGAATTTCCATTACTTGGCCAAATTTTCATCTTTCCTGGAATTTTGTCCTGAATGAAGGAATTCATTGTTTTGTGAATTGTCCATGTCTCCTTTTCAACATCCCTATTTTTTAGGGATCCTCCTAAAATTTAGGAGTCAGTTCATTGGATGGAGAATTCTGCCACGATTCCGAATCTATAAAATTTTCCACACTCTGTCGAGATTCGGTGTCTAAAAATAGCAAATTCAAAAAATTTCTCCGAGGATTCATGGATTTTTCCACTTGTGAATGCCTTCTTGAATTTAGCGCCCCAGCCCAGCCTTGGGTGCATTTTGGCTTTGTCCATGGACTGACGGATTTTTCCACTTGTGAATGGCATCTTGGTTTTGGCGCCCCAATCCAGCCTTGGGCGCATTTTCACTTTGTCCATGGACTAACGGATTTTTCCACCTGTGAATGCCTTCTTGGTTTTGGCGCCCCAGTCCAGCCTTGGGCGCATTTTGGCTTTGTCCATGGATACATGGATTTTTTTCACAAGTTTCAGGCTCTTCGTCAGGATATGTATATGAAATATAACATTTAAGTATAAGAATCCTTTCTTATACTTTAAGTTATATTTCATATATATTGTCAGGATCTTTGAGAGTGGTTTCAGGTCCATAGGAATCATAATGCAAATTCTGGATTTTGGAAGATCTTCCAAATTTCCAGACTTAGTCAAATTTCAGGCCATTTTCGGATCGGGATGACATTTGTGGATTGATGTGAATTTCTGGACTTGGATGATTTTGCATGCTTTCCTCTTTTGGAATAGGAGTTCCAAACTTAACCATTTTTTGACCCAAATTGTCTGCCTTCTGACTCTTCTGGATTTAGAAATGGTCTTCAGGAACGTTCAATCTTCAGAGATATTCAGCTTTCAGTGTTTTCCTGTGAAGAACCTGCCAAAAATAGATTTTTCCAAATAGTAAGTGTTTCAAAATGTCAAGGTTTGGGCAAAATAGGTCAGAAAAGCACTTACTAAAAATAGTAAGTTTAATTTTTGGCAAAATTAGACCAATCTAGGACTTAGTAAAATCCCTAAAAAATAGGAACTTTCTAAAAATAGAAAGTTGCTCCGTTTTGGCTCAAATTTTACTAGGAGGTTCCTTGAAGGGTCCTAATCCCAGTCGTATGTTCAGTTTTTCCAAAACCCTAACAAAAACCCCTAAAATCTAGGACAGAAGGCAAAAACCCTAAAATTCACAAAACGAGTCCTAGACTTAGCTGAATTCGCTCAAACAAAAAGCAGATTTAATCAATATGACACCCAAACACTTTCAAAGCTGAGAGATTGACAAGACTGCTACGAAAAGACCACAAAAACGCAAGCCAAAAAACCGGGAGGGCCTAAAAAGAAGGGGGTCCCCATTTGCAATGGGGCGATGCGTGAAAACGTCACAAAAGATACCTCGGCAACATATAGGGAGGTGAAGGACACCCATGGACCCTAATGTAGGTGAATTTTGGAAACTGAATAAACCATGCACCATGCTTCTTCACGAGCTCCTGCACTTCCAGAGACAGTCGATTGTGAATCCCTCCTTGCAATGTCCTGGTGATATACATCGTGAAGGTGTCATTGACTAGCTTGTAGCAATTCTTAGGTGGATGATGTAATTGAACATAAGAATCACAAGCTCTTATTTCTCCGGGTCCTCTCCCAACAACTCCTCTATGGGGTAACCCTGCATACTCAAAACTTTTGACTAGGGAATATACAACATATGAACTCATATAGAATGACTTAGTAGGGGATAACCTCCTCAATTGCACGTCCAGGTTGTGATTCTAGCCCAATTGAGCATTCCTTTTCCTTGGATGATCACTTGAATAAAGAAGAACATCCACTTGTCGAAGAAGGAGGCTTGAGAGGCACCAGTAACCCGATTAAGCATGGTTATCAAGTCCTTGAATTCTTCTTGGAAATCAATTATGTGCAGCGTATTGGGAATCTTGTTCAAGCGAGGTCTACTCTTGAGTAACCAATTCTTGTTGATGAAGTTCAGACAAGAATCAGGATCATCTTCGTAGATAGACCTAGCTCCTTCCAAACTTTTGTAGATCATGTCTCTGGGCTTCGAGAGATAAAAAGCTTCGCTTATAGCTTCTTCTGAGAGATAAGCTAAGACAGTTCCATCCTTGGCTATGATCGTCCTTGAATGAGAATCATAGTGTCGGGCACATTCAATCATCAATTCGTGACATTTGACTGCAGGAGGAAAGCCTGCGGCCTTGAGGATGCCACTCTCAATTATCCTCCTGGCAACAGGTGACGACTTGCCGATGTAGGGCGCTTCTTGAAACTTCTTCACATTGAAGTTTCCTAGATTGGTGTCTCAGATATTGCTCCACTTGGACACAATCCTAGTCTCCAAGTCATCGTTCTTCTGATCTTCTTTGATGAAAGCCTGTCAGGTACTGGATCCACTAGCCTTGGGGGTCGTCATTTGATACCTACAAGAAAAGGCTTAAGTTAGGTTTTAAGTATAATATCTCAAGATAGGAGATTTGAGACCTTTCAAGGAAATGATAGATTACAATTTGAAAATAGTGTGCTAAACCCTTAGAATTATGAATTTTCAAATTGATGTTACTTATGAATTAAATCAGATTATGAAAGACTTAACCCAACAAAGGATTGATATAGCAAATTAAATCAAATCTTCAACATGCTTTCAAAAATCTGATTGTACATACTTTTTCCTTGATTTTTAACTATCAACCTTGAAAAAATGGATAAAGGAAAATGGAGATTTACTGGATAAGAGGTCTTTGATCTGAATTTCAGGTCCTCCCCTTTGATGACTTAACTCTCAATCAGCCTTCAATCCGCCTTAAATCAGCCTTCAATCCGCCTTAACCAGTTTTCTTTAATCAAAAAATTCGCCCAAGTCTGCTGGAATTCGCACCTTTAGTTCTGCTCTTCCAAATTCGCATAGGAGAAAATGAATGAGTGATTTATAAAATTCAAAACACACCTTTCCTTTATAGGGCGTTCCCACCATTTTACCACTAGGCCGACTTGATAAATGTGTGAATAAAATAAAACAAAACCTTTTACAAGCTGGCTGACTTGGTAATAAAGCAAAACTAAAATGTTTTGAGCGCCAAAGTGTGGATTTTTTTATTTTAAGTTAATTTCAAAGCCTAAAAGTCGATTTTGTCAATTTTAACAATTGCTTAATCAAGGCATATTTGCTTTATTAATCAAGGATAAGGTTTGGTGAGTGATTTGAAATAGAAAAAAGTGCCTCGAAGAGATTCGCATGTGGATTATTAAAAAGACAAGGTAAATCTAGAAGATGTTTTTAATAGACACTAGAATGTCCATGGTATGAGAGAGATTTCAATCACCCCAAGGAGGCTTGCTTGACTATCTCACTTAGTTAACATTTACTCCATTTATCAACACCTTCATGACCTTGACTTTTCACCCCTTCATGCTCTTGTCATCATGTCTTTGCCTAGCCCAAACAAGGTGAAAAATAGGCATCTCCAAGGATTTCGCCCTGGACCCTTTGGAAGGGTCAGGAGCGATTTTCTTGATTAGGTCTCAATTGCCTCATTTTTTCACTCCAAATTCCTCTTAAAGGTGAGCATATGTTTAGTTTTAGTTCAACAAAGCCTAGGGATTCAATTTTTTAGCTTCCACCAAGGGTAAATTGGGTGATTATGAGAATTTCGCTCTGGACCCTTTGGAAGGGTTAGGAGCGAAATTCACCTTTTAGGTCAAAATTCACCCTTTTTTCCTTCACTATCTCTTTTAAGGCAATCTCTAAGGCTTGATCACTGACTTGGCTCAACACAATCTTGGAGGAAACATGACCTTTTGTGAATTTCGCTCTGGACCCTTTGGAAGGGTCAGGAGCAAAATTCATGTCTTAGGCTTGATTCTTCTTCTCCTTCACTTCAATTCATCATGCAAGGCTAAGTAAATGTCATTCCAACCTCAACCACGCCCTAGGAGTCAAAGTCCTGGCTTCACACAAGGAGGAAATAGGTAGTTTGAGGAATTTCACTCTGGACCCTTTGGAAGGGTTAGGAGCGAAATTCATGTTTTGCTTGTTTATCCTCACTCAACTCCATTTCTTTCACTTTGCTCCTTCTAGACTTCCTATTTTGAATCCATTTCTCAACTTGGCAACATTTGATTGATCCTCAAAAGCCTTGAAAAGGAAAATTCGCTCAAAAACCTAGCCAAGGACAGGACCTATCCAGAATTTCGCTCTGGACCCTTTGGAAGGGTCAGGAGCGAAATTCAAGTCTTGGCTCAAAATTTATATTTTTGGTGATCAAAAATCATTCAAAGGCAATCCAAAGGGTTTTTCTTACCTAGGTCTAGGCCTGCCTTCACACAAATTTTGGAGAAAAAGATGGTTTTAGGGTTTTTCGTTCTGGACCCTTTGGAAGGGTCAGGAGCGAAAATCTTGTTTTAAGCTTGATTTCTCCATTCTTTCATCCTTAATCAACTTCAAAAGGCAAGGACACACTTCTTCACACCCATCCAAGCTATAAAAACCCAAAGTTTGACTTGACCTGCAAGGAAAAAGGGTGATTGTAGAAATTTCGCTCTGGACCCTTTGGAAGGGTCAAGAGCGAAAATCTTGGTTTAGCTCAATTCCCTCAAATTCAATGATTTCTTAGCAGCTTAAAGTCATTCCTAGGGACCTCTCCCATCTCAATTCATCTTGATCCATACTTGCCTTGGCATAAAATTGGGAAAAAAGGCGGTTTTAGTGAAATTTCGCCCTGGACCCTTTAAAGGGGTCAGGAGCAAATTTCCTTTTTTAGGACAAAATCTCCACCTTTCATTGCTTTCAAACATTCCCAAAGGCAAAAACATGTTCATTCTTCCTTTCAACATGCCTTGGATATTAAAATTTGATCAAACAAGGAAATGAGGCCTAGGTAGATTTTCGCTCTGGACCCTTTGGAAAGGTCAGGAGCGAAAATCATGTTCTAGGCTTGATTGTTCATTTTTCCAACTTTAATCTTTTTTGGGAGGCAAACATAGACCATTTTCCTTGCATCTCCACCAAGGTCCTGACTTTGGCTAAGGGGAAAATGAGTGTTTTCAAGAATTTCGCTCTCGACCCTTTGGAAGGGTCAGGAGAGAAATTCAATTTTTAGGCTAAAATTCATCATCTCTCCCAGCATCTAATCACTCCCTCGGGCTAGAATATTTCAAAACACCTCCAAACATGCCTTAGAAACTAGGGAATTGGTTTGGACAAAGAAGAAATTGAGGTGTATAAGGATTTTCGCTCTGAACCCTTTGGAAGGGTCAGGAGCGAAATCCTCACTCTTGGCTAGTTTCTCACTTTCTTTCATCTCATTCTCCTTCAAACTTGAACAATTCAACTTCCTCCTGTCGCCATCAAGACAATCCACCATCCAACTGGCTCCAGGCAAGGTCAAACTAGGTCTTTAAGGCCAAAAAGAAGGCTAAATGGAGGATTTCGCTCTGGACCTTTTGGAAGGGTCAGGAGCGAAATTCTCCTTCAAGGTTGATTTTCACCATTTCCAAGTCTTAAACCTCCTCTTCAAGGCAAACATGCTTCAAAACCTCCTCAACTACGCCTCAAAAGAAACAATCTTGGTCACATCCTTGAGCAAAGTGGAGGAAAAGTGGATTTTGCTCTAGACCCTTTGGAAGGGTCAGGAGCGAAATCCATGCCTTAGGCAAAATCCACTCTTTCAAAGATCTTCAATCACTTCCTAGGGCTAGAATATGAAAATTTGCCCTTACCACGCCTAAGGAATCAAGGTTTCCAGTGCAAATAAGGAGAAAAAGGTGACCTCAAAGAATTTCGCTATGGACCCTTTGGAAGGGTCAGGAGCGAAATTCATCCAATTCGGTTGATTTCACACTCAATTTCATTCCTTTCACTTCAAACTTGGTCAAATTCACTTCTCTTTATCACCCTTATGTCTTCTTGCAATTTACTTGGCTCAAAATCTTCATTCTCCATGTGTTAGGCCAAAATTGAGGGTCAAATGAGGATTTCGCTCTGGACCCTTTGGAAGGGTCAGGAGCGAATTTCCTCTTCCAGGCTAACTTCCATTATTTTGTCGCTTCAAACCTTCTTCCTAAGGCAAATATGTATCCCAGTAGAAGTTTCAAACTTGTTTAGGACAAGGAGTAGGGCAGAGGAATATGAATTTCGCCCTGGACCCTTTGGAAGGGTCAGGAGCGAAATCTTGGTTTTTGGCTCATTTTATACCTTAAACATCCTTTCCTTGCCTTGGATATAACTTTTCAAGACTTCTTCAATCATCATCAAGTGAATTTGCTCATCAATTCCTGAAATCGTCTCTTGACTCTCCCTTTAGCCACTGACTCTGCTTAAACGATTCTAACCTGGAGGAAAACAAGACTCTGACCTACCCTGACCTGAAACCTATCATCTCCCTTTGCACAATCTATCCATCTTCATTCTCCTGAAAGGTAAAACCTCTAAAACAACCCTAGGGCTCAAGGCAGACAACAAATGACCTCCAAATCCAGGCTAGACTCAGCTTTGATAGAAACCCTAATCTACCCAACCCAAGCAACCACTCACTCACTCAGAAAACCTAGCAAGCAGAGAAAAAAAACCCTAGCTAAGGGAAAGCAGAACCCAAGAAAAAAAGAGGGGGTCCCCATCCTTAATGGGGCGATGTGTGAAATGGTCACAACACTAAGTAGCATGCAGAAGAAGAAAATGATAGAGGCGCAACCCACAGAAGATATTGATGACTTCCTAGCCAGGGTTGGCAAGGAAAAGGAGTGAAAGAAAGCAAAGATGTTCTCTAAGATTACTAAAGATGATACAAGAGCGCGCATTGCACAAGTAGTTGTCCCGACAAGTGATAAGAATAGAGATATGGTTACTCCTATGGATTATTAGGTTACCACAATTGACCTTGGACCGACTACAAAGAAGCAAGAGTTCCGGGAACTCGACTATACAGCCAAGGCAATTTAGGCAGGATTGGATAGAACTATTGAGAAGAAAGAGACGCTTCAGAGTGAGAACAAGAGACTCAAGGAATATATTGAAGGGATGACTTCCCTAAGGCGCGAGGATCCTACCTCTGTCTCACCAATTGCTATTTCTCATGGATCCCCCTTTGATCATGAGGCAATAAGGAATACATATCGGGAGGTTGGAAAATGGATTGAAGATGTTTCGAGGCAAGCAAATGATTTCCTAGCTCATTTTGTCCAAGCATTTGATAAGGCAGTGATGCTCATATTCAGGATGCAATACTTGGAAGTTGTTTGGGAAGACTTCCAGCCAGTGCAGGAGAAAACTATTACTTGCCTCAAAGTGTTGAAGCGAATTCCTATGTCCACATTGATCCAAGGAGTTGTTCAAGTGGGCAATGTTTATGATTTCCATGGTTGGTAATGTTCTTTGGCCATGTGAAAGATATCGTATGATCATGCAAAGCAAGAATGCATGGAGATGGAAGGATCCGTTCAAGAAATACAATCCAAGATTCATACATCCATTGAAGGGATATTGGGACTAGATGTCCATGCTTCCAGCAATTTGAACTTGGAAGAATTAAAAGAGAAACTGAGGTTTATTTACTTCAAGCAGTTAAAATCCTTGAGGAAGAATCAGCTACATGACTTCGTTTCTCTCACGAATCACATCAACAACTTGCAGAAGCTTATGTTGGATTGGGAGAACATTTTTTATGCTTGCTCAGATGCCTTAGATGTGATTGATTTGCAGCAAGAAGGTCTACCCAATTGTTGGTGTACGTTTTATCATTCACTGAACATTACAATAAAATGTCCAAGGACACTCTACCCTCTCTTGAACAAAATCACTACGTGTGCCAAGATTGCTTGAAGACCACACGAAGACTCCAAGGTTTATATATGCAAACGGGCAACTTTATGTTGGATAACTTCCTTGGTTATGTACGCTGAAATACAAGGGGGACTTACGTTCAACTAATACCAATCACAAGTTAGGACTTAGATGAATTTAACAATATATGTTTTTTTCTTTTTCAGTTTTGGAATTCAAAAAAGGATAAAAACGAGAAGGGTTTAGAAGTTTTATGCTACTCCTAAGAACTCAAGAGACAATAAAGATTAGGTGAAACCAACAACAATACTTTGCTTTGCTACACTGAGGACAACTAAACAAAGTTGTACTCACAATTTTCAAACTACAAATAATACCATCCCACGAACAATATTTATCCAAAGTAGAAGTTAAAGCATCCACAATTTAAGCTCAAGCTAACTTTACACATTGAACAAAAATCATTTATTCAAAGAAAGTATGAGCAATAGTTTCACCAATCTATACTATCAAATCCTTCATTCATCTAATAACTTTGAAAAGCAATTTTACTCTAAGCAAATCTATTCTATGTTGAAGAAAGTATGCAACCACCTGATGATAACAAGGTTTCAAAGCAAAATGCAAATGAACTTCTATTATCAAAGTAGCTCTTAGCAACAATTTCGTAAATCTCTCCACACAACAAAATGAGAGATTAAGAGTTTATATAGAGTTCCTGAAAACAAATGAAAGGCCGAGAACAATCTAAGATCAACGATCAAGATTAAAACATAACAACCCTAATTAGGGTTTCCCAAAATAACATCAAGGACTAATGCATGAACGACAAGTGGCGCAAGGAGCTATCTCCTAGGAAGGTGCATCATTATCCTCTTGAGTGGCGGTATGTTCAATGAACCTGGACACGATCTGGTTGACCTCCTCCATTGTGACATGTGGCAGCATACTCACCTTGAATTCCAATCTATCCAAGTCATCTACACACGTGGCAAAAGCAATCTCCCATTCCAACTCCTGTTTTCGGAAGGCATCCCGGATGGACAAGAAATTCGATGCCTTAGTCAAATTCTGTTTCAAGATTGGTCCAGTGATGGCGAAGAAAATCTCTTGAGTTTTGAGCCTCAGATTTTCCACCTACGTATCATTTTCTCGGATGGCCTCCTTCTCAAGTAGATCAACAGTTACAAGGAAAATCTTGTTTTGAATTTCTCTAATTTGCTCCTCAGCCTTAATACTTCACTTTTTCTAGGATTTCTCTTCGTGCAACCAATGCCCAGTACCACGTGTTGAAATCATATGCAAATCATATGCAGCCCCTGCTACAATTATCTTTACATCGATCAAATCCTGCTTAGGAATTCCTTTCAACACCCTAAGGCACGGGATTATTCTATCCTAAACATCATGAAGGTCGTTGCATGCTTCTACCATGCTCGCAATTTTGGAGCGCAAAAAGAAAGTTTGTCCATATGCCAACATTAACTTCTCCACAAAAGTGGTTGCTTCTTCACTTTTGCCCGCCATTCACTCTTTGGCCTCTCTGGCTGTCAGTTTTTCTTCTTCAAAATCTCTAATTGCTTCCTGTGAAGGATTCAGAAGTGCAAGAGCTACCGTATCACCTTGATTAAGAGGCTTGGTCAAGTGCTGAATGTATTCCTTCAAGCACTCAATTTCTTTCTTGTATTCTATTTTCTTTCCTATCTCCTTTTCCAATTGCGCCTTCATGGAAGTGACCGAATTGTCCAAGTCCTCAACCTCTTGACCTTTTGTAGTTTGTCCCAAGTTGATAGTGGTAATTTCATACTCCTGAGGAGTAATATCTTCCTTTGCCTTGTCCACTTTCGGCACAACAATCTGAATTGTATGGCAGCATGTTTCATCCCTCTAAATTGTGGAAAACCTCTTGGTTGGCTTCTTTGCATCAACCTTCCCTAATCTAGCCAAGAAATCGGTCGTGCCATCTTCATCTTGAACTTCCACTAGCGCTTTTATTTTCAACCTTTCTTTCAACCAATCAGGAATCATAAGTTGTTCAATGCCTTCCTCTTCCTAATTACCTTCTTCATATGGAATATCTTGAACTCCTCAAAGAGCGGAAATCATTCCCTCTTATAATTCCTCACCCAGAATATCCATCTCATTTTTTGACTCAAGTATCTCCATGTTTGAAGGAGATCGGGGTTCCTCATCTTCCTGCTAGATTGACTCCACATTTCCCTCATGGATTGGAGAAGGAATCTTCATTTCAGCCAATGACTCATCCTCAATAGTTAATATATCGTTCATATTCCTAGATGCGGCAGAATGGGATGGATCTAACCTTTGCTTCTTCTAAGCAGGTTCCTCATTAACAACTTCTTCCCCTTGACCTTGAAGAGCCCTCAACTACCTCCTTTCTTTTCCTGGAATTAATGCTTTCAATTGGATCGGCACTTTGGGACACTCTTTCATTAGAAGAATATGATTCCATTTCGCCCATAAAGTTATAAGTGGGGGTCAAATTTCTTCACCTTAGCCCATAAACCTGTTGATCAACCCACCATTGTGAATACTTGACAACCGGTCGCATTAAGGTGGTTAAATCTGCGAAGTCTGGTTCTAACCATCTCACAAGAGGAAGGGGCATATTCTCATCAAAGCGTGGCTGAGTGTACTCTCCATCATCTTCCAGCTGGTTGAGAACATGGAAAAGCTCAGTTGTTTTGATTAACCTTACTGCCAATCTAGACCATAGTCTTTTCCTGATATCAAACTCATCCGCAGCATTTGCCCAAAAATCCTCCAGATCTACCCTATGCCTGTACTTCTCTCCATTCACCGATCCAATATGATTGTGAGGATCGAAATTAGCCCTGGACTGGTAAAATGTGAATGGATACCACTGCATCTCCAACCTAGCACTCTCAGCTACCTGTGTCGTTGGGCAAGACTCCAGCATATTTCCAATGAAAAATGGAAAGGAAATGGCCGCCTTTTGTTTTGTTCTTTGGAAGCCTTGATATGTTTCCAATTGTTTAAGAACTTCAAGCAAGATCATTCTATTAGTAGGATAAATCGAAAGCCAATAAGGACATCCGGTAAATCCCTGGACTCTTACATATGTGAATCTTGGATACTGTATAAACCGGGATCCATACTTGCTTATCAAGCTCTTGGCTTCCTAAGTGAGCCTCTAATGAGTTCCTCCCTGCATTGTCCTGATGATGTACATCAAAAATGCATTATTTACCCTTTTGAAGTGGGCCTTCCCGCTAAGCTACAGTTGTGGATAACAGTCATGGGACTTAAATTCATTCTCGCCATTACCTACCATGCCCTTGCAAATCAATCTTGTGTATATGTAGTTTCTTGCCAATATGTAGATAATGTACGACTTCATGTAAAAGAACTTTGTCCTTTCCAAATTTCTTAATTGCTCATCTAGATTGTCGTTGATTATCCGGGACCAATTGAACATTTTGACTCCCGAAGTGATCTCATCAATAAAGTAGTACATCCACGTTTCAAATGGCGCACCTTGAGGGTTGCCCATTACTCTATTTAACAGCAAAATGATGTCTCCATATTCCTCCTTGAAGTCAGTGCAAAGCAATTTCTTTGGCACTTTCTTGAGGGTGGGCCTTGGCTTTTCCAGCCACGGCTTATTTGTAATATCCCCTGCTCATAAATGACTGAATATGCAAGGAATATTGTCAAACAATTAGCTGAGACTTAGAACAGTGGGTTGTCTCAGCTGACGCAAGGAATATCATCGAACAGTTATTCTTCAATTCCAAACCCTGCTGCTGTATAACCTGATTTGTTTTGGTGATGTTTGCTTGATACCAAAGAGGGTTTCAATGTGATGTGTTTGTATGAATTTGAACATATAAATTTAAAGTTTATTTGAAACTAAACCACATTAAGAAATGCCAAGCTAATGCAAGAAGAAACAACATCTACAGCTGTTGACATTTTCACAAACAATTGTCATGCCTTCTTAGATTGGTAACAAGTCCATTTGACAGCACATATAAGGTTTAGAACCAACACCAATACAATCAAACAAGCTTATGGATTTACACACTCCTTAAATCATACAATTATATATTGCTGTCTATGACAGTTACAACAGTGACACCACTAATATAATCAGCTATAAGCAAGAGAACCTGTTTGAATGTCTGCCCAGTGCTAATGTGAAGAAGCAAGCAGTATCTGAAAATAGAGTCCTCCTTGTGCCAGAATCATGCCTTATTCAAAATCGCCCCTGTTCTTGGAGTCCTCAGAAAATAACCATTAAATGATAGCTGCTACAGTCCTCCTTTCATGCCAAAAACCATCGGACTGCCTTTAGGAAGAAAGCGCTCAAGCCTCATAGCAGATTTGATGCACGAACTGGGCTTGCTAATCAAAATCGTGGGCCTTCTACTCTTCTGACTGCTGCAGGTCTGATAACAACTGATTGCCAGCAAATAAGTCTCCCTTCAACCACTGAAAATCAGTGTTGACCTTCTCCATAGACAGCGCCACAAACAAATGATGACTTCGATGCTTGAACAAGGTGGAATAAGAAAAATCATGGGTATGGCTGACTGATCGAATTAGCTTCAGACCTAATTCTTTTTCATGAAAACCACTCCAAATCTCATCCAAAATGCCCTAGGAAAAATCGCCTTGTCTTCCCTAATCACATCGATGCAAGTGAGGGCTAATATAATCAAAATCGTGGCTTCTTTCAGCTGCTGCCGGTCTGAACCAAAATCTGAAATATACTCAGAAATAAATAGCTCCTTAGCATTAAGTATTGAGGTCACAATTGGTCCTTAAACTTCACCAAAAATCTTCTCCATTCCTCCTTATACCAAGCATTGCAAATATCAAGAAGAATCGATGCCAAGGATGATACAATGTGCAAATCGTGGCACTTAAAAAACTGATTTTTTAATGACTGGAAATGTCTGATAATTAAATCAGATTGATCAAGATGAATATGCAGCCCTTTAACCAAACCCTTCAAAAAATCAAACCTTTAGCAAATTGGCCCTTAGCCACAAATTGAGCACAATTGAGATGACTGAAGTATCACCTCCCCAAAGGCAACCCCTCGAGAGATCTTTCACTCCCTCAATTATGCTATCAATGGGAGTTTCCGTTCCCAAAGACAATATTCTGCAGAAACCCTAGTCTCCACAAACTCCACAAAGCAAATATCAATTCTTGGTTGATTAGAAGCTGAGCTAAACGTCCTTTTATACTTTTTCATCCATCATCCAAAAGCTTCTAGAAATAATATTAAATTAAGTCACTTTACTAAATTAATTAAATATAAAATCATCTTTTAATATTTTAATTTATTTGATAACTTTATAAATAATTCACAATATTATTAATTAAAATAATTAATTAAACTATCCATAAGAAATATCAATAATTTGGACAACTTAACTAATTAAATTAATTAATTATTCTTACTCCAAAAATGGGGACATTACATTATTGGCATTGTTGTGCAAAGCTCAAGCTGGTCTTCATAAATTCTTTTAGTTTTCTCCTTTGTTTTATACGAAGTTCGGTTATAACTTGGGATCCCAAATGCTTCTTGAATGGCCAACTCTCCGAGATGAGCCAATACTCTCCCATCTGGCGCAATGAATTGCCTTTCTTGAGCATTGTAATGTATGACACATTCAACCATTAGCTCAGCACATTACACAGTTGGCGGAAATCTAGCTGCCTGGACAAGGCCATTCCTCATCATTCAACGAGCAATAGGTGTAGGCAAGTATCCATCATGCCCGTACATTCTCCTTTTGAAATCTTTGAAATCTATGTGGCCAAGGTTGCTGTCTCCAACCTTTTTCCACTTGGAATTGATCTTTGATTCAGGCTGCAACCCTTTGCTAGCGAACTCCATCTGGACTTTTCTTGAAAGTCCTCCTTGATTGGTCATCAACCTACAAGAAACATGAATAATTTAACATTACTTTCAAGAAAACTTAAAGTTTTAGCTCTTATTTTGGACCTTTTGCTTAAAAATCTGACCTTCAGCCTATCAAAAAGCTAAATTTCTGTGAAAAATCAAACTGAAAAAAAAAAATGGAAGAAGTTGGCTCAACACTCAGCAAATTTTGTGAGAATAAGTGATTAAGACAAAAGAGGAATGAAAGAAATCAGTCAAACTCAGATTTTGAACCTTCAAAATTAACTGTTGACCGGATTTCTTAATGTAAATCTGCATTCACTTCTGGAAAACCTTGGTAAATTCTGTCTTTACTCAGAAATTTTCTTTATCTCTTGAAAATCCTCCTTCAAAAATCTATCTTCCTTAACCTTGAGACAGACAGCTTCTTCAATCTTCGAACTTGAGAAGGAATGAATTGAAAATGACAAGTTAAACTTGATATAAGGTTGAAAAGAATTAGACCATTTTGGCAACTTCACATCTTACCTTGGATTCATCAAACCTAGTCTCTTTCATTTCTTCCAAAATGGCAAATTAATCTTTTCTTTGAAAGAAAGTTTACATTTTCACTTGGTGCCACTTCAACCTTATCCATGTGTGATTTAGAAAGTTTCCGTTCTTTTTTTTTTGGGCGCCATCTTTCACTTAGCCAAAATATGTTCTCTTTGAATGAGTTGGTATGGAATCTTCTAGATTCCTCGAGTTCGAAAATTTGTGTGTTGGGCACATTCTTTTAAAAAATATTCTAAGCCATTTGCCATTCATGGCATGGGCGGACTTCACTCGACCTTGGACATTTAACCTTGGCAGACTTCATGCTTACTTGGACGTTTTTCCAAGCGTGTAGGCGGACTTCACTTGGCTTAAGCCATCTCCCACATGCCAAGGCGGAGTTGATAGCTTGTTGGACATTGTGTATGGCGGACTTCACTATCTGCAAGCCACTTCTTACCACATGCCAACGCGGAGTTGATAGCTTGTTGGACATTGTGTATGGCGGACTTCACTATCTGCAAGCCACTTCTTACCACATGCCAAGGCGGACTTTGCCTTCTTTAGGCCATGCTTACTCATTGCTTGGGCGGAGTTGCTGATTTCCATGCCATTTTTTACCAAGGTGGACTTCATCATTGGCCAGCCATCCTCACTTTCTTCTTGGCGGACTTGCTGAGCTTTTTTGGACAATCCAACATGGAGTTCATCTTGGCCTGGACACTCTAGAGCGGACTTGGCTATTGCCATGCCATCTCCCCTTGTCTCCTTCCTTGGCGGACTTCACCCTTGGATAGCCATTTTGCTAACTTGGCATGGCAGACTTTAGCCTTGACATGACATTTTCAATCATATGGCATGGCGAACTTGCCATTTCCCAAGATAAGTCCAAGTTATCCATGACGGAGTTCATATTGTCCTCTCTACTTTCACCATGAACACTTGGACTAATTTTCTTGATCGACAATTCATGTTTGTTTGGAACATCTAGATCAACACACCGTCTAGAGATTTTCCCTTGCTTTTTACACTTGGAGACAAATTTTTGATTTTGAGGATAGGAACTCTGTTGCCATGACCCGAGCGACCAAATCCTAAGTCAACTTTCAAAAAAGCTTAAAAAAGAATAAAAACAAAAAACAAAAAAGCAGGCGAAAAAGTTGCTTCCCGGATTAGTCCCAAAGTGCCAAAAATCAAAAAAACAAAAAAGCAAAATCCCACAAAAAAAGGAAGGTGTCAGAATTGACCCTAAGCAATTGCGTTTTTCATCCTTCAGGCCTTCTAAGCACTTTGATGATGTCTAGACACTGTTCCGAGCATGATTTCCCTATTTGACTTGGATGACCTCTCAAAAACTCTAACTCCAAACTCTCAAGAAATTGGCGGCTAAGAACTCTAAAAAGCAAAACCCTGGGGGGCCCCATTTGCAATGGGCCAACGTGTGAAAAGGTCACAACACCAATGTTACAATGGAGAAACTCAACACAATCTTGGCTAGATTCGTTGAGTATGTGGCTAGAGAGTGGGATGCAGGCTGGAATCTTCTAGAAGATTTCATACTTGATGACTAGGCATCATCCCATTGGACCCCCCTTTTTTATTCCACTTTTTTATGTAAACCCTAATTAGGGCGGTGTTGGCATGATCTTGGCCCTTGATTCTAAAATGGATCTTGGCCATCCATTTCATTTTGAGGCTCTATATAAACCCATTTGCCTCTCATTTGTAAGAGAGAAATGTTTGAGAATTGTCGCCTATATGTTGCAAGTTTGAATTCAATCATTGAAGTTTGGTGATTTTGTTTAGATCTTGAAGTATTTGTGGTTCTCATTGCCTCCAAATTTAGATTAGAATTTGTTTTCAAGTAATGTAGATTGAATGAAAGAGTTGTTGAATGCATTTGAATGAAATTTGTTTAATTCATACCACTAGCTTCTTGCTCATTGTAAGTTTTCCTTGTGTGGTCAATTGGAATTTGAATTGAACTCAACTTCAATTTGTGCTTACTCATTGATATGCATCCAATTGACAACGTCTATGTTGTTTAGTATGAATTTGAACATCTATGAATTTACCTTAGATGATTGCACTAAGCTTGTGTTGAATTGTTCTGTTGAATTGTTCCATGATGATGAAACCTAGCCTACTTGAATTTAACTGAATCATTCATTATGTCTTGCATTCTAGGTTTCGATAGGATTAGAATAGAATCCCTAAACCCTCATCCCTTTTGCCTTTTGTGTGGATTTTTTTGTTAGAATAGATTGAGAGCTTGTATAGCAAAATCCTAAATCATTTGAAATTATTGGCAACCCTACTCCATTCACGATAAGCTTGATAACCAAGAACATTTGTGTAAGTCCCCAAGTGAAAACAACAATTCACATCAAAACATTGAGTTGCCCACATGTCAAGAACTAACCGTAGAAACCTTTGAATCCTCTTAGTTGATCAAATATTTAGCATCTGAGGTGATTTTGTTCAAGAGAGAGTAAAATACTTTGCTATTTTATTCTGTGTTCAAAGTGCATAAAAAAACACATCAACAAAATGGTGCTAGGAGGGGGGCTTGAATGTGAACAGATGAACTCCATATTATATCAATTCATATTTGCGAGTAATCTTAAGGCCTTTTTTCACCCTCCTTCGCTCTCAACAAGATTGGCACTAGAAGAAAGATGCCAAATTGCTCCTCTCAAGTGGGCACTCCAATTAGGGTATTGCCTAATGCAAGATAAACATCAACATGCCTCCAATGGAATTAAATATAGACTTTTCACACAAACTCAACAAGTCATAAATCTGATCAGCCACCTTAATCTTTCTTTCTCCTTCACAAAATGATGCCAAAACAATGTTGAACAAACCCTAGTCGACCTGCAATGATGTATTTTTAAATAGTCTCCAAATTAAATGAAATTTGGACACAAATCTCCTTTGTTTCATGTCCAAACCCTAGCCGTCCAAGGTATTATCAAAATATGGCAATTAAACCTCCAAATCTGAAGCAATATGTGTTCCACCTACAAATAATCTTCAAACCCTAGCTGATATGATTTTCCTTCTTTCAAACCCTAGCTGGTTGAAGCTCCAAAATGATGTAAAACCTACAAATATGCTCAATGATGAACCTTGGGTTGATTCACCTCTCAAAGTGAAGTTGGGTTTTCGTCCAATCCACTGATTTCCAAGGGTTTTCGTCATCAGATTTCTTGTAAATGAAAGCTAAAGCTCTCAAGCTTCTCAAAGAGAAAATAAATAAGTTGAGTATATGTCAAATGAGCTCCCAAATGCCTTTTTATAATGATTTCATCCCAATCCTCTAATTAGGGTTTGCACACTTTTAATTAATAATAAATTCACCTTATGACTCCCTTGGGGCCCAAAAGATAATCAATTCATTAATATTTTAAATCAATACCTTAAAACTCCCACACCACCAATATTAAAACTTTATATTATATTAAATAACGGTAGTTAAATATTTAATTTAACTTTAGCATTTAACATTATTTAAAATGATAATAACTCTAAACATCATTAGTCCCCAATATATCTTCAATTTGAACAATCATCGGTTATACAAATCCCGAAACTAAAGATATTGCATGCTAAAGCTAAAGATTCTAACTCTATGACCAACTGTCGAAAATAGCGGTTACTATAAATAGTAACTACTAAAAATAGTAAGTCATCCAAAACTCCCAATTGACCAAACAGTGTTGAAATTGACACTTACAAAAAACAGTAAGTCTTACACAAGTTGTCCAAAATCACTCCAGATGGTGTTGTTCAACTCCAATACATCCTCTGAGCTCATTGGCGACATCAACAAACCCCTCTAAATCAGCTGACACAAATTATGAAAGACAGTACCAGCCACTCTGCAAGAAGACCTGAAAGTGGGGACATTACACTGAACTTTCAATTTTTCTTGTCATTGCACATATAAAGCCAAGGATTGTTCGTTCGTGATTGCAAAGAGGTTGCATTGGTATTCTTACACATGTGCAAGGGCTCATTCATTGTCAAAGAGATCATGGAGGAAGATGTGATAACCCCTACTGTATCACCTGATGTAAATTTATTAAATAATGTTAATATACTAAAAGAGGAAATAAATCATTAAATATTGTTAATTTATTAAATAAAGGTTAATATAAATAAATGATTAAAATGTTAATGTATTTAATATATAAAATAATAAAAATGTTAATGGAAATAAGGCGTTATATAAACTAAAAGTTAATTATGAATTGCGACATAATATAAGGGAAGCACATCACGGTTACCACCCCCCCCCCCCCACCCCCGCACGCGCACGCGAAGTGGTGGGACGGTAGTTGCAGCCTGGGCTGCGACCACCGTCACACCCCTTCTTGCAGAAGGGACCTGTGGAGGGACACGACCCTTCCCCTCCAAAGGGTATAAGGAAGGAACCACAGCGCAAAGGGAGACACACGACGGAGAGGAAGGAAAGGGAACTGCAGCTGCGTCAGCAGAGCCGGAAGTAAGAGGTTAGCATTGACGCTACAGGTACGTATATGTGTGTGGACATGTGTGCCACACACACACATATATATACTCGTATTCTTTTGGTAGATCTGTCATACGGAGTATGTCTCCAATCTCGTTTTACAGAATTATATTATTATTATAATGTTGTATATTACAGAATTATAGCATGATTATAATGTTGTATGTATGCAGAATATTTATATGTATGTAGGATTAATAATGGGAATTAAGGAATATGTAAATGTAGGCTTAAATTATGGATTGGAAAATGATAATGAATTGTAGAATGTTATATGAACAATGTGGCTATATGATGGAGGCTATTGGGAGGAAATTCCCTTAGCCTAATTCAGGGATTATGATAATCCCTGGTAGGCAGTATATACTGAGTATCTATATGCATATATGTTATGGCTTGGGTGACAAAGGCTCATCCAAGAAGAGACGGATCTAGCCGGTCCTCTCTGATAGACTTGGATGATGAGATGCATCATCCAAGGCAAGGAACTGATCATATATGATGGTCTTCCTTGGTAGGTTTGGATGTAAGATGTTACATCCAAGACAGGAATCGAATTATCCATCGATTTCTTGGTATGGCTTGGAACCAAGATGGGTTCCAAGAAGGCGAGCATTACAACCGCCTAAGGACATGTCCCAATGCTGCACTCGTATCCTTTTTATTAAATAAGAATTGAGATTAGTGTTAATTAAGTAATTGAAGTTTAATTGCAAATTAGATTAGTTATATATATATATATATATATATATATATATATATATATATTTGTTGCATTCTAACAGTCTGTTTTGCAGGACAGAGATCTCTAACTAGTAGGGACATTACAGAAGATTATTGAATTTAAGGTGAGATTTTATTTGATTTTTTCTTCATTTTTTATTTTATGAACAAACTCATTTGTTTTGTTTCACATTCTTATATGATTAAACGAGTTAGAATATATACCTTATATTTTCAATTGTTTTGAAGGTGTTGTTTTCAAAACTTGTTGCCATATAGATTACAATGGTAGCCAATTCTAGCTCTATGGCCAACCCACTTCAAAACAAACCCAAATTTACCATTGTGGAATCATGTTGGCGTGAATCATAGCAACAAATATCTTTGGGAAAGAAATTGGCAAACCAGAAGTATAAGATTTTTTGAAAAAATTGGGATTTAAATAGGTAAAAAGAGGAAATTTTGGATTTTAAAAATAAAAGTAAAATAATGCAGACAAAAATGACAAAACTATTTGTTTTTTAAATTCAAAGGCATTTTCATAAAATACAGATATAAAGAGCAAATAAAATAGAGAGTTTTGCCCATGAACTTCATGGTGCATAAATAATAACTAGATGTTGACAATTCACAAATTTTCAATGGCAATATAGTTTGTACAAAGCCAACCTATAAATTAAGAACAAAGCTCTAAAAAATCAAACATGGCCAATGACTCTTGCTACTACAAATAGAGCTATGCTAGAAGGTTGCAAGTCTTGATGATGAAGCTCCTCAATTAGATCCTTTCCTAAGTCGTTCAACCTCATCATAATCCAAGTTGGCCTCTATTAGGATCTCCAAACCCTCAAGTTCAAGAAAGTCATCATCATCTACAATCCACTCAAACTCTGAACAATTTCATCAAGGTCAATTGGCTCATAATCCTCAACAATACCTAATTTTGCCTATGTAGACATTAGGTTTGTCAATCGAAAGTGAAAAACATAATAAATACAATTATAACTATGATTGCAAGTATATGAAAAGTCTATTCTTGAGCCTTCTTTAGCTTTCAACAGAAGTTGTGGTGACGAAACACTAAATCATTCATCTGCTGAGTTAGACAGTTTTGTTTCTTGGAATGTATGAGTTCAAAAACACTCTAAGTATCCTCACAAGCGAGTGAACTACATGGCTAGCTCAAAATATGTCTCAATGCCCATAGAGAATTCTTGGTTTTGTGGCCAAAAAAATCCCACCATTGCATTGAAAAACACAAATTATTTGGAGTTGATATCATATAAGAATATCTTAAAATCTTAACACCTTTAATGTACATGTCCACAATATAGAGAGACTCTCAAAAGTTTATAAAGCTTACCTAGTTTGAAGAACTTCCTGCCTTAAGAGACATTTTCACCATGCACATAAACAAGCCCTATGTGATCTCGACATCATTACATTTGAACAAAGAAAACGACACTTAATGGCCTCAAAAAATATCACAGCTTCCCATATAGAAAATGATCTCCTGAGTGCACAAAAAAATAATATATACCAGTTTCCAAGCCTCCTTAAGCACGTTATGTATTATAATGTGCTTAGAACAGCGATGAAGATAAGAAAATTGTATAAGCTAAATATATTTCTAAAGCCTAATAGAAGAAAAGCTTAACTTCAAATGGTATAAGACCATAACTTATGAGCTGACTTTATCATATAGGAAGGTGCATAGATGGCATACAATGAACAAACAATTACTCTATTTAGCATGTAAAATGGATTTTTTCTCAATTAAATTTTTAGTACTAAAACATTTTTTGTATCCACTAATGAAAATGAAGATTTTACAGCCTAATATGTGTTGTGTAAGCAAAACACATACCTGGGTGCTAGAACTTATCTCTAGATCTTCATTGGTAGGATTTGTATATTCTTCTCCAAAAAGATCTGGCCGTAATGGGGCATTACTCACAACAAGAAACCGTCCAGCTTGTACTTTATAAATATGACTATCCATGAATACATAAAAATGAAAAACATGATATCAGCAAGCAACCAAATGCTAATTCTTCCACCCTGCAAATGTCCTAAATCATGAGATTGACGTAAGTACAACACATACATTTCATTTTGAGATAAATATATAGCAAAGAATTTTGCAAGGCTAGTGCCCTAACAGAAACAAATCAAATGCCCAATTATTAAGCCAAGCAATAAATTCTTTTATTTAACTATACCTGTCCCACCAGTAGCATTCAAAGTGATTTATCTCACCTGTGCAAACCAAGTTCTTTTGCTAAAGATATCAATTTCTGATGATCCCCTTCTCTTCGCTTGATGATAATTTCCTGTTTATCCTCCTTCAATTTTAGTTCTTTGATTTTTTTGCTCCATTGGTCATTCAGCAGTTTCATCTTTCCATTCAAAAGACAAAGTCAGCAAAACTATTTTCCTTTAGATATTAAATGTGCATGAGGAAGAAAATTGCTGTTGAAATAGAGATAATTTAAAATTTTGGCCATAACACTACAGGTAGAACATGCGAGAAAATATCTAAATTGGGTCATATATAGAATCTATGAAACTTCATTAAAAGCTAGGCAGGTCTTGAAAATTGTTTCTGCCATTGAAAGATTGCAAACATTCTCACTCAAACAAAAGAGGAAACATGATGTGGTAAAGAACAGCATGTACTAGCTAATACAAAACAAAGTTATGATATAGATTACAAACCTTCTCAATACATCAGCATGTACCCTATCAATGAAAAATTTATTCCTGTAAAGAAGAACCAAGATTCTAATAAATGTAGAGGTACACTTCCAATTGGAAAGTTGTGACCAAAATCTAATTTAGCTAGAATGAATCCATCTAGACCATATATTTGAACAACATTGACTTTCAATTGAAAATGCTTATATTCAATTGTGCTAATTGTTGTGACGTCTTCACACATCGCCCCATTGCAAATGGGGACCCCAACTTTTTTTTCGCTTTCTAGGTTAATTGTCTTAGCTTAGTCATTTGGTAGTTTTAGTCTATTGCTACTAGCCTTTTGCTTGAGGAAGTGCAGTTGCTTAGGTGGCCAGGAAATGATCAGGTTCTCTCTCTCTTTAGGGTATAGCTGAGTCAGTTGACTCTCAAAACCTTAGCAATGAACGATATGATGATCATTTTATCTGTCTTCATCATTCAAGATGGAAACAATGAGTGCAAATGTGGAGATTAGTCATGAGCGTTGAAATGATAAATGCAAGTCAATTAAGATGAAGGCTGAAACAACATGGAAAATCTTGGATAATGACGAGGGACCTTAGAATTGGTAAGATGAATACTACTATCCCCCAAGATTGAGCAAGTGACATCACTATCAATGACCCCTTGAAAGCCCGATCAGCTTGTGTTCAATGTCATTGACCCAGCAAAAGTCTGATCACCTTGAGGCTAAGCTTGGAAAGATGATCAAGTTGTGAGAGACCGTATGGTTGAGATGAGTAAAATTCCCTTGCATCAAATAAGATGTCTTAAACAAAGTCCCCGACCTGCTCATAGGCACTTCCTTTGACCACTTGGAAGCTCAAACTTCCTTTGACCCCCTAAAAGCCCAATCAAGGTAGGATGATCTTTGAATTTTGATTGAGGTAGAAAGTTTGATGTTTATACAGCAATTTGAAAGGCCTTGAACTTAACCAAGCATAGTTGACATTTTTTAGGCATTGTTATTGCCCCTTCAAATCCACAACACTTACCGTGACATCTCTAATGCCCTTCAAAGGCCGAGCGATGGATCAACAAACTCACACTTTCTACTTTTGATGGCAGTGGTAGAGTTACAGCCAGAGCTTGGATTGGCAAGTTGGACACCTTCTTGACCCTATGTCCTATGTCAGAAGAAGATGCTATTAAGTGTGTAGCTTTGCATTTGGATGGGGTAGCCCATGATTGGTGGCACCATGGGATGGTGATTTTGCATCATGACCTTATTACTACATACCAAGAATTCACTGACAGATTGGTTGAGCGTTTTGATAAAAGAGATCCAGAGTTGTATTTCAGAGATCTAGCCCAACTGAAACAAATGGGTAGCTTGGAATCTTACATTAGTGAATTTTAGAAGCTTTTAGTTATGGTAACTAACATCTCAGAGAGAAGGCGGGTCATTCTTTTTGTCGAAGGTCTTTATGAGCCTATGAAGGGTTGGACTAAGGCTTTTGATCCCCCTACCTTGCAAGAAGCCATGAGGATGTCACGTAGCATGGAACTTACTGCTCCTCGTAGTAAGTTCACTCCAAACAACTCCAAACCATCCTTACCGTACGGACACACCTCCAGCGTACGGACAACTTCCCATGCTGTCAATATCCCTCCACCGTACGGCTGTGTTTGTTTGTGCTGTGTACTTGGCGTGCGGGTGTGTGCAATCTCCTTCCTCCGCGTTGTTTCCCTCTTTATTTATTTCCCTTTGTTCGCCTCTTCTATTGTGCGGGTTAAAATACGGACACACCTCCAATGTAGGGACAACTTCCCGTGTGGTCAATATCCCTCCACCGTACGGCTGTGTTTGTTTGTGCGGTGTACTTGGCGTGCGGGTGTGTGCAATCTCCTTCCTACGCATTGTTTCCCTCTTTATTTATTTTCCTCTGTTCGCCTCTTCTATTGTGCGGGTTAAAATAGCCACCGCACGGTGACCCCGCGGTGCCACCGAGCGGTGGACACACGGTGCCACTGTACAGTGGGCACACAGTACCACCGCACGGTGCACCCGCGGTGCCACCGCACGGTGGATGCGTGGCCCCACCGTACGGTGCACTTTGCCTTTTCTTTTCTTTTTTTTTTTTTTTCTTTTTTTTTTTTTTTTTAATTTTATTTTATTTTTTTAATTTTTTAATTGTCCAGATTCGGCTCGGGTCTCGTGCCTCCGAGATCGCATTTTCTCGGTTTGCCTCGCTCGAGGGTCTCCCGCTGTGGTCCTGTGCCTCTCAAGTCACCTGCCCGGCCTCTCAAGTCCCCTTCCATCCTCTCGGGTCCCCCTTCGGCCTCTCGGGTGTCCTTCCAACCTCTCGGGTCCCCTGCGCGCTTCGCGTGGTAGGGTTTCAATTTGAATCCGTCGGTGGCAAGTCTATTTTCAATGGCCATCCGAAGACATGGAACCACAAATTCTACAGGGACCACGGTCTCCTTCCCGTACATAAGAAAAAGAAGAATAATAAAGATTTTGAAAGCTGCAGCCTTCCACACAGGGTTCCAATCGTTGCCGACACAATTGATCTTCGGATTATCTACGTCACTGAGGTTTGGGGCGTCTCCCTTCCAATATTCTATGTATTCTGGCAGGTACACCTCCTTTGTTACTTTCTCTGGTTCCTCTACTTCGAGCCTGTAGCTCTGGAACATTTCATAATCCTCCATCTGCCAATGGAAGAGCCCGTTCAATGACCCTGTCTCGTCCTCGGAGCACTCTCCTAGTTTGAGAATCCCTTCGTCGTTGGGCTCCCTGCAGCCCCATCCTTCGTCCCTCAGGTCGCCTTTTCCTTCATCCTCCGATTCCGAAGATAATGCCAGTTCCTCGTCAACAACCTGGGTCCTGAGATCAATGGTGTACTTCCGCCCCCCTTTCTCCATAGAAAGGGTGTTCTTTTTCCAGTCGTGGTTCACCTTTGCTGTAACCAGCCACCCTCTGCCTAAGATGGCGTCATACCCCTTCTTCTTGAGTGGGATTACCACAAAATCTAGTATGAAAGGTTGCGTGCCGATGGTGACCGGCTGGGCCATCAGGGTGCCGAGTGGCTTGATGTCGTGCTGGTCTGCACCTACCAAGTTGAACGTGGGTGGCCATAGTGTTGGCTTCCCCAGCTTCTTCCACATATCCTCTGGCAGTACATTCACCCCCGAACCTCCGTCCACGATGGTGTCTTTGAGGATAGCCCCGAGAATTCCCATCTCTACTACAGCAGGATGCTGACCACTATTTAAGGCCAACAACATTGGGTCAGCCGAGGGGTTGACCGGAACTTCCGCCCGTGTGGCACGCAAAGGTGCCTGTGCAGTGGTTTGTATGGAACTACAAATGGCGGTTCTTAACTGTGGCATTGTTTCTAGAAGGTCCTTTACCCTTATAGGTACTTCCATCTGCAGTACTTGCCCAATGATGTTATTTTTCGCTTCCGTATGGGATGATGTACTCGCCACCTCGTTGTCCCATCGTTCGGCCGTCATCTCTCGTTCAATATTGGCCTTTGCCTCCCGTAATCTCTCCTTCTCCATACGGGGGTCGAGATAAGTGGCTTTTTTCGTCTGGGCGCGGGTGATCACCAGTACTTCTTTCTCACCAGTCTTCTCAACCTTCTCAATGTTGAGGAGATTAACCCCTGCCTGTGGGTAATTTGCGTCCTCATGGTCGCCTCGCCCACACCATCAGCAGAGGTGCTGAGGGGTGGCTTCCTTCGTGCAATCACGGGCAAAGTGCTCCCACTGATTACAGGCCCTACATTGGATAATAGGCCGGCCCTTGGCGTCATACTGGATACAGCTTCCGTTATTGTTATTGTTGCTATTCCTTCTGCCGCCGCGTCTGCTGTCCCGGTAACCTCCAGATGATGCCGTTGTGTTGGTTTGCTGGGTCATACCCGCTGGTGCGGATGTTGTGGCCTGCTCCGTGAACAACACTTGGCTCATTTGCGTACTTCGGGTTTTCATGTTGTATGGGCATTCTTTGATGAAGTGTCCCATCACATGGCAAATCTCGCAGAATGCTTTCTTCGGGCAAGTACCCTTTGTATGCCCCTCCTCTTTGCACTCAGTGCACCATATGTCCCCTTCGGTCCGACCGGTGCTTTTCATTGTTTTGAATTCCCTCCTCATTCGCTCCATGTCTTTCTGGAGCGCTTGCACCCGTTTGCCAACCTCGCTGTCGCTGCTGCTTTCCTGTGACGAGTCATCCTCCTCGGACGAGCTATCCTCCTCCTTTTTCTTCGATGTCTTGGTCTCGCTCTCGAGATCCATCGCTCTATTGTATGCGTATTCGTACGATGTAGGTGGAATGATTTTCATCTTCTTTCGGAGGGAATGCTTTAGTCCCTCCACGAACCATCGCTTTTTCAACCCATCTGCTGGTTGATTCTCCATTTTTCCCAATAGTTCCTTCAGCCGCCGACTATAGACTCGAACAGTCTCATTCTTGTTCTGCTTCGTTCCATAGATCTCGGCGACTATTTCGTTGTCATCTCTCAGGAGGCGAAACTCTATCCCAAACTCCTTCTTTAGGTCGGGCCATGTGCCGACTTTGGCCTTGTCCATATCTGAGTACCAGTCTATGGCCACTCCTCTCAAGGTTGCTGGGAATTGTGTTACCCATTCGTCTTGGTCGATAACACCGTTCGCTAACCATATGGTTTCGCACGTTCGACAATGGCGGACGGGATCTTCCTTCCCCTCGCCATTGAACTTCGGCAACTTCTGTTTACTGGCCATCCCACCGCTCAGTCTCGCTCCTCTGGTGCCTTGTGTGCTTGTACCTGGTGATCCTCCGCCTCCGCCTCCTGCACCTTACCCTCCACTCGTGGGTCCTTCGGAGAAGGTTGTTGACCCCGAACCGAACAAATTGCCTCCCGTACAGTACCCTTGTGCTCCCTCGGCACCGTCGGCCGTACCATCACCTTCGGTCGTCTCCCTCCGGTTGTCCTCCGAAATGGACAAATTCTTTAGTAGGTCTCTGGTAGCGTCGATCAAGTTTAGATTTCGCCTTGTTTGTTCCACCAACTCTTCGCGACTTCTTACCCTACGATGGTGGTATTCAAGCGAACTATAGAGGTCGCCTTCGGCACCCTCCGTGACTCCTAGGTTCCCTTCGGGCAACCCTACGACAGTGTAGAGAGTGTACTTCTCTCCGTCTATCTCTGCCTCTGCAACCTCTATGACACCTCCTGGGTTCCCTTCGAGCAAACCCTCGGCAAGCTGCCTTAGCCTACGCCTTCGCTCTACTTGCTGCTCCAGAATCAAGGCCCTCTGCGCGACCTCCCACTCGTCCGTTTCTGTTTTGTTTTGTTTTTTTTTCTATCTTTATTTAATACATTGGGCATAAATCACTTCCGTACATAGCAAGCGCACGCCATGTACACAAAAAAAACTTTTATTATTTTTCCTTTCGGCCACAATTTATCTCAACATTGTGTCGGGATTATTATAGGGTTCAATTTCCCCTTCGCCTCTTGCCATCACGCTCTGCGTCCCACGACGATTGTTCCATTTGCGCGTCGTCGACCTCTGGGTTAATCTCACCGACGGGTAGGCCCATCATGTCCATGCACCATCCGCATCTTCCGTTCCCGAGTACGTCTAGGCAACGGCGCCAAATGTTTGCCCTCACGGGTGAATTACTTAAAGCACACAGATAAAACACGTAATGCAGAATAATAATGCCATAGATATCAGATGCAATATATCAGATGTTATTCCATTCATAAGTCCGTTACAAGTTACATTCCGAAGTATATAAGGATATCGAGGGGGTGCGAGCGCCACCGTCGCACCGCAACTACCACCCCTTGGTTGCCAACTAACCAAAACAATTACATATAATTAACTAGTCGTATTTGCGTATACAATAATGCCGCCAACACCATGACCCTCTATCCATACCCTGTTAGCCTACAAGGGTCTAGGAAATAAGCTAACTCATCAACTCTAAAGCCCCTGACTAGGATGGGGACATCACAAAAATGGCAGAACCTAAGAAGGGATAGTGAGAGAAAAACATCTCCTCAATGTCCCTTTAGGCACTACTTGTGTAGGATCATCCGCAAGATGACCATACAATACAAGGGATGTCCCTAGAGATGTTCCCCTCTACAAGGGCTTTCTCCACACTTTGAAATTTCTTTTAAAAAGCTCATTTTAAGTCACCATTAAGCTCTAAAAAAATTATTTTCATAAACATTTAGGATTTTTTGAATCTTGACTACTATTTCTTAGGAAACAGGTGAAGCAAAAACAAAAAAGAAAATAAATATAAATAATGACAATACTTCACTTCAACTACATAGCCCTTGCCTTCAACTCCCATGCCATGTAATGTGAAGCCACTCCTCTATAATTGTAATGGACTGCCCTGTGCTAACTTTTCCCCCTTCTTAAGTAAATAACTTTAACCCAATCAACACTCAGACTTTAAGACAAACAGTTGGCTTGCATTAGCTAGTCGAGGTTTTCAGTCTTCCAGTTGACTGAAACTATTTGTTTGTATGTTAAACCAACACTCACATAACACATTGAGAGGGAACGCAAGGAATATTGTCACAATAGAAAACAAAATATTGAAAACCACTCCTCAAAAAACATTTTTTGCAATCTCCAGGTCTGATACAAAAAGTAAATGTCTGATTTTCAGAATTAATGGTGTACAATATCATTTAAGAGAGGGCTGAGACACATACCCCCAATGTTGCAGGATTTATCCATGTTGTCAGTGTGTCAAAACAGTCCATTCATACTCAAAACGACACATATTCCAATCTGCAGTCAAAGATGGTCTGGTACAAGAGTACGGCCAGCTGAATGTATAGCCAGCTCTTGGAAATATCCTCCACATTCAGCTTCCAATACAATAGCAGCTTCAGGTGTGTACATTCAGATGGGGAAATCAGTACCAAGAACGATACTTACAGCGGACTGAGTGTGCCCTTGACAGCAAGTATGGCCCAGTCAAGGCAAGAGTACGGCCAAAGAAAAAGAAGAACTGTCCAGCAAGTCTGGAACTGCATCCAAACACTAAATACACCTTCCAAAACGATTTTCCCAGCCTCAAAAATGTTGGCGAATCAACTCCCAATCAACCTGTGACAACAGTTTAAGCACATTCTGTGTTGCCAGAATGGAACACCACATACTCTCCAGACTATGTCTTACCATAGCGTGGAAAGTGTAGTTCATGAGGGTGTACGTCCCCACAAACCATGAAAAAACTCCTGCAAAACACAGGAAATTTCTCCAACCAAAACCCATAAATCACATATTCAACCAAGCATGCCCAAATCGTACCATTCAGCCACTTAAATAGCCTCTCAAGAGCTCGATTCCCAAGGCACCAGAAATGTGGGATAATGCATTAAAAGTTATATTTTAATATTATCCTCCTTGAAGTGGGCACCAAGTCTCTACATAGAAGGGGACTTTTAATTCTTTCTTTTAACTATAGTCCTACATTAAATAATGCATTAAAGTTAAACATTTAAATTTAGTTTTAATAACTTCTAACTTTATTGCCCAAACAAGTAGCTCATTAAGATTTGTAATCCAGGTGAAAAATTAAAATCACCAAAATGCTGACATTTCAAAATGCATCAAATATTCCAAGTCACTGAGCCACTGCTGACTTACTATTAATAGTAAGTATCTGGAAACCCCATCAAATCTACTATAATTCTGCTCATAGATCTGCTCGTAAATCTGCAATAATCTTGCTCCTAGATCTGCTATAATTCCTTCACAAAATCTGCCTTTGAATGATCTTTTTTTATGTTCTCTTCAGCTGGTATAGATATGATATATCTCTTTATCTTTGTAATCCAGGTGAAAAATTAAAATCACCAAAATGCTGACATTTCAAAATGCATCAAATATTCCAAGTCACTGAGCGACTGCTGACTTACTATTAATAGTAAGTATCTGGAAACCCCATCAAATCAACTCCGATTGGCCTGAAACTGGAATTGCCTAGGCCGAATCCCTCTCTGATCCCTGTAAAGTCTTGGTTAGCCCTTGAAATCATGGCAAGATGAGCTAACGACACATCATCACATGACTAGTTAAAAGGGGGACATTACAATAATCTTTATGTCATCTTCTTCATTTAGTCTTGGTTTCAAAAAAGAAAAAATCAAACCAAACATATCTTTTACTAAATATATGTTTGTTTACCTCATTAATGATGGGATCCAATGTTTTCAAGCTCAGTGGTCTCATCCAACGAATGATTTTCTTAGGTTTAATTTTGAGGGATCTATGGCAATCCAAATGAAGCTAGTGCTAGGGTCTTGGTTCATGACTCTCTGATGAACACAAGCTTATACTAAGAGGGCGGGAGGGGCAAGGGAGTGAGATACATGGGGGGGGGAACCACAGCAAAAATATTTGCTTATATAAATACTTCTCTTACAAACATTGCATGCACCAACCTATTAGAGACACCAATCCCCACTATCTTTGTAGGCACCAACCCACTGGATACACCAATCCCCACAACTAAGCACCAACTTATTAAGAGATGCCAATCTCTTCCAATGAGAGAAAACAACCTCTAACAAAATAATTTTTCTCCAAAATCTACTATAGATCTACTCACAAATCTACTATAATTCTGCTCATAGATCTGCTCGTAAATCTGCAATAATCTTGCTCCTAGATCTGCTATAATTCCTTCACAAAATCTGCCTTTGAATGATCTTTTTTTATGTTCTCTTCAGCTGGTATAGATATGATATATCTCTTTATCTTTGACCCTCATATTCTCCACACCTCACAAACTATATTTTATATCTTCATGAAGGAGGGTTGTTGGTTTTCAGTGTTCACACATCGCCCCATTGCAAATGGGGACCTGTTGGTGTGTGTTTTATGCACGTGCAACTCAAAATAAAATACCCAAAGATATCCTATTCTCTCTTGATCAAAATCTTCTATGTGATAAACAGACGGACCGTGTGATCACAAAGACGACTCCAAGGTTCTAGATTCATGCGGATAGTCTCAATTGGTTCGTTGTGATATGCAGGTAATCTCAAGGGCGACTTACACAATTGTTTGGGGAGTGAATCAATCAAAGGATTTTGTTGATTGCCGACACTTGTAACTTTCTCCTTTTTATAATAATTTGGCAATAACTAAATAATTTTGCTGACACTTGTTACTCCTCCAGAAGAGGTATCCTTGAAAGGGAAAGAGAAGCATCAAGTGCAAAAATCTAGGTTATTGATCCTGAGGATGAACAACAAGAGGAGAACACCCCAGAATCTCCCATTAATTTGAGCTTTGATTCTCCTCACACGGCCACTCCCCAAATGTCTTTGGATGTCCCTGTGTCTCCAATAGACACATGTTGATTCTTTTTCTACGGTTCATGTTGTTCATGTTGTGCCAAGTGTATCCATCTGCACTGTTGTTGCATCATCAGCATCAGAATTATCTATGGATACCTCACATGACAACTCGAAGAATGTTTTTGATGCAAATCCTTCATATGCCATCCTATCAAGTACGTCACTTCCTGAGATTGACAAGTCTGTTGTAAGCTTCAATAGGTTCATGTTTGAAGCCTGTCATAATATGTCATCCAAGCAAACACTTGTTGCTGTTCAAACCGAGGCCCCTCCCCTAGAATGACAACTATAGTATAGACATAAAATTTCTACTCAAACTACAGTTGTTGTTACTGAGGCAAGCTCGTTAGATTTGCCACCATGGTTGAGCTCAATCACTCCTAAGAGGAAGAAGCAGGAAATTTCTCTTGGTGTGTTTGACTTTTAGCAACTTAGAAAATCCAAGCCAAAGGCTGCCAAGAAAGCCAAAACAGATTCACGAGTGATTGTAGATAGTAACAAGATGAAGAAGTATGCAGAGGTGGCAAAACCTCTTACAAAAAAGCCACAAGGGGAAATGCAGCTATCTGACTACAGGTTCACGAGAGTGGAGCTAGGAAAACAGACGCATGTCGGAATGATGCATGATGCTCAAGACTCTGTAGCCTCATTGGTTCAGAATTATGATGAACTCTTAGCAAAGAAGGATATACTCAAGGAGAAGAATGTACAACTCATTTCAGTGATCCAAACGATCACTAAATCTTCAGAAAAGATTGATCCCTTGACTTCTTCCACTTCTAAGGAATCCATCAAACAGGTTGAAAGAGTTGCGCAAAAGGCAAAGGCTACTGATTCTTGGGTATAGATCAACTGGCAGATCAAAGTACTCAAGTGGTGAAGAAAGTTTTACAGGTGTTGGTCAATGTGAGAGCAGCAAAGATGAAGCTAAACCAGACTTTTGAAGCTTTAAAGCAAAGTTTGGAATCTATTGAAAAGGATTTGAAAATTTGGCATGAGATGGATCAAGTGAAGTTAGAAATCCTGTGCAACAACAATGTGATACCAACTAGAGAAAGGTACATTGAATTTGAAGAGCTTACGATCAATAAGTCATTAGTTGTTAAGGACCTAATTAAAGATGTAGAAGCCACTCTAGAAATAGGTGTTGAAGTAGAGCAGGATATTATTTCTAGTTTTAAGAAAATGTCCTCCAAGATAGTAAGTCGGGATGAAGAGTTGCTTCCTGAAAAATGTAATACTTTCTGAGTTGGTGTCAAGGCTTCATCAGGAGCTTGAATCTGAACAGTTTACAATGGCTTCAATCAATAAATTTGTGAATTGCCAAGTCTTTCTTGATAAGATACAATCTATTCTTGAGGAACATGGAGTAGCAATAGTAAGATATTTCGATGTCATCATCAAAACTATTGTTGTTGCAAGAAATATAGTGGGTCCAAATCCTGATTAATTGTAGGAGTCAATTCGCAATTCCAAGATTTCATGGCCAGAAATAGAGAGGGACAAGAAGTGTCTCCTGACACTTAAATCATGTTTTTGTTTTGTTGTAGGATGTATTTTCCTTTTTGACA
Source organism: Cryptomeria japonica (assembly GCF_030272615.1). Lineage (NCBI taxonomy): Eukaryota > Viridiplantae > Streptophyta > Pinopsida > Cupressales > Cupressaceae > Cryptomeria > Cryptomeria japonica. The sequence goes on from NC_081405.1 coordinate 582,951,803, forward strand.
AATTACATGTAATATCAAAACTTGTAATTACAAGTAGCCACATTACTTGTAATTTGTAATTACATGTAAACAAATTACAAGTTGAAAGACAATAGGACTGTAATTTGGAATAAGTCATAGTTAGTTGTGGAATAAGTCCTGTTAGTTAGACCTCTCCCACTTTTTGCTCTTAGCTCCTCTCCTATATATATTGGAGAGTGCTCAATGTAATATCTATCTTTTTGGCAAGCAAGAAAACTCTACAGAAATTTACAGCGATAAAAACTTTGTGTTTTATACTTGTAAATTTGATTCTCAACAATATAAGGAGAGCACTTGAGTTTTCAAACTTTGTGTTGATACTTTGTTCATATAACCATTGTGTTCTCATGTCATAGTGATATATTTTTCTGCATATACTTGAGATTCTAGTAAGGTTGTTGGAAAAAGCTTTAATCTGACTTCTTGCAGACTTTGTGCTGCAAATATTGAAGGTTAAATTAGCATAGTTAAGTGTCCATGAAAAGAAGAAGCTACAAGATTTTGTGCTTGTAACTAATATTGTTCATTACAGTTTAGAAGTGCATTAAATTGACAGACTTTGAACTGTTGTATGTTGTAGGTTGTTACTATTATAATCATCTTGAAAGGTTGATAGGACAATAGAAGAGTTGAAGACTTTGGGCTTCTATTTCTATTTTCCCGTCCCGGGGAAGCGACGGAAGACTTTGTGCTTTTATGGAAACTTCGCTTCTTATTGTATAAGCATTTTTGTAATTGTCAAAATTTCTTGAAAGTCTCTAAATTTGTAGCTCTAAGTTGTAGTTTCTTTTCTAAAAAAACAAGAAAAGAGTCATCTTTTTGAAAAAGAGAAAAGGATGTTGACCCACCCAAGTTAAATTAGTATTTATAGGTTTAGTTAATTCGTAATAGTTAGAAGTAGGAAAGGGGGAGCCTTCCCTTAGAATTTGGAGAGTTTTTAACTCACACGTTGTGGCTGAAACCATAATTTTGCACACCTTCCCAAGTGTACAAAATTTTCAACCAATGATGCTCATCATGAGTTGGAGATTCTACATGTTTTTTGTTTGAGGGACCATACTATTAAGCCAATTCGCTCACTGCCTTGGACAAATGTGCATCTGAAGGATGATAGCGTGGATTTACCAATCATCAAAGGGCATTTGCACAAAAAGTGGACACTAGAGCGAGTTGAGGACATTTGCACATAAAGTGGACACCAGTAAGAGTTGAGGACACTTGCATGTGTGGAGCACTAGAGCGCACCACACTAATGTCCTGACAGGATGCTTGGATCCTTCATTTGCACCCCTATTCAGCTTGCTTGTCTAATAGTGTTTCTGAAAGATCGAAGGGTTAGTTTGACCTCATTGAAGGTGCCTTTCACAATTCGTAGCATCGAGGGAACTCCAAGGTGTCTCTAAGGTGTTTAGAGTGAGTTCGGGTGATGTTGATGGCGTTTGGGTGTGAGTCGATGCTTGTCGGAGCCCATCGATGACACCTAGGACCTAGTAGAAAGTCCTATTTGCCAAGTTGACACTTGTAACTTCTAGGAGGGTCTTGTGTGAGTCTAATCACCTTGTTGACCATGCCTTATGTGTTTGGAGACCTATTCATGTGCTCAATTGGTGTTTAGAATGTTTAAGTCTTTCGCATGTGCGTTGTCGCATGTCAGCAAGTTGTCATAAGTTCAAGATTTGGGCTATAGTTCTTCTATGAGATGCATATGTTAATCTTAAATGTTTCAAAAAAAATTATTCCATGCATTCTTATGTGTATTTAGCGCATATCCTTGGGGGCTCCTTGGGGGAGCATTACACAAGACATATAGCACACCATACCCCTATTATGTGGCAAAGGTGCCCATGAACCCTAGTAGAGGAACCTTTGTACTCTTTTTAGGCACTCATGACATACCCGTTTGTAACCTCCAAAACCTTGAATTTTGTCAAGAATGGTAACATATTTCCACAATCATTTGATCCACTTGTTATTGTTTTCTTCAATATCAAACAATAATAATGCCATGATTAATCTCCCCTAAATAATAAAAGTTTAAACACAACTAATTATAAATTGATTTAACAATCTAATTTTAATAATCTATAATATACAATATTTATTATTTTAATTTCAAAAAAAAAACCAAGGACCTACAATTAATTTAATGAAATCATTCATTTTTTATTTTATTTATTACCCAAGGGTATACCCACATCTTATCCCAGCATTCCCACTAGACGTTGCCTTGGGCTTATTTTTTGATCCCGAGTTGGTTTGCCAATGGGGCACGATGAGGCGAAACTAGTCCCTTGAGGATGGGTACAACAACCCGTATACCATGCCCATTGAGTTAGCTCGGCCAGCAAGAGTTTAACATTGAACCTACATGGGAAGAACCCAAATCCTTAGCACAACCTTACCAAACACTCAAAATACAAGGTTACCCCCGAAATATTTCATATTTAAATCTAAATAAAAATTTAATTAATTAATATATATTTAGATATATTAAAAAATTTAAATTTTAGATTCTCAATTTTAGAGCTCCCGAGCATTTCTAATGCGGCACGGGCTAGGGTTTCTCGGCCCTAGTCATGGCTCCAACAATCCAACCACTACAATGAAACAAGTTGATCAAGGCTACTTCCAGCATGCGTGAGGTTTGGGTGACTCTTATTCGACTATAGGCAATCTCTATCTCTTTCTCACGCAATTTCTCTTTGGGTTTTGTCAAGCAAGAATTTTAAATGGCAAGGAGATGGAGGCCATGACCAGGGCCCGACTAACCTTTTAGAATGGAAGCTTCAAATGGAGTTGGGAGGAAACAAGAAGACACATGCACGGAACAAATAGGCTACCTCCATTTTTTACTAGTGTGAATAAGATTCCAACCAGACAAAGGTTCGTTGGGGCTACTCTATGAGAGAATGGGTGTTTCCCAACTAGGGCACAAAGGCAACAGCAAAACTAGCCATATGGGCGTTAGAGGATTCGGCCAACCAATTTAGTTGATAATAGAAGGATGGAGTTTGCTCCTCTACAAATGCCAAAGAGTAAAGCAATAGTCATTCCCACCAAGATCCTTGCCAAAAATGGAGACAAATTGAAGGAGAGAGCCTTTTACGTCAAATGGGCTAGGGTTGGAGTATCTCAAAAGGATATTTAAGGCTAGTGGGAGGAAAGCTAGAGCAAAGATATCAAAGTGAGACCCATTGCAAATGATTACTGTTTGGTAGAATGCATTTGAAAAGATCAAAAAATAGAAATCATGAACGAAGGGCCTATGATGATGGAGAAGGTAGGATTTTTTGTGAAAGACTGGGAACCAAATTTTGATCGCCATGCTCGGAAATTAGGCATAACACTGATGTGGGTAAGTGTCAAAAACTTGCCCACAGAATATTGGTGTGAAGATATACTATGCATAATAGGGGAGGAATTAGGGAGATTTGTTAAAACAAATAGAGGAATGGGGAAAGAAATAGGGATGACAAATGCCAAAGTTCGTGTGCTAATTGACATGGAAAGTGGTTGTTGGGAGGAGTTGGAAATCATAACAAAAACATGGGTATAGATACAGAAGGTAGAAATTGAGTATCCAAGGATTAAAATGGCCAAAAAAAGAGTCAATACTCCAAAAACTAAAGCAACCTCAAACCAAAAGAGAAACAAAGGCTTAGAAGGGAAAGGCAAAAATATTGTAGCAAAGGAGAAGTATGCTAGAGAAACTTCCAATGCATATAGGTTTGGAGTAGGAGATGACCATGAAGAGTGTAACAAGACTGAATTATTTAGGAGAGGAACAGAGATTAGGGAACACAGAGCGAGCCTTAGCAAGGACAAAGATACTCCAAAGGCAACGGATTTAGAGGAGGTCAATACAGCAAACAAAGTCCCTTGTTGGAGCAGGGTTTGTTTGACGCCCTCACAACTCCCTGCTAGGCAAATGACAAGATTGTAAGAGCCATGGGGGGTAAGGAAGATTTGAGAGAAGAATATATAGGCTAATGTAGAGGTTGACACCAAGAAACTGAAAATGAATTTGATATTAGAATCCAATCACCGACACTAAGAGATTAATAAAGCTACCCTTAAAATTGCTCGTGATTTATTTGGGGATCCCGAGTTTCAAGATGATGTTTTTGGAACCAATTTTGAGGATAATGAGCGGCTTACAATAGAAGAGACTTTTGAGGATGTTTGTCAAGAAGAATTGGTAAGACTGATTGGGGATGGAGTTGTAGATACAAACCAAAAGGAAGAATCTACTAAAAAGTCAAACAAATTTCAAGAAAAACTGGGGGTTCCTCTCAAGAAAGCAACATGAGTGGAACCGGATTGTGGGGAGAGAAAGAAGATTGGGAGGAAATCTAATCAAGAAAAATGCAACATAGATGGAGATGTAGAAGGCCAAGTAAAGATAACAAGAATACTAAGATCAAGAAAGGGAAACACCCTTCCCAAGGGACAATGAAGCTCCTTTTGTGAAATGTTAGGGCTTAAATGCCCCTAACAAACAAAGGGTGGTCAAAAGCCACCTGGAGAGTGCGAAGGCCGATATTTTTCTTTTGCAAGACACGAAATTGTCTATAGCAGAAGGGGAACAACTCGAGAGGAGATTCAAATTGGTAGGGAGAGAGGGTACAAGCGAATGGGACCTTTAAAAGTTTAGTACCTCTTTGGAGACCTCAAACAATGATAGAGGAAAGAGAAGCTAAAGGCAAACAATGGGTTGAGCTGCAAGGTAAAGAGCCTCATTTCTAATCTTCAATTTTTGCTAACCAATGTGTATGACCCAATGGATTGCATTAGCAAACGAGCTACATGAGCAGAAATAGAAAATTTCCTTACAACTTGGCTCAACAATTTTCATGTTTTGGGAGGAGATTTTAATGCCATCCTAAGGAGCAGCAATAAGAGAGGAGGGATAAAGAGAAGACTTCAGTCCCCATCTAATTTTGACAACTGCGTGGATAGGTGTCAATTAATGGAGATAGCAACAAGCAACGGAACATATACATGGACCAATAGAAAGTTGGGTTTTAGTAACATATCAGAAAAATTGGACAAGTGGGTTTTTGAAACCAAGTGTGGTTTGAAAAGTGTTGTAGAGAAATCGACCAAGTTGATCAAGCCCAATTATTTTCAGGGAAGGTTTTTTTGTAAGGTGGATTATAATAACTTCCTCATAGAAGAAGAAAGAGCAAATACTCAAGTAGTCAAGGAATTCCTATTAGAAAAGACCAAACCAAAGACTCAACATGGAGACAAGCTCAAGCAAAGAGAGCTTGAAAGCTGTTGAATTTTAGACTTTCAGATTTAACCTATACTCAGAAAACTGAAGTTAATTACTAAATCAATATATTTGTTGTTTAGTTTAATTACTTTCAGAATTAGACATAAACATAAATTGAACAAAATGAACACACCACACAAATACCCTAGGAAAACCTCCTAGGAGGAAAAACCCAGCCAACAGATCTTCAGATCTGACTATGAATTATATCCAATTGTAACAGTACATTACTTAGCTGGTAGCTTTGATGTGGCACACCAATTTGTCTAAGCCTTTCACACAGCAATACACCTCTTGAATCTGTTTTGCATATAACAGCAAGATGACCTTCAGATGAGCAGATCTAGAAATTGTCTTTGGTTTCACATATGTCTTGCAATTTGCATCTTCTATTGAAGTTCACCCTTGTATTAACAATCGCCTCAATGCACACTTCCTTCACTTCACATTTAGAATTCTTTCTTTCTAATTTTCGCACTTGCAGAATGATTATCGCATGTGATATCATAATGTTAATGAGGTCAAGTAGTTGTTTATTTATATGAGGCAAGAGGACCTATTTGAGGTCGGCTTGGTGTTGATCCCTTTTATTTGTTTTATTACTTTATAGGGTCGGCCCTATTAGAGGGAACACGTTTCCCTTTAGTGTGGCGTGTGAGAAGGGAGAGAAGGGCCCAGCCCTTGGCGGATTCCAATGTTGCCTTAAGGCAATTGGAATCCGCATTCTACCTAGTTACAATCAACAAAGCAACCAATGCAATGTACAGATACTTAAGGAAACAAGAAGGGTTGAGGATTTAGATATGTCAAATAGTATTGCAAGAATAGAGGAAGATACTAGACAAACCTTCGGATCTTACCATTAGAGTCACATCAAGCCCCACAACTAGATATGGTTGCTCCCTCTCCTACTCAAAATTATAAGAAGCAAACGCTGACAAATTTTATAAGTAATAGGTCTGAAGATCCAATGCACCATTTTAAAGATGTATAAGCATTTGGGTTCCCGAATGACAAATAGATGAATACCATCAATTTCACTCATTTCCAGCCACACTCAAAGAAGTGGCTATTGACTAGTAATCAGGTTTATCAATGCACAATCAACCAACAAGAGAACTTGGGATAAACTGCACAAGGTGTCTGAGAAAGAATTCTACTTTATTTGTCATGACAATAAAATTTATAACACCTAACAAGGAATACATGAAACTTGTCCAAGCATATATTGTGGGCTAGAAGGATGGCTACAGAAAATGAAAAAAGAGAGTTCCTAATGGTTTGAAATAGTGATGGTGGCGAAATAAGGCATATGATATAATAATCTCTATTGTGGGCTTGAAGGATGGCTACATAAAATGAAAAAAAAAGTTCCTAATGGTTTGAAATAGTGATAGTGGTGAAATAAAGCATATTGATATAATAATCTCATGAAACATTGAAACTGAAAACAAAACATTCTAATGCTCTAGGAGAAGTGAAGAATAATAAAAATGAAACAGGATGTATAGAAGCTCTAACACGAGGCATGCTCCAGATGATGGAGGAGATCAAGGAGGATACCGGGTAGAAGGGAAAAAAAACCTACAGTACACCAACTGTAAGATAGAACCATATGAAGGAAAACTGTCAAAAGAACATTTATGCAGGAATTACCAAGTAAAAAGGCATTTTACCAATATAATTTGAAGAACAAGGGCGCGCGAGTGTGCTTCACCCAGGCAGAGTAGTCAGCCCCACCAACAACACCTCCACAGCCAACAAGCAATAAAAGTGCATTTCCTCGTGATTTTCACAATCAAAATAATGACAATCGACGTCAAAATACCAGTTGTGGGGATCAAAGTTGCCTTCCAACGAGGAGGCTCGAGATCAACCCCTAGGTAACACAAAAACTTAAAATTAGATGAAATATTGCATTCAACGTGATGGGTACAGAGTTAGATGCAAGTAGAAATGGGCTTTCAAACAGAGGCTTAAGTTCAAACCCTAAGAAACATAAAGTCTTGAAATTAGATGAGATTGGAGTCAGTTGCAAACATAATGGGATCTTAAAGCAGCAGCTCAAGTTCAAAAGTTAAGAAACATAGAGCCTTGAAATTCGATGAAACACTGCATGGCTGGTGTAAAGAATGGTGTGAACCCCATCGTGAATTTGTGGAAATTAAACCAAAGGCCATCCCAAAAAAGGACAAATGTAAAATATAAAAAAATAGAAACTGTACTCCCACCAAAGAATCATTCGTAGCAGCTAAGCTGCTAAGCTGAAGGTTGCCCAAAAAAAGCCAATTTAACTTTCAAAAAAAGACAAAAGCTGCACTTTGGCTGTCTTTCTTCTAAATCAATTCCCAATCCAAACTGTTTCCAGCCCAGCATACATTCTCGGTCGGCTTAAACTAATTTAGGGCCATGCCTTCAGACATCTAGCGAGGTTGCATTTAAGGGTAATGGGTAAATGTGAGTTATAATTGCATCTTCAAACTTACCGTATACAGCGTCGCAGTGACCCACAACCTCTCTTAATATTCGCAAAATTAAAATTCTACGAAATTGAAATTTGGATTTCACTTATAAGGTCATACCCTTTCTTCGCGCAGCTGTATATGGCGATTTTTATGCTGTAGCCATATTGGCACTCCCTCGTGATCCATTTTCCTTGAATATGGTTTTGGAGCCATCGCATTGCAAATTGCTCCCTCTTTCAAGCCGTCTGCTTATGAGGTCCAGGTATTGGAAAATAAGGTCAGGCTTGAATTGTCTTTAATGATCTTAAAGCAAGACTGAATACGGCGAGTTCTCGTAGAAAGCTTCTAAAGAATTTCACTGCATATCCTTCGAGAAATAAATCAGGACCACCTGCATTTCTGACCCTATTAATCACGTTGAAGGCGTTTAGGCTACAGTTGTCCTATCATTTCTATCGGTCTTTTTACCGTTTTCCCACTGTTTTATTTCCGGGTTTTCCTCTGCCTCTTCTCGCGATTATCAAGCCTCTTTCACGCTTATGGACGCCTCTTTCCATGGTCTAACAGATTATTAAAGAGAAAGGAGGAGGCACGACTGATTGTTAATATCCAAAGTCCACCCGTAACCAGTGAAATACATCCAAATAGACGAATATATTATTTAATGATCTCAGTTCAGGCTTGAATTGTCTTCAATAATCTCAAAGCAAGACTGAATACGGCGAGTTCTCTTACAAAGCTTTCAAAGAATTTCAATGATTATCCTTCAAGAAATAAATAAGCACCATTGTCTATGCAGTATCCAGTATGCACCCTTGACCTTGTTAATTAATTCATTCAAAATTAAAAACAATATTTTAAAAGAATTGATTTTTGTGTTCTAAAAATATTTTAAACAATTCCTTTTTGAATTCTAAAATTAGCATATTTTATAAAAAATTGTAGGTTTCTATTTAAAATGCAAATTTACTGGAGGACGATATCACTTTTCACAATTGAATTTACTTAATAAAAAATTTACATAAATATATTAAATTTATTTTGTTATAATTATTTTTAAATAATAAAATTTAATTAAAAAATAAAAAATATTAAACTCTACACTATTTCTTAATATTTAAGAATCATTTTTTTTAACAATTTTAATTAAAATCTTTAATTATTATATATAATATTACAAAATTATAATGAATAATATGACTTGCTATTTTGTTGGAAAAAAGTCATTGTTGTGGTTACTTTTGACATCTAGGTTTCTGTAAGTTGAATCTTTGCAGGAATGAATAGTTTCAAGGGCGATGTGTCTCGGTGGGTTTGGACAACAGGATGCTTCTTTTTCATTTGGTGGTAGGGGTGGTTGTCGTGCTAGTGGTTTTGACCCAAACCCTTCATGTCATGGCGTGTGGAATGTCCAAACTTTCAAGGTTAGGAAGAATTTGCTAGTAATTCAAGTACAGCATGCAATTGTGAAATGGGGGTCTGGGCAATATGGAGGGGGTGGGTAAGCAAAGTGAGGTTTTAAGCAAAGAATGGGTTGAGCCATCGGTTGATAGGCCAATGATTTGTCTAGATTGTGAAATAGAAAAAGAAGTGATAGAAAATAAGAAGTTTTTTATTGAGATGGGCTTGATAGGGAGATTTAAGGGCTTTTGCCAAAGTCTTGATAAACTGCATAAATAGATTGCAAAGTTTTGGAGCCCCATTTTAGAGGGGGATGTACAAATTTACGCTAGGGTTCGAGGGTTTTTTGTGCTAGTCTTTAATAATGAGCATAACGAGAAGAAAGTATTGTGTGAGTACCAATGGATCTAGGAGGACAAGAACATGTTGTTGTTGAAACCTTGGTACCCAGCTTTCAACCCTGCTACTGAATATCCTTCAACAAAATACCAACATGGGTAAGACTTACAAACCTTCCACTGCAATTATGGTTTGAATTTTTTTTTGAGCTATTAGCAATACTTTGGGTAGATTTATGGGGATGGATGAGGGTTCTTTAGGTTTCCTACACACTACCTACGCTCACATTCTTGTTGAGATTGACATGACAAAAGTTCCACCCAACAGATGTATCTCTAAAATTTGCAAATGGCAGTTGGTTGCAACCTATGGATTATGAAGGAATTCCTTTCAGATGTAGAAGATATTTCCATACGAGGCACGTGGCTATAAATTATGCCGAAAAGAAATAGCATTAACAAGCATCTTGGTGGAGGGAGGTTTCCCCCAATCATTACACGGTGGAAAAAAGAAATTATGCATACACCAAAGGATTAAAAGGAAAAGATGTTCTAAAGAAGCAACATTATAGATATCCTAAAACTACAAAGCCTTCAAGAGAGTTAGAGGCAATGCTCAAAAATAGTGACAATGTGGGAGGTAGCTATGTGGTGGAGAACTTAACAATAAACAGGTTAGTCTATAGAGCATGATTGAGAGGGAAAGGTCTTTTGCGGGTGCATCCAAGGAGGTGGCGTTGGGTGTTGAAGGGCAAGAGGAAGATTGGACTGAGGTGAAGAGGAAGAGGGACAAGAGAGGTAACGAAGAAAGAACCTTTAACATGCTTCTTCGTTCACATGATAAGGGCAAAGTTAAATTCAAGAAATTATTTGATGACCTGTTAATAGATCTTTGCACTTGGGTGTTTTGTTGTTTCGGGGAGGTGGCTCCTTGGTTGTAGCCCCAACTAGTTTGGGCTAGGTTTATATCCTAATATCTTAATATAAATAACCAATATTTCATCGATTAAAAAATATATATAATAATATTTCAAATTTAAATATTATTTAAATTTGAAAGAAAATATTTGCTAATTAAGTATATAGTTATCTTAAGATTATTTTTGTTGTTGTTATTTTGATGGGCAAATAGCAGCGTATGGGGTTGCACCTGATTGTATTAATAAATAGAAATATCACATATTTATGTCCATAAGGAAGTCCAATTTTTGGACAGCAAACTACCAGCCTTAGTCACTACATCCATCCCAAAAAACCATCCTCACCAAATGGAACCAACCCATACCAATTCCATAGAACCAAAAAAGGAGCAAACTAAATAACACCACCCCCATGCACAACATATGACCAAAGAATCTAATGCACAAAAAGGAACATATTGTTGTGAAATATCATACTATACAAACTTGCATATATATGTAAAACCCTACACCCTACTTCACCTTAACATATCGACAAAAATCTTTGTTGATCGCATCGTCCATGCTTCCTTGTCAACAACCACACCATGAAGATACATGTTGAGTGTAATGCCCGCCAAAATACCCTAGATAAAGTAACTAAACTAACTAACAAATAGAGGTTTAAAAAATAAAATAAAACATCTACTAAGCATCACATAGAGAACTATCATAACTTCTTTTCTTAGATTAACTTCACAAGAATGCATAAAACATTATGAGCATAACCATAACTAATTACAACATATAACGCAATGGAAAATAACATTATAACCATTATCATCTCAAACATACATCTATCTTTTCATTCTTTCCCTTGGGTATCTTAATGTCACTACTTGCTAACAACATATAAATAACATTCATATCATGACATCAGTAACATTCATTCCATTTAAGATCTACTCAATACTTTTCCTATCAAGAGTTTATAAGATTTCAATGCATATTATCATATCCCCATTAACTAACTAAGTTTATTTTAAAGCACCAAATCAAATGTTCTTATTTCCCATCTATATACATTAATCACTTATCACATGATAAATCTAAATGCATTTATCCTTCTCCTACATATGGAACTAGATTATTTCCTTAAGCAAAACCATCACACATCTCATCGAGGTTACTATCCATATATATATGCAAGGCTATAACAACAAGCACTTATTTACTTCCAAATAGGATTCCATGCTACCAAACAAATACAAGGGTCATATGATACTACAAGAATAAACATAACCTAATCATTTGATTCTCTAAATCAACATACAATCTCATTCCCAAAATAATGAACATTTCTACAACATGAACCAAATAATAATGCTTCATCTTATTACAAGATCATGGTTTCTACATCATCCACTCTTAATACATAAGAGTAAATGGAACAAGCACGTAGTCTTTTTTCTATATCGCATCTTAATGCCTAGTATTAATACAAGTTGCATAAGTACATATTCCTATTCCACATTTACAAGTCACCATGATACAATTTTATCTCTAATACCTTGAAATCAGCTCCATAGGTCATCCGCATAATGAAGAGTCGTTGAGTCCATACAAATCTACAACTACTCGTTCAATTCCATATCCCAAGGATAACTAACATTAAATATTAACATCTTTCAAATTAAGGCATACATGATCATTAACATATTTACTACCATTCACAAGATAAACATAAGATATTCCAATTGTATCACTCAATCATTTAATTCCTTTCTAATCGATAATTACATACACAATGAATATCCATTTACAACAATCTCATCCAATACATCTCATTCTGAATTCAATCTATTACAAGTCCTATTTTACATGTTCCCAAGATATTGACTACATAGTCTTCTTTACAATTATATCTTTCTTGAGTTACAAACCACATGATATCAATTCCAATTACATAGATTGTGCTCCAGGATCCATCCACATGATGAGCTAATATAAATCCATGTCCACACACGCAAGCATCCAAAGAAGAACATCCCAATGGAAGAAGGCATCAAACCACTTGACCATGTGGAACCAAATAGGAACCACCCCCCTTGCTAGGAGATGACATGGTGTTCCAACTCTCACTCAAGATCGAGGCTGACACCTAACAACCAAGGGACTCAACATGACATCACAAAGGTAAACAACAAGAGTAAGATAACCAAGTCACTTCACAAGGCTAAATATAAATCAATAAAACTCTCCCTGAGGCATAACACAAATCAAGGTATAAGGATCATGGTCATATGTAGGAGTGGAATGTCATCACATGTTGTCCTCACAAATAAGGGAACAATGTCAAACCATGATAGACACGTCACCACGTGCTATCATCACAAAGAAGGTAAATCCACACCCATAGTAGTAATGCATGCTATCCTCGCGTAGAAAAGTAATCCATACTCCTGATATACATACAAGCTACTCTCACATAGAAGGGTGAAACTAATCCCTGATAGACATGTGAAGCCATCTCAACCTATATGAGAACAAGGTCCAGATTAACTTGCCATCTCAATGGCCTCAAATCAATTATTATCTTATTAAGTGAATCCCAACCTAGAATCAATTAATTGTTAATGTTATCACTTGTTTATATCAAGGAAAATTCCAATGTGTCCTAGCGATCTAGGTTCTAAGCAATCTATCTCACTTGACCCTGGTCATCGCATGAGAGCCCACTCCCCCTATCCATATGCCAAGACCTTAGGGTGGAACATATATCAAAATAACATCACAAAAACATCATGAAGGCTCACAAATGACATAAACATAGTCACAACATTACCGATACAATTTGAAGTATAAGATGAAACATACACCCAAAGACCGAGCAAGAGCCTCCACCAAAACAATGCAATAATGAGCCAACACATAAACATGAGATCAAAGAATAATCCAAATGAAATTCCAATCCTCAAAAGTGAGGCAATATCATCCCACTGGATCTCTCATAAACATTCCTCAACAGTGAGGCATTTTTCCTCTCACTGGAGAAAACCAACATAAGATCAATATCCTTGACGGTAAGGCACAAATCCTCTTACCGGAGCATAAAACCAACACAAATAGATCAATATGACTTCATATCACCTCTAATTAACTCAATGTAATCACAAAATGCCTTTGGTAAATGCCCAAAATCAGACTCCCCAATCACAGTGACAAAAATGGCAAATCCCTACACCCTGGAGCAGTTCAGCGCTCTCAGAACCCAGATTAGCATTCCTGAAAGATAGATTGGCATTTTGGATCATTCTTCTAGTGTTTTGGGTCTTAGGAATGGCGTTCTAGGTCTTAATATTAGTGTTTTGGGTTTTTGAACAAAAAATGAAGGAAAAAGGGGCAGAAAAGGTAGCAAACTTGCCCTGAAATGCATGGGAACTCACATGTGGCGAAGGGACACTCCCAAAAGGTGTAGGAGGGTGAAATAAAATCAATAAAACTTAAGAACAAAACATTATGAAGACAAAAAGAATAATTGACATAAATCCCCAGTCACAAATGCACTCAAATGTGCCTTGAAATTCACCAAACCTTGGACAGAGCTCAGGGAGATGCAATTAAGCCAAATGGGATACAAATAACCTTTTCAAAGGGGATTCTAATGCTTATAAAGCACTCATGCCACTTACAGAAAAGACAATGAAGGAAAAGCAATCCTCAAGAGTTCTTGGAAGCAACTCACATTCACACCAATTGCAGAAAAATCACAGAATCTAAAGGAGACGCAAAAACTTATAAGTATAAATAGCATTCCAAAAGCTTATAAAACTCAATCTAAATCACAAGGCAAGGAAATACAAACTCGGGAATGAAATTTTCTAAATATACATCTCCAACAACTCCCAAAATTCTAGATTTAACAATACTTCAAATACATAAACCTTCATCATAAATTCTTTCCCAAATCAAATTGAAATCTTATAATCATTAATATACATTCCACAATCAATCTTTCCACAGACACATAGTAGGCAATATTTTCAAATTAAATTACAAAGAGAAGCAAGATAGAACTGTTCACATTAATTTTCCCGTAACTAAAGTTTTCGGTCGGGTTGCTTATTTTACCTTTCCACTTTTCCAGTAGCGCTGGGCGTACAAGAGAATTGTCAGCTCGACGTTACTCCTCGGGTCCGTATTTGGCGTTCAATTTTTGGAGTAACGCGACGGTGACAAATGGAGGGAGGTTGCTGATTGGACTCCTTTTTGGGGCCCACCTTTCAGGGCACAAAGCAAATGGTTACCCGACACCGTCATGTTTTGGTGGGTGCGTTTCTGTTTGAAAGGGTTTCCTAGCTTGCCCTCTGTAGTTAGCGAAATCTTTTCGGTTTATGACAGTATGAAGATCATTGTAGGCAGGGAGTGAAGTCTTGGGGCCATTTTGCTGGGTGTGATCTTTAGGGCGACACGACATGGTTTTTTGTTCGAGGGTGGTTATGCCTTTTTGGCATGTTTGGGAGCTGTTTCCAGAGCCGCAGGCTCTATTTATGCTTGTTTTTTCCCTATTAGTAGGGGTTCAAAACTTTTCAAAAAAGACAATTAAGTTTGCTTAGTAGGCATTTTAGCCTTTTAAAACTATTACTGTTTTCTGGAGAAGGTTATTCAAATTGTGTCTGCGGCCTTTGTGATACTTCTTTCAGTATGCTTTGATGGTCTTTCCTATGTTCTATTAGAGTCTTTCTGGCACGCCCGGTGGGACTTTTTACTTCAAACATATCTCTGAGCTAGTTTATGAGTCATAAGCCTGTCACCAGGAGTCAGACAGCTTTAAATCCTTACCTTATTTTTCCTCCACTAGTGACCGTCTATTCAGCCACAACTTCATCCTCACAGAGTTTTCCTGTAGTCATACACGCTGTGATGGCACACATTCCCCCCAGAATTTTGTGACCTGGGATAATGGTATCCCTCTGATTCCTCCAGTTCCACCCGTGGTTTGGGGAGCCATCCCCACAGCTGTGCTTAAGGTCGTTCCTAAGTTCACAGGAGAATGTCATAAAACTCATGGGGAGCATTTGCAAGATGTAGCCACCGTCTGCACTATCCATGGTATCACTGAACAAAATGTGGCTCTAAGATTGCTCGTAGCCTCTTTCAAGGGAAAAGCTTTGGATTGGTTCAGATTCTTAGGCCCCAACACTATAGGAGATTGGGATCAGCTGGGAGATCGTTTCTTTTAGAGATTCTCGGATAAAGCTGACAGATCGTCCTTGATGCACCAACTCATCACAATAAAGAGGGCTCCAACCGAAGCACTAATTGATTTTAATATGAGATTTCAACGAACCTGGCAGAGGATACCTTTGTTTGCTCGCCCTCCGACGGATATGGCTTTTGTATTCTATTTAAAAGCTTTCAATTCTGACATATCAGTGATGATTCAATCTTTAGGAGGCAATAGTCTTCCGCAAGCATTTGGCATAGCAGTCCAAGCTGAAAATAACCTTATCAACGTTGGGAAGCTAGCCCTTCACACTATAATGCCAGTATTCCCTGAAATGTCCACTCAAGTCTTAGAAGAAGCTACTCCCAGTACGTTCGCTCCGTAGTCTATGTATTCGTTCCCTACTCCCCAAACCGTTTCTTTGGCTATTGAAGTCGATGATATGAAGAATCTCCTAAGATCCTTCTCTAATGAGATTGTCAACTCGAGCCCAGGTCTCTCCCGCCAAGCCCCCTTTTTAGCAAAATTTCCAAGGAAATCGACCTCCGTACCAACATACGAATCATTGTGCTGATAAACCTCCTCAGCCGAATGGCCAAATAGTCCCAGTCCCCAATCCGTTGCAGGTTGTCTACCCAACCACTGGTAGGGAACTAACAGTGGGCCAAAATAACTTGGTGAACGACACCAACTCTTAGTGTTTTCCGTGCAAAAATGCTCATACTTCAAGGAATTTCCCAAGAGGGAGTTTGCAGCAGAGGGTTGCAGAAGAAAGGAATTTAGGCATGATGTCGGATGAGTCTGCATATACATCTTCGGGTATGGATAATGCGACTTTTATCGCTCAGATGCAAGGGATGTCATTGCAACAAGAAGCAGAAATCGCCCCTGATCATGTGCTTTTTTCATGGATGGAAGATGAGGATGTAGTGCTGACCAACAACGCAATCACCCTAAAGGATGGAACTCCTCTCGTGCAATCAGATTACAATCTCTGATCCAAAAGGTGTTTGACTTAGGAAAGTACCAATAGTATGAGAGCAGTGCCCGTGGACAGACCCCCTAAACCACCGGTCACTGACTCCGCTTATCCGAGAAAAGAGTTCATCCCTTATAAGCCGAAGGTTCTCACACCTTAGGTGCTAGATGTGGTAGAACAATTGAAGAAGGCCCCGGCTCATGTCTCTTTGTGGGACCTCTTGAGTATTCTGGAGCAAAAGAACAGACTAAGAGAGGTGTTGTCTCATGATGGAAAAGATGCAAGTGCAATAGCTTCGCAATCTCTTCAGGCTGACAAAACGGGTCTCTGACCCACAACATGAAAAGCGCACTCTCCGGTCATATTAACAAATGAAGGCTCGCCCCATGCAGCCCAAGGAGAAGGTAAGCCTAAGCCAAATCCTTTCTACCTTACCCTTATAGTTGGAGATAAACTTTTGCATAACTCCATGATAGTTTCTGGGGCTAGCACTACCGTCATGCCTAAGCAAATCGCCGAAGTATTAAACATTAGGTATGACCCTTTGAATAAAGGGGTTATGAAGCTCGATGGGAATAGGGTTCAGACGGTAGGTCTCATCAAAAACCTCCCCCTAACATTGTTTGCATGTCCAAGTGTGACGGTGTCTCAAGAAGTAGTGGTCATTGATATCCCGCCTGTCTTTGGGCTCTGTCTTTCTCGAGATTTTACTGCTAAAATAGGAGGCTATATGTCCTTAGATTGGTCCCATCTCATCCTCTATACCCAATGCGGCGCCAAGCTGAAAATATTTTCAAAACCCCTTCATGCTGAGCATATAGCCGACCAGGCCTTGATCAATTTCGAACCTACACACACCTCTATATCAAATGATGAACGAAAGGTGGTAGAGCTTTTAGAAGATGAAGAAGTAACGGGAGAAATTCCACTTGAGCAAGAAGCCTTCCTGAATGAGTTCATAGATTCAGACCCCTTCTCTAACTACCATGCCACCAGCCTGGGTACCTATTGCATTTTTTAAGAAAATCAGATCATCCCAAAGCTTACTAAGGATCCGTTCTCTGAAGAGAAGTTGTCTTCAACACTATGGACCCTACACTTCGACGGTGCCAAATGCAAGATGGGCTCCGGAGTGGGAGTTTGTCTCACCCCCCCTTCGGGCAAACAAATCCTAAAGCCTTTCCGGTTGCAGTTCACATGCTCAAATAATGAAGCAGAGTATGAAGGATTGATTCAAGGTTTGAACATGGCGGAAAGGATGGGCATTAAAAAGTTGAAAGTCCTTGGCGATTCTGAGCTGGTGGTCCATCAAGTTTGAGGGATATCCAGTGCCAAGCACGTCCGCATGATGTCTAACCGTGCTAGAGTGTGGGATCTAATAGAGAGTTTCGATGCTTTCAATATCATAAGAATTCCTCAGAAACTAAATACCATAGCGAACCAAATGGCCACAATCGGAGCACAATTTGATCCTGCTATGAACTTCCTCACCAGCTCCCAAGCAGTCAACTTGGTTGTCCACCTGGCTATCCCTGATAATGATACTCACTGGCAAGTGTTCAAGAGTGATGAACAAATTGCTTTGTTCATCCAAAGCTTAGGAGAATTTGCTGATCAACTACAACCTAAGATAAAGGAAGCCTACAGGAATTGGGTCATCCAGCTGAGATCTAACAAGCTCCCTAATGGTTTGATCACTTTAGAGAACCTGTTTGACCACGAGGATGCCAAAAAAGATAAGAGGAAGCTCACAACAAACAAAGAGGATTACGCTGAAATGTCAGTCGATAGTGGGAGAGTTCTCAAGGTCGAAAAGGATGTTTCTTCCGAAGACAGAAAGAAGTTGGCCTAATACTATGATGAATATGAAGGTGTCACAGCTTGGTCTTATGAGGATTTAAGAGGATACGATCCCAGTATCATCCAGCATACCATCGAGCTTGCGAATGAGGCCAAGTTAGTCTGGCAGAAGCAAAGACCGATTAACCCAAAGATTGAGTCTCTCATGGCTCAGGAGCTGAAAAAGTTGATCGAATCAAGGATCATTTATCTCATAAAACAAAATACATGGGTGTCAAATTTGGTGCCTATTAGGAAAAAGAATGGAGATATCCTGCTCTATGTGGATTTCTGAGATCTAAATC
This sequence comes from Cryptomeria japonica, assembly GCF_030272615.1. Classification (NCBI taxonomy): domain Eukaryota; kingdom Viridiplantae; phylum Streptophyta; class Pinopsida; order Cupressales; family Cupressaceae; genus Cryptomeria; species Cryptomeria japonica. The sequence goes on from NC_081405.1 coordinate 582,970,555, forward strand.
AGGCGTCTCTAAAAGACCACTATCCTCTGCCATCAATGGAGCAATTACTCAGCATAGTGGTAGGATCATAAATGTTCTCAATGCTCAACGGTTTCTCGGGATATAACCAGGTAAGTGTGAAAGTGGAGGACCAGCACAATACGATGTTCACCACTAAGTGGGGGACGTTTGCATACCAAAAGATGCCTTTCGGATTGTCAAATACCGGAGCAACATTTCAAAGGGCCATGGATTTAGCTTTCAAAGAGCTAATTTATAAGATCATCTTAATATACGTAGATGACCTGATTGTGTTTTCCAAACACTGGGAGGATCGTTTTGACCATCTCGAATTAGTCCTCCAAAAATGTCTTGAATTTGGGATTTCTTTAAACCCCAAAATTGTATCTTTGGGGTTCCTCAAGGAAAATTACTTGGGCATATAGTTTCAAAAGAGGGTGTTTCCATTGACCCAGACTGAGTCAAGGCCATTAAGGATCTTCCCCTCTCGGTCAACAAAAAGGGAGTCCAATCTTTTTTAAGAAAGGTCAATTTTGTTAGTCATTTTATTTCTGACTTTGCTGGAATAATAAGACCCATCACCCTCATGTTAAAAAAGGATACACATTTCAAATGGACTACTGAGGCCAAAAAAGATTTTGATGAAATTAAAAATGCTATATGTTCCGCCCCTATATTGTCTAACCCAGACATGTCAAAAGATTTCATAATGTACGTCTTTTCTGGTCAGCATAGCATCGCCATGGTCCTAACCCAAAAAGATGCCCAAAAAGGAGGAGAGCATCCCATAGCTTTCCATTCAAAAAATCTTAAGGATTATGAGGCCCGATACAACTTTGTCGAGAAGCAGGCCTTAGCCGCTGTAAAAGGACTAAAGAAATTTAGGTATTTCATTGCCTATAATAAAACCACGGTGTACGTAGCCCATCCCACAGTAAGGGAATACATTATGGAGGGTGAAATCACTGAAAAAAGGGCAAATTGGATCACCAAGATCCTGGATTATGATGTCGATATCAAGCCAACAAAGCTCGTTCGCGGGAGAGGCTTGTGTGAATATATAGTGCAAGAATGCGAGCCCCGCTATGATGAAGTGGCCATAGAGGAAACAGTTATTCTTTTGCCTGATGTTCCAAATGACAGCTGGATTGATAAAAGAAAGCAATTCATGAAGACCAGGATTTTTCTCGAAGACCTCCCCCCGGCTAAGAGGAGATTTTATAGACTCCAAAATAGCGATTTCCACTTAATAGATGGAACTCTTTTCAAAAGAATTTTTGATGGAGTCTTGCTCTGCTGTGTAGACCGGAGCCAAGCTGTTAAATCCTACACAATTTCCACTACGACTCCTTAGGAGGCCATTTCTCTGTAGCCACAACCGCTATCAAGATTACTCAAGCGGGGTATTTTTGGTCATCCATGTTCAAAGGTACACACAATTTAGTGAGGGGATGCAAAGAGTGCCAATATTACACTGGAAGGAGCAAGAAAGCTGCAATGCCACTTAGGCCCGTGTTAGTGGAAGAGCCTTTTGTTCAATGGGGCCTTGATTTTAGCGGAATGATCAACCCCCCCAGTTCAGCCGGACATAAGTGGATCCTGACTGCTACTAATTATTTCACCAGATGGTCTGAAGTTGTTCCTTTATGAAATTCATTAGAAAGCGAGGTGCTGGCTTTCCTAGAAGATCTGGCATGCCAATACGGTCCTTCAAAAACTGTTATATCAGATAATGCACGCGTATTTACAGGCTCGCGAATTACCCAATTTGCCCTCAGTAGAGGTATTGATCTCAAAACCTCTTCTAACTACTATCCTCAAGGGAATGGACTTGCCGAGTCCACTAACAAAAACTTGATCAGACATATTAAAAGGATAGGTTCTAAATACAAGAGGGAATGGCATCACCACTTGAGAAGTGCATTATGGGTGGACCGCATAACACCCAAGCAGATTCTAAAAAACTCTCCGTATAAGCTGGTATACGGAAAGGATGCACTTTTCCCCATGTCGCTAGAAATCTCAGCTTTGCAATTAATAAAATCAATGGAAGTTGCCGAAAATGGCCCTATGGCCATAAGATTGGCAGAGATTATGGAGCTAGAAGAAGCAAGGGAGGTAGCCTTCGTGGCCCTCCAAGACAGATAGGAAGTCATCAAAAGATGGTTTGACAATAAAAAGAGTTCTGATCTGGTCTTCAGCCTCAGGGACCTTGTATTGAAATATAATGAGAGGGCGGCGAAGCTTGGTCAACATGCCATGTTCGACTGCCTGTTGGAGGGACCTTTCCGCATTATAAATTGTAAAGGTTTCAATGCTTTCGAGCTAGAAGACATGAATGGGGACCCCCTCCCAATCTAGGTTAATGGTTTCCACCTCAAACCTTTTCATTAGGTGTTTCGTGCCCTTTTGAATGTATATAATATATATATTGTATTTTTAGTGCCTATTTATCTTATTTATTCAGAGCAAGAATAGAAAGAAGAGCAAACAGAGAAAGAAGAGAAAACAAAGAAAGGAGAAAAGTGAAAATCCATTATATTAAAAACATTTTTGTATTTTCATTACAAAATGAGTAGGCTCTTGGACTCTCCTTTATCTACAATCATTTTGCTCAAGTCCATGATGATGGTCCATCGCATCTTCAACAGCTCTCCTTAGTCTCATCCTCCTCAGCGTCAGATGTTTCCTCTTCTCCTGACCACTCAGAGTCAAAAGCGCTCTCGAGCTCCCTAGGCGTGAAAATAACAACTAGGTTTGGTTGATGATGTGGTGTCAAAATTCTTGGGAAGATATAGTCCCTGAATCCAGTATACCAATCCGTACCTTTCAAGACTGGGACTATCAAATGAACACGTAGAAGAAATTTTGCGGTAAGTTCAGTGCAATACAGATGTGCTGACAGCATCATTGTTTTCATCCCACTGATGAGCGGGTGTCAAGCTACCTCCTCGTTGTGTGTGACGAACCGCTCCAGGTCAGATGGCAAGGGAAGCCCTCAGAAAGGGACATAGTATGCAACCATGTTCTCTAGTCTGCCCAAGTAATCTTTGGAAAAGAGAGCCTGAGTCAGCTGCGACGTTAGCAGCCCAGACTGACCGCAATCCAGCAGAGAGGCTATGAATCATGAACAGATGTTCATATTCACTCGGTATCGGTCTGGATTACCAATAAAATCTTCTCCAAGTATCCATTTGATGGCAACTATTATTAAAAGATTCTTCCTACGTGTCATCCCCTGCAATCTCTGATCGAAGATATTTCCCAAGAAAGCGACCTGCGCTTTGTTGTTGACGAGCCTAACTGGAGTATCCATTACTATAGAAGCTCCACCGTTAAAGCTTGCAATGTGGTAAAAGAATGTTTGAAAAGACATATTTATAGCAGAATTTTAGCAGAAGATGTCGAATGCTCAAAGTGCATGCCTTCCCAAATCCCAATGTTTCTATCATATCTCCATGAATTTGCGTCATGTGAACGGGCTTGTTCTCATAATACCAATGTCCTGCCAGTTACCTCGAGAGGGAGGTTGATACAAACAAAGAGCCACGCGTATGTATAGGTACATCGCGTTTTAAATACCAAGTTTCGTCGGACTATTTTAGCCCGCGCAAACTTTATTACCGGTCAATCCTCTCGATTAAAGAAAAGATTTGCCTAAAGGAATTTTCCTTGAGTAAAGGAAGACTAGCCAAAGGCATTCTTGGGAAGAGGGAATGGCGGCACCCTTCATCCGTGGGAGTTTATTGCAACAACAATTTGAGCTGACACGCGTGTAAGCAGGTACTTGCCTTTAAGCATTTGCTTTTGCAAAAATCTAGGTGCATTTTGCATTTAAGGATTGAGGCTCTTCCCTCTTATCTGTCTGTTTTTGAAAAGCGAAAGAAAGAAAGATGAGCAAGTTTTATCTCCCGATTTTAGAACTTTTCCAGCAAAGGAAGGAAACTTTCTGCCCATAATGGAGTCCGAGGTTGCGTCCGCAAGTGTTCTTCCTGGAAGTTTATGGGCTAATATTTTCGAGGAGCTATCATATTCTGCGCATGCCATCCCTCCAAAGAAGGAGTATCTATAAACTAAGGCCAAGGCTAAAACGACAATCCGGAATGCATCTGCTATTCTAGACTCCTTGGAAAATATTTTCGAACCCGAAGTTCGCAAGCAGCCTAAGAGTCTCAAAGAGGCTACATGCTCCCGGATGATTCATCACAGAGCTGACTCCCAATCTGTGGCAACACGTTTCTGGAATAGTGGTGCTCCCCAATGCGTGGTTCCCATGGTCCCATACTGCCTTGAGCTCATAGAAGCTTGCACAGAGGTTTTCAATCCTTCCTCATGCTCTGTCAATGGCTCCCTCCTAAGAGTGGTAATATCTCCAGAGGCCATTAGGGAGATAATGTGCTGCCCAATTTTTGAAGCAACAAAGGTTTTCTCAGAAAGCTCAATGGAGGAGTTCTGGAGCACCAGGAGGGATGCTTTGACATTCTATCAAAGCACTCTCAATCGAAGTCTATCCTCTGGACTTCTGAAGTTCGCTTTGTGCTATAGTGATCTAAGGCAAGAAGACCTCAAAGATATCTCTTCTACCTTGGCATGGCTGTGTGGTCATGACAACGACTAGGATATCACAACCTCCATGATGGGTTTTCTCTTCAAATGTAGGAAGCAAAGGGAACTGTTTCACTTTGACTTCTCTGTGACTATTTCTAGGACCATTATTAAGCAATTATCTGAGTTCCAGTAGCTGCAGTGCTTCATATTCTTTTAGTATTGGTGCACCTGCTTTTACACCAAAATAAGGATTTCTTCGATCAGTTCATGTGGTTGGCCACTTATGATGAATCTAGAAACAGAATGTCGGTGTCCTGCTGGACACCTCTTCTACTGGCCTCCTATGATTCATATCATTTTTCAGATTTGTTCATGACTTCCGTGCTCAAAGACCTTGGAGTGATCCCCGATGAGCCATTAGCCCATTTTTCCCAGATCCAGATGAACTGGATGCAAAATGAACACCCTCCTTGCGACTGGTTTGTGGGCCCTGATTTTTCTTTCATCCGAGTGCATGGGTTCTCCGAAGAACCCTTCCGGTTGCCTACTTACGTAACTGATCAAACCCTGGCTCTCAAAATCGCAAGGCAGTTGGTGAGGATAGAGGGAGCCATTGGAGCGGGAAAGAATGATACCTCTATCACCAAAGATAACAAGGCCATTGGCCCAATCACTCTAGTAAGAAGGAAAATTGCAGAAGAGATCTTGACGTCAAAAATGGCGCAGCTCAGTTTTGTAGTGATTGATGACTCTTGGAGCTATAACCTTGAGAGTTGCCTAAGCAAAAGAAAGAATGTTGTCAGGCATGAACCTCAGAATTCATGGGTGGAGCGCACGAACCCCCGGGTTGACGACCTGATCTTATACATGGGCCCTGATGATTTTTCTATCCTAAGACGCCCCCCATGAATAAAGTTTTATTCCCCCTTACAGAAATTCAACCCCGTGAAGCCTATCCCTCGGGCGTTGTTAGAAAATATGAAGACTTTAGCTTGGTCCAGGAAGAAAAGGGAAGATTTTTGGGTCTATCGACAAGAGGTGAATCAGCCTAGAGATAGCATTGGAAATGCCCCCCTGGATGAGCATTTTGAGCAGGAATGGTGTAAGGTAAATAAATCTAATGATGAGACAGGTGACAGTTCCTCACGCGGGACTTGTCTCCCGAGGTTGCCCCCGCAGTAGGAGGTAGAGGTTATAAATATTGAAAGGCAAGATCTAGAGCCATAAATTATCCTTCCTTTGGATAGCGCAACTCGCAAACCTTGCTCGCAAGCTGGTAAAAGGCGGTCCGAGAAGCAGTCGCGTGAAAGCCCTCCGAAGAAGAGGCAACATCCTAGCATGTCAGGAGGGAGCCCGCCCTCTCAAACCCTAGAAACATCCTCAGATCTTCAGCGGTTGACGTCTTCCTCTGCTCAGATACGTCCCTTTTTTCCCTCATCTCTTGCTCAGGATATTTCTTTAGTTGTTCCAATGACCGCAATGCAGACCTCAGTCCCTATTGCTCTCACTTTATCCCTAACGGGTACGCCGGTTGATCCCCCAAATGTTCTCTTGCAGGCCTCTGTCCCTTTCCTGGCCATGACTTTTATATCCGCAGCTTTTCCCTTGCCAATATCAGAAACATCCCCTATGTCGCGTAAGCTAGGTTTTGGAAAATCCTCTCCTCAGGTTATGGGAGTAGCGTCCTCAAGCCCTTTCCCATTAGGAGCTCCCCCCTTTGTCCCGTTATTTTCCGCGTCAGCTCTGGCCCATCCCATCTAGATTGCTTTCATTGGGCCTATTTCGTAATTCCCTTTTGCAGTTCCTCCTGGCGCAACCTTGTGGGTCAGGGTATCGATAATCTAGATGAGTTCCAGCAGCAGGTCGCTTATGATAGAACTGCTCGCCTTGGTAAGACAAGCAAGCAAAAGGAAAAGTAAGGTGCTCGTCCAGCCCACCCTCATTTGCATACACATTTCAGCGAGCAGAAAGACTGCCTCTACTTTGCAAATCTTTTCCCCAAGGTTGACAAGCCGGAATCTCAGATGAGACCAAATGATTACACACTACACGACATTGATGTTAGCCTTCAAAGTGACACGACATCTGACAAAGTAGAGATGATGAAGGAGACTTCAAAAGCCATATCCATAGATTTTATCAAGAAGAGTCATCACCTGGAAAAGATCTAAGCGGAGAATGCTAGTCTCCAAGATTCTCTCACCCAACAAAGAAAGGAAGATAAAGCCCAGAGCTCAGAAATCAATCGTCTGCAAAGCCTGCTGGCTCAGGCTAATTCAAAAAAAGGGAAGCTGCAGTTGGCCTTCAACAATGTGAGCTCTCAGCTAAAAGGCAAAGAGGCAACAAGGAACGTGGCTTTGAAGGAATTGCAAGAGAAGGATGTAGAGATACAACAATTAAAGGTAGCCTCTAGGGATGTTGCTCTGGTCTAAATGCAGCTGCGTGAAGAAATCCTTCTAAAAGAGGATTATATCCATCAAATGAGTGAGGCTCAAGTATTATTGTCTGAAGAAAAGACGAAATTTGAAGCAGAACTGAAAGCGAGAGAGGCTAGTCTCGGACAATCCGGTGAGCGCATTTCAGAGGTGGAGACCTTTTTGCGACATGAACAAGATCGTACATGGCAACTACAACAAGTTGTCTGAAATGGAGAGGCAAAGATACTCAGTTTGGAGAATCAAGTGGCCATTGAACAAAGCAAATGTAGTAGGCTCCAGCAGGAGATGGTCGCGAAGGATGATGAAATTTCGCAATTGCTGAGCATTCCACCTCTGGAGCAGGTTTCCCAAGATTTTTCTACCATGTTGACAGAGTTGTATGTTTCTCATTGGGAAAAGGTAAAATAGTATTGCCCTTCACTACAACCTATGCTAAGATTCCTTAGTGAAGCACAATCCCTCTATGCCAAGGCTAATGCCCTCATTAGCAGTTCCATGCTTGTCATCGGTCTTAAGTTCCTGGTAGCCCAAGATCTTATTCAGTTGTTGTATTCTGCCCAAGATGAAGAATTGAGGGAAAAGGGGATTGTTGACCGTCGGTATTTGATTAGAAAGATGAATGTTTTCATCAACCGACATAGGGTAATCATGCAAGCTTCGACAACCCTTGCACCTTTGCAGTTTTTAGTTCCAGACGTCAAGCGACGTTTAGAGAGGTTTGTTTCCTTGGGCCCGCCTTCTTCGTTTCTCACGGATGATACTGTTTTAGGAATTGAGAAAATATTAAGCCAAGTTGAGCATTTGCAACAATATAGAGCTTTCTTGTAGTGCCTAAGCAATCCTATTTCAGCGGCCGAGGTGGAGTGTCTTTTACACCCTCTAACCCAGCTCTTTGCTCTCCTAAAGCAGGTCCAAGATGAACCTGCACCCTTACCTTTTGATGAAGTGATTTGCCTGGATCAGTATTTCCAGAATTTGGAGGCGTAGGTTTCACTCTCCGAGGATGAATGGTTGCCTTTGCAGCAGGCCTTCGATCTGCTCCATCCCGTTTTGGCATAAGGTCTGGTCTGCGAGCCATCAGTTTTTGGGTTCCCAAGTTCCGTAGGTAGAATTTCCCCTCTTAGTCGCCAAGAAATGTTCACATTAATTTTCCCGTAACTAAAGTTTTCGGCTAGGTTGCTTATTTTGCCTTTTCAATTTTCCAACAACGTAGGGCGTATAAGACAATTGTCAGCTCGACGTTAATCTCTCGATTCGTATTTGGCATTCAATTTTTGCAGTAGCGCGATGGTCACAAATGGAGGGATGTTGCTGACTGGACTCCTTTTTGGGGCCCACCTTTCAGTGCACAAAGCAAACGGTTACCCGTCACTGTCATGTTTTGGCAGGTGCGTTTTTGTTTGAAAGGTTTTCCTAGCTTGCCCTCTGCGGTTAGCAAAATATTTTTGGTTTATGATAGTATGAAGGTCGTTGTAGGCAGGGAGTGAAGTCTTAGGTTCATTTTGCTGGGTGTGATCTTCAGGGCGACACGACATGGTTTTCTGTTTGGAGGTGGTTATGCCTTTTTGGCGTGTTTGGGAGCTATTTCCAGAGCTGCGGACTCTATTTATGCTTGCTTTTTCCCTGTTAGTAGGGGTTAAAAACTTTTCTAAAGACAATTAAGTTTTCTTAGTAGGAATTTTAGCCTTTTAAAACTATTACTGTTTTTTGGAGAAGGTTATTCAAACTGGGCCTGCGGCCTTTGTGATACTTCTTTAAGTATGCTTTTATGCTCTTTCTTGTGTTGTTTTATTAGAATTCCAATAACTTTGGGAATACATTTATCTAAGATTTTGTCGATTAAACTATGTTGTGCACTTGTTATCTGGTAAATGCATGATAAGTATTTCCTTATGTTACAAAGAAATTTGATTGTATCTTGGTTATGTTCCTAATTCAGACTTGTAGATTGTTGAATGGGCTTTAAAATCATATTTACTTGGGTTTTGTATGCTCATGTCTTTTAAAAATGCTTTGGCGTATCACCTCAATAGTCTAGATTTACTGTTCTAAAAGTTTCCTTCTTTTCCCTTTCCTCCAAACCCATAAGGAAGAGTCGACTTCTCAATCCCGGAGGTTATTTTGTGAAACCCGCGCAACTGGTCCCCCATCACTGAATTTCTCATAAGGCTGTTTGTTTCCAAGGTAAAATTTAGAGTCAATAGGAAATTGGAAATCACAACTAAAGGAAGAAACAACTAATGAAGAGCAATCAAAATCCAACAACTCTGTTGGTGTAAATAATTATTCATCATGAATATTATTACACCTTAAGTTTACTTAGGAAATACATTTCATAGTAGTTTGGGTATGAAACACCTGGGTGTTTGTGCCACATTGGGATAGTGTGTGTAGGAGAATTTCCACCTTTTATGGTGTTGATCTTGTTACTACTTTATCATATCCACTTATTGTGGAGTGATAATTCCACCTTCGGTGGGTGATCCACCTCATGTGAAATATTTTATTGTTTCTGCTACCTACCACACCTATTTCCTACCTACCCTTGTTTCTTATTGATCCAAATATCATGTTTGTGTGCTCACATATCCATATAGCCTCGCCTATATAAGTAGGCTCATATTCATTGTATGAAACAATGCTCGATGATCTAGTTGACCAGTATTTTCATCTTGATAGAATACAATTTATTCCTATCATCTATTTTGTTCTCTTTTATTTGTGCTTTCTATTGCCTCTAGATCTTGGCAAAATCTCACATGGTATCAGAGCCATTAGAGTGCCATTAATTTATCAATTGAGAGAAATTTGGGGTTTTGCATTTTGGAGCTTTCTATTGAAGGTTATTATTGGAGCTTGTTGGGTCAAATATGAGGCCACCATTGGATTGAGGAGGTTCGAGAAAGTCAAAATCGCCTTTTGTTTCGTCCAAATCTGACATCTGAGGCCAAATCTAGAGTCGTTTGAAGGTGGAGGGTGGTGACTTGTCCCAACAACGATCTGCAATTTTGGTGCATTTTTGGCTAAATCCGTCATTGCCATTGCGCTCAGAAGGCCCAAAAACCCCAAGATCGACTATCAGTTCGTCAAAATCGGCTTCCATCCCTTTGAGGTGAAAAAATCCCCCCTCCAGACAACCGTACGAATTTGCAGGTCTGTTCATTTTTAATTTTTAATTTTTCAATAAATAAAAATTAAAAATCGCAATTTAATATTATTGGGGGGGGGGGGGGATTTATTTGTTTTTGATTTTTTTTTTTTAAAGCGAAAGGAAATTTTTTTTCGTGTTTTTCAATACTCGCAGTCATTGCGGGTAGTACACCGCAGGGCTCTGCGGACCCCTCCCCATTGGGGTTTTTTTTTTTTTTTGTTTTGTTTTATAGTTTTTTTTAATAATAAAAAAATAAACTTTTGTTCATAAAGTTTTTTTTCTCTTTAATAAATTTTTATTAAAGGTTTTTTTTTCATTTCATTTTTTTTTTTAAATGATTGCCTTTTTAAAAAAAAAATCTTTATTTTTTAATAAAGTTTTTTTATGGACATATAATAAATTATTTTTATTTAGATTTTAAAAATATTTAAAAAACAAAAATATCATGGAATAAGTCAAATTGGGAACACAATTTTTTCTTGTCACTTCATACCTGTCTTGCAGTGCTTCCAACCAACAGTCAAGGTGGGGGGGGGGGGTCGATTTGCTCATTTATATCTCTTGGCCACATCCAAACTAGAGGCATCTTTTTCTGCAGTATTCTACAGGGTTTCTTGGTGGCATCATCTTCATGTTTCTAGATTTGCACTATCATTTTGTATGCTCCTGCATGAGCAATGTTGTACTCGCACTATCATAAAGTGACACACCTCTTTGTATCTTGTCATTGTTGACATATTTGATGTAATCCTCTTGTACACGTAGATTAGGAATATCCTTGTGAGACTTGATGCATGGCTCCAGTTGAGACTTAGATTGTACACATTTGTGCATGGCTCCCGTGAGACTTAGATTGTACCAGTATTTCTGCCATTTACGAGTATCCAGATGATGCTTAAAGCAAGTTGTCTCCATGCCTGATCTTTATCATGTTGCAGCAAGTGATTCATTGTCATTGACTTGGTACCTGGTTTTGTCACACTTTGACATTATTGGTGCAGCATTGGCTCTCTTTCTTCCTAATGGGAAGGTATTTTGGTCAACATCATTGGATCATCCTTGCAAGAGATTCGACATTGAGGGGGGGCTTCATGGTCTCTTCTTCTCTGTCATTCATTATTGAGAGCATTGTGTGCTTTCTTCATCTCTCTTTTGGGGGGGAGTTTTTTCCCATATGGTTTTTCTCTCTTTCCCTGCTTTATGGGAGATTGCATTTGCATTTGTTCATGGGTACCTAATATGGCCTTGTAGCTGGGACCCATCTTGCATTGCTTAGTTGCATTGTAGACTTAAGTGCATTCCCCTAAGTTGCACTTAAGGGGGGTGTTGGTGTAAATAATTATTCATCATGGATATTTTTACACCTTACTTAAGTTTACGTAGGAAATGCATTTCATAGTAGTTTGGGTATGAGACACTTGGGTGTTTGTGCCACATTGGGATAGTGTGTGTAGGAGAATTTCCACCTTTTATGGTGTTGATCTTGTTACTACTTTATCATATCCACTTATTGTGGAGTGATAATTCCACCTTCGATGGGCGATCCACCTCATGTGAAATATTTTATTGTTTCTCCTACCTACCACACCTATTTCCTACCTACCCTTGTTTCTTATTGAGCCACATGTTATGTTTGTGTGCTCACATATCCATATAGTCTTGCCTATATAAGAAGGCTCATATTCATTGTATGAAACAACGCTTGATGATCTAGTTGATCAGTATTTTCATCTTGATAGAATACATTTTATTCCTATCATCTTTTTTGTTCTCTCTTATTTGCACTTTCCATTGCCTTTAGATCTTGGCAAAATCTCACAAACTCCAATCAACAATCTTCAATCTCCACTTCCAGCAATTCAAACCAAGATCCAAACAAGATTCAAAAACTTCAACCAAAAATTGCAGAGATGTCGAACCACAACAACATACACAAAATCCAATTAAATAGAAAATTAAACTCCAAACCATAGAAATCAACCGACCAATCAGAAAATTCCAATAAACTATATATTATACCTACCATGCACAACACTGAGGTGAATATTATTTAATATTATTATTTACTTTCCTCTATGAAATCAACCAATCAACAAAGATGGTAGGTAATTTATATTATATCCGGTTATGCAAATAATATTAAGGTAGTAATATTTCGGCGGGTAGAACTTTCCCAAATCAAATCTGGCTCCGATTTTCGCGATAACCCTTTCCTCAATGTTGGCCATGTACAGATTGGAATCCGTGGTTATGATGGTGCAAGCACTATTAATTAGCCTTGATATTATTCCTCTTTCGTATTTCAATCAGCTTTTTTATGCCCTCCAAATTCGTGTCCTGGAAATGATCATAAAACTGCGCGCAGACAGTAACCCAATATAATTACAATTACAATCACAACACAACACAAATCAGTTCAATAACAATAGAGGTTAAAAAAGATAAGAAATTACAAAGGTGGGCAGTGGGCACTCCGGGGTGAGTGAGAATATAGGCATATCCTTGCATGAGTTTATCAGCAGGAAAGAGCCACAAGTTCTGCGTAGAACCTGTGTCGTGGTTGTCAATGAAAGTGATGACCTTTTCGGGTAAGAGCCCGATCATGCCAGAGGGTTTGCCATTGGAGTCCCTTAAACCCCAGAGCTTGTTGCTCTGCACAACGAGCTGCAGAATTCCTTTGGTAGTAAAGTCGAAAGCAGCAGATTGATCGCCAGTGGAGTGAACCCAATCGACCAGTCTTTGCAAATGAGCATCCTCCCCTCTGTTTCCAAAATTGAGAGTGTCCCACAGCTCTCCCACAGCGAAAGCAGGAGCGGTCATGTTTTGCAGGTATAGAGCTAGCAAATTCCCAGCGTATCCTTTGGTGAAGTTGAACCCCCAGCTGTCAAAGCCAACGTCGGACATGAGCCACTTCATCCCGTTAGATAACTCGCGCTGCACTCGCGGATTTGTGTGGTCGATGTCGGGGGTGCCCTTGAAGTCGTTTCCAGTGTCCCCATTTCATGAGCCACAGGAGTAGGGCTTGTCATTGATGGGAATGGCCCAGGTGCCCCAGTCGAGGCAATTGTCATCTGTTCCTCCTTCAAAAATACACCAGTTGCCTTTATCGTCCTGCTTTGAGCCAATCCTTTGATTGATGACTATGTCACTCACACACCTCACTCCATTCTGGTGGAACGCTTGCACCGCTTGCCGAAGCTCAGAGGAACTTCCATACTTGGATTCATCCAGGTCGTACAGCTTCCCCAGAAGATAACCTGTATATCAAATCACATTACAACTCCCTTACTGCCATACCCAAAAAATAAAAATAGAACCCCAAATAACACCATATCTTGCACACCTTGTGAAGATACAGACTAAGAAGGTGGGGAAAACCACACATATGTTATACCAGCCTCTGCAATCTCCTTTGCAGCTACGTTGTACCATGAATTTCTCTTCGATGACTCCTAGTTGAACCCCTGCAATTGGCTCCATAGTTTAGAATTATTATTGAATCTGCATTGTTCAGCTTTAGATTTTGGCCTAATAGTATTTACCTGAAATAAGACAATATCCAGAGGATCAGAATTGTTGTTGCCTCCCATTGATGGTGTTTGGGCCGACGCATGAATGATGGACCCTAATAATATGACCGTTCCCAATAATTTACCCCCAATCTTCTACATGGCTTAAGAGAATTAAGCTACAATGAACAATTATTCAGATTGTTACAACAAATGTTTGTTGTGAAGTTGCACCAGCCATAAATTGGGGAACTTTATACTGTCTAGAATAACAACCCAATTAAATTTTGTTAACCCGCTATTATAATTTTACTAGCTCACTATTAAATAATAGCGAGTGTGGCTATGTTGTTGCCTCCTTAAGCAATGGATAATCATGCAAAAGAAAACAAGTGCAGTGCTATGTGGAAAAAGTTTTCGCGAGTCACGACTGAATCGAATGTGGGGGCGTAAAATACATGAGAAACGTCATTTCGCTCCCATTGCCCGACTGCTTGTGAACATACTTTGATAGTGTGAAAAATGCATTAGGTTGAAGGCAGGAATACCAAGGAAATGGCTATACAACTTTAAAATGTGTAATGCTCAAAATTTCTATATAGAAAAATCTGGATTGTTTTTTTTCTTTAATTATGGTTGTATTATGCTCGAACGTGTTTAAATGAATTAATTACAAGCTGAAGGTACATTATAGACAATAACATTGTAATGCCCATATTTTAACTAGGCAAAAACATAACATTTTTTCGTAACAACTTAAAATCATAAATACAAACTTAACATTAGAAAACTCAACAATTAGTCTTAGCTCTACTAGATTGGCCTAGCCTCAAGTTTCACACGTAATACAAATCTGTCTACAATAAGTATTACTAAGAAGGTCTATAATTATGACTATCCCAAATCTTTACGAATCATAATTATGCCGAAGGCATATTACACTCACATAATGGATGCACAAATATGTGTTGATAAAAACTAGAAGCATTAAATTTGACATGTTTGTGACACTTAAATGCATGAAAAACCAAAAAAATATTTTATTTATTTTCTCCTCTCAATTACTACTCACACCAAGTTTAACTATTAATCAATTCTAACAATCCCCATCATACTAATAATTAACTTCATAATTATGTCAATCTAATATAATAATATTATAACAATATGATAATATAATAGTAATAATTAGTCTTAATAGATTTTTTTACTTTGGTGAAGAATTTAATAGAAATATAAAAATATCTCAATAATAATTTAATATTGATTACAATATCAAATTATAATAATAATTTAATATTAATTATGATATAATAATATAATTATTTTTTTAGTGGAATAATAAACAAATATGATATCTTTTGATGTACTTTACCTATATTTTTCTGAAGGTAGGTATACTAGTAATAACTGCGCTACTATAGTTTGCCTAATGTCTAATAAATATGGAATCATATATACTATTCAATGATACTTAAGCAATAATTCTCTTACATTGAGTCTACCATGTGTTTTTTTTATTCTTGACATTTTGATATATAAGAAAATATGAATTAACTTTGAACCTTTGGCCATAAAGTTTACAAATGGTCTTTCATGTTTTTTATTAATAAAGAAGTGAGAACAAGGGCACTGGCCCTTTACATAGCAAAACTCTTAAAAATTATAGTGCAGAAACAACACTATAACAACAATTAATAGCAATTGTTAGCAAAAAGGAACCAAGTCTTTAGAAATCATAAACAATAGCAAAAAACAAAAAACAAACTACAAAGGTGCCTTGCACACCCTAGTGGCATTCATAGCACTGTTCCATTCATTGGACATGAACTTGTAGAGGTCCCTAGCCTCCTACTTGTCCTCCTCAGTGTCCACAGAATGTTCCCTCAGCAGAGAGATGGTGATCGCAGAGCTATGTAAAACCCGCACATGAAATTTGTTAAGGCCCACCATTTGGGCTTCCCAAGCCTCCATCTTGTTCTTGAGTCGGTTGACATCCTCCTTGATAGTTTGCATATCAAGCACAGGGCCGAGGTTTTCAATTCTCTGCTTGATGTCCAACACATTTGTGCTCAGCTTTTCCATTTTTTGAAGAGTAGGGACATCCTGGGGGTTCTCAGCAGCCATGTCATCCATAGTTTCTTCGGTTTGTTTGGGCACACCACCAGCAAGGGAGTTATCACTATCATTAACTAGGCCCATCAGAGAGATAACATGCACAAATTATTCAACCATTTTTAATTTTGGGTCCAAATTACCAGATTCTAAGGCTTTGCTATCAGAGATTTCCACGCTCATAAGACCCTCAGTGCCCGTGATCATAGGGGTCGTATCCTTAACATCAATGGGGTCCTAGGTTTGCATTTAAGAGATACTCATGTCAGTGGCACCAACAATGGTCAAAACCATGGGGTCCCTAGTCACATTCACATCCACAACATCCCCATAAGGGCCCCCTATAGTGGTATTAGGACCCTCTTCCTCCTTGTCCCCAATGGGGTCCTCCTCAGAGTCTAGATTCTCGATCACTAGGGTCTTCTTTTTGCGGCTTTTGGAAGCAAGTCCAGAGGATCTCATTTTAACCTCAGAATCAGGGGAATGATTGTCATTTTCAACATCCTCAGAGAAAGAATTGTCATCAAAGACAATGCGTTTGCGTTTAGCGGGGGTTTTGCCTTTTCCCTTGGACAGGGAGCGGGAAGCACTGGGAGAGGCAGATAGAGTTAAACTAGGGGAGACTGCCGATAAGGAAACAACTGAGGCACAAGCAGGCAGGGGCATGGTGGTCATAACAAATCCCTCATTGGGATATTGGAAGAATCTAGGGAAACCCATAGACAGGGTTGCAAGATGCTAGGGAGTCGGCATGGGGGGCTGAGAGAGAGAAAGATTCGAGGGGGGTGGGGGGGGGCTGAGAGCCTCATGGAATTTATACAACCTGTAAATGAGGCCCTGGTGGAGGAGGTAGGGTGGCTTATCCCCATGCTTGGGGTCCATGGTGTCTTTAACAAAACTCTCTATAGAGTGTAGTAAATAAAATGACATACAAAGCAAATCATTGTTTTGGAAGTGATTGAGGAGGGGCAAATAATAGTAGTAGAATACCTTATGCCTGCCTTCGAGAGTGAAGTACTTCATGATCATGAGACAAATCATGTTCCACGGGTGCTTGAGCTCCTCCCGAGCAAACCCACCTTGTAGCTTGAGGTCCTATAGCAATAATTAGTGATCTTAACCTTATAATTTTAGGAGTTGAAATAATTTGTAACTCTATTTTTTCTCAATCTATGGAATAATGTTCACATTTAACAAATTTAGTCTTAAGTATATCAAGATAATAAATTAATCTTAAATCTATTCAATTTATAAATTAATGGTTTTAAACTAATTAGCAAATTCTAACTATGTAAATGACACAATATTGTATTTTCCATTATATTTATATTATTTATTTAAATTATTATTTTAGACAAAGCAACCCATTAATAAATTTTACTAGTTATGATATTCACAATTTTTATGTTTGATAAATATTTAAAATTTAAACAAATAAAATGATATCATATCGTAATATGAAAATGATTTTTTTTATCAATTCTCTGGATAAGATAAAATAAAAGAATCTCTCCTTCTATTTCTATAAAATAAAATTGCTTTATTATGAAAATTATCATTCCTCCCATTTTATATAAAAGAAAATCACATTCTTTTATAAATTATTTATCAAAAGGAACTTAGAAGAAGAGGAGAAAACCACTTTCTATTATCAAAATATTTCAAAAGGAAACTTTCCTCTATTTTTATATAAAATAAAATAACATTATCTTATGGTATCAAAAGAAACTTAAAATAAGAGAAGAAAATCAGTTTCTATTTTGAATATTATTTCAAAAAGAGACTTTCTTGTCATTTTATATAAAAGAAAATCACATTCTTTTATGTAAATTATCATATCAAAAGGAATTTAAAATAAGAAAAGAAAATCACTTTCTATTATGAAAATTATTATTTCAAAAAGGAAACTTATATTTTTATTTGTTAAAAGAAAGAAATTTATATTTTTCTCCTTATAAAAAGAGGAAACTTATATTTTTGTCTCTTCTTCTTTAAGATTTGGCTTTATAAAAATTCATTTTAATATTAAATTCTAATGAAGCTTCCTACAGTTGTATTTAGTTTGATAACTTTCTATTAATCTCCTCCATTCATTTATTCATAATACATTCAGTTTGTAATATTCTTAACCTGCTGGTAATATTAGCATCATTGAGTTTATTATAACTATTAATAATATTCCATCCTAATTAATATTATAATTAGAATATTTATATATCAATAATAAAATATATTGTTCTTCTAAGATGCATACCCACCATTATTTCATTCTTTTTTTTCTAAAAAACAATGGTAAAAATTTATAAATCAAAAGGAACAAACTACAAAAAGAAGGCCAAATGGCCAACAAAGAACAAGAAGTTACATAACCCTATTAGCCAACACAAGTTGGTCCAACAAATATGGATAATTTTTAGGTGACTAGTTGTAGCGTCCTAAAATTGCGACACTTGCAATTTCGACTGCATTTGGGTCTTCACGATGGCGATGCAACGTTAAACCTGAATGGAGACCCCGAAACCTGCTTGTGACACCCAAAACTGCATTTTTCTACACCTTGGCATGATCCCTCCTTGCACCCTGCTGTCCCGGGAGGTGGGACCATGGCGCCCAGCGCCTTGGTCCCTGGCCCTATTTTGGGCCCGGTCTCTTTTGGGCATCGGGTCTTTAAGTTTGCAATTCGGGAAATATTGTTTCCTGGTCAGCCTAAGGTCGGGAAAACCAGTCTATCAACCCTAATTGACAAGTATATAAATTACATTTCCTCTCTCAAAAAGGGAGGAGGACATATGTGAGCAAGGCGCGAAAGCGATATTCAAACATTCAAACATTCAAGAATTCAAGCATTCCTTCAAGCAATTGAGCATTCTAAGTCTCCATTCAAGGCTAAGTGTTGCATTCAAGACAAGGATTCAACCATTGAAGAGGAGATCACTTACAACACATTATATACAACATACATTACACCTTCGCATGTAAGAATACAAACATTCTTACAACAAGGTATCAATACTTGTTTACATTACAAACATTTACATTTACAACATTCTCATTTCTTGGTTAATTCCAAAACCGGGGTTTGACCTAAAGGCAAACCCCTCATCCCTAACCCCCCAATCGTCCTCTCTTTTCTGTGTGTAGGTTGCAGGTACGCGGTTGTAATTGAAGATCTGGAATCCTTGTGCAGAGACGAACAGATCCCCCTTCGTTTCGCGGATTTTTCGGAGGACCGTGTGCACGCCGGGCGCCATTGTCCTGTCAACTTTCGCTCAAATTTGCAGAACAGCACCGTCTCGACATTTTACTACTAATTCCAGGTCCGCAGCTTCATCCCATATCCCTATCTCTATTTATAAACGAATCTTTCCTACTTTACATGCATTCCTAGTTCAATCATTCTATCTACATTTCTTTACAAAAGAGGGTATCCTTGATGTCACAACCCTTGAAACTCATTTAGAAATCCAATCCTGCATTGTGTGGGATTGGATCTTGTGGGTTTCAACCCCTCTTTTGAATGTAAAGTCTCTCCCAAGTGAAAACCATCAACCCTAGTCACCTCCCTTCTCTCTCCTTGGAGTTGGGGAGGGGAGAACGACTAGGGTTTGATTTTTCCGCTTTACACTAGTCTCTATGCTAAATATTCCAATCCTGCATATGATTAGAGTTTCATTTGGCCAAACAATCTGCCACTGAATTCCACTCATGAGGAATATGACAGTACAACAGATTCTAAAGATGTACTTAGTTTGACGATTTGTTTGGTAACCATGGCCAGATGCCAATTCACATCATCCACTCATTGAGCCTGCAATAAATTCACCACCACTTGAGAATCAGATTCACAAACAAACCTTTGCCAACCAAAAGCACAACCCCTTTCTAGAGCATACAAAATGGGTAGAGCTTCCATATAATTGTTTGTATGACATCCTTTATAGATGGGGAAAAACTACACATTCCCAACATTATCCTGGCTAATACCTCCAACCCTAGCATGACTAGGATTCCTCCTAGAGGATCCATCAATGTTAATTTTCAAAACCCCTTGACGAGGTGGAATCCATCGACTAACCCTATTAATCTTTCGAGCCAACGTTTCACCTTTGTTCTTTTTAGATAACTTATAGGCATCTCACTGACCCTGAAAATCAAAGAACATGAAAGCAAGAGCATCTGTAGGGTCCACAACAACTAAAAGGTCACACTTAGTTGAAACTATTTCCTAAATTGTAAGCATAAATTTTCTCCACAAATATTGGACACTCAACTTTGCCTCCTAAAAAAATCGACAATTCCTTTCCAACCAAATATTCCAAAAAATGAAAGAATGCCCAATAGCCCAAGCAACTTGAAGAAAAGGGATCTTAACAGGCATCTTACCCCATCAAACCCAAAAATTAGCCAACAAGTTTGATACTAGAGAGCCCACCAGAGATACCAAATCTCACAGGAAAAGGAGCATTGAAAGAAAATATGAGAGACACACTCCTCACTATTTCGACACAACAAACAAATAGAAAGGTCCTAGAAACCTTGCTTACATAGATTGTACCAAGTAAGGCATTTATTTTGAATCAACAACCACAAGAAGAAATTGCATTTGGGCCAAGCAAAGTTATTCCACACTTGCTCCACCATGGAACACCATCACTCCCAAAATGTTGCTTGACAAGCTTCAAGTAACCCCTTGCCACATAATACTTACCAATTAAATCCCCATCCCAAACCAAAGTATCATGATCATCAAGAGGATTGCGTTCTTGACTGGCAAAAATGTGAGCCAATTCTTGTTGAGCTCCCTCCGACCCCCAGGAGGCCAATCTTGGGGCTCTTTGCATCTACAAACCTCAACATCTCCCAAATGAAAAATAGTCTTAAATTCTAAAACATTGCTCTATCCCACAATAGTGAAGTAGTCATAAAGTGGTTGGAGATGAGGATGGCTAGAAAGAATTGAAGGGTGTCTAAACAAAAGAGAGCTTCCAAGCCCTTGCGACATATCCAAAAAAGCCCTTGTTTAATAAGCCTAGCACCACTCTTCAATGTACACTAAATGAAGGAGCCAGTCCCTTTTAAAGGGTATCAAGGAATCTCCCTACTTTCCACTCCAGCAAGATACTTATGTGGAATAATTCTAGCCCAAAGATGATACTGACAGATACACCATCACAAATATAATTTAGTAGCCAAAACTTGGCCATTCATTGCTACAGATTGGAGGCCAAGCCCCCTATTTCTTTGACTGATAAGAAGACTCCCACTTCACTAAACTCCATCTAGAAGTCATCAAATTACCACTCCAAAGGAATTGATGTGATAGAGCATCAAATTCCTTTATGATGTATACAAGAGCCACTTGAATAAAACCTCTATAAATGGGGAGGTCCTGGATCACAAATTGAAGAAGAGTCACCCTACCACCAGTAGAAAGCCACTGATGAGTCCAATTATTTATCCTTCACTACAATTCATCCAATAGCTCTTGCTAGTATCTTCTAAGTTGTCAGCCAATAGTCAGAGGAATTCCAAGATTAAACAAAGGAAGAGCCCCAATTTGGAATCTCAAAATATGTGTAATCCTTCGCTAAATAGGCTCAGGATTATTAAAGAAATAGATAGAGGACTTGTGCTCATTAATATTCTCTCCCGAGGCATCATCAACAAACTACAAGTGGTATTGAGTAGGGAGCCCATAACCCCAATTCCATCCTTGACTCAACCCTTGAGAAACCCAAAAATTAATAAATCTATCAAGACCTTTAGTCATAATAATAAACAAGTAGGGAGATAAGGGATCCCCTTGCCTGAGGCCCTCGGAAGCCCCAAATAACTCAGAAGGCTCACCATTAGTAATAACTAAGAAAGAGGAAGAAGTAACACAACTCATTGTCCACCTCACCCAATCATTTGTAAACCCAGAAGCAATGAGAACATTACGCAAGAATCGCCAACTGACCCTATCGTAAGCCATAGTCATATCCAATTTGATAAACATAGATCTTTCCTTAGACTTAGCCATGGAATGAATATCTTTAGAAGCAATCACTACTCCATCCAAAATTTGTCTTCTAACAACAAAGCCTCCTTGCTCGTCGAAAATCAACAAAGGGAGCCAAGGCTTGAGCCTCTCAGCAATCAATTTAGTTTAATAATTTTATAGACCATATTACACAAAGAAATGGGCCGAAAAAAGTCCAATCGACATCAAACTAGAGTTCAAGGCCCATGACATCTTCTTACCGAGTTGAGATTTGTGCACCACTTCCAAAAGATCAAAATTAACAATCTCCCAAAATTATTTAATTAATTCCACACAGAATCCATCAAGACCAGGGGCTTTCCCTTTGTTCATTCCAAAGACAACTTCCTCATGTTTAGACAAAGAGATAGGACAAAGGAGAGCTTCATTCATCTCATTGGAAACCAAATAAGGAATACAATCTAAATTCAAATTGTTGTTAGCATCAACAGTAGTGGAATCTTTAGAAAATAAAGATGAATAAAATTTAGTAGCCTCATGAGACATCTCACTTAGAGATGTCAATGGGATGCTAGTCGAGTTAAACAAGGAGGATATTAAACAATATTATCATCAAACCTTAATAGAATTATAAAAGAAAGCAGTATTCCTATCCCTTTCTTGAAGCCAATTTATCTGAGCTTTTTGTTTCCAAAAAAATTCCTCTTGAAGCTCCCATTCCTCAAGATCTTTCACATCCCGAGACTCAACTCTATGTAAAGCCCCTATAAATTTCACTTTATGCACTTCATAAACTTCCACATCAATTCTTATATAAAAAACAAACAATTACACACTACTATCATAAAAAACTATCACTTCATTTACAAATGATTTTTTCCTTATATATATATATATATATATATCATTTACAACATCCAAAAGAATCTATTAGGTTGGTCTAATAGGGCCCAACAAGTGAAACATAGTACAAGGGATAAGTTCATCTGAAACATGATATAACATTAATAAGATAGGTTATGGATAAACCCAAAACATCACCAACCCCAACAAGATGATACCATGCTACCAAAACATGCTTTAACCTAAATAGAATAGGCCAAGATCAATCACAATCAATGGAGCACACCATGTCAACCTCATACATTGAAACTACATCTCAAAGATTTATCCCAACACAAGCTAACTTCCAAAATATAATGTAGACAACCAAAGAAGACATGTGGCTCAAAGACAATCACTCTCCACTCATCTCCTGAAGTGACTGATCACTAGAAATTTATGCACAAATAATAGATCACTAACTAGTCAAACACTCTATAAAATCGATAGACTGTGTATCCCCAATAAGAAAAAAGTCACCAAAAATTTTACCAATAGACCTAAAATCATTATCATAAGTTCAAGACACTATCCTTATCATGTCCCTAAATTTACACAATCAAAATTGTCAATACTCGAGAATGTGGAGCATTCTTTTATAGGAACTAAGATTATTCTTTTATCAAAATGAGACTGAATGATCAAACCTATATTACTTATTCTATAGGTAATGAAATCAATTGAAAACTTGATAGTATGCACACAGACTACCAACAAGCCTAACTCCAGATCCACACAACCTAATCTAACATGGTGATATGCAGAGTAGTATATTGACCTATAATCATAAAGAAACTTACTGACCAACCACTTAACCATTTTTCTTCAAAGTCACAGAGATAAGACTGAACCAAGACGAACACCATGAAATCCCCAAACATGTATACTCAAAACAAGTGTCTCTATGAACTCCAAATTGATATGCAATCAATTGATGAGGCTCCAGACTGATTTCTACACAAATGATCATTGTGTCACAACATCTTTAAGATATTGCCATCTAAAATACAATGTCCAAAATCCACAACACATCCTTCTCTATCTAGAACAAATGCCACACATATTGTTAGAAATTAGTGTTGACATCAATGAAAACATACATTTCCAACATTGTCTCAATCATATCAACAAGTACAAAAAGGAACTATAAAAATAAGACTGTAACACCAAAAAAAAATGAACACAACCAACAAAATTTGAAACAATAGTGATACGAAAAGCTCAACCCAACAACCCACCCACTGGAAGGTGGTTTAAATTAGTGTTCCAAATAGTTTTGTTTTTCATAATACAAGGATCATTTTCCCCAAACCTTTTCTTTTTGAAACAAGTGTAAAAATAAATATTATCAACATACCTACCTTCAAGTCTTAGAGTATTAAAAGAGACATCCATGTTTGAATAGTCCATGGCAAATTCTTTTTGTTTTCATGTTGAAACCTTTTATTCTTTAGACCAAGAGAACATATAGGACCACTAACAACATGACATCTAGCCTTGACATTTTTAAAGAGGCGATATTTTCATCTTTTTGAAACTTAACAAAAGGATAAGAAGAATCCTCCTTGGAGGCAAGCCACTACTCCTTTTTCTTCCAAACATTGTGGGTTTGTTCAATCTTAAACAAGTAGTATATGTATGCCCCACTTTCCTACAATAATGGCAAATGATTGCAGAATCTCCATAATGAATCTGTTGTACGCAAACTCCAGATTTAGAGGATAATGAAATATGGGTAGGTAGTGCCTAATTTTTCTTCATAAACATACAAATTCTAGCAAAGAGAAACCATTTCTTGGATTTAGTGACATTATCTATGGCACCAATGCCCAAAAGAATTGGCAATAATCATAAGAGTCTTTTCGCTCCAAAATTTTAAGGGAAGGCCATGTATACAAACCCAAACAAGAAACTAGAATGGGTAATCCTTCATAGGGTTGAAATTAGGAGTCCACTACTGAATACAAAGGCCATTCTTTCCAATAAATCTAGGACCATTAGTTAAAATCCTACTGCAGTCTTTAAATTTAAAAAATTAAAGAGAAAAAACCATTCAACAATGTTGTTACCCCAACCTTGTCAAATAGATTCCAACGCCAAAGCACCCATCTTCAAATTGATTCAATTTTTGGTATGATTACCATAGAATATCCCAAAAAGAGGATTCAAAAGCTAAGTAAAAGATTCTTTAGTCACAGAGTCAGGAGTATTGACTTGAATTCTCTCATCTATCAAATTCTCTATGGAGACATTTGCGGTAGACATAGGAACAACAATAGGAGGTGATAAAACAACAACCTCCTTCTCATAAATAGGCTGATAGTCAATCTTAGCCTTAGATAAAAGCTCCATACCGGAGCTCTTAGAAACTTTCTCCAAAACATGAGGAAAAGGAGAAGAGAAAACAAAGCTTACATCTAGCTCATCATGTCTAGGAGAAGAGAAAACAACCTCAAAAGCAATATCTCTTTTCAAAGCAGTCTCAAAAATTTTAGGAACATTAAGAGGAGCACAAACAACATAATCTTCAACTATCCTAGCCAAAGACCCAATCCCTTCTAGAATAGAAGATAGGGGCTAAGGCAGTTCCATAGAATTGTGATTCATTTTGGGGGCATTATTTTCTAAGGAAAGAGAGAGAAACCCTTATGTCAACCCTAAAAACTTACCATCCTTAGAGATCACAACATCAGACTTCTCAACACTCTTATTAGTCTTTAAATAGGCTTCTATTGTGATATCTAAATGGAGTTCATCCAACTCATCTAAAAAATCCCTTGAAGCTTCACCCCCAACAAAAGAGGAGAAACTCGAGGTAGACAAAGGAGAAGGGGGATCTTTCTTCTCCAAAAGAACATCATTATTCCTTTGACTACAAACCTTAACCTCATCATCTAAAACATGTTTGGGATGAATATGAGCCTTTGAAAGAAAATCAAGGAAGGAATTGTCATCCTTTCTCCAAGAATTTTCCCGGGGATCCACAATATCATCGATATGTACTGTAAATAACACCCACAATAGAAACCCTCTCTATTACATACCCAAGAGAAAGAGTGTGAACAGAGGAACCAACAACAACAAAATCCCCTACGATAGATCTAGAGGACACCCCCACCCTAGAGCCTTTAGGCGCACCACCTCTAGTATTGTACACCGGAGATGCTGGGCCTATAAGGTTGCTAGCCACAAATTTGTGGAAAAATCCTTGCACCCCACAACCTAAAGTAGAACCCATGGCTGCAACAGAGGGAGTGAAGACTGCACTAGGTTTGCCAATGTCGTCCTCAAGGCCATCATTGCCAAATTCACCATCTCTTCCACCGGAAGCAAGGGTTCTAGCACCTATGCCTACACTAGATCTTGCTTTTTTTTGCACATTTCCTTGCACCTTGGCTTTGGCCTGAGCCCACATCTTCAACATTTCAAAAAAGTTGAAACACCTCATTGTTGGGGCTAAAGGCTCTAATTTTAAGAGAATTGTAGAATTTGAATTAATTTCTATACACACAAATAAAAAATTGCTAGACTTCATTCTCTTTTATGAATAACAAGTGCCACAAAGTGGTGAGTACTTGCCTTTCATTGTAGTTATAATGCTAAATGTGATAATAATTCTAGTTTCAATAAATTTATTATAATTTTAAATATATTCTAATTATTTATAAAATTATATAATTATTATTTTAATTTTATCTATATAATTATAATTGTGAAAATAAATATATTTATTTTATTTAAATAAATATAAGTAAATTTTAATTAATTTTAATGCTAACATTCATTTTATTTTTAATTAATATTCAATTGAAAATAATATAAAAAATAATAAAAATAAATAAATAAATAAATTTAATTTATTTAAATAATTATAAATAAATTGTAATCAATTTTAAGAATAATTGATTCTATGTATTTAAATTAACAATTGTTTTGTTGAATGTCTTAAAATTAATTACGGATGAAACTGAGTAAAAAAATGGAGCAGAGGCAGGCGCGCAATGACAGGGTTCGCTCTCAGGGGCAATCCAGACCTGGATCCGACTCGCAGGAGAAGATAAATATTTGTGATCCCCTCTCCGGCAAACAACCTATCGAGGATGTTAATATTGATGTTTCCAACGAAATTGAAGAGGAGATTGATATCCTCAAAGACCTGGCATTTATCTGTAGATTTACGAGAATCAAGCCTAATCGGAAAACCGTGAAGGACTAGATTGTAGACAAATGGGACACAGAGGTTATCATCAAATTTATGCCGAACCAGTTCTTCATAGTCGTATTCACGGATGAGGAAACGAAACTGAAAATTGTTAATGCCGATACCTGGTCTTTGGATGACCATCCCTTGTACATGATGCCATGGCACCGCAACTTCGACCCTGCAAAAATATCGAACGTATGAGAAACCCTTATGGATTCGCCTCTCTAGCTTGCCATTGGAATACTGGGCGGAGCAATGCCTGGAGAAGATCAGGAGAACCCTTGGCAGCCTCATCGAAATAGATCTACAATCAATTGCTAATGATATGGGCAAATTTGTTCGGATTAAAATTGCTGTGATTAAACCCATTCCTCCTTCAATCGGGATTATTGTTAAAGGGGCAAAATGGTGCCAGCAAATTGAAATTGAATAGGAGAAGCGTTTCTGTAGAATTTTGAACCTGATCTATCCTCTCTGAACCAGCTGATTTAAACTAAAAATAGCTTATGCATGGTGATGAATGGATAGATTCATGTCCAAACTGGAGCTGCATGGAGCTGCATGCTAGAGCAGCATCAGTTATCAACATACCCCCCCTTGATGCTGAGAGGGCTCAATCTTATCTCGTAGTGCTATAAACTGAGTTTTCGCAACTGCTTTGGTGAATATATCTGCTAGCTGATCCTGGGTGTTGATGTGCTTCAATTCAACATCTTTCTTTTGCACCAAATCTCGTATGAAGTGATATTTCAAATCAAAATGCTTTGTTCTGCTGTGATGAACCGGATTCTTAGCTAACTTGATGGCACTCACATTGTCACAATAAATTACTGTAGGCCGAATTTGTTTTTCTCCAATTTCTTCCAAAACTTTTCTGAGCCAAAGAGCTTGTGTACCTGCTGAGGTAATTGCAACATACTCTGCTTCTGTAGATGAGAGGGCAACAATGCTTTGTTTTTTTGAGCTCCAGGTAATCAAACCAGAACCAAAAGAAAAACAATTTCCAGATGTAGATTTACGGTCATCCATACTACTTCCCCAATTTGAATCACTAAAGCCTACAAGATTGAACTTTTCAGAAGAGTAGTAATGAATACCAAAACTTAAATTCCCTTTCACATACCTCAAAATCCTCTTGGCTGCCTTCATATGTATTTCAGATGGATTTGTCATATACCTTGAAACAAGTGAAACTGAATAGGTAATATCAGGCCTCGTGTGGATTAGAAACATCAAGCTCCCCACAATACTTCTGTAAGCTGTCTCATCAACTAAATCAACACCATCATCTCGACATAACAAAACTCCATGAGCACTTGGAGTGGAGGTAGTGTTACAACCAGTCATATTAAATTTCTTCAGCATATCCTGTGCATACTTTGTTTGACAAATGAAAATCTCATCCTTACTTTGATAAACCTCCATTCCTAGAAAACATTTCATCAGACCAAGATCTTTCATCTCAAATTCTTTCATCATAGCATCTTTGAATTCATCTTTCATCTTAGAACTACTACCCATATACAAAAGATCATCAACATACAAACTTATGATGAGAATATCAGTACCTTCTTGTTTGTAGTAAAGGGTAGGATCACTCTTACTTCTCTGGAAGCCATTCTCCTGAAAGTATCCATCAATCCTGACATACCATGCTCCTGGTGCTTGCTTGAGGCCATACAAAGCCTTCTTCAACCTGTAGACATGATTCTCTTTTCCTTCCACTTCAAAACCTTTTGGCTGCTCCACATATACTTCTTCTTCTAAGTACCCATTCAAAAAATGCACTTTTCACGTCCATATGATGTATGCTCCACTTCTTCTGAGCTCCTAATGAAATCAACATTCTTATGGTCTCTTGTCTTGCTATTGGTGCAAATGTCTCTTGATAATCAATTCCATACTTTTGTGTGAAGCCTTTAGCAACTAATATTGCCTTGTGTCTTTCAACACTCCCATCACTGTTATACTTGATCTTGTAGACCCACTTGGTGCCAATCTTTTTCTTGTCATGTGGAAGCTCTGTCAACTCCCAAGTGTCATTCCTATGAATGGAATCCATCTCTTCTTCCATGGCTTGCACCCAAACCTCATTAGTACATGCATCTTCAAAACATGATGGTTCAAAATCAACCTTGGCTAATAAAGCAAAATTCACCATCTCACCTATTGGGTTTTCTTCATGTACTTTATTTCTACTCCTCTGGTAGACATCACTCAATCTCCTTACCTTCCTTGTAGAACTTGGAGAAGAAGCTGGACTTGAACTTGGTACTGAAGAACTTGACAAAGGGCTGCTTGGTGGAGTTAAACCACTGGATATAGAAGCATTAGTTGGCTGCTCATGATCAATATCAGCAATTATATCATCATTCAAAATAGATTTTGGCTTCTCAACATGGCCTTTTAAATGACCATAAACTCCCCCTTCATCAAAAATTACATCTCTTGAGACAATAAGCTTATTAGTGATGGGATTATACAATCTATAAGCCTTGCTTTTCTCACTATACCCAATAAAAATACATGACTCACTCTTTGCATCTAAGTTCTGTCTATTCTGATCAGGTACATGCACATAAGCTAAACAACCAAAAACTTTGAAATGATTAACATTAGGCCTTTTTCCATACCAAGCTTCATAAGGAGTCATCTTTTCTAGTGCATTGGTGGGGCTACAGTTGAGGATGTACATCATTGTAGCAACTGCATCTCCCCAATAAGAATTGCTCAATCCCTTGGTTTGTAACATGCACCTTGCCATTTTAACCACAGTATGATTCTTCCTTTCAGCAACTCCATTCTGTTGAGGGGTGTATGTAGTAGTAAGTTGCCTCTTGATGCCATCAAAATCACAATAACTTTGGAAAGCCTTTAAGAAAAACTCCCATCCACGATCAGTCCTTAAACATTTGATCTTGCACCCTTTCTCATTTTCCACAAGGGCTTTAAACTTCTTGAAAGTATCCAAGGCTTCATCTTTGGCCTTCAAAAAATATACCCAACAATTTCGTGAGTAATCATCAATAAAAGTGATGAAATATGATGACTTACCCAAACTCTTAGTCTCCATAGGACCACATATATCTGAATGAACAAGTTGAAGTGGGTGATGAGCCCACCATGCATTGCCCTTTGGAAACTTTTCTCTTGCATGCTTTCCTTTAGCACAACCTTCACAAACCTCCTTGTGTTCCTCAACCTTGGGCAAACCAGAAACTAATGCATGCGAGGTTAGAAACTTCAAACTATGAAAATTTAAATGCCCATATCTGAGATGCCATAACCAACTTGAATCCTCATAAGCCATATTTGCCAAATTGTTGTTATGTTCACCAAACCTCAAGGGGAACATCCTATTTCTTGTCATAGGAACAACAGTGATCACCCTATTATCCTTATTCTTATCATAGATAGTACAAGTCTTATTCTCAAAGAATACTTTATAATTTTTCTCACATAGCTGCCCAACACTTAACAAATTGTGCTTCAATTGTGGAGTATAATAAATATCATGAATACTCTTTATACCTTCTTTTGTTTGAAGCTCCATAGCTCCTTTGGCAGCAACCTCCAATGATTTATCATCACCAAGCTGGATCTTGGATTTGAAACTTCCATCCTTTATTGAGAACAACTTCTCATTCCCTGTCATATGGTTAGAACATCCAGAATCTAGGTACCAAACATCTTTACTAGTATTTTCACCCTTGGCATAAGATAAAAATAAGTGATCAGGAGGATTCTCACTACTTTCTTGAGCATAGTTAGCACTTTTACCTTCTTTTAATCTGCATTCTCTTTCAAAGTGGCCATACCTGTTACAATGGTAACATTGAACATTTCTCTTATCAAATCTACCTCTATCTCTTCCTCTGGAACCACCTCTTCCTCTTGAGCCACCTCTACCTCTTCCTCTTGAATAATTTTGGCTTTGTCCTTTACCTTGGCCTTGATTGATTTGGGCACTACTGTTGCTTGCATCTTCATTTTTTATGATTAGCAATTTAGAGGAAAACACTTTCTCTACACTTTCAAAAGAATCTTTCAATCTTTCTTCATGAGGCATTAGGGATCCAACCAGTTGATCAAACTGTAGCTTTGTCAAATCCTTGCTTTCTCCTATGATTATTGCTACATGATTCCATCTGGGTGTCAAAGATCTCAACACCTCTTTTATCAAAACTTCATTGCTTACAATTTCCCCAAGTGTAGCCATTTTATTGACCACATCTTTGACTCTGACACAATAATCACTTATACTTTTAGCTTCTTGCATCTTCAAATTCTCAAACTCTCGCTTCAATGTCTGAAGCTTGACCACTTTAACTTGATCACTACCCTGGTAAGCTTCTTGTAGAGTCTTCCAAGCATCTTTGGCAGTTGTTGCTCCTGATATTCTTGGAAATAAGCTCTTATCAAGAGCTATCTAAATGTGAAACAAAGCTTGAGCATTCTTTTTCCTTACTTCCTTTCTTGTTGTTCTTTCATTGGCTGTAAGGGCATTCCAATCAATTGGCTCCTCATAACCTGATTCGATAATCTCCCATAAATCTTTTCCAATCAAAAAGGTCAGCATCTTAATGCACCAATAATCATAATCATTCCCATCAAATTCTGGAATGGGCATATGGTTAGAATTCGACATGATTAACTTTGGCAAAATTCCAACTATAAAACTTTAACCCAAAACAATTTTACCTGCTCTGATACCACTTGTAGAATTTTGAACATGACCTTTCCTCTCTGAACTAGCTGATTTAAACTAAAAATAGTTTATGAATGGTGATGAATGGATAGATTCATGTCCAAACTGGAGCTGCATGGAGCTGCATGCTAGAGCAGCATCAGTTATCAACAGTTTCTGCCTTCGATGTAGGGCTCGAAATCACTTTAAGGATGTCTGCAAATCAAAGTTCATTAACAAATCCATGTGGAAGTGAAAGGATGCCAATCCATTACCGCTACTGGCTGGTTCAAACCACTCTAGGTCTAATACTCCTCCTTCGAATCTTGAAGGCTTTCTGTGCAATCAGAACCTAGCAATTATCCCAGTGGGGCAAGGCTCGAAGGACAGAGCTGAGGTCTGGCCCGATCAGATCAAAATAGTGCATTCGGACTATGATTCAGATGGAGTTGGAGATGAATTGGATAACATTGATGTCAGATGTATATCCCAGATCACGTTATCAATTCTAAACCAGGGGAAGATAACTAAAGCTCGCTGAAATCAAGAGGCAGGAAGTCTCTAAGGCAACTCAGGGAAGAGGAGGCTTCATCAAAAGGCTTCACCAGTATCAAGAAGTTTTTCAGTACCAAGGGAGGTAGCCCCTCCCTTGGGAAGCAATGCATATCGCTTCATGGAATTTCAGGCCCCTGACAAGCGTCGCCTCATAAGGAGGCATGTTCAATCATACACTGGAGACATCATCTTATTTCAAGAAACTAAGCTCTCTGCATTAGAAGGCTCAATTTTCAAAAGATATTGCTATCCATGGAAAGGCTTCTTCTCTAACTCTTCTGGTGCCTCGGGTGGTCTTGGGATATTGTGGAAAGATAACTTGATGACTATTTCAATCATCCATTCGAACAATAATTGCTGTGGTGCTAAAATCTTGAGCCTAGCCAACAACTTGGTGTTCATCCTCATCAACGTCTATGTCCTTACCAAAACTGAGGATAAGCACAAATTCTGGGACTCAATTATGAAATTCATTAAAACCACTACAGACTTAGTTATTATGGGAGGCAATTTTAATGCAATCATGGATCTGTCTGAGATAAACAGTGGCTCTAGGTGGGTTAGCCAACCTATGATTGACTTCAGAGACTTTGCGGTCAAATTAGGTTTAATCGACTGCCCAACCTGCAATGGTTTATTCACCTGGACCAATCGCAGGAAGGATTTCACAACCATTGTTGATCGCTTGGACAAATTTTTAATCTCTCCCAATTGGACTGCCAATGCCTCCGAGATGGTGGCAAGAATTCTCCCTCTCAGTGCCTCTAATCACTTTCCGATCGAGTTGCATCTGATATCTGATTCAAGCCGGTTGATTGCGCCCTTTAAATTTCTATGAATGTGGTGGAGAGATGGGGACATCAAAGATCTACTTGAAAAGTGGTGGGGCGAACTTAAGATTGGAGGCTTAATTAGTTTCAAAATCACTAAGAAGCTCCAGCACATCAAAAGGAAAGTGTTAGATTGGAACAAATTCAAGTTCTGAAACATCTTCCAGGAAAAGGCTCGTATTGAAGGAGATCTGGAAGAACTGAATGAAATCATTATTCGACATGGGATGCAGAATTTGAACAAGAGAAGAAATTAAAGGGTGAATTGGTAGAAATCTTGAAGCGGGAAGAACTCTTTTGGCATGACAAGGGTCACGTGCTATGGCTCAAAGATGGTGATGCAAACACCAAGTTATTTCACTCATCGGTTCAGGCTCGCAGAGCCTCCAACAAAATAGAGAAAATTCTGGATAATAATGGGAATATGGTTTCTGGCTACGCAGAGGTTGGTAAAGCTGCTACTCTTTTCTTCAAAAACTTGTTGGGTAAATATCAGATACAAGCAAATCGTGGTGAAATTTTGGACTTAATCCCCAATCTGATTAGCGAGGAAGACAACACTATTCTATGTGAATCAATTTCTAAAGAGGAAGTTAGGAAGGCCACTTTTCAATTGCATCCCGACAAGGCCCCTGGCCCTGACGACTTCTCTGCATGGTTTTTTCAGAACTGTTGGCATTTCCTGGGTAACGATATATGGCAGATGGTGGAAGAGTTTCGTAAATTGAAATGGTTTGTAAAAGACATTAACAACTCTATTATTGCTTTAATCCCTAAAAAATAATCTAATGCCCCTCGTTCAACGAATACAGGCCAATCTCGCTTTGTAATACCATATACAAAATCATTGCAAAGGTTCTCGCAAATAGGCTTAAAAAGATATTGGGAAAGATAATTGCAAGATATTGGCCTATGAATCACTCCCTACACAGAGCATCTCATCATGGAGGGAGTTGGAGCAATGGTTCCTTGATGTGTTTCATGATGCAGGTGAAGAAGGAAGCATGTGCTATGAGCTAGAGGAAGACCAAGAATACACTATGGAAACATAATTTTGTGCGTCTCCTTTGGATGAATTTTTAATTATAAAAAAAACAAGAAGATGAATCTACAGTAAATTTCTTCAGGAGGATGTTCAATATTTATCAGGAGATACCTTCAGATGTCAAGCCTCCATTTTATGAGTTATTAAATAAAATATATAAGTTAGAGTATGACTCTCAGTTGTATAGTTTTCTCAAGTATCTACATGAAGAAATTGTTGCAGAAGATAATGGATGCAGGATGAGATCTATAGAGGGAACAAAAAACCCTAATGAAGAGGGAAGTTTGGATCAGATTTAAGAAGAATCCATTGTTGATGAGACCTGTGTGGAAATAGACAACATGCAATATCAAAAGGAAGATTGTCTGCTTAGTAGTGAACAAATTTCAGATCTTTTGGATAGAGAGTATCAGAGAAATACAACAAAGAAAAAAGAGGTACATGTCATGGACAACAGATAGAATGTGCACATGCACCTGGAAATAGGTTCAAATCTTTTTCAAATCAGTTGTGTGATGACATGACAGAGGATGGCTGCCATTCGGAAAAAAAACTTTATGTGATGAGTCCTCCTATTTCTCTGATAAATACATTAATGACAGTGAGAGCACATATGATGACCAAAAAATTGAAGAGTCATATAACTATCATGATCATTTTAAATGTTTTACAAATCCTCTTTATAATAATGCAGATATAAATGATGAAATGACATACTGCCAGAGTATGTCTAACAAAGATCTCTATGTGTTGTCAAATCCACTATATGAAGAACAAGAAATATCTCCAGATGATCAGGAGATCTTATTGAGAAATGACATAAATAACTGTAGACACCCAAAATTGTCTAGTCTAATTAAATAAATATTTTATTTATTTAATTACTTTAGCCTAATTCTTCTATTAATTAAATAAATCTTTATTTATTTAATTAATTCATTTATCCTTTTCTAGCCTTATTTCTCATTTGAATAAATACATTTATTTATTTAAATTATCCTTTTCCTAAATTAAATAAATATCTTATTTATTTAATTGATCCCACTTCTTCTATTAATTAAATAAATCTTTATTTATTTAATTAATTCATTAACCTTTTCCACCCATGACACATGTCATTCATCTCTTAATTCATACACCACCTACCCCTTTCATTATTTTATTATTTCCTCTACCTACCCTCTAATCCTAGCCGACCTCCTTTTTACACCTCTCAATCTTATCCCTCCATTTCTTATAGTGTCTTCTATTTAAGGAGATGTTTCCTTCATTATCAAACCCTAATCAACCTAGCTAATCATTTTATGCACTTGACTACACTACGATCCTACTTGCAACCACATTCCGTTCTTTGTTGAGCTCTTGTGCACATAAAATCTGAGAGCAATTATATCAAGCAAGATCAATGGAGATAGGAAGAATGGAGATCAAAATCCTATTGGACATGTAATGGTATAATCTTTGTGATTTCATTTGATTTGCATTGTCTTAGGTAATCTTCATATGTTATGGTGGATCTTTGTTGTTGTTAGGCTAGGGTTTTGTGGTTGAATTCATTTAGCCTTTCAATTTCATTATTATTGTTATCCATTTTCACCATAAACATTTTGGCACGCCTGGTGGGACTCTTGTCCCTTTTTGCATTTAACATCCTTGTTGCAGATTTTGTATTTTGAAGTTGCAGATCTGACATTTTCGGTAGCATTTTGATATTTTCGCGTCTGCTTACTTTCGGATTGCGTTTTTGATTTTCTGGCGCGTCTGCGACATCTGGAATCGCGTCTGTGTTTGTGGCAATATTTTATTTTGCAGGTTCCAGGAAAGCGCATTTGTGTTATAGAATCGTGTCTGTGATGTTTTTAGCCGTGTTTGGGTCCAAAAGACGCGTCTGTGTTCTGTAGTCGCGTCTGTGTCTCACAGATCCGCGTCTGTGTCACCCAGTCGCGTCTATGTCGAGGGTAACCGCGTCTGTGTTTATCAATTTCAAATTTTGAAGTTTATTAATTCAATTTCAAGTTTTGCATTTAGGGTTTCAGATCTGGTTTATCTTGAGCTAACATTTTCAGATCTAGCTAACGAAATTGGTGCAGCTTGTCTTGAAAGCAAAATCGTTTGGTTGAAGGCCCCTATTTTCACATAGTCTTTTGGGTTTTAGAATTTACCTAACTTGTGTGCTTGCAGGAAGGGGTGATTATTTGAAACAACCCAAACTACTAACAACTCTTTGTTGCAGGTCCTTGGCAAGGGTTTTTTGGATTTTTATTGTGTGCCTTGTTTTCATAGACTAGCAAACACTTCAATTGGTGCACTAAAATTAAATCATTGTCTTTTGTGTCTTGAGCAATAGGTTCTTTTTGTTTAATCTTTAGAGGGTCTGTCTTCCCGTGTGGTCATTAGGACTACTAGTGAGAAGAGAATGACCCAAGTGGTAGCGAGGAAAACCCACCTCTTTCGAACCACTATAAACAAATGTATTCATGGTGAAAACTATGGATAACGTGTGCTGATTAGTTCATACCGACACTATGTCTCCCCATAAACCCGTTTGATCAAATTTATTTGATCATTTGTAGGGCATAACCCCTACCGACTGGGAGCCTTCTGTATTTATAGAGTTGAAAGTGCCGCATGTATGGCCACACGAGCGGATGCCCTTACTAGCACCT
Organism: Cryptomeria japonica; assembly: GCF_030272615.1. Lineage (NCBI taxonomy): Eukaryota > Viridiplantae > Streptophyta > Pinopsida > Cupressales > Cupressaceae > Cryptomeria > Cryptomeria japonica. The sequence continues at coordinate 583,007,168 of NC_081405.1, forward strand.
TTTTGTTTTAGAAGCCCAAATCCTTCTAGTTGTTGGGGCAGGAGGTCGGACCTCTGGTAGCGGCCCACACACATACGGTTCTTAGTAGAGATACAAAGTTCACCACGGGGAGTTTTCGTGGGGACTGATGCTTGGCTGACCCGAGAAGTGAGTGCCGAGGGTGGAGCCAGTGAGGTCAAGCATCTAAGTATCCGCTCTGAATAGCGTAGCCTCGGGGGTAAAACCCCATGTGGGATCAACAACTATTGTCTTGGCCAGCCATAAGAATTGTGCTTGACTTATTCTAAACATTCAAAACATTCAAGACCAAACAACAAAACATTGTGTCTTTTGTGTCTTCAAGTGTATGCAAAACATTTTTACATCAAACAACACACTTTTTATTGGAGTCATTTTTGAGTCTAAACACTTACAAACATTGGGTCTTCATCAACACTGTGTCCTCTTGTCACGAAAAATAGTCAAACAGTCATATTTGGTCACAACAAAACGACTTCACAGATTGGAAAAAATTGCACAAATTTTACAGAAACGCGTCTGTGTCTGTCATAATCGTGTCTGTGCTGTCTAAGCGCATCTGTGAAGGGCAGAAACGCGTTTATGTTCCCGGAATCAACATTGCATTTGGCAAAAAAATGCAGAAGCGCGTCTGTGTTGAACAGAGACACGTCTATGTCAGGGAACCGAGTCTGTGAAGTATACAGGCGCGTCTGTGTTCAGTATTGAAAAAATTTTACAGTCCAGCAAACAAACATAGTCAGTTTCGGCATTCTTGAGCTTCCTAGGTTGTTTCTCCAGGTTTCATCTAGCATTCAACTTGTCTTTGGGTCTCACACAGTCCATCATTGCTTCACATCTCATTTTACATTTACATTTGTCTAAACTTGAGTCAAAAGGTCACTTGCTTGTCCTCATCATACTTTGTCAACACACTACATACAACAACATTTTGCTAAGTGGTCCCTCATCAAGGTTTCTTACCTTTGGGTCTCATTTGGTCTTACTTAGAGTCAAGGTCAACTTACCTCATCAAGAGAAACTATCCTCTCTTTGGAAGTCACACCTACTCTACTACATACATACTTGATCTTACGCTTTGGACATTGCAAGTACACCTCAGATTCATTTACATTCCATCCAACTCTTGGTCTTCCATACTTTTTCCATTTTCATCTAGTCTCACACATCTCGGTTAATACCTAGTTCATGGTTGAAACCCATCTTCAAAAATCTAGGAGAGAAGCTAAAGAGGCTCAAGAGTCCACAAACATGAGTTCTTATGAGTATGATAATGATATCTTTTTCAATTCTGATCATACTACATTACCTGACATGGATGCCTATAGAAACATTCCAAATGTTGAGAACATGGACACTACAAACAACAATGATACACACAATGACAATATGGACAACTTTTCAGTACATTCAGCAGATGTGGAAGAATCCATTACGAATCCCCATTTCAATCGATTGGTTGAGGAAATAATGAGGAGGGATAGACAATACTTCTTACAAATGATGGCACAAAGTGGAGCCAAGATACCTCATGATTTCGACATGTCTCAAATAATGGAAAATCGACCTTTGCAACAAACTCACTCCAACATGGATCAAAGCAGACCTAATAGTGGAGGCAATAGAGGACCACATATGGTGCCTGAATCACCATCATCTTTGTTTCAAAAACCAGAGGTCCCACATACACATGGTCAAGCATATGATACTCACCTTCGCAAACCATTATGGAAGTCTTATGCAGAAAGATATGCTCAATCACATACCAATGCTAAGGATCAACCACCAAAGCAATTGGATATTCAGAGGCATGCTCAAAATTTGGACACAAGGAAACCCCATGTCAAATTTGGGGGCAATACATTAGAACATGACATGCCTGTAGAGTATGGTATACATGCACAAAATAGATATGTTGTTCCTCAACATGAATCTATACCAAGTGGTCTATATACACAACATCACTATAGACCTCCTCCATATGAACATGTGTATGATCAATATCATCTGTATATGCAACAAGCTCCTCCTCCAATTGGTGCCTCAAGCATAGGCTATGGCCCAAGAAGTTGATCTCCACCTAAGAGCAATTTGGAGCAACAAATCAAGGACTTACAAAAGAAAATGGAGGACATAAATACACCAAAGCCAACATACACAATGAGAGACATATGTCCTTATCCATTTGACAAGAGCATTCCAATGCCTCCATTTCCTACACACTTTGTGACGCCTAAGTTTGATAAGTATAGAGGAAAAGGGGATCCTAAGGCACATATAAGATAGTTTTTCATAGCCTGCATTGAAGTAGCAGCAGAAGAGACATATTTGATGAGATTATTCCCACAAAGCCTAGGTGATCAAGCTATGGAATGGTTCTCCCAACTTCCACCTGGTATTAAGTCATGGGGTGACTTAGCAGAGGCATTTATTCAACATTTCTCCTACAATATAGAGACAAACATATCCGTCACTACTTTGTGCAACACCAAGCAAAAAGAGGGAGAGTCTTTTGCATCATTCTTACAAAGATGGAGAAATCTAGCCAGCAGATGCTCTTGTGAAATTCCACAAAAACAAATGGTAGAAATGTTCACCCAAAATGTTAACAAAGACATTGGTTATGATCTAAGAAAAGCTTGCTTGTCCACCTTCAAGGATGTCATTGAAAAGGGCTTAGCAACAGAAAAGGTCCTAATTGAACAAGGAGTCATTAAGATATTCAAGGAAAACAAAGATGACTTTAAAGGAAAAGACAAGCCAAGATTTTGGAATAAAAACAAGAACACAGTCAATGATGGTGTTGTTGATGCCAACACAGTGCGACCCAAATTCATTTTTTCGGGATCAAGCTCTACAAACAATCAAGTGAATACGCAAACAACTTCTATATCATGAAGGAAGTACACCCCATTGGGAGAACCACTTGAGTCAATCTTCAAAAAGCTAGTGGTGAACAAGGTAATCATAGTTCCAAATTTTCCTCCATATGAACCAAAGGTTAAACCAAATTGGTGGAATGATGATGAGTATTGTGAATTTCATAAAAGCAAGGGTCATAAGACAGGAAATTGCCATTGGCTGAAGAACATCATACAAGATCTCATTGATGGAGGTGACATTGAGATTGAAGGACATTCATCCAATCAAGAACATGAGATGTTTAAGGAGCCGTTCCCAAAGCATGACAAGGGAAAAGCTAAAGCCACAGATGATCAAACCAACTATACTAGAGCATCTTACAACTATGATTCAACTATCAATCACATCTCGCTGGAAAATTATGTCTCCACTATTATCATCAAGGACAAAACTCCTGAGAATCCTACTCAGAGACCCAAGATTGTCCTAAAGGGTGTTGGATCTTCTTCCGAACCTACCTCTGAATGTAATGTCACAACCCGCCGAGGTAAATTCACTTTGCAAGGTGCTCCAACTAAAAACACCACTTCCTCATCAACCAAACCTGAGTATGACCTTGTAGAACAGTTAGGGAAGACACCCGTGCTCATCTCCGTCCTTGAGCTCTTACGCATATCCCCCGCTCATAAAGTTATTCTTGACAAAATCTTGAGAGACATTGCCGTTCCTACTAATCTGAACGTGGACCAGTTTCAAGCCATGGTGGGATACCTTTCCATTCCACATTCCCTTACCTTCACAGAAGCCGATGACGCCTCTGTAAGTCAGCCACATAATGCACCACTACATGTTGAAGCCTTCATACACAAACATCGAATCAAACGAGTCCTGATAGATGGAGGAGCTGGTCTAAACATTTGTACATTGAGCATAATTAAACAATTGGGATATTCTGATAAAGCTATGAATTCAACAAATCAAATCACCATCAAGGCATATGATGATGAAGAGCGCTCATCCAAGGGCACAGTCACCTTACCTCTCAGAGTTGGGCCAGTTACAAAAGATGTGGTTTGTCAAGTCTTAGACCTGGATCTCACTTATAATATATTGCTAGGACGTTCTTGGATTCATGAAATGAGGGCAGTCCCATCGACATATCACCAATGCATTAAATTTCCTCACAATGGAGTCGAAGTAACGGTTAACGGTGATCCTAATCCGTTCATATATTGCAATAACCTGAGATCACAAACTGAGACCATCATTCCCAGTAATCGTGAAGCTGTTCCTTCTTTGGCATACATTGATCCTGAGTCATTGAAACCTTCGACATCAAAGCAAGGTGAGCTTAAAGGCAAATTTCAGGACAAAGGCATGGGCGAATACACTTTAAATCAAACCATGTACTTACGACAAGTCATGAGTTCCCCAAAAGAATATGGAAGACCACATCCTAACAAGCAAGTATCCATCGTGGTACTCGAATGGGACCCTACTACCTTTCAAAGATGGGGCGAACTGGAAGAGGAAGACTTATACAAAATGCTCTACAAAGACATTGAGGATGACACACAAGATCACATCAAAATACCCTGTGAGAAATATGGCAAAGGCTTCAAGATTCTACAAAAATTCGGGTATGATGGAAAAAGCCCTCTTGGGTTACGAAAGGAAGGCATTATTGAACCTTTACAACCTGAATTGACTTTCAAAAAGGAACGCTCGAAGGGACTTGGTTTCCTGACTTCCAAGGTCCACACTAAAAGGACAGAAGAAGCATTACAAATCAAAGCTGCCAAAATTCAACAAGAGGATCGCTATTCCATAGACTCCAACGAATGGGAATGGGGTTCAGACAAATCCTCCAGTGACTATGAGCTCACCGAGAATTTAGAGAGCCAGATGAACCCATAGAAGAAGAGGAATTTTGTAAAAAGTTCAGAGTTGGTCAAGGAACAACCCATGAGGATTCCACACAGTCTTTGTCTCAAGGTTCTAGGTTGACATCACATAGGATGAGAACACCTGTCCCAGAATGCGCTACTAGTGATGACAATTTGGATTCGCTCGCGATCGAAACTGATGAGGAGAGTGCCATTAATGACCTCGATAATTACCTTGACATACCCGAATATAACTGCATCTTCACTTTTAGCCCCGCTAACTCCGAAGACATTAAAGGTCTTCCCCTTGTTCACCATCAACTCATTGATTGGGATTATGAAGGATCAGCACAGTTTGACACATTCCAAAATGATGAAGCTGTTATTGACTATCTTGGCATACGAGACGACCTTCCCCCTGGGGACCATAAAGCGGGATACACTATAGAACTCAACAACGTGGCATATTTTGGTGAGGGTGTCAGACCTTCCAGTCACAAAAATATGAAAATAAAAACAAACTAAGGGTCTTATGGTGAAAACCACACTGTGGCGCTGTCTGACCCCAAAAAAGTAAAAAGAAAGGACGTATCTGAGGGTGAAAACCTCTCTGAGGCACCCGAAGATGGAAGGCTCGATATTCTCCCAGCATCATATGAGGAAAAGGCATCCATGTTGGTAGAAGAGACTATCAAAACAAACATTGGTACAAAAGAGGTTCCACACAACATATTCCTGGCTCAATCATTGACAGAGTCCGAAAGGTCAAAATTCATAAGTTTCTTCAAAGAACGACAAATCAACTTTGCATGGTCATACGTTGATATGCCTGGACTAGATCCGGATTTGGTAATGCATCATTTGACAGTCAAACGGGGGGCAAAGCCAGTGAAACAGAAATTAAGAAAAATGCATCCACAAGTGGCATTACTAGTCAAAGCAGAACTTGAGAAATTATTGGATGTCGGATTCATATGCCCAATTGACTATCCTGAATGGATATCCAATCTAGTGCCTGTTAGTAAACCGGATCGCAGCATCAGAATATGTACAGATTTTAGAGACATCAACAAAGCTTGTCCAAAGGATGACTTCCCATTACCAAATATTGACTTAATTGTTGATCTTACAACAGGTCATGAAATGTTATCATTGATGGATGGATTTTCTGGTTATAATCAAATAAGGATCGCACCTGAGGATCAACACAAAACATCATTCACTTGTCCTTGGGGAAATTTCTGCTGGAATGTCATGCCCTTTGGGCTAAAAAATGCAGGTGCTACATATCAAAGAGCCATGACTACTATTTTTCATGATCTCATGCACGTAACCGTGGAAGATTATGTTGACGATCTCTTGGGTAAATCAATAGACAAAGATACACATTTGGACATACTTTCAGTCATCTTTGATCGGCTGAAAAAGTACAAAGTAAGATTAAACCCCAAGAAATGTGTCTTTGGAGTAATCTCGGGGAAGCTCCTAGGATTCATTGTGTCCAAAAGAGGAATAGAAGCCGATCCAGCAAAAGTCAAGGCCATCTTGGACATGCCACCACCTAGAAATATCAGTCAACTTCGATCCTTACAAGGCAGACTTCAGTCTATACGGAGATTCATAGCGCAACTTGCAGATAAGTGTAATCCTTTTCAACACCTGCTACATAAAAACATCAAATTCAAATGGGATGATAACTGTCAACAGGCTTTCCAGATGCTCAAAGATTATCTTCTGAATCCGCCAGTTTTGATGCCACCAATTCTAGATCAGCCTCTGTTACTATACATATCAGCTACTCCAACAACACTGGGGGCACTCTTAGCACAACGAATTGCTGAGGGCAAGGAAAAAGTAGTATACTATATCAGTCGCATATTGGTGGGATATGAGTTAAACTACACACCAATTGAGCGTGCATGTCTCGCCGTGGTCTTTGCTTCACATAAATTATGACATTACATGCTCACTCATAAGACTAAGTTGATTGCAAGGATAGATCCGTTGAAATACCTTCTCAATAAAGCAACACTTACTGGGCGACTGGCCAAGTGGGTAATGATCCTGAGTGAATTCGACATTGAGTATGTGGACAAGAAAGCAATAAAAGGACAAGCCATTGCAGATCAATTAACAGATGCCTCCATGATTGATGATGTTCCTCGAAGTTCAGAATTTCCAGATGAATCCATTTTAACAATGTCACAAGCAAAACCATGGCAACTGTACTTTAACGGCTCATACACACAGCATGGGGCAGGAGCTGGCATCCTCTTTATAACTCCTCAAGGAGACTCTATACCAAAATCATACCGCTTATCATTTCCTTGCACTAACAATATAGCGGAATATGAGGCATTAACAACTGGATTACGGATTGCAGTTCAGTGGAAGATCCAGGAACTTCGTGTTTTTGGGGATTCTCAACTTGTCATCCGTCAAGCAACTGATGATTACCAAACAAAAGATGAAAAATTAATGCCTTACAAACAAATGGTGGATGACTTGAAACAACACTTCACAAAGATAGATTTTGAGCAGATACCAAGAGAGCAGAATCGCGCTGCAGATGCCATGGCTACAATTGCTTCACTGATCGATCTACCTCCAAATGAGACCTGCTATGAGTTCTTGGTGGATAACCTTTTGGTTCCTTCATATGAGATCACTCCTACTGAGATGATATGCGTTGTCAGTCCCGAGTCCTAGTTATATGGTTCCATCTTCACATATCTTCGCGACAATACCCTACCTCCTGATCTATCAAATAACCAACGTCGCACTTTCATTCGCCAATCCTCTCAATATGTCATTTTAGCTGATATCCTATACCGGCGAGGTCTAGATGGCACTCTTCTTAGATGCTTAGAAAGCGACAAAGCTCAGATTGCGTTATGAGAAGTACATGAAGGGATATGTGGTCCACATGCTAGTGGTCCTACCTTGGCCAAGAAACTCATTAGGACTGGATATTACTGGCCCAATATGGAAAAAGACTCATATCAGTTTGTCAAGAAATGTAAGCAATGCCAAATTCATGGAGACCTCATACATGCGCCAGCACAAGAACTACAACCACTTGCGTCTCCTTGGCCCTTTTATCAATGGGGACTCAATCTCATAGGCAAGATTCACCCTCCTTCTTCTAATGGTCATAAATTCATTATCACTGCCATAGAATATTTCACAAAATGGATTGAAGCTGTGCCTCTCACACAAGTCACTGGAAAACAGATTGCTACATTCATCCTTAACTATATCATTTGTCGATACGGTATTCCTGTTTCCATTATCACTGATAACGGGCGTCCCTTCAAAAATTAGGATGTTCGTGAACTCTGTGACCGCTTCCATATTTCCCATCATTTCTCCACACCATATTACCCCCAAGGTAATGGCCAAGCTGAGGCGTCTAATAAAACAATTCTTAAAATCCTCAAGAAGACAGTCGACGACGCTAGCCGTAATTGGCATATCCAACTTAATCCTGCACTTTGGGCCTATCGCACAAGTGTTCACACACCTATAGGAGCTACACCCTATTCACTTGTCTACGACACTGAAGCCATCTTGCCTATTGAGGTCGAGTTACCCACTTTACGAGTCTCTTTGCAAAACATCATCAGTGATGAAGACTATAGGGTCTCTCGCTTACAAGAACTGGAACTATTGGATGAACGGAGACAAACTGCTTTTAATCATCTCAAGGCTTACCAACAACGAATGAGTCACAGCTACAATCACAAAGTCAAGCCTCCTACATTTGAGGTAGGTGATTTGGTTCTCAGAGAAAACCCCAAAAATCAGCAAGAAAGAGAGAAGAAGGGCAAGTTCGAACCAAATTGGCTTGGTCCTTACATCATTACAACAACATATGGATCTGGGGCATATCAGCTCTCAACTACAGAAGGTGAACCTTTGGAGGATCCTATCAACAGTATGCACCTTCGCAGGTTCTACACATAGCTCTTCGGAATATCCTAATTCAAAAATACAAAAAAATCAAAAATTTCAAAAATACAAAAAAATAAAAAATTCAAAAATACAAAAAAACTATAAAACAAAAAAAATCGTTACTTGGTGAAAACCTGGCAAACAGGCACCTTGTGACACAAAAAACATTGAAAAATAAAAAAAGTAAAGAGAAATAATTTCGTCCAACGGTGAAAACCACTTCGGTGGCGCCCTGGGCAAGTACCATGGTGAAAACTGGGTCACCAGCGCCATGCGTAGAGACATTGCTCCTCCCTCCTTCAGGATTCTCTTTCATCCTTTCACTTTGCACACACTCACGACTAATTCATTCATAATAAACTTACACATTCCCATCATGGCTTGTTATTGATCTACCTAAGATTGGTTCGCCATTCATAGTAAACCTCCCTTTTCATCCCTTTCCATTCATAATAAATCAGATCCTATCTGTGGCTAAGGCAAATCCTACGTCTAGTGATGGGTGTGGAACTGAGAACATCACATGTTTCGAGGAGTACAGTTTCTTCCAGCTTTCTTCAGTCTATTCGCGCACAATCCGCAATAAAGCAACATTTGCATCACAGATCCGCAATAAAGTTTCATCTTCTCCGCAATAAAGTATCAGTTTCATGGATTCAGTCAGTTTCAGATGAGACACAACAACAACAATGGGCTTCAACAAATCAAATCTTTCAACAGACTCAAACAACATTATGGTTCAGTGCTATCTATCCATTTTGTGAAAGTAAACATTGTGACCACAATCAAATAAGACTTATACAAGTGACAAGAGACACTAAAATTGAGGACTACAGTGGATGTTGGTGTTGAGTCTTAGTTTTCTTTTGATTTTATCTTTTGGTGACATGTCTTTTAGCTTTTCCAGGATGTCTCTGACTAGAGATTCTATCTCTAGGATGTCTTTGACTAGAAAGGCGAGGATGGGGTATCGTCACCTATTTGTATTTGCTGTCTGTGGATTGTCTTTTAGTAATGCTATGACTTGTCCAAGGATATGAGGACACTATGAGTCTAGTATGAATTGGGGCATTCTTTGTTTGTGACTGTCTTATCTCCATGCAAACAGGTACAATGACTTTCTGGGTCGAACATATGCCTCGATTGTCATAACCCACTTGCCATAATAAAGCTCAATGATTATAACGCATAAGAAGCTCTTTCACTTTCATATCTTCTGTCTTCCATCCACCTTTCTTGATTGACTTCCATCATCCTTCTCGAGTCCGCGTAGCCCGCTATCACATGACTGAGTATAATGACACACCAAAAACATTTGCATTTCATGTAGTTGCACCTACATTACCACATATTAAGCATTTCATATATACATATAGATATCACAATTGCACCATATCCTGCAGACAACACATGTTAGCACATCTTACATTTTCATCATGTAAATAGTTCTTTGCATTATCATATTCATCTGTATTACATACATTCACATTTGCATCATGCATACACATATAAAACATAAAAGAACAAAAAAAATATTGCATTGCCTCATGTACATATTTGCATCCATATTATAAACATCACATAAAACATACATCATGAAAAATCTCATCACATAGGTACACATGCATATAGCTGCCGCAAAAATGAATCATCTCATATATATAATCATAAAGTGTCATGATACAATGATGTCAAAATCATATGGCTACAATCACCCGAAGGTGTCTACATCATCATACAAAAATGGTACAATACTGATACATAGGGAGCCCTCTAAGGCTATGATGAACTCCCTCCCTCGGAGCCGCCTGGCCTCGATGGAATTTGAGCCCCCGAAGGACCCGCCCCAGGATCATCCCTCCTGTCTCCTCTATCTACTGGTGGTGGAGGACCCATAACCCCACCACTAGATGCTTGTCTCCTCCGGCTCCCTCCCGTAGCTGTCGCTGTACGCGACGGTCTATGGAAGCTCCTCGCCCGTTGATCCGCTGGCACTACACCATAATAGAGATCCTGCCAGTAGGCAATCTCCTCCCCTGCCTGCATAACATAAGCATATCTTGCCCTTGTGTCCTCCACTGCCTGTCTCCCCGCCCTCAGTGCTGTCTCAGCCTTTGTATAATGCTGAATAGCCTGATCCCGCTCCCGCTCAGTATCTTGGAGCCTCCTCCTGAGCCGATCCCTCTCCCTCTCCAAGTCCTGGATCTCATTTGCCTGGCCCTGACAGATCTCCCTTAGCTCTATCAGCTCATCCTCCTCTACATCAGCTCCCTCCGCCTCTGCCTGTGGCTCCCCCTGTACGGGTGCCTGCCCCTGTGCCTGTACCTGTACTGGTACTTGTCCCTATATCTGTCCCTGTCCCTATACCTGTACCTGTCTGGGACCCTGTGTTGCTGGCACCTGTAGTGGCAATCCACCGCGACCCCTCACCACCCGAGCCTGCCTCTCCTCTCCACTCTCCCTCCGTGGTGCAACCCTCATCTCTCCAACTGCTCCCCTCCTCCTCCATCGGCCTCTGCCCCCATCACCTCCACCATCATCATCATCCCCACCCCCATCTCCATCCAATGGCTCTCCTGGATCCGTCAAGCGTGGGAAGGGATGCTCCGCCCAGTATGCTGTATACTTGGCATCCATGTCGGCATCCTCAATCTCTGGCCACATGTCCCAGGGTAGGGGCATCATCTCTACCAGTTGTGTAACTGCCTGATCATATGACAATAGGGGCTCAAACTGTGCTTGATCTCTGATAGTCCGTGCATACATGCCTGAGCCTCGTGGCATCCTCTGGATCTTGCCAAACTGCCTGCAAACCCTGTCCACTAGCTGCCTCTCCAGCACATAGGGCATCCGCCCAATCAGGTACCTGCTTCGGAAGGTGTAGGGAAGCTCTACTGCATCATCCTCCCACTCCTCACATCCCAAGTATGGCCTCCAGATGACTACATCAATATCATCTATCACCCGTCGCCAATGCTCCAACCTGCCAATCCGTGGCTGCGACGTGATCATATCATACAGGTGCACAAAACTGCGTCCGTGCCCTCTACCTCTGAAGTGTATCGGCCTCGTCACTGGTAGATGCTCATAAGCCCACACCTGCAACAATGTCACCCTGCAGCCCAATCCCACTGATCCATGGTATACGAACTGATGCAGCTCATAGTAGAGGTGTGCCAGCACACACGGTCCCTAGGCATATCTGGTGTGCTGTGTCACCAGTGTCTCCAATGCTCCTCCCCAGCCCACAGCCAACCCCCATGTCGCTCTATCAGGACACAGGAACCCACTGATCGCTCCTCCTATCACTGCTGGCAGCGCCAATCCTGTCGCAGTCATAGTATCCCAAGCCACATGCCCAGCCCTCATCTCCAATCTAGGGTCCTGGAACACTCGTCTCAGTGCCTCCCTGTCTCCGTCTCGATCGTAGGGAATCAGCCCCCCGTCGATCGGTATCCTCAGTATCCTGTATACATCCTCTAGGGTGACTGTCATCTCACCCATCAGCAAATGAAAAGTACAGGTCTCGGAGTGCCATCTCTCCGCTAGCGCAGTCAACAATCCCATGTTCACCCGAAACTCAGGCACATATATAACATGTCTCAATCCCATCTCCTCAATGGCAGCTCGCTCCTCGGCTGTCAGCTCAGTTCGCAACCTTTGAGTCGATGGGAATCTCTCCCGTGACTCCAACATCGGCAAATACTCCTGCAGTCAAGCAAATCACTCATGTCAGTCATAGTAGGCATTCCCCGTTTATCACAAAATGCTACTTTTTATCTAAATGCATATTGCTATCTACCCTAGTGACACTCACTGTTCATCACAAAGTGTTGCTTCTATCCTAGTGGTACTCCTTGTTCATCACAAAGTACTATGTGTGGGACACTCACTGTTCATCACAAAGTGTTACTCACATTTGCACTCACTGTTCATCACAAAGTGCTGCTCATATTCTAGTACTCACTGTTCATCACAAAGTGCTGCTCATATTCTAGTACTCCCTATTCATCACAAAGTACTCTATCTTGGTACTCACTGTTCATCACAAAGTGCCTTGATCTATCCTAGTCTTCCCTAGAGGACCTGCTCGAGTGTATCCTCTCAGCAGCTTTTCCAATCGATAGCGTATGTTCATCACAGAACTGCCGATTTGACCTAGAAGACACAAATTCACACCTTTTAAAACACAAACGCGCTTACCTGACATAAACGCGCTTAAAGACTGCACAGACGCGCCTGAAATACATAGACGTGCCTATGCTCTGCACAGACGCGCCTGGGTGACACAGACGTGCCTTCTTGGCACAGACGCCCCTACATTGCACAAACGCGACCGCATTCAACGCAGACGCGTTTCCAAACACAGATGCGACTGACACAAACGCAGACGTGCCTAGCGGACATAGACGCGCCTGGCACCAATGCAGACGCGCCTAAGCATTTTTTGACATTTTTGTACCATATTTCTAAGCGCATTTATTGCTCTATCTATCATGCATTAATGACAAAAATAAATGCATCAAAGTACGAGGCAGTTTTGCGACACTTACCGGCTCTCCTGCCTCTGCTGGCCTCTGGAATCGACGAACGCGGTCGAATCTGTGAACGAAAGCCATCGCTGCTGACTGTTGCTGCTCTTTTTTTCGTTCTGCAATCTACTCTCGTGGATGTGTAGATGACAATGAGGATGTATTTTTCCCCCGTGGTCTATCTTATAGCCTACCCTATCCCTCACCCTCGTTTCCCGAGTCAGTCTTCTTTATCCCGTGACTTTGTCACTTTATCCGGTCAGTCCATTCTAGCCTTTCTTTCTTATTGAGAGATTGTCTGCGATCTTTTCACACATTTTCATCCAATCTCTCGAGGGGGCATATCATTCCCATCTTGGGGCAACTCTGTATCAGTTCATCTTATCTTCTTTGAAACAACGCGACAAGCCGCATTGTCTCAAAGAGGGGCAAAATGTAGACACCCAAAATTGTCTAGTCTAATTAAATAAATATTTTATTTATTTAATTACTTTAGCCTAATTCTTCTATTAATTAAATAAATCTTTATTTATTTAATTAATTCATTTATCCTTTTCTAGCCTTATTTCTCATTTGAATAAATACATTTATTTATTTAAATTATCCTTTTCCTAAATTAAATAAATATCTTATTTATTTAATTGATCCCACTTCTTCTATTAATTAAATAAATCTTTATTTATTTAATTAATTCATTAACCTTTTCTACCCATGACACATGTCATTCATCTCTTAATTCATACACCACCTACCCCTTTCATTATTTTATTATTTCCTCTACCTACCCTCTAATCCTAGCCGACCTCCTTTTTACACCTCTCAATCTTATCCCTCCATTTCTTATAGTGTCTTCTATTTAAGGAGATGTTTCCTTCATTATCAAACCCTAATCAACCTAGCTAATCATTTTATGCACTTGACTACACTACGATCCTACTTGCAACCACATTCCGTTCTTTGTTGAGCTCTTGTGCACATAAAATCTGAGAGCAATTATATCAAGCAAGATCAATGGAGATAGGAAGAATGGAGATCAAAATCCTATTGGACATGTAATGGTATAATCTTTGTGATTTCATTTGATTTGCATTGTCTTAGGTAATCTTCATATGTTATGGTGGATCTTTGTTGTTGTTAGGCTAGGGTTTTGTGGTTGAATTCATTTAGCCTTTCAATTTCATTATTATTGTTATCCATTTTCACCATAAACAATAACAATGAGGATAATTGGGAGCATTGTTATGGATCAGAAAAGTTGCATTCTCCAAAGCACACTCAGACAAATAAAATTGGTGATATAAATTTTTCAAAAATAAAAGAAAATGTTCATGAGAAAAGTTTAGGGTTTCCAAATAATCTATCTCTCCAACAAAAGGTACAATTGAAAAGTAAGCCTAAGTATGAATTTTTGACTTTAGGTTTACATCAATCACATAGGGGAGTAATAAAGAAAAAAAAAATTCTCCCAATTCTGATGTTGATATTGTTAGTATGATTTCACCTAATCGCAACAAGGAAATAAAGGTTGAAAGCCAACATCTCTCGGGAGAAATGGAGAAACCCTATAAAATAGGGATGAATATTGATGTATTTCCAAATATAGGAGTATTTCAGAGGAAAAAACCCTTATAAGGATAAAAGCATGATGGTTCAGAGGAATTTGATTTCCTATATGGTAAATTCAAGGAGGGGTAAAAAGCAATATGTCGGGGATGATCTAGAGCGTGTCCATAAAGTAAGGAGAGATAATGTGATATTTAAAAATATTAGAAAGTACCAAAAGATAAAAATTTATAAATCAAATGATATAACGATTTATAAAAGTTTGATGCCCTGTGTGGTGAAAACAAAAGGAGATTGTTGTGATTCTTTTAGCATGGAATATCAGGACAAAAATAAAATATATTACAACATATATGGTAAACATAAAAATATGACAATTGATAAGCTTTACGATGAAATTGGATTGGTTGATGATATGTGCCAAACTGAAATATTTTTGCATGATGAGAACCAAGTGTTTGATCTAGGAAAAATGAGTGTTCATGTTTTTGGGACCTAGGGGCCACCAGATGCAGTTTTAACATAATCTACAGAAGGGAGGTGATTGGCAATGGTCTATTCTACTAGAGAAAATTAGATTCTTGCTATGCCCACAAGGGGCATACATCCCCAGTGGCTTCAAATTTCCAAATAATTTCAAGCACCCTACTATAAAAAATGGTGGTCACTTCAAGGAAATGACACATAATGGATGATTAATGATTTGAACAACTAGAGTAAAGGAGGATATGAATAAATTAATTCCAATGGACCCCATGAAAGACTAATGTTTTTGATCTGTAGAAAAGATGATATGAACAGAGAATTAAAATGAATGAAACATGAAAAATATAAGAAATACCCATTTCATAAAATCAAGTTTCCAAGCTCTAGTAAAAATATTAGATCCATACAATGTGTTTTTGGTTGTAGACCATAGATAAGACCGTAAGAAGGCTGAAAAGCCTATTATTGCCTCTGCCCCTTTGTCGTTCCTTTGGTATAGAGATTTGGCTTGTTTTTCAGGTTGTTGGTGGTAGCCCGCAACCTCTGCTATATGTCTGTGAAAGGGTCTTTGTTGTAATTGGGAGCTATCCCCTCTGGTAGCACTTACCAAATAATAATTTTTTAAAAAAAAAAAAGTTGTCTAGTAATAAACATAAAACTTAAATATAACTTACTAAGAATATATTTAGAATAATAATTCATAATTTTTTTTTATTAAAATATTATATTAGAAATATATTTATTTGTTATTTAACTATATATTTATTTTTTCATAAATATTATATTATAATTACATTTATTATTTATATTATATTATTTAATATTTCTTAAAAAATTAATTAAAATCCATTATTATTGATTTATATTATGTATTATATTCATATTTACTAATAATTATGAAATATTTCATAGGGGTTAATGTCATTGTCCAAGTTTAATGAAACGATGGGGGAGGGCACTATGTGTAGTCATCATCCACATTGGGTCACATTTAATATTCTTTAGTTGTTAGTAATTTTCTTTCCATTTTATTTACATTTCTACATGGTGTGGAGTGAAAAGTAATCTTAAAAGTGACAAAAAAAATAAAATGCAAATGTCCACAAAAAAAGTAAGATTGTGTATGTTTATGAAAAAGTCATGTATAAGAAGAAAAAATGTATTATTCAATTGTTGAGAAGAAAAATAATTTTTGTAATTTATAAAGTTAAAAAGTATACATGTAAAGTTTAGGTTAAGTTAAAAAGTTTCTTAAAAAAGAAAATACTTGCTTACCATTGATTTAAATAAATTCTTTTAATAACCATTTAAGCATAAAAAATTACCTAAAAACAAGTACTAATAAGATTATTCTTATATTTTAAGTAAAATTTAATCATTTTCTAATTTCGAAATTTCAAACATTTTAAACAAAACGAATGTAATTTTCCAATCACCACTACATTATTAAAACGAGTTAAACGTATTCTGATTTATTTTTTTAATTAGATTACAAATCCCACGAATCTGTACATATGTGGCAAGTGAACATCTATCATTATAACTGTTATGTAACAGAACTTGTTGCTTCCGATTTCAGGTCAAATGGTTTTTCGGAATTGTATTTTTGGCGTTATTTTACAGTGTAGGAAAGGAAGCGTTTATAATTAAGAAGTAGAAAACCCTTTTGATTTAATGTGAACTGGAGAATCGAATAAAGTTTCCCCGGTGTGAAAAGGTTCTTTGATCCGATTAAGATAACAAATTAGCTAAGTTAAAAGAGTTGCTGAATAGACGATTTTTTCTCACATGCTTTTTGAAAATAGACTGTTTTTTCTTATATGCTTTTTGAAAGTAGACTGTGATTCAGAAGATTTCAACCACAAAACATTTAACTTTTTTAATCTATAAAAAAGAGCCAGTTTGTTATTTATATTATATTTATATATAGAAAAAAGTAATATAATATTAAAACTAGGCTTTCTAAATCTTCGATCATATTATTGTATCCCATGCTTGAACGGAAAACCCCTTTCTGTGGTGTGAACAAACACTACGAAACCTCTTCCAAGTCAGATGTAGTGAAGTTTCTCTGATGTGAAATGTCATGCGCATTAGTGAGATATAGATGCCATGGAATTGACGGGAGGATGTACAAAATGTAATAACTCATTTTAAGCGGTAAAAGGAAGAACAGTAGAGAACATAACAGAATATCGATGGGATACAAATGTAATAATCTTCGTTGGTTTATTTAATTAATTAGAGCAATTTCCATAAATGAAATGACATTAACAGCTGGTGGAAGTGGAAGTTTAAGCCTTCTTTTCCCAGACAGCATAGTCATTTCCCGATGTGGCGAGTTGGAAATCTTTTGAGGGGACGAACTTTCCCACATCATATCTGGCTCCGATTTTCAGGATAACCTTTTCCTCGATGTTGGCCATGTACAGGTCGGACTCTGCAGTTATGATGGTGCAAGCACTGTTGGCCTTGATTTGGTTTCTCTTTCGTATTTCAATCAGCTTTCTAATGCCCTCCTTCAAGTTCGTGTCCTGGAAATGATCATAAAACTGCACGCAGACAGTCACCCGATGGAATTATAATCACAGCACAAATCGGTTGAATAACAATAACAATAGACGTTAAAAAAGATAAGAAATTACAATGGTGGGCACTCCAGGGTGAGTGAGAATATAGGCGTATCCTTGCATAAGTTTATCAGCAGGAAAGGGCCACAAGTTCTGCGTAGAGCCCGTGTCGTGGTTGTCAATGAAAGTGACGGCCTTTTGGGGTAAGAGCCCGATCATGCCAGAGGGTTTGCCGGTGGAGTCCCTTAATCGCCAGAGCTCATTGTTCTGCACAGCAAGCTGCAGAATTCCTTTGGTAGTAAAGTCGAAAGCAGCAGAGCGATCGCCGGTGGAGTGAACCCAATCGACCAATCTCTGCCGATGAGCATTCTCCCCTCCGTTTCCAAAATTAAGTGTCTCCCACACCTCTCCCACAGCGAAAGCAGGAGCAGTGTTTTGCAGGTACAGAGCCAGCGAATTCCCGGCGTATCCTCTGGCGAAGTCGAACCTCCAGCCGTCAAAGCCAATGTCGGACATGAGCCACTTCATCCACTCCGACAACTCGCGCTGCACACGCGGGTTTGTGTGGTCGATGTCAGGGGCAGCCTCGTAGTCGTTTCCAGTGTCCACATTGCCCGAGCCGCAGGAGTAGGGCTTGTCGTTGATTGGAATGGCCCAGGCGCCCCAGTCGAGACGGTCGTCATTTGTTCCTCCTTCGAAAATACACCAGTTGCCTTTGTCGTCCTGCTTTGAGCCCGTCCGGTGATTTATGACTATGTCGCTCACACACCGCACTCCATTCTGGTGGAACGCCTGAACCGCCTGCCGAAGCTCAGAGGAAGTTCCATACTTGGATTCGTCCAGGTCGTACAGCTTCCCCGGCAGATAACCTGCATACTCAAATTATATTACAACTCCCTTACTGCCATACCCAACCCAAAAAAGAAAAACCAGAAACCCAAATAACACCATATCTTGCATACCTTGTGGGGATACAGACTGAGAAGGTGGGGGAAACCAGACATCTGTTATACCGGCCTCTGCAATCTCCTTTGCAGCCCCTTTCAGTACGTTGTACCATGAACCGCTCTTGGATGACTCCCAGTTGAACCCCTGCAATTCGCTCCATAACTGAGAATTAGTATTAAATCTAACATTGTTCAGCTTTAGCTTTTGGCCTAGTACTATTTACCTGAAATAAGACAATATCCAGAGGGTCAGATTTGCTCTTGCCTCCCGCTGATGGTGTTTGTGTCGACGAATGAATGATCAACCCTAATAATATGACTGTTCCCAATAATCTACCTTCAATCTTGTCCATGGCTTAACAGAATTATTCAGATTTTTTCATAAAATGTTTGTTGTGAAGATGCATCGCCCATGCAATGGGGACCTTTTATACTGTCAAGAATAACAACCCGATTAAATTTTCTAAACCTGCTATTAATTAAGAGTGTGGCAATATTTCTGCTTCCTTAACAATGGATAAGCATGCAAAAAAAAAAACAATGGATAAGCATGCAAAAAAAAACAAGTGCAGTGCCGTGTGAAAGGAAGTTATCGTGAGTCACGGCTGAATCGAATATGGGGATTGACTCAAGAAATAAAAAACACACGGAAACATATACGCGGATGTATTCGGACATATTTTGAAGGAATTGGTACGACCATTTGAAAAATAGTCTTGAGCGGCGTAATATGTTCACACTTCACATGAGAAAGATCATCTCGTTCCCATTACCCAACTGCTTGTCAACATAATTTGATAGTGTGAAAATGCATAATTTGATCTCTCTTTTATTTATTAGTTCTTTGAAGGCTGGAATAGGTCTCGAATTTGAGGGCGACCCCTATGTGTTATAATTTTTTTAATGATGGTTTGGTCATTAAAATAAATAATAATTGTCAATTTTCATTTTTTTTAATAAATAATTTTATAATTAATCTTTAATATGTAAATATTTTTTATCAACTTTATCAATCATATATATTAAATATGAAAAAATATTATTATTATTAATAAAGTAATGCAAACAATCTAGTTGTTATTGAGATGAAAGTTAACAATTTCATTAGGAATGGGTGAGAGCAACAGATGGGGAGGGAGAAAGTGCTGATGGAGACTCAGATGAGGGTGGATCTGCATTGCCTTGTGCTTCTTTGGGTAAGGCTTGGGTGTTTGTGGTCTCCCTTGGCTAGGAGGGTCTTTGGTGGTACCTATGTGTTGAGTTTGGGATTTCAGAGGTCTAAATGCAATCATTGTGTTTACTTCAAAACTGATAATGGTTAAATTCTCATTATTGCATTATATGTGGATGGTATGTTACTATTTGGAAATAGACAAATATTTTTGACTTGAAGTCTCAGTTGTCAGCATAATTTGAGGTGAAAGATTTAGGTGCAACTAGGTACATTTAGGGGATAGAGATCAGAAGAGATAGATCTATCAGAAAGATTTGGTTAAGCAAGAGTAAGTATGTGAATTTGGTGTTGGAAAGATTTAGCGTGATAGCTTGTAGATCCATGATAGTTCCTATTGCATTGGGAATGAAATTATCTATGAAGGATTGTCCAAAATCTACTTTTTATTCTAGAGGATGTGGCCAGTGTACCATATGCAAGTGCAATTGGTAGTCTCTTGTATGACATGGCTTGTACAAAGACCAAACAATGCCTAATTAGTGGGAGTGTTGAGTTGATATATGGCTAATCTTGGATGGGTGCATTGGGATGCATTTAAGAGAGTGTTTAGATACTCGAGGGGTAATTTTAAGTATTCCTTGTGCTATCATGGTTATCTTATTGGACCTCGGCATTCTATATGTATTCATGGATATGTGGATTTAGACTGGGCAGGTGATATTGATAGTAGAAGATCCACCGGTGGTTATGTCTTTACTATGAATGGTGGTGCTATTAGCTGGATGAGTAAGCAACAAGCTCTAGTCACTTTTCCCACGATAGAAGTAGAGTATATGGAAGCTACTCATGCATGTGAGGAAGCCATTTGGATTAGATGGTTGTGTTCAAGTATTGGGTTTGATGCAAGATTGATTAATATTTATTTTGATAGTCAAAGTGCTATTTTCCTAGCAAAGAATATGACTTTCCATGCTAGAACAAAGCACATTGATGTTCAATTTCATTTTGTTCAAGATATGGTAGAGGATGGGAAGGTAAAATTGGAGAAGGTTGACACTTTGATGAATGGTGTAGATGCATTGACAAAATGACTGAGCACAAAAAAGTTCAAATTGGGTTCTAGTTCTATGGTCCTCTCACCCCTTGCAGTTGATCTATAGACTATTTGAAAGGTCTTTGAAAAGTGGGAGAATGTTGAGATTAAGGTGTCTCAACCTTTTCTAATCCTAACATTGATTTTGCATTTATTTATTTATTATTTTATTTATTATGTGCCTACAAATGTCTAGTCATCTAGTGTAACCCAAGGCTTGGTGGCATCCTACTTGGCGATGACTGTATGACACAAATGTTGCACATGTGGAGGTAGGCTTCCCAATTTGGGGATCTTGACAAGTGTCATCCTATGATAGATTCTATGACATATTGGACAAGCTGTAAGAGAATAAGCCAATATTAGTCATTTATGATGAATTCTCTTATAGTTGTAAGTTTTGTAAGTCATGATGGTTGTAAGATGCATAAGAGTACTTGTCATACCTCCAAATAGTAAATTTTGGGTGCCCAACTTACGAGGTTTGATTATGGAGTCATTTGGAGGTGTACATGTGTCATTTGCATGCTTTTTGGTGGCTAAAAAATGGGGCCAAATTCTTTGCATGACCCCATCTTATAAATTCATCTAGAAGCTTCCTCTTGAGTTGTATTTCTCTATCAAAGGTAGCCTTGGAAAGTAGTAGAACTATGTTAAGTTTGCAGGTGAAGTGTTATGCTATTGAAATTAATCTAGGTTGTGGGTGGTAGTTGTAGACTCCTATTGAAGAAGCTAAGTGCTGATATTGTATTGTAAGAATTTGGTTACTAGAATACAAATTATTGTTCTTTTGGAGTGCGTGTTTTTTCACCTAAAAGGATTTTCCCCATGATATATCTTGTGGTCATTGTGTTTATCTTTATTTATGTTTATTATCTACTTGTGAATGTGTTTTTGATTATGTAATAGAAAATTGGTAAAGAAAATTTGTGCTATCTCCTCGACTATAGTAAGCGAGTCAAATTTAGCTTTCTTTCATGTTTACTGGTTTGATCTGTGCAATGTCCCTATTTTTTGCAAGGCAAATTTGTGGTTGTGGACTACGAGACATAGAGCTCCGCATTGGGGGAGTGATTTTGAGGTGGATTCCCTTTGTTGGCCTTGTTTCTCTACCTAGTCCTTGTTGTTATAATGTTTCCTTCTTGTTTGGGTAGTTGAGAGTTTGATTTTTGATGCATCATGATCTGATCTAGGCTTCTCCTTCTATAGCTTTTATAAAATACTTGAGTGGGATGTGGACTATGCTTCAACAATAGTTTCTATAGTGGATATGTTTGATGCTTTTACTGCTAGTATGTGGTGGACCCATCAGAACGTTGCCTCTATTCTTCGATATGGTTTTATCTTTGGTAGAATTTAGTTAGAGGTTGTGTGTATTTGGGCTCCCCTTTTTGGTTTGGTTTCTTCTCCACCTTTGGTGCAATCCCTTGTACTTTTACCAGCCTTCACTTTGGAGACTCCTTTTGTGGAAGAGCTTGCTATGTTGGGGGTTGGTTGAGGTTCTTGGGGTTGTGGGGTCGATTCATTTCTTAGGGGATGATGATTTTCTTTTTAAATTTAGTTAGTTACTACAAGTTGTGGGTTGGATGTGGTTGCATATCGAGGGCTAGTTACCCTATGGTTGATTGACCAAAGAGGGCTCTGCTCCCTTCTTACTTGTTCTTGTGGTGGCGTCAAACTTCTTTCGGGGGATGTTATTTTCTTCTTGGGATTGTTCATCTATTCCTACAACTCGTCATCTGCTTATGGTTCTTGTAGTGGGTTGTTTATGTGTTCTATTTCGGGGTGCCTCTATCTCCTTGTGGTCTTCTCCCTTGTCTGAAGATGTCTTGGCTCAAGGTGGCTTTTCAGGTAAAAGTTTGCAAAAATCCTTCCAAAATTTGTTATTTGTTCTCTTCTCCCTTGGCTAATTTAGTTCCAATGCAAGGGGTTTTTGTTGGAAGATGATTTAGCATTCTTTCCTAAACCCCTCTACTCTGATTAAGTAATTTTGTTAGGTGGGAACTGTGTTCTTGCCAGTTTGGTGCTCTAGTCATTTGCGTCTTTTATAAAAAGGGTCTATTTTTTTGGTTCTTGTGTTCTTGGTTCTCTCACTACTCGTGAGTCCCCTTTTGTGTGCCGGTTTGGTGGTTATATAATGGTTTGAAACTCTCCCAATTTTATCTAGTCAAAATAATCTAGTTATTATTTTAAAATATATTATCATGATTAATTTAAATAAGTTAATTATTTTTAATAGAAATTATAATTTTTAAAATACTATTAATAATAAAACATCTAATATAAAATAATAAAACATCTACTATAAAAGAAACAATTCATTTTATTTTATTTATTTGTGATTGAGATACGAAACATAAAATAAGTAAAATGATAATCAATTAATAATTATTGTCAATAAATTTCAAAATCTTAAACTTTATCTATTATGACAAGCTTCTAAATTCATATAAAAAATAGAAACTATTTTAAAAATTTATATTAATATATTTTAAAAATTATAAATAATTATAAAAAAAATTTCAAAATATTTTTATATCAATTTAATTTTTTTTAATAAATATTATAAAATAATATATATTCATATTATAAATAAGAATGCTATATTGTCTTTACCTAAAATAATTTTTTACGGTCTATTAATAACTTAAAAGTCATAAATATGATTTAAAAAAATTATAGTATGTCAATTCATATGGTCTAATAAATTTATATAAATTGTCATATATGGTCTAAATATGAAAAAATGGTCATGTAGACCATCAAATTCTAGGCTTGACCGATATATTATTAGATGCAAATTTAAAAAGATTATTTACTCAATTATTATATATAATTCTTTTATTTTTATTCAATTATTATATCGAATTAAAATTTTGAGCAACAATATTATAGTTTATATTTAAGGTTTTTATTCAATACTGTAAAAAATATCATTTACCTATTTGTCTATTAGTTTTATAATAGTAAATAGTCATGCATAAATAATATTATTGTTATGTTTTAAATTTTCATTTCAATTGATACAAAAAAAAATATTACATCATTGAATTTCAAATTGTTTGTGCTTAAATTTTAAATCCACAAATACTCTGTCTTTTGAATGACATTATGAATTATTTTTATTTTAAAATTTTTATTTCAATTGATACAAAAATTTACTACATTGTTGAATTTTTAAAAATTGTATACATGCTAAAATTTTAACTCTATCAACACTCTTTGTTTGCTCTAATGACATTAAGAATTATAACAAGTGCCACTCAAATATTTATATTTAGATGTGATAGAAGAAAAAACTATTTTTGATATGAAAAGAAACATGCAATCTTTTAGAAAAATTCTTGGAGTCAATCTTCTCAACCAACTTTGAGCACTAAAATAATAAAGTGTTTATCTTATATAATGTTGGAAAATGTTTTGCCATTGTGTCAAATGATTAACCTGTTAATGCTCGATATAAACGCTAGATGTAAACATGTCCATGGGAGGTGGTTAGTCCATGTCCCAAATCTAAAGAGGGACATTGGCAATTAGTCTAACAATCCCCCCTCAGCGTCACCCAAGGGGAGTTGAACTAGCAACCTGATTTTGATACCATTTATTGGATACATTTTGTTGTTTGCGCCAAAACATTGATCTGTTAATATTTGATAAAAATGCTAAAGATAAATGGATCCACAACAAGTAGTTAGTCCATCTCCTGAATCTGAAAGGTGACACTAGTGATTAGTCCAACATATAATAATTAGATTTTGTAGTCACTAGTGGTTTTTAATGATCATAGTGAACCCAACATGTTGGTATTTTTAGGCAAAGGGATATATGTGAAAGTTAAAATAAGGGACAGTAAGTTATAACTCCATGTCATCATAGCCTTCTACAGTGCATACCATAATAAGTGGTTGTGGTTGCCCCTCAAGTCGATATTTGATTGCCTCCAAAAGTTTTTATAGACCATAAGCATAGAGAGTGCATGAAGTTTGTTTGCATGTCTAGCTACGTTTGGTTTTAATGCAGGGATGCGCCCAACTGTTTCGACAGTTCATATTTTGCACTGCCTTTCTATTGATCTCCTCTGCATTTATGCCATCTCTAGAAACTCACGTCAACTGACACCTCTATTGTTAATGCGTTCTCTTGTGTTGAAAGTGTGAACACCTCTTAACCAATTAAGATGTCACAAAACTAATTTGTAATAATCAATGCTTAAAATTTGATAAGTTTCCTATATTGAACATTAGAATATAACTTAGCACATGAAATATCCAAAATTTTATTGACTGTTAATGATTGGTTTAATCACATTTTAATGTTGCCCCATCTGCTATAGCTTTGGTAGTAACTAATAAGATCATTCTTATATTTAAAGTAAAATTTGGGTTCAAACATAAGGAAATTGGATCCTTGAAAGATGGGATTAAGGGAATTATTGATACTTTCATGGAATCCCTTGGGCCTAGTAAAACAAAGAAGATCATGAGCATGATCCAGAAGATATCTCAAAATGTTGAAACTGTGAAGGTCGTCGATGAGCGCAAAATTGAGAAGCTGGAAGAGTATGTGAGTGATATCAAGGAATTGAACAATTTGGTGGAAATCAGTAGGGAGGCGATGAACAATAGTGCTGATGGTTTGGAGAAAATTAATTCCATGATGGCCGACTATAGAACCAGAACCATCGCCAGTGATCCTTCCTTGGGGGAAAAGCATAAAAGAATGCCTTAGAGGGTGGACAGAGTGCTGCTAGTGGGAAGACTAGCTCGGGTCCTCGCACTAGAACCAGGAGCCGAAGCAAGGACCAGGGAACCTCTAGATTCATCATGGAGGATTTGGAGAAAATTATCAAGAGGATTCTTTAGAAAAATACTGAATTGGTGCACTCTCTTAGTTGAGTGCTTTGCCCTGTTTTTTGGCTCTGTTGATTTTGTTTTTTTGGCTTTCGATTTGTGTGGGGTTTGCCCCCAATTTTGCTTAGGTTTATTTTCTTTTGCTTAGGTTTATTTTCTGGGTAGCTACTGGCCTTGGTCTGTAATACTCTAGATTTCAGATCCTGTAAAACCTGTTTATCTTTATCAAAACCAAATTTTCAAAGATTTTAAATAAAAGAAATGTTCGCAATGTTCCAGTTATAAGTCCATTATTAAAACGAGATTAATGTTTTCTTAACTTTTTTTATTACATTACAAATTCCACGAATTTGTAGAGACGTGGCAAGTGAACATCTATCATTATACTATTGTGGATCAGAACTTTTTGCTTCTAATTTTAGGACAAATAGTTTAAGTAGTGTTTTCTACATGCAAACAAACAGTTTTTCGGAAATGCGTTTTTGGTGTTGTCACTCTGTAGCAAAGGAAGCGTTTATTCCTTTCATACTTGAGAAGAAGAAAACTCTCTAGATTTAATGCGAACAAAATTGTTTCCAGGTTTGATGCAGAATCGAATAAAGTTTCCCCGATGTGAAACGTTATTTGATCCGATAAAAGCAACAAGCTAGCTACCTCAAACGAGATGCTGACGACGGGATTTATCGTGTGGATATGAAGGAAAGATTTTAAACAAATGCTTCTTTGTAATCACTCTCCTCTTTTGTTTCTTTTGACATGCTTTTTGAAAGTAGACAGTGTGATTCAGAAAATTTCAACCACGAAACGTTTAACCTGATTTAAGGAAGAAGAAAAGGGAAAATAATAGAATTGAGACGTTATATAAAGTAATTATCCTCATTGGTGTATTTGATGGAAGGATTTTCATAAATAAAATGACATTAATATTTGAAGTTAAGCCTTCTTTTCACAGAAATCATATCGGTATTCCGAATTGGCGAGTGAGAAATCTTGTGACAGTAGAACTTTCCCACATCAAAGCTGGCTTCGATTTTCATGGTAACCCTTTGCTCATTGTTGGCGATGTTATGATGGTGAAAGCGCTGTTGGCTTTGCTTCTGTTTATCTTTTGTATTAAGTCAGCTTTTTTCTAATCGATACAAAAATGGTAGTATATTATTTCTATTATATTATATGTAAATATAGAAAAATGTGATATAATATTAAACTAGGCTTTCTAAATCTTCAATCATATTATCGTATCCCATACTCGAACATAAAACCCTTTTCTGAGTTAGTGTGAACAAACCCTACGAAACCTCTTCCAAATTAGATACAGCACAGAGTAAAGTTTCTCCGATGTGAAATGTCATGCCCATCTGTGAGATATAGATACGGAGGAATTGATAGGAGGATGTAAAATGTGGATATGCTTTAGTTTGAATTTAAACATGTGATTGAGAATTTTTGATCCAGGAAATAATTAACTCTCAAAAACAGGAAAGGAAGAACAGCAGAGACTATAACAGAATAACGATCGGATATAAATTAATAATCTTCATTAGTTTATTGAATTAATTACAGAAATTTCCATAAATGGAATGACATTAATAGCTGGTGGCAGTGGAAGTAGAAGTTTAAGTCTTTCTTTCCCAGACAACATAGTCGTTTCCCGATGCGGTGAGTTGGAAATCTTTTGAGGGGAGGTACTTTCCCACATCATATCTGGCTCCGATTTTCATGATAACCTTATCCTCGATGTTGGCCATGTACAAGTCGGACTCTGCGGTTATGATGGTACAAGCACTGTTGGCCTTGATTTGGTTTCTCTTTCGTATTTCAATCAGCTGTTTGATGCCCCCCTTCAAGTTCGTGTCCTGAAAATGATCATAAAACTGCACGCAGACAGTACAGTCAGTCAATAAAATTATAATCACAGCACATGTCCGCTAAATAATAATAACAACAGAAGTTAAAAAAGACAAGAAATTACAATGGTGGGCACTCCGGGGTGAGTGAGAATATAGGCATATCCTTGCATAAGTTTATCAGGAGGAAATGGCCATAAGTTCTGCGTAGAGCCCGTGTCGTGGTTGTCAATGAAGGTGATGGCCTTTTCGGGCAAGACGCCGATCATGCCAGAGGGTTTGCCGTTGGAGTCCCTTAAACGCCAGAGCTCGTTGTTCTGCACAGCAAGCTGCAGAATTCCTTTGGTAGTAAAGTCGAAAGCGGCAGAACTATCGGCGGTGGAGTGAACCCAATCGACCAGGCCCTGCCGATGAGCATTCTCTCCTCCGTTTCCAAAATTAAGTGTGTCCCACACCTCTCCCACAGCGAAAGAAGGTGTGGTGTTTTGGATGTACATAGACAGGAAATTCCCGGCGTATCCTCTGGCGAAGTCGAACCTCCAGCCGTCAAAGCCAATATCGGACATGAGCCACTTCATCCACTCGGACAACTCGCTCTGCACACGCGGGTTTGTGTGATCGACGTCAGGGGCAGCCTCGTAGTCTTTTCCAGTGTCCGCATTGCCCGTGCCGCATGAGTAGGGCTTGTCGTTGACGGGAATGGCCCAGGCGCCCCAGTCGAGGCGGTCGTCATCTGTTCCTCCTTCGAAAATACACCAGTTCCCTTTGTCGTCCTGCTTTGAGCCCGTCCGGTGATTGATGACTATGTCGCACACACACCCCACTCCGTTCTGGTGGAACGCCTGAACCGCCTGCCGCAGCTCAGAGGAAGTTCCATACTTGGATTCGTCCAGGTCGTACAGCTTCCCCGGCAGATAACCTGTATACTCGAATGTTGGTTTACATTACCACTAGTTTCATCTTAGGCAAAGAGAGCTATGGATTTAAATGACTGGTTCATAACTATTTATAGTTTATTAGGTTATGATTTTTCCATCCCTTGCGACCATCATAATTCAACCTAAAAAACAAAGCCCACGGTTTCTTTCATACCTTGTGGACCTACAGACTGAGAAGGTGGGGGAAACCAGACATCTGTTATACCGGCCCCTGCGATCTCTTTCGCAGCCCCTTCCAGTACGTTGTACCAGGAACCGCTCTTCCATGATTCCCAATTGAACCCCTGCCATTCACTGCATACGTTAGAATTATTATTAAATCTAACGTTACTAAGCTTTAGGTTGCCTGCTATTTACCTGAAAAAAGACAATATCCAGAGGATCAGGGTTGTTGTTGCCGCCTCCTCCTCCCCCTGGTGGTGCCTGGGTCGAGGCATGAATGATGAACCCTAATAATATGACCGTGGCTAATAATTCACCTCCCATCTTGCCCATATCTGGATTGATTTAGAGAATAACCAACGAAGCATTCAGATCGGTACGGCAAATGTTTGCTGCGCCGCTGCATCAGCTATCCATTTGGAAACTTTTTATACACGCCAACAACAACAAACACGATAACAACCACCACAAGTTAACATAAAGTGTGGCTGGCCATTCAATTTTGAGAACCTGCTGATAACAGATATTGTGCCTGCCTCCTCTGCAAGAGATTAGTTTCCATTATAGTGGGAAATTTCCCGGTTGGGGATGTCTATCAGCTTGAAAGTTGAACTGTAGGTAAATCTTCACTCAAAGTCGTTAAGATTTTACTAACAAATTCTCGACGAATTTTCTAGTTTTTTTTAAGTTCTTTTATAGTAACTACCATATTTATATTTTTAAAAATCTCTGTGGAGATAGATATCAAATTTTAAAAATAAAATAAAAATAGAGAAAATAATCTCTATGTTTTGGACTTTTTCTTAAAAAACAAGATATATATATAGTGTACAATAAATTCTATAAAAATTAAAAAATAAAAAAATAAAAAAATTGTCTTATAATTAAATAACAAAGTAATTTTTTTTTTAACCATTTAAACAAGACATAAATGAAATGTTGCCATTTCTGATTGGATAAAGAAGAAAACAACAGTCTTATCCTTTTTGTTTTTTTCATGGATAAGAAGGCTGATGCCATTGTAGAATTATTTCCATGTGGTAGTAATACATAATTAATTATTTATCATAAATAAATAAATTTAATTTTAAAATTATATAACTAATTTAGAAAAATTATGTATTTATCTCTAGAATAATGATGTAAAGATAATATTGATGATACTTCGAATTAAAGGGAAGGGTTAGAATTTTACATGTATTGAATGTGCTACGATGATATTCTATTTGATGAAATGTGATATGACACATTTGATATAGCCACCTAATAATAATTCACTTAATTGTAAAAAATGTAATCAATCACAATATGATGTGGTAATATGTCTTTGTTTGATGTAGATATGTAATGCAATCTTGACTTTATAATACACAATAATGAGTTTCTATGCAATATGAGTCATTATCTAAAATGTTAAATATAAAAGTATTAATGATTGTACATGCTTCTTTTAAGTGGTAGCATCCAATGAATACATGACATTGAAGGAGAGAAAAAATAGTGAATAATAAAAGTAATCAAATCATAAAAGCATGTAAGCATATCATGTAGTATGTAAGCACACAGGATAATAAAATTTATTAAGAAATGTGTGGAAGACTATCCCTAGCCTATAGACAAATAAAAAAGTAGGGATAACACTAAAGACTACATGACTATCATATAAGCATCACGATAATGCAATCAAATTAAAAGATAGAGATGTGAGCATAATTTTGTAGGATACAAGCATGAAGATACATGTGAAAATGAATTTTTCTTGATATTGATAATATAATATGGTTAGCATAAGCATAAAAAAATGATAAGCATGAAATAAAAGTTATAAGCACTCAAAGTTTGCATGGCAGGCATGAAAATCTAATGATGTTCTACTAATCCATCTAACAATTCACAAATGCATAAATTTAATCTTCTTTGATGATACATTCCCTAGCCTATTTATTCCCTTGACAATCTTGTAAAAGTTTAATTTTTTTTTTTATAAATGCTTAACTTGTAGGCACCTTATAGACCATGTTAGAAAATGTATCTTTTAATAGAAATAGAAACATTTATTGGGCCATGAAAGTTATCCAATCACACAATGTGCAAAGTCAAAAACAAGAAAATATGCAAAAAAAAACAAATGGTCTGGTGTTATAGCCCGAAATTTATCTATCCTAATAATTCATTAAAAAAAATAGAGTAGCAAATTATTCAAATAGGGTTGAAAGAAAGGAGAGGACTTGATCGGAATCAGATGGCTTAAATCATACACACTAAGATTTGACTTCTAGACTCAAAAGTGTTACACACTTTAAAGTTGGCTAACATTCGCTAGACTTGATATGTTGCTTAGTGTGTGTGGTTTAAGGTTGGCTGATGAGAATATGTAGAAGATCAACTATATCTAAATAGAAAAAAGAGACTTGGAAGAAAGGGACCAAAAATTGATTTTGAAAATGATCTATATACGTTTCAAAGATCCTAGTTGAGAAGGAGGACCGAGTTTCACATACAGGACTTAACAGATTTCATATACTTTTATGGTGCTTATCTTTAGTGTAGGGAAGAAGAGGTTGGCCAAAGATCATTGATTAAAATCTAGTGAAGCATTGCAGGAAGATAATAAGTAAATTATTTCATTTAAGATAAGCTAAATATTAGCTATGTTGTTTCTATTTAGTCGATTGACCATCATAATGTATGATAGCATTGGTTCGCATATAATCCAGTCTTATCGTATGAGTATAGTCGGATTTTATTCTTTTGATTCTATCCTACATGTTGATGGGTGTTTTGACAAAATCACCAAAAGTCAGGTAGGATAAGAGAACAAACACCACCTCTCCTAAAAAGAAATCAATCTTGAAAGACTAATTACTCCAAGGTCTCTATAGTCGGGTCATAACAATGTTGGATCACTCAATGGCTGGTGCGATTGTACCTGTCAAGGGGCATGATGGTTGTAACTGAGTAAATAGAGTTCCTTCTTTGTTTTTTATTTTATTTTTAAATTTTAACTTCAATCCAAAAAAATGTCAAAAGATAGATTAGGGAAACGAGAGATAATAAGAAAATCAATACATAACAACTGAATGAACCACGAAGTTAGTGCATCATAGAAAGGTATTCTCAATAACACTTAATCAGCATTCAACATAACACTCCAGAAAATGTGCAAAGTCAGACTACTTGCATATAAACTAAAAATGAATATCACAAGATCATATAGTTTCTCTACCATTTCATTCCTCATATACCATTAACATACATAATATGATTCACAAAAATGATAAAGTTGAAAGGACAAGTTGTTGATTCAAATGGAAGAAGATACCAAGCTACAAAGAACAATAACCAAGAGAACGCGTGTTGTAGATCAGGCAATCCACAAGTTGCTTTTGTATTAATCTTTGTAAAATGAATAACAATATTTCAAGAGTTCATGAGAAAGAAATTGCATAAAACTAAATTCTCTACCTAAATGGGCTTGAATCACCAATTTGCAGACCCTCAAAATGGCCCAAATCTTATAGTTTATAGACTTTAACCCTACACCCTAGGAAGGAATCATGCCTATAAACTTGGGTTACAAAATGGTGGGATTTGTAATCAACATGCAAGTCGTTGCCTATGAAATCCACTTAACTATTATTGAACTGGTGCTCGCAGCTCGTTCTCTTAACGATGCTTCTGCTACAGAACCTCTGAATCATGCAATGATGGAGTGGAAGTAAGACAAGTGTAACAAAAGGTGCCAGTTGGAAAATTGCAGTGATTTATGGCAGTGATATTGCTTGTCATGCATCACGAGGCTAACTACCTATTTGCCTTCTATTCTTCTTATAGTTCCAATAGTTGGCGATGAAGCAGTCTATGGAAGCAGCAGGCGGGTCATCAATATACTGGATTCTGAATTTAGATAATCTAAGTATCTCCTTTACACTTTCCAACTTACTCACCATGTCATCCATTATTACTTCAGCCCCTTGACACTAGAATACTATGTACATGTATCTATCCATTGTTTCTACATTAAACTCAACAGTGGATGCAAAGTGGTCAGCCATGTAAGAGTCTCATCTACTAAGTATAGTCTCTTGATGTAATAGCCCATTTTTCTTGAGACTGTAACCATACTTTCCTAACAACTTAACCAGGAACTGCTCATATTGTTCTAGTGCATTAAGGGGTGGAGGATGTTCTTTAAGAACCTTGATACGACTCTGCTCTATTATTTCCATATTTTAATCTAAAACATCTATAGATGATTGCAAACTATTGATATCTTCTCCTCCTAGTAGGTCGTCTTTTTCAATCACATCCTCTCCTAATCTTCAGAATTTCTTAAGTATCTTATGTTGTTTTGAAAACCGAAGAAGTTGTCATTCCAATTGTGCAGAACAATAAATAAGAGAATTCTCAGTGAAATGAGCTTCTTCAAATTCCTCCATTGTATCTTGCAAGAATATTTTGATTTTACTCAATTGAACCTGAGCCTAGGTTTTAACTATAGTTTCCACTCTCCTTATATCATATAACACTTTTAAATCACCCTATGGGAGAGATAAAGTAGATGATATTGTGTTGTCAACCCTAGAGTCAAGTTGTTTTTTTTATCTCCATAATAAATTATTTATATTGCTTTAGTTGTTCTTTAGCTTCTACTTTGGTTTTATGCTCTTTCTCCATCCTGGTTTGAACAGTTGAAGTAGCAACAACTAGAGTGGCAATTTCTCCCCATTTGGTCTATTTACTTATATCAACCTTTGAGACTTGATATCTTGGGGTGGTTTGAGGCTATCCTTTAGTATCTTGTACACGAGCTGCTATACTTAGAATTACGTCTCCCGAGTTAGTTCTAGAAAGACGATGAATTGTTTTGGCCCTCTTAGCTCTTCTTGGAGACTCAGTAATTGCTTGCTGCAAAGTGATACTTGGGAGGATGACTTTCTCCTTTTTCTTGGAAGTGGAATTCAACCATTGAGGCATATTGTCCTCACCCTCTATCGTTACTTCTATAGTGATCTTGTGGGCCTCTACATGTTGTTCTTGTTCTTCCTTTTCTTCTTGATGTTCCTATTGAAGTAGAGGATTCTGTGGCTATTGTTGGAGTTGAGATACTTGCTAAGAAAGGTTTGCTTAAAGAACCCGATCAGGAGTTAGCTGTTGTTACTTAACCAATTCCTCCAATATCTTAGTAATTTCCTCTCCAAACACCCTTTCTGATTCATTTGTTTGTTTCTCCTCACCCCCCTCTAAATGTCTTAGTAGGTTCT
The DNA here is from genome assembly GCF_030272615.1 of Cryptomeria japonica. NCBI lineage: Eukaryota > Viridiplantae > Streptophyta > Pinopsida > Cupressales > Cupressaceae > Cryptomeria > Cryptomeria japonica. The sequence continues at coordinate 583,041,314 of NC_081405.1, forward strand.
CCTAGTCTTGAGGAGTGAGAACCATCCTTTCATCTTGTTCATCCTCCTCCATCATTTGCACCTGTACCTCCATGGGTTGCACTTGAATCATAGGTTCTTGAGCCTTGGGTGTTGTATGAGTCATATTAGGCTACCTTTTCTTTGTTTCACCCCTTTCTTTCAAGCAATCACTACAATAGGCTCATCATCTTGGTCATAATTAGTTCCAACATTATGAATAATTACCTATTATTGTGTTGGAATAGAGGTAGGTTTTGGTGTTTGTGTCACAGGAGGGACTTTTTCTTTAGTGGTTTCAGTATGCATAGTACCCTCACCTAGTTTCATTCTAATTATAGGAACAACAAGATGAATATAAGGTTGAGGGAACGCTTGTAGTCCAGTGGTAATCCCGTGCTCGACAACTATTTTAAATAATTGAGACTCTTTCATTTTTGCATCCAACTGCCTCATGAGATCTTGACCATCAACTTTTGGTGTAGTAGTTTCAGGATGAATAGGAGTATTTTTTCTTAATCCCGATCTCATCCTCCTAGTATACTCCTTGGTTGTTTTGGTTTGAGGGTTATATGTAGATTTTAATTTCTTCCTTTCTTTTGTCATGCTTAGCCTAATCCTCAAACCCAACCACTGCCTTGTCCTTTGTATCACCTTTTCTAAGATTATTTCTATATCAACAATTTCTTGGTTTGACCACTGGATAGGGGAGAGTGGCCTCTTGTCAATCTCTTTTTCTTTGTATATTGGGTCTAATATTTCCCCATCATCTCTAAGATCCTGGGGAAGATTAGTTTCTATTTTAAAGTTCCTAATCTAAGGAATTGTCAATCTTTGGTATCTTCTTTCACGAGCCTCAAAATTGTCCTACATGTCAGCTCAAAAATCCTCTAAGGCTGGCTGGTGACCTGTATACAAAATAGGCATCATCTGCTTCAGTTTTCCCCAAGGATCATATTTCTCTTACATAATCCAATTCTTTTAAACTAAGGTTCTGTAGCTCTTGTTCAACTTCCTTAGCTACTTGCAAATTCTGACAAGAAAAACATTCTAGTGAAATGGGGAAGGTGACCCAAGTTTTGTTCTTGAGGGTTAGGAGGGATTGCAACCCTACAATCTATCGTGTATACTAAAGAATAATTATTATTTTTACTACAAAACCTAGGAAGGAGGAAAATCATTCCAACAAATCTAGTCACCCTTATGTAAGTAGAGCGTTAATTTTGAAGGAACGAACAACTCCATTCTTTGATCATTTTCATTGCCTTTGGTGAAATTCTATACCCTACATTGCTTATTAGTTTGTATATGAATGCATATATAAATGTGTCATTTATCCTCTTGAAATGAAACTTAGCTTGTGTGATGTGTAATTGAGTGTAATGTTCCCACAACTTGATCTTCCCTGGCTCTTCTCCCAATTTACCTTCTTTATTCAAACCCGGGTACTTACCAGCTAGAGTTGCTACCCATATGACATAAGAAGTCATGACAAGATTCTTCATTTGCAGAACTGTAGTTAGCTATTTATGAATATTATTAGAGATAATCTATGGCCAATCAAAATATTCTTTACCTATTAGGATTGAGTGCATGTAGTGGAACATCCATAGGTGGAAATGTCGACAATCTGGCTTATTGAAGGCATGACTTAGCATAATCACCAAATCCTTTGGTGCAAACTTGAAATCTGCCCTCAAGATATCTGTTGCCTTTAAACCTATCTTTCTAGGTTCTTCTAACCAAGCTTTGGTGATGTGATGTTTGTAATTAGAAGCATTCTTATGAAATATAGAGGTTACCTCTTCTTTTGTAGTTTGATGAGCTTCATCCCTTTCCGAGATCCCAAATGTCATCCCAATTATCTTGAGAGACAGATCGACTATCACATTACCCATCACATCTACACACTTTCTAGTTTCCTGATTATAATGATGAGCTATTGTGAGGATTAGCTCAGGGGATTGTACAACCTATGGGAAGATTGTGGCTTTGTCTTGTTCAAATATCTTAATATGTCTATATGGTTCTTCTAGGTTAGTTTGCGCCACTTATCACTAGTACATTCGGGTCAAAATTTTGATGGCAAATCGTCGAAATTCCAACACAATTTCGTCACACTAACGACAAAAAAAACCGTCAAAAAATTTGTGTCAGAAGTTCCGACTATCCTTGTGGCCGTCACAATTTCGACATCACCTCCAACCTTTCCGACGGTCGCCATGGATGCTCATACCTCGAAAGAATACCATCGCGATCTTGGCCTATCATCGGAATTCTGACTCCAAAGGATAAAATTCCAAAAGAGGAGTGCTGTTGGATGCACAGCATCCTCGTCGGAACTCTCTTGGAGGCCGTCGTGGAGTCAAAATTCCGACGATAGGCCAATTTTTCAGAAATTTTTTTTTATAGAAAAAGATTGACATTGGTATCTCTCTTCTATCTCTCTTCTCTATCCCTCTCTACTATCTCTCTTCTCTCTCCCCTCTCTAGGTCTCTTTCTCCATCCCTCTCTTCTTCTCTCCCTCTCTACTTCTCTTTCTCTACCCTCTCCAGGTCATTATCTCTTCCTCTCACCCTCTCTCTCTCTCTCTCTCTCACCTCTATAGGTCTCACCGTCCATTCCTCCATCATTACCCATGTTGTCAAGTTGCAAGATATTTCCCAAAGTACTTGGTTGCTAGGGTTGATTTGCTTAAGTGTTGGAGTCAGAGTTAGATGAGACTTGCATGATTAAGCTGTATTAAGTGATCAAGTCACCAAGATCTCAATTGTAAACATGACTAGGTTCTAGGGTTTCAGGGTATAGCATAGGTCAAGATTGAGGTATGGTGGTCAAGAATTACCTTCCAATGACAAAAGACATCCAAATGATGAAGAATGAAGGCAATGAACTCATAGAAGTTTGGAGGAGATAATTTGACTAAGTTAAAATTTTGTTTAAGTCATGGTCATGATACTAGCTTGCTCATCAAGAGCAATTTGTGTGAATGAACCCTAGAAATGTGCCCATGCTAGAGAAGCAATAATTCCAATAAAACCTAAGGCAATGCTAGTAAGGGGTCAAAATTAAAGAATTAGGGTACAAAAAACAAAATTTGGCTAAGTCGAGATGTTGCTCAAGGATGACCTAAATCATGGAGTGTAAATCAATCATGAAACATGAGAATGGATAGGTCTTGACCCAAGCAACGTAAGCCCCCCTTGTGATTCCAACAGATATCACATCACAATCATTGAGTCTATCTGCAATATAAAGTCAAGACCTGACTATTGGAATCTTGGAGTCATCCCATTTGATCACGTAGTTTAGCACTTGGGAGGATTTTGTTCAAGAGAGGATAGAATACTTAGCATTTTATTTTGTGTTGCATAGTGCATAAAAAACACATCAACAGAAACCATTGAAAGGTTTGGTTAAAGCCTTCAAATCACAATCTCTACGAGAAGCTATCAAGAGTGCCCAAAATTTGGAAACTTTAGTATCCAAGAACATAATTCATAAGGCACCACTTTTAGAGCAACCAAAGAAGCTTATCAATGTAATATTTTATTTACCTTGGATATGTTTTATCCGAAGTGTGATATTCCACTATTAAAAAGCTTAATTAGGTAATATTTTTACTTAGGTAGGATAAGATAATGAGTTTCACATTCTCCTTCTTTGATTGAGATTCTACTTTTTCCTTGTCACAAATTTGGAAACTTGGATAAGCAATTTCTTTTTTTGGTTTTCTACCTCTTCATGATCCTCATGGATTTGGAATCTTGGAAGCTATATATTGTAGGTTTTTCCTCGTTTAACATATCAAATGAAACTATTGTGAGCTTTCATATCTTAACATACCAAGGGCTTAAGTTTGGGAACGACAGGGGGATGACGAAGGGGGCGGGGTGGGATGCAAATATATATACAACTTAAAAAATTAATTATAAAAGGATGTGTATAGAATAAGTATAACAACTGTAAATAAAAATTTGCCGCACTATGTAAATTTTACAATAAACATTAAAAATATGTCAATGATTGCATTAAAATTTGAACATTAACAATGGTGGTAGAGTTTTGGAACTTTGGGAACAAACTAAGAATAAGTATAAGAATTGCAGATGAAACTTTGGCATACTAAGTGTTTAAACTAGTCAACATAAAAAAAATGGAAATTATTGCACTAACAATAAGGATGGTGGGTAGAGGTTTGGGGTCAATGGGTAGTGCCCCTTGTGGGGGGTTTGGGGCAGAGCCCCCATCAAGGTTAGGGGGCATTGCCAAACCTTTAATACGGATGACATTTTCACAATAATTTCACCATTTTTGTTTAGAATTAGAGTTTCTAATTGGGGGCCATGGGAGACTCATAGGCATCCTCAAGATGGTCAAGAGACTCCTTGGAGTCCCTAGGACGTCCCTAAGTAGTGCAACATGGGGATGTTTCCCCTAAGTATTGCATCTTGAAAAAATAGGGATTTTGGAGGGGGGGAAGGGGTCCCCATGATTCAATGGTTTCAAAAGATTCTAAGTTTTTTTTTTATCTTGTCATAACAAAATATACTCCTCTTGCATCCTTGGATGATTTGAAAATTGAAAACAATTTGACAAGAAAAAACTAACTTCTAAAGTTTAGACTTAGTTTTCTTTTTTTATCCAAGTCACTACAACATTTCAATGATCAAAGTAGCTTTTTTTTGGTGGTTTCGAAGCATCCAAAAGGCTTGAGAAATTCAATATTATCTTTCATTCCACCAAAATTGGAGATCAAGAAGCATGCTCACAAACAAGGATTTGTTTGTAACTTAAGGCAATCGACTAGTTTTTGGGGCATTTTTAGGTCTAAAGAACCTACCATTGTGTCAAAAAGGCCCATAAGACCCCATTTTCATCTAAAAATTGTCTCTTTTGGTCGTAGAAGCATTTAAGGAAAAAAAAATTACACAACCAATGATATGCCTATACCATACATATTTGAGTTAAAAAAATAAAAAAATGGCAAGGTTTGGAGACCATTGAACAATTTGGGAGATTGCTAATACATACACTCAATTTATAAAGTCTCAATTTGATGTACTTAATCTTTGAGAGGCCTATACAAAAGCATTTTGTAATTGTGAACTAAGAAAAATTTCCATTTTTGGCAGTTTTCATCATGGATTATGGTATTAAATTCTGACATTCTATTGTCAAGATAAATTCAGAGAGCCACTTGTACTCGAAACAAGGGATAGTGAAAAATTACATTATGTAGGATCTCCTACCCTATCTCATTTAATTCATTCCTACACCAAGTGACTATGAACAAAAGCGTACGTATTTAACAACAATGACATGGTCCATGGACTAGTGATCCTCCTCTTGATACTCCATCTACAAATGAGAACATCTCTTATACACTTTGCTACTTCAGAATTAAAAGTTACTTCTTCTAGAACTTTCCATGATTCTTTGCAATAGGATTATATGTCTTCTAGATTCACCCCACTAGGACACATTCCTATCAAGCATCTTTACTTTTTTGAAAAGTAGACCACATTTCAGATCTAGATGATACCATAATGACTTTGATTTCCTCTTGCAAGATATTCCTCCATCATGTATTGCTTCATCGAAGTTCAAATTTGCTTCTTCAAGGGCTCTCAATGATTCTCTATATAGGATTCTTCGTGTCTATGAGATCCACTTCATTGGGAGGCCTACTTAAACATTTCATATTTGTTTGTGGACTCTCACCTTTCAAATATTGATGAAACAATTGAGAATATTTGTCTTCTCATTGATGACAATGCCCATCGAGTTACATCGTCTCCCATTGTAAATTCACTTGTTCTATCCCCACCATATCATGCAACATGACACATTCTATTTCACATTAATTAAGGTCTCACACTTCAATGATTGTAGTCCCTGAATATTTTATGGAATAATCATAGCTTAACATCAACATCAAGACACATGAGTTGCTCCAAAAACCATACATCTGAATTCCTTTCTACATTCCACTTGAATGGGAATTCAACAATTTGACAACTCAAGATTTCCATATTGTGAAAGGAAGGTGCATCATTTGTTGCAAATGAACCTACTACAACATTCACCATTCAACATTTTGCATTGCTTTTCTCTCTTCTTTATGGAGGCACCAACTTTAGGGGATGGGGTGGGTCTATATTATCCTTCACATATGTCACTTGGGATGAAGTTTTGTCCTATGGATTTTCTAGTCTCTACTTCGAGAGGGTACACTCTCTTTATAATTTGGGGTTATTTCATATTTTACATGGATACCTAACCTTGTGACCCATTTCTTCTTACCTTAATTGCACTTAAGGGGGTGTGCCAATGTACCATTTTATTCACCAAGTGGATATGTTTTATCGTAAGTATGATATTGCATTTGTTTGTTTAGTTTACTTAAGTAATTTCTTTTAACTTGACATAATGACTTGCACATTCTCCTTCTTTCATAGGATTATGTTTTCTTCCTTATCCTAAAAAAATTGGAAACTTGGATAAACAATTCCTTGTCTTTTGGTTTTCTATCTCATCCTCATCTTCATCCTCATGGATTAAAAATCTTGGATATCGAGTGAAGATATTGTGAACTTTTTTATTTTCTCTCTTATGAAATCAACTATGTTATGTTATTTTGATTTTATTATCATTTATATTTAACAATTTTAAAAATGTTATCACTTACATTAATTTATAGGTTAATATTTATTTTGTAGATTCTAATAGAATTGAATACCATACCCAAACAATATCTAGTATGAACTAGTTAGTTACAGGCTAGGTTCCAAGCGTACTTGGCAACACAATTTTTGAGCTTATGTTTGTTTATGATTTAACAATTGATGCATCTAGCTTTGCTACACATCTACTTTGAATACAATGAGAGGGTGATTTTGTCTAAGCCAAGAGTCCCTACTATCTAATATCACCCAAGAAAGATACTTATATTTTACCTTGGAAATATAAGCCTTTTGTAACTATAATTCAATGAATTGTGATAATAACTTAAAACGAAGTGAATTAAAATTTGATTGAGTTCCCCATTGTATTTTAACAAATCACCTAGGAAGATGTTCGTTCCTAACAATTTCCAATTCTCTTTCCAAAAGGATGAAAAAGAAGAGAAAGGAACTAATTAATGTTGGGACAAAATTCAGAAGACCTATGTTTTGTGTCTGAAAGCTACTAGCCTAGAGAGCATGGAAACAATCTAAAGTCATGGGAGAGAGTTTCAGTTCTATCTCTAGAAATTATGTCCAGTACTCTTGTATTGAATTTTTAAATCCTTCTAAGTTTAAATGTTCATGAGGAAACTCTAAAATTTTAATAAAATACATAAATGAAAACCAATTTTGTTTTCGTCGGAATACTTTTGAAAATCACATCACCTCAGTAATTGAACTGTAACAATAAGATTGCATACAAAGTGCAGGTTTGCTATGAAACATGTTAAAAGGGTTAAACTGTTTCAATTAATACAAACACTGGAACTATTAAACAACAATAGCTTGTTGGTAATCAAAATTTTGGACTATACCCACATTTTACACCTTTTCATATAGTTACAAAGAGCATAGAAAACATGTACGTGGAACTACAGATTCCAACATATGTAAAAATACAACAATCTAAATAAGAATGGGAAGCATGTGGAGAATGGTTAAGACATGCATAAATAAAAGGAAAACAAAAATCTCTCAATGTGTATCACAAATAAATCAAGGAAAAAAACTTTTAGGCAAGGGACCAATATGATCATAAAAATTTCAAAACTTCCAAAGTATAGAGCATTTGAGATTTTACAGAGAATGCACTAATTCAGCTTTATTCATGATGAGGCATATTCACAACTTTTGCAGTCGCACCATGGTGTTGTTTGTGTTGGCTCTGTTAGACCCTGCAATTAAGATTCAATATACGTACATTATTCAATAAGATTAACTGTGCAACATAATGAAATATTGAAAAGTGTGTTATCTTATTGAGCTTCGCTTTGTTTCAAGAATAGTTTAATATTCTCTACTTAACAGGGCCAACCACGTGAAGGTGGAAGCTCATTTGGCCCCTCCCCCCCCCTAACATCACTCTAAATTCCCCGTTAACATCTAACATTCATTCATTCTTTCATCCATTATTAAAATATAACATTCATTCATTATCACATAACGTTCATTAACACATAAAATTCATTAAATTTCATTAACACACAACATTCATCAATAATCATCAACACATATCATTCATGAACATTCATTAGCACATAATTACATTCATTAACACATAAAAATCAGTCATTATCAAATAAGGTAGATTACAATCATTTTTTTTTTTTTTTTTTTTGAAGTTATGTAAAGTCTAAGTGGAACATCGTCTCTTCATCATTTCCCCCATCTTCGGATGTTCTACCCTCTTCTCGTGCTCTTTATGTATGCCTAGTCCTATACAAAGGACGAGGATGCTGAACCAAAGGGGGGTCCTCTGCAATAACAAAGAATTGGGTTAAATTCAAAACTTTTTTTTATTATTGTTACAAGTATTTTATTAATTTAAAGAACACAATCGTTACACTCTTTACTTGATGGGGCCACATCATCTTCCACATCATTTTGTCTAGCCTCAACCTTGACATGCTGAACACCCTCTAGATCCTCTGGAGTTGAAATATGAAACGTTACATTAATCAATACACCAATTGCAATTAAATTTGTTTAAAGGAATAATAGTGGTCCTCTTTACCTGATTGGGGAACATCACATTCCTGATGTTGTCTACCCGGATCATGCTCCACTTGGTCACCACCGACTACATGCTCTAAAATATTAACAATAAAGGTTACATTAATTACTACACTAATTTTCAATTTAAGATGTTTAATTGTATTAATAATTACATAAAAAAATTTGAATAGAAAATGAATACCTCCACTACTAGGATGCACATCTGGACCTTCATGTACAGGTTCTGTTCCACGATTATCATGCTGCATTCCAATGTCATGTGCAGTGTTATCATTGCTTGCTTATTTAAAAAAAATATAGTCACTTTATGTTGAAACTTAACATCAAATAGATTATTGGTTAAGTATTCAATTTGAAATAATTTTCATTTAGCTTATTTACCATTGTGACAGATGCATCAGAATCTCGTGTTTGCCCACTCAATTCTCACAGCCGTTCAGCCACGACTATATAGCCTTGCTAGTAGCCAATTCTCTTGTCATCTTCTGTGGGCGCTCTATTGAATTTAGAGCCCTGCATTTTTGCTTAGTATTGTGAATTTTGCTTGTATTGTTTGATAGAAAATAAATTGTTTACAATTTATAAATATTTTGATGTGATACTTAATTTACTGATTCTTACAATTCGTGCGGCAAGTTTCATATAACCACCAGAGCCGAGTTTGTGTTGCCCATGCTTTTCTTGTCTTGCCTTGGCTGCCTTTGATGTGTCACTCAATCTATGAAAAGTTTGAAATATGTTAGATTATATAAATATAATGAATAATTAGTACATATTCACATTCTTAATAGTATCACATACCTTCTTCTGGTGTCTGGTGATGTATTTCCTTTTTTCCTTTCAATTCTCTCCTTTGCATCCAAAATCAGGTCCTTCCACTCCCTCTCTGGAATCATGGGGGGACACTCATACTTTGCGTTCTTCTCTAAATGTGTCCTATTTTGGTCCCTCACATACTTTAGATATGTGCCAGCTTTTTCCAGGAGCTTAGTCTTGTCGAATGTGTCATTTCCAAACAACCCTACCATAGGGTTTGTGAGTTCATCTTTTAACTTTTTTTCTTGGTCATTCCACCTTTAAAGCAAAAACAAACTTGTTAGATTTAGAAAGAAACTGAAGCTACCTTTGATATAGTTCAAGAAATGGATAAAAGGAAAACTATTCTAGCAATGATATGAAATCAAAATAGTGGATAAGGGTTAGTTCACGTATGATGTTCCACCTTTTACGTACGGTGGGCCCAAATATCTGCAATGTAATGTCATTAAGATTTTTATAAAAATATCATTTCCTGCAAAAAAACATGGGATCATTAGTCCAAAATGAGTGATCAGTAGGTAAATTACAATTAGACTATATATAATAATAATTTTAAAGTACCTGGAACCTTTTGTATCTTCAAGGGAATCAATTCTTCGTCGCTCACCATCAATGTGGCCTGCAACATTCCTGTACTAGCAATACAGGAAGATCCAGGAAATGATGGTATGTTATCACCAGTAGTTGCCTCTGGCGCATCCTCATGTGCATCTCCTGCCATAGTAAACGAATCCACTATGAAATGCCTCCAAGAAAGAACACTTCAAGGGTAATAAACACATAACGAAAGAGAGAGAAAAAGAGGGATCTACCACTAGTGGGCAGGTCAACACGAGCCGGTGCAATAGATGATGTTTGCATGCTACGTGTTGTCGACATTGCAGTCGGCAATACAACTAGGGTCAACCTTGGACCCATGTCAGCACCTGAAGAGTAATACATTAAATATATAAAACATTAAAAAAGCAAGTTCACAAGTCCAAAGGAGTGGTTTTAATATATAGAACATGGTCATCACCTGAACTACCCACAATACCTTGATCATCGCCACCAGGATGATGAGGCCTTATAAATTTCTGTAAAAACAACAAATACATATTTTAGTTAATGACATAAAAGAGAAAAAAATATAAACCATTATTGAACTTTTGTTATGATTAAAGCTTTCATTACTGCTTACTTGCAAGTTTTCCACTGTCTTCAACAATAGTTTCACCCTCTCTGTTATCTCATCAGTCTGAGGGCTTATGGTTGCCAAATCAATAATCTCTTGGCTAATTTTTCTAATATTCTTTTGTACCAATTGTATAGGGTTTGTGCTAAGTGCGATGTCATCAGCGCATAACATTGTCGAGCGCCCCACATCCCTATGGAGGTGCTGAGGTACTACAGGTTCCTTTCCCTTATCCTGAACATCCGTCTGTGACAAGAATATAATAACACTATCAAAATTACTTCAAAACACTCAAGAAAAGATCATAATGTAATAGTTTGCTTCTATCTAATTTGTACAATTACAATGAGGTTTACCTGCTCCGTAGAAGTGTCAGGACCTACATCCTTATCTGTGCTATGTGGTGGATCCATGTGGCCTTGTGACAAAGAAAAAATATAAAAATGTTAGCGAAATGAAACCAATAGACTTAGCAAAAAAACTTAATAATACAATGGTTTATTGGATTCATTAATTGGAAGTTTGCTTAAATGGTATATATATAGTACGTACCACCCCCATGATAGTAACTTTGATTGTATCTATACGATTCAAATTGTAATTGATTAGCAGCTCTTCCCCTGCACTTATTGATTTTATCGCACATACAAACACACAATTTCCCTCACATGCCTCAAATATGCAATTGGGTTGCTTATTAGTTGACCCAGGTCATGTACTATTTATAAAACCTGCAATATTCCCTATTGCTTTTGGCCTTCCATCAATGTATATAGCCACTCATTTACTTTAATCATTATCTTTTTGTTGTATATAATTGGCTGACAGTGCATACCTACGCATACTTTTTTTATATCAAACAATCTGCATCCAATCATTATAATTGTAACAAGGTCCAACAAACTCCATCAATTCAACAACTTTGTTGTAACAGACCTTTATGCTGTCCATGGAAAATAGGCCCAAACCATGTAATGATGAAGGTGCTATGCGATATATCCTCTCATTAACACAAAAATCAGTGTTTATTGGAGGAAGTTCCTTGGGTACACATTGTTTCAGTAGATGTTTGTACCTCAAGGGCACCTCAATGTCGCCTTTGGTCTCATCATCAATTGAACATGACCCCCCTTGAGCAAGAAAAAATTCCATGCATTTATTGAATTTTCTTCTAATCTTTTGACCTCTAGTTGATCTCCCTATTTGAGATCTACTACATGTCTCACTTTCCTCTTCTATTCTTGCATTTCCCTCACTCAAGGAAGACACATCTGACAAATACCTATTTGGTGATACCTGTGCACCATCAAATGAGAGAGTTAGTTGGTAATGAGAGAGATATTTTGCAAATGAGGGTAATATTGATGAAGAAGTCGACCATAAAGTTGATGTTGAGATTAAAATTTGAGTAAGTCCAACTGGGGCCTCAAGTGTTGATAACTGTATTAGATTTGCTGCTAATGTTGAGGTTTGAAAAATTGAGGAAGTTTGTTTTTCTTGTAATTTTTTAAAAATATATTATTTCTATAAGGTGTATTGACTTATACCTGTCGATCCATGAGACTGTGCAGGATCCTTGTCAAAGGGGTTTAGGTTCCTGCACCAACAATTGAGCATCATAAGCATTACTTTGTAATTTGATAAACAATAAATACTGTAGTATCATAAGCATCATAAGCATCACATATGTATCATCATATATGTAATTGAGCATCATAAGAATCGCATATGTATCATCATAAACATGTAATCCATCACATACGTATCATAAATCACCATCCATCACATAGCTAATAAGTAGTCCACATTTTATAAATAAACACAAAGTTCAAAAAATGTCACATGTATCATCATAAGCATGTAATCCATCACATATGTATTTTAAATCACCATCTATCACATAGCTAGAGGTGCATCATGAATCAATTAAGTAATGGCATTAGAAATCAAAACATATGAATTATTTATGTAACCATATAAGTCAAATCAATTTCTATCAAGATATCAATATTAAATAGATAATATAATAATCACATCTCATACATTTCATTCATGTCATTGATCTTCTTCTTCATCCAACTCATGATCATGATCATGATCATGATCATCATCATCATCCTCGTCGTTGTCATTGTGTTCGTCATCGTCATCACCATCACCGTCACCATCACCATCACAATCACCATCACCATCCCCATCACCATCACCATCACCATCATCATTAGCAACAACAACATCATCATCATCAACTTCTTCTTCATGTACATTTTCATTAGGAACATCATTGACTAACTGTCGATCGTGATCATCATCTATATCATCTTCTACTTCTTCGAAATCTTCTTCTTCCATCACATTATACATTATCGGCCTTCCTCTTGGATCATGTCTAACAACAAATGACCAACCCAGTTTATGTCGAACCTCTGAGTAAAATACCTACTCACATTGACTTGGAAGAACATAGGGCTCATCCCCAACTCGTTCAAACGACCTTGTATTAACCATTGTAAATCCATTATCATGTCCGATAACAGTTCTATCAGGATCATTTTTATTTAGTTGTAGCCTATACCATTTGACGATGAACATAACTAATTTGAAGGAATTAAAGTCACACTCAAGTATATCATCCAAAATGCCATAGTATCAATTTTGAGACTCTTGAGGATGTATGTCGTTTCTAGATGAAATATTGGTCACCTCAAAGACTACAGTTATCCCAGAATCACAAGTTTTCTTCGAGTCATCCAACTATTTGATGCGAAATTTATGACCATTGCAGCACATAGCCTTGTGGTGTTTGACCTACAATATGTCTAACATATTAAAATTATTGCATCATGAGTTGATAAACATACGGGTGATTAATAAAATTATACGAACCTGTTGATCTCTTAAACCATATGCTAAATCAATTTCCCTTTGTGTAACATTGGAATCTCCATTACGATGAGCTTCTTTAACCAATGAAGCGACACCATCCCATGTTAATGTGCAACCAGAATGTTGACATCATTCAATCCACACCGTCATCCAATCAAGATTGTTTGCAATATACAAATGTAGCGCATCCCACTCCCGACCAACTGTACAAATAATTAATAGACCACTTACAACTGATTTATTTAGGAGATGAAGAATTAATTTACTACAATAACATCTTATAATTACCTCTCACTTTCTTCAATCTACCTTTCCCCATCAAGTGCTCCCCTCCAAATTTATTAATGGGGTTGGGATCCCAAATGCGATCTACGTGGATTTTTGCTGCAAACTTAGGAAGATATTTAGTAATGTACACCATAGTTTGGTATACCATATATTCCTCCACCATACAACCCTCAGGATGTGCTCTTTTTTGAACCAAAGCCTTCAAAAATTTCAAGTGCCTCTCAACCATCCACATTGACCTAGTGTGTACAGGTCCACACAATTCAATCTCCTCAACTTGGTGTATGAGGTAGTGTTCTTGTGCATTGAAAAAAGTTGAAGGTAGACACTTTTGCATTTCACACATTAGATGAGGGGATTTTCTCTTCCAATATTTTATATCTTCCTTGTGGATTTCTTTAGATGACAACCACCTAAAAGAGATTGAAGACGCAAAAATATATAAACGAGACTTTACAAAATAATATACAATATATTGCATAACAAGTAAAACAAATGGCAAATATAATATCTATACAATAAATTGAACAAACATCACTACTTACCTCATGTATTTTCCAAGATCATATATGACTTTCTTGATATTATTGTCGAAGTGGTCTGGGAGAGATAGAGGTAGAACGTACTGCAACAATTATAAAATGATCTTTTCATTGTTTTCTAACATAATACAATGAAAAGTACATGCACAGTATACAAATATATAGTAAATACACAAGAACGCGAATTACCTTAATGAAGGTATGCCAATCATGCGTTTTCATCCCTGGCCCAAATTTACTCTTCTTTGATATGAGATTGTTTATGTTCGCAGCAAATCTTGTGGGAAATCAAATTTTTTGTATGACTTCTTTTATAGAATTGCTTTGCTGCTTCGTTAATAACCAAGGAAGGGCACTTATATTAATATGATCTCCATTGCTATTTGATTGGATGACATTTTTCATTGCATGATTTGATTCCACAATGTCACTACAAATTTTGATAATTTTTTCTTTGTCACGCCTTCCATCCAATATTTTCCATAATCTCTATGTTATATTCTTTCCAATCTGCATTGTATCATACAAATGCACAATTTGTAGCTGCTCGTAGTAAGGCAGCCTACTGAATTATCTGGGATAACTTTTTAGTCCCTTTGGAAGGTGGTCATCCATGCCTTGACGACCTTCAGTATCATCAATTACATCATCAGTAAACAAAACACAATAGAAAAATTCAAATTCCAAACATAAACCATTAGATGGAATGACATTACCTTGACGATTAATTCTATTATATTCCAACTTCCATAAGTGAGGAGTCATTCTTCGTGGCTTTGATGTAGTCTCTTCTTTCCCATTGAAAAGATGTTTTTCAGTATTCCGGTACTTATGATTTTTGTGAAGGAAGTGCCTATACTCATCAAACACCTGCTTTCCTAAACTTTTTGAATGACATGATTTCATCTTTGGACCACAAACTGGACATGCAAATTTTCCCTTTGTTTGAAGACCTACAAGATAATGTATAATTCTATTGAATCTGTTAATTTTTATAATTATAATTATCATGCGCAACTTGAACACTATAACGTACCACAAAAATGTGTTAGCCCTGGGGCATCATGTATTGTCCATACAAGCATTGCATGGAATTGAAATTGTCTTTGTCCTATTGGTCTAGAGATGTCATACATGGTCACACCATTCCATAACTCCAACAACTCGTCGATAAGAGGCTCAATATATACATTCATATCTTTAACTTGGTACTTGCCTAGTGGAATGAACAAAAACATTACATAATTATTATGACCATTTGACTGCAATATTTATAACTAAATGTAGATGACTATTAAATGATAAAATACCTAGAACAATCATTGCCAACATTATGTGCTCCCTCTTTATTGACATCCATGGAGGAATATTATTGTTGATAACAAAAATAGGCCACACCGAGTAAACAGATCTCAACTCTCCAAATGGATTGACACCGTCCGCTGCCAATGAAAGCCTAAGATTACGAGGTTCTTCTTTAAAGTGTGGCCACTTTTCCTCTATGTCCATAAATGCTGAACTCTCCGTAGGCATTTGAATAATGTCATCTCGACTTCTATTGCGTGCATGGTAATCCATAAATTGTGCCAAGCTAGTGCATGTTAGGGGTCCCACAGATACTGGGAGGGGGGAGTGAATCAGTATCTAATTAGTAATTAGAATTTCTTAACTTAAAACATGCACAACATAATATAACAATGTATCAGTATGCAAGAAATAATGCAATAAACAGAATCAAGAACATCCACATGAAAAACACACCATAACACAAGATGTTAACGAGGAAACCGGGTGTGGGAAAAACCTCGGTGGGATTTGTGACCCACAATATTCACTCACTGGCCAATAAGAGAATATTAATTACAATAGGGGCCTGCACATGCAGGAAGGCCAACTGCCTAGAGCTCATTGCTCAATGGGAAGTCTCACTGACTTACAATAAGGATTATACAAATCCAATATCTTGTATTGCTTTACAATAGCATCTTCAATGCCCGATTCAGTACCAGTTCCTGCTCTGTTCTTTACATATACCCCTTGACCTATATTTTGCACAATAGGTCTACCTAATATTTTCCTATCTACTTCTTTTTCATCATTCAAAATGTCTACAATGATCTCTTTTATATATAAGAGTCATTTTACAATTTGCCAAGTTGGCTTACACATTTTTACAATAACAAACAAAATATAATATAACAAAATCCTATCGGCCTCTGTGCCGGTATGCTTCCTTTCTTCTGTGCCGGTGCTGGTGTCCTGAGTGCCAATGTAGAGTGTGATTTGCTAATGCCGGTGCACTAACTTGCCGGTGTAATGCCTTGCCGGTATAATGTCTTGCCGGTGCCATAAGATTGCAAGGTTTCCATCAATGACAAAACCTTCAATCACATACAATGTCTCATTGGAGTGTGCATATGCCAACAATCTCCCCCTTTGGCATTGATGGCAACACTCATGAGAAATTTCAAAAAGTATCCAGAAATGTGTAGTCCAAAAATGTTACAAAAATGTGAGTTACCAAAAATGTGAGAGCTCCCCCTGAGCATATGATTCTTGTCCTGTGATTTGAATTTTCTCATCCCACTACTCCTCCTTTGGCATCAATGACAAAGGTTGTCAAGATGTTAGTAGAGTTTGTGGTTTCAACCTTGTAGCTGGGTAATTTGAAAAAGATCTCCCAAAATCAAGTTTATACTATCCATAAAATTCTTGCTATCCTTTATTGCTGTTTCTGTTCTCTTCACTATACCGGTGAGATGCTACAAATGCTTTGCTGGTGTTTTGCTTCCCTGTATTAGTGCCTCAGAAATTTCCTTCTGCAGAGATGCTAGATAGTCCAATCTTGGACTTAGTTTAGATCTCAAATGTTTTTCCTTATTTATTATCCTTTCTTTCTCTCTTTCCAATTTAAGTAGTTCTTCCTCAAAATTTGTTATCTTTTCCTAAAAAACTAATAGTGTATCAAGTGAGTTGACAAAATTATTTGCAAGTTTATTGATCTCATCCTGTACCTTGCTCATTTTCTTGTCAATATCTACAGTCAAAAAGTTTGTTTTACAGGTATCTTTGTACAAATTTTTGTACTCTTTCAACAAATTACATAATTCCGATAGAAGTGTGTCAAAATCTCTATTACACTTCTTTATTTGCTCATCAAAGAATTTCTGTTTTTCAATTTCTACCTTATCCTTCACTGACTCTTCCTTTATTTTCTCAATGTTTTCTGAGATATATTTACACAGTGTATCCAATTGTCCTAAAGAATCTTTGTTATCTATATTACAGTTGGGAGCTATTACCTTCAAAATTGGTATGGTATCATCAATTGCTTTGTAAGCTTGTGAGCCGCAATCGGTTATTTTCTTGATAGAATCAAGTAGTACCTCAGTCACATTGGTTGATTTGAAGCTTGATGATGAGTCAACAATCTAAGTACCGGTGGAAGTAACCAAGCTTGTATTTACCTCTGGTAGGTCAGTTTGTGTCTGTATTTCTTTAAGCAATGGTTTTCCTACTTTACTAGTTGCCGGTGGCACTATTTCCTTATGTACATGTTCCGGTTGTTGTTGTTCTGGAGCTTTTAGCTCTGTTTGTTTCTCTGTATGTTCCATTTCCTCAGTCTGTTTCTTAGTCTCTACCTTTAGCTCTTTATCTTCTACCAGTTTATCAGTATCCCCTGCTACCAGAGACTCACTAGCCATATCTGACTTATCAGTTGTATCTTTGTCTACTACTATGTTGATTTTCTGAGTATCAATATTCACAGTATATAGGACTTCAGGATTAGGATTATTATCCTCTACATCCATACTCTTGGCTGCCGGTTGATCTTCAGTATTTGTTGATTTTACTGGTGGAGTAATCAAAGGAGGTAGGGGTAAGTTGTCTCTAACCTTGATACTCGGTGGTCCACCAAATTTTCCTTTGCCCTTGTCTCTATCTTTCTGATAAACCTTTATAGGTTTGGGGTTCCTGTATTCTTCCTGCTTTTCTTTCTCAACCAAGAATATATCCCATCCATTTTCTGTTTCTTTTGTTACCTCATTTACTTTTCCTGCCATTAGTGCAATATGCTGGTGTGCAGTAGAAAATACTGTCCAGTTTTCTTGAGCAATTAGGTCATCAATTTCTTGTGGAGAGTTTACCGGATATACAGCAAGTAACTTTTCAATTTTTATTTTCTTATCCAATTCTATCACTGCCTATCTTCTTGCCTCTAGTCTTTTGAATAATTCATCAGGTATTTCATTGACTACTTCCATCAAAAATTTCTTGTACATATCCATATGTAATATAACACTGTTTTCAACTTGCTCTTTTTCATCAGCTGTTAGAGTGTCATAAATTTTTTCTATATTTTTTAGTTTACCTTCCTTTGTGATTTCATTTAGCAGTATATCAAGAGGGGCCAAGTCTTTGTTTGTCCTTTTCTTCTTCTTGGGTGTCAGTTTCTTCTTTGGTGTGACCTTTCTTACCGAAGATCTCACTGCTTGTTGCTTTTGCCTTGTCCTCCTGGGTGAGGGTGTGGTTGCCGGTGAGGGATCTCTTTTTCTTACATCTCTTTTGAAAGTTGTAGGCATGTCACTTCCTGAAGAAGTACCTACCGGTGATAGGTGAGTTTTAGGCTGTGGAGTTGCTAACTCATCCTCTGTTATGCCGGTTTTCTTCAATACATCTTCTTTAATGGATTTTGCTTGTCTGGACCCTTTCCTTACAACTGCCTCAACCTTTTTCACCCTTTTCTTTGATTGAATTTGTCTTTCAATATTTTCTGCATTGCCAAATATTTCTTCCTTAGGTTCTCTAGGGGCTTCCAAAAGTGCTTTAGCATATGTTTCAACTATGTGATCATCTGTTTCATAGCCCATCTTGGTTACCCAAACTGTCCTTGGGATGACCGCTTCCATCCATATTTCATCTTTCTTGATGACAAAACATATTTCATCTTTGTATTTGTCTACAATCTTCTGTGATAACCTTACTCTTTTCTTCATTTTGGTTTTTAATGCTTGAAAGAAGTCATTAATATTGCTTTCCTTGTTCTCACCCATGTTATTGAATAGTTATGTTAATTGTTTTCCTACCGGTATGTCATATCCAATTTCTTTGTAACCTATACCAGGAACCTATTTTGTTATATGTAGCATTAGGCATACTAACAGATTTCCAAATCTAAAAGTTCCTTTCTTGGCCTTCTTGATCTTTCCAAGGTTGTCAATTAATTCATCTTTTAACCATTCACATATATCATTTTTTGCATTATCTGTGACCATGTCATAAGCACTCTTAATGCATAAACTTGAAACTGAATTGAGTCTATTAGCATGAGTAGCTTTATACCCTAATATCATACTGATGAATCTCACATTGATATCTTTTACATCATTGACTCTTAGAGACCTCTTGTCGAATGTTGCACCAGTTAGGTTTATAACTAGGTCATTAGAAACCTTCTTGGTTTTATCTAGTCTCTTACCAGTGGTCGGTAACCCTGTGACAACTTTCATAGCTTCCTTGGTGATCTTATGGATTGCATCTAACCAGAAAAATTCTCCATGTACCCTGCTTAAAACTATCCTAATCACATCCT
This sequence comes from Cryptomeria japonica, assembly GCF_030272615.1. Classification (NCBI taxonomy): domain Eukaryota; kingdom Viridiplantae; phylum Streptophyta; class Pinopsida; order Cupressales; family Cupressaceae; genus Cryptomeria; species Cryptomeria japonica. The sequence goes on from NC_081405.1 coordinate 583,061,358, forward strand.
TTGGAAATTCAGGAATGCTAAGGATCTCTGTAAATCCTAGGGTCTCAATGATCTTGTGTTCATCCTTTACATTTCCAGTATTATCACATATCATAGTTTATACATGGTTTTAATTTCCTCATCTCCTAAGTCCTCAATGTTGCAGTGGATGTACATTCTAGGGTCTTCAACATACACAACTCCCTTAGGAATTTGAGAAAAAGCACATAAGGTATCATCCTTCTTTGCTATCTCGGGAACTAACTGAAATATGGGCCTAGGTCTTTTTATCACTTCAACAACAATAGGGTTTGCTTTATATTCAATTACAGAGGTGGTTGCCATGATTAAATACCTTTTACTACCTTGGATGGCTGATTGCTTGGAGTGTTCTTGCTTCTTGCTCGAAATGCCTTAGCTCGGAGTCTTCGCGCTCTTCGAAAATTTGAAATCTTGGTGAAATGAAATGGAGCCAAAACCTTAATTTTATAATGTCTTTTCGCCATCTACCACATTAATTGCATGCCGGTTAAGTATTCACTTAACATTGTTTGCCGGTAATAAGTAATTTCCAACTTCTTATCTCTAACCGAGGGAATAATAGCACATGTATCAATTGATTGCCAAACCCTCAAGGAAATTTTCTTCAATTAGATGAAGAACTTCCTGCTGGTGGAGCATTGCTCTATCCTTCTGGTGAAGCATCACTCTATCCTGCCGGTGAAGTATTGATTGGTTCTACCAGTGGAGGAGTATTCCCAATATTTAGATCACCTTTTCTAATCCATTGTTTTGAGAATTCTTGCTTAACCTCTTCAACTTTTTCTTTACCTTTCAAGCTAGAACTTTTGTTGTCTACCGGTGTTCCTTTACTTCTACAGAATTTAGCAATATGCCTAATCTTATTACATGCACAACAAGTTATATTATTCTTCTGAATAGCTTTCCCATAACCTATGCCGGTTTGTGTCCTGCATTGATTAGATAAATGTCCAAATCTTCCACAAACATAATATCTCACATTCATTCTGCAGTTTTCAGAATTGTGACCTACTTTGTTGCATTTAGAACATTGACCGGTGGGTGTGTTGATATTCTGATAATTTCTAGATCTACATTCATTTTCTCTATGACCATACTTATTACAGTTAAAGCATTTACCATTGAATTTATAAGCATTAGGTTGTCTTACCGGTTTGCTGTGATCTTGAGTATTTGCAGTACCGGAGCTTTCACCAACTTCAAAGCCAATTCCAGAAGTGTCACCTTTAGGTTTTTGATTCTTCAGCAAGGTGCCAAGTTCCTCTGAGCTTTTCTTGAATTTTTCTTTGTGTTGATTTGCAGTTTCTAGTTCTCTTTCTAGGACTTCTTTTTGTCTCATCAGTTCATTTGAGTCATTCTGAGTATGCATCAGACTTGTCTTCAACATGTCATTTTCATAGCTAAGTCTTGTGTTCTCATTTGCTACATCACTCAGTCTTCTGGTCAATTCTTCTTCCTATCCTCAATCTCTTTGCAAAATCTCATAGTCATATCCTGCATCTCATTCTTTGTTGTCATGATCTCTTGTTTCAACTTGCTTATCATATCATTAAGTGATTCCTTTTCATCATTCTCATTTTGCAATTTTTCACAAAGTTCTCTTCTCTTATTTCTTGCAACAGTAAAATTTTCTTGAAGTGCCTGAATGATGTCCTGAGCTGCTCTTAAATCATCTTCTAATTTGATATTTTTCAATTTTTCTGCATCATAGTTTGTAAGAGCTCCTTCCAGTTGCTTAATCAGATTTTCCATCTTTACTGGTGTCAAGATCTTCCTCAAGCTGTTAGGCTTCTGAAAATAGAGGACCAGGCTCTGATACCAATTATTAGGGGTCCCACAGATACTGAGAGGGGGGGGGGGGGGGGTGAATCAGTATCTAACCGGTAATTAAAATTTCTTAACTTAAAATGTGCAGAACATAATATAACAGTGTACCGGTATGCAAGAAATAATGCAATAAATAGAATCAAGAACACCCACATGAAAAACACACCATAACACAAGATGTTAACAAGGAAAATCGGTGTGGGGAAAACCTCGGTGGGATTTGTGACCCACAATATTCACTCACTGGCCAATAAGAGAATATTACTTACAATAGGGGCCTGCACATGCAGGAAGGCCAACTGCCTAGAGCTCACTGCTCAATGGGAAGTCTCGCCGACTTACAATAAGGATTATACAAATCCAATATCTTGTACTGCTTTACAATAGCATCTTCAATGCCTGATTCAGTACCGGTTCTTTATCTATTCTTTACATATACCCCTTGACCTATATTTCACACAATAGGTCTGCCTAATATTTTCCTATATACTTCTTTTTCATCATTCAAAATGTCTACAATGATCTCTTTTATATATAAGAGTCATTTTACAATTTGCCAAGTTGGCTTACACATTTTTACAATAATAAACAAAATATAATATAACAAAATCCTGTCGGCCTTTGTGCCGGTATGCTTCCTTTCTTCTGTGCCGGTGCTGGTGTCCTGAGTGCCGGTGGAGAGTGTGATCTGCTGATGCCGGTGCACTAACTTGCCAGTGTAATGCCTTGCCGGTGCCATAAGATTGCAAGGTTGCCATCAATGACAATACCTTCAATCACATACAATGTCTCATTGGAGTGTGCATATGCCAACAGTGCACCTGAATAATCGTTGCATACGTGGAATAATGGGAATATAACGAAGAACCTTGAGAGGCACCTTTTTTGTTATTTGATCTGTTCGATATCTACTGATATGACATTCAGGGCATTCTGTTCCAAATTCATGTTGTTTATGATATATAATATGATCATTGGGACAAGCATCTATTGTTTGATACTCCATTCCAATATCTTTCATAATGGCAGATAATTCTCGGTATGAGCGAGGTAGAATATTTGATGGTGGTAAGAAAAACTCACCTATCAATCTACAACGAAAAAAAGAAGTTTGAGGTGTTAATATAAAGAATATTAATGGTACATGATTCACCATTTATTAACTGTAATGACACGTATGACACACCTTAACATACGTGAGATTGTTATGTTGGATAAACCATTCATAACCTTCAAGTTCACCAACAACAATACAATAGAGAGAAGAGTTGTTTGGGAGCCTTTGTAAAGGGGCTCATATGCCTTCTCAAGAAGAGGTAAATCATGAACATCAAGGTCATCCTGATCATCATGATCAACTGTGCCAGTACTAAATGTGTCATGGATCAATGTATTTGTACCATCATCTTCAATTGTGTTTTCTGGTGCATGATCGTCATCTTCCATGGGATCATTATCTTCAGCTTTGATATTCACACCTCCATGTTCCTCCACTTTGAAAACCATATTCTTCAGGTTGTGTTGGTCCATATCATGTGCCCTGGGGTGCTCGACCTATATAAAAATGATCAACATAAATAAACCATGATCATGATCTCAATATCAGGTGATTTCTTATGTATATAAATTGTTAAAACGATATAATGAACAACTTACCAGTGGATGATAATCATGTCCCCCTTCAATGTGACCATGCTGCCTACAATGTTTCTTAGCTGTTTTGATTAGAAGTCTTCTAGTCTTTAAGCCCTTACAAATTTTGTAGGGACAATAACATTTCCCATCACCTTTTCTTTTCAAGTTAGACCATAATCTAGCAATTGTCTCCTTATTTTGTTCTTCGCTGATATTATCTGACATGGTCTTTCTTCACAGGCAAAAAAATCAGGCTATGGAAACTTCAGTGCAAGAGCTTCACAAAAATTGCAAATCGAACCAAAACCATTTAACTCTTCTTTTTCATCTTAAAACATTGAACTTAATAGAGAACACATTTAATGTAGCTGATTGTGTGAATTTCTGAGCATTGTGTCTACAAATTCTTACTAAAAGTTTGCCTGTTGTAGACTTTCTGAGAGACATTTTTGAGTATTCTAAGCCTTGGTTCTTGTATTTTCACTAGTGATAAGTTGGAAACTTTATGGCAGACCTGTAGCCAATCAATCTAATTTTGACAAGTTATACACCAAGCAAACAGGCATCTAGAACTAGCATTGTTTGCAGGTCACCCCTACCCTATGCCATGGGTATATGACTACCCAGAACTCCAGTTTAAGCATCAATCCTGGAAATGATCAGTATATGACTACCCAGAACTCCAATTTAAGCATTAAGTTACATCATTATTGACCTTACTTTGGGATGCTATGTATGAGATTGGAACCTTTTGTAAGGTGTGATCAATGTGCTATCATAAATGTAAAGCCAAAACCATTTTGATGAGATCATGATCCCACTAATACTATTTTGCCTTGTTAATTTTTCACCCACAAAAATGATAGAACTGGATATAATATGCCATCAATGCCCATATACCGACAATGCTCAAGATGAGCCACTTAGAGGTAGAGTTTAACCACTTTCCATATAGGTAGATTATCTCTAACCTCATTTTCCCTATAGGTAATTGATTAGGTTCATTTTAGAGTCTTATTTCCAAATATGTACCTCTATGTTAGCTTTTTGCTTTATTATTTGCCTTTTTATGCTTAATCTTGTCAATTTTGCATAATTTTACTTAGTTCTTGCATCTTCAATGAAATTATATCTAATCATATCCAATCACATCAAAATGGAACAATTAATCATATTGCTGGTCTCTCCTAGAGGAATTAAATTGAACCAAATTGACTATTCCCCAATAAAATGTTTTGAAATGGTGAATGTATAAGTTTGTAGTTTACTTTCCTAGACTAGGACCCCATTTCTTCAACATTTCACTATGAAAGCATAAATATTTTTTCTTAAAGAGAACATCTTATAGATTATGCTTCAATGTATAACACATTTTCATAATCAATCATTCGACTTCACATGGATAAAAGAATTCACATATTCTAAATCATGATCTGATGATGTGAACAACTCATATGCAACTATATGGCATGCAAAGCATTTATTTTAACATACACTTATTCATCCACATTGCAGGGATAACAATACAAGGCCCACATATTGGTCTAAGAGGATGCCATGGTCTCACAAAGTAACCAAGAACCATATGAAATGATGGTCTTGAATCCACACACAACTAGGGAGGATCCATATGATTATGTATGACTTCCCCCTTGTTTGTTTAATGGGATTAGCCTCCAAGACATAGCCATCAATAATCACTAAGAATGTACAAGTGGATCGTAGCTACCCATACAACAAACACTTACCCCTATCCTCAAATTTTCCCAATGTTTGATTCCTTATATACACTCATCCAAGGTTATCTACGTCGATCTTGGTGAGGAATCACATCACAACAAAGAAGGCAACATTTAAAAATAGCAAGAGTTTCACTAAACTACCAAAGATCATAAATATTGAAAGAAAGAAAAAATAGTACCAATAATAAGTCAAATAAATGTGTTCAATTCCAATAGCAAATCAAACATAGCCACAATAACTACACAATAGAGAAAACTCACAATAGTGATTAAACTAATTCAAACAAGATAAAATAAAATTGTTGGCCCATGCAACAAAGATGAGAGATCATCAATAATTGAAGGAAACTTCACAATCCTTAAAAGTGCACATTACATAACTATACGACTAGAAATTATGGCTAAATAGAGTGAAGATTCATCATGACTCCAATAATAGTCCCTCATGTGTGCATTTGTGGCATGAACACAAAAAATCCCACATGGCATGGCCATGTACCTAATGGAGAAGACATGCCTAGGGTACATGCCCCAAAAACATGACTATAATAATAGTCCCTCATGCAAGCATTTGTGGCCTGCACACTACAAATCCTAACATATCATGGCAATACACCTCATAGAGAAGACACACCTAGGGCCACATTGCACATAGCAACATGCCTCACAAAGAAGACATGCATAGGGCACATGCCACATAGCAATGTGTCTTATGGAAAAATGTGCATGCATGTCACACACCAAAGCTATATGTATACATCATGAGGCACATTCATATGTTATCAAACACAACCTATTGTATCTAACATGAGTTCCTCTCTACATGTGTGCAAATCTTCCAACACTAATCGCCACTAAGAAGGAATAATATATAATGCATCTTCAAATATTTGTGTGTGTGTGTGTGGAATTGTGTCTTTGAACCCAAATCACTACCATCAACAACATGTAACCATCACCTACACTGTATCAAAACATAAGTATGGTGTGACATCATATCTATTTGCATAATTTCAAAACACATGCAAACATGGAAATCATCATAGCATGACAAAAATCAATCTCCACATGTTGGAACAAAGATATAAATAATATAATAGGGTAAGAGGAAACCCGTACCAAGAACCACATACCAACTATCAACAATGCCATCAAGATAAATGTAGGATAGGATACCACTATGAGCCATCCAATGGTCCATTCTATGAGGAGAACTAGGGGATACTATCTTTGAAAGGTGTGGTCAATAGAGATAATCCCTACTAATGCCACAATATGTCACCATAGCTTCTTGAGTTTTCCATTCTTCTACTTAACACCACATTTATTGAGTTCCTCAACAACGAGGTTGGTTCTTAATAGGATGCACAAACATGTAAACACACAAGCATGGTTTCATCATACTTGTACAACAATAAAAATTCATTTTTCTAGTTAATTACTTAGTGTAAAAATAACTCCATTACATAACATAGGGCAATAATCACCATAAGTTTTCAAATAAACTGCCCAAACATCAATTGGAGTTACCCTTTCTAAGGTACAAACATAATTTATTTATAACTTCAAAATTAAAATAATCACAATACATCAAAATAAGTTCAATAGTGCATGGAAATAGACAACATGATCCATAATTAAACCCATAAATTACCCTAATTGGATATGCTAATAAAATGGTGTCTCAAATAATAGAGATTATGTTGGACCTATAATAGAGATCTGGACTTTGTTTCATCGTACACAAGCATGGTTTCATCATACTTGTATCCAAATACACCATCCATAGATAGGTACTCAGTACCACAATCTCACGGGTACCCTTTTAGCTGAATTTACCCTATATTTAGGTGAATCTACCCTTGTATCATTCCTTGATCTAGTATGTCATTCCACCAATCAATAATTTTTCCATATTCTTGGGAGAATACACTATCCCTTAGGTGAATATGCCATATCCTTAAAAGAATCCTCCTTGTCATCATCCTAAGTCCTCTTTTTGTTAAGTCTTATCCCTTCATCTTTAGGAAAATCCACCTATCCTTATGTGAATCTACTTTCTCTTAGGTGAATCTATTTCACATAAATCATTTATCTTATCAATCTTTCTTACGCAAATGGTGAATTTTTCCTATTCTTAGATGACTACACTCCCATTTAGGTGAATCTATCTAGTTTTAGTCTCCTTCTATTATTTTGTCCAAATTTGTATCCTCTAGTTTACATGAATCTACTTGTTCTTAGGACCCTATCATTCTAAGGAAAATTCACCTTGTCATCATCCTTAATCATCTACCTTTCAAGTGTATAGTCCATCCATCCTTGGGAGAATCTAACATATTATTGAGTTCAAATCCTCATGAAATACAGTCATGTTTATCTCAATGATGGCTCCAAGTGCATCTACTTATTGCTTGATCTTCATGGTGATGGGATTCACTTTCATGAATATGATGGGGTGTTTAGCAGAACATCATGTGGTGGGGGACGATAGAGGATGGGATCTTGCCTCAGATTTCAAAGGATGGGCTTCCCGCAAGATCTTCCATGTTGGAGATAATCTCTATAATATTGCCCTTCCCTTGTTATAAATTTGTTCCGAAATTTTAGTAAGCCCTTTGATTAGGGTTTATAGGTTATATATTTATGGATGCTATTGGTTCTTTCATATCTATTTAAATCCCATATGTAGATATTAGATTGGATCTTTCACCATGCCCTACGCCATGGTGAGTGCCTGCTTTTAGATCTTGTCAATCTCTTTTGAGTAGCTCTTTTAATCGACTTATGGCAGTCAAAATTGGGTTTGTGGAGAACTTAAAGAATAGATCTTTCTTCTAATGAAAATTTTAGGTTAGATAAAGTTTGGCCTTTGTGCCCAGAAAAATGATGGCAAACAACTACATTTTGACATTTGCCAGGGTTTGCTTATGCTTCCTCTCAACAAAGGGTATTGGAGTTGAAGAGCCGAGAAGAGTTTGAGAATTTTGATGTGAGCAATCAATCAAGCTATATGATGGAGGGCTTGATGCAGTCCCACTCATTGAAATGGGTGACAGATATTTTACTAGTGGAAATGCAGAAGACTGTCAACGTGGAATGAAAGTGCACACTAATGTTTTATCTGATGGACTCGACAATTGCCAATCTGACAATTTCGATGTAGTTTCAGATGGGCTTGACAATGTGGCCAAATATTTGGGTTTAGATTTATTATCAGATGGAATGGAGCATTATATTGTTGCTTCTGCTGGTGATGATTCGATGGAGGAGGGGGCAATAAAGGAGGTAATTGCTGAAGGGCCCACATCATCACGAAGGCAATTATCTGATTGCCCTCCATCAATTCTCATAAACCTCTCACTCTCCATTTGTGGCACTGTTATCACCATGCTTATCTACGCCATGCTTTAGCTTATCAACTCTTTATTTGATTAAGAACATATATATATGTATCTTGTACAGCGTTTGCCAACATCTTCCCTGCGTGTGCCAAAATAGGAGCTTTGGAACAAGGTATGGACATCCATCAAAGCATAATCAAAGGGGGTTTTTTGTAAGAAATTAGTTGCAAATGCTCCAATAACAAAAATAGAAAATGGGCTAGCATACACACAACATGTGAACTGTATGACGAAATACCTCAAAGAGATGTCATTTCATGGAATTTTAAGATCGCAGGTGTATGCGGGAAAAGTGGTGATAAAACTTAATATGTGAAAATATTGTAAAAAAACTAGTCCACACACACACAGAGGACTTCTTGATGCAAGCTATGGAGTAACGTAGTGTTACTCAGCTTCCCAAGGAGGGTCCCATGGTTCTCTATCTCACAATGTCCCTCAAACCAACATTTTTGCTCTCAGATCACTGAGCAAAATGGTTTAGGGATGGCAAATATGAGAACGAGAGATGCTTTTGCTAAATTTAGTATGAAATAGATGTTAAGCTATGTATGATATTAAAAACGCAATAAACTAGATGATAAGATGACGAGGTTAGTATGAATACTATCCTAACATGGTATATTTAGTCTATGATTGAACTAAAATGATAAAGAAAGTAATCTAAACATGCATATTTAGTCTAATTCCTGATCTAAAAGAGGCTAAATGAGGAGCATAAAGATGATATGAAAAAGCTTGAAAGTATTTGAGCATAAGTATAATGCTTCAAATTTGAAAGATGATTGTTAAGAATGGAGGAATGAGAGCTCTATTTATAGCACAAATAGGGCAATGGATGGTCAGGATGAAATGGTTTAATCAAGGGCCAGGTTTGAAAGTTGGGGATCCATGTGCACAATTGGCACCAATGAAATGGTGACAAATGTCAACATAGGGTTGGGTTGAGAGAAGAGGTTGGAGGCATTAAAGGCCTGAGAAGACCTCATGGTTATCTAAAGGCTAAGGGTCAAGTCTAAGTTAGGCTTACCCACTGGATTAAGAGTTAATCCAAGGATAAACCTTTGTGCAAATGATTAAGAGATAATAATGGTCAAAGCATTAATGGCCTGATGAGACCCTTGGGTTGGATAGAGGTTGAGTCAAAACAAATGTTTTAACCATGTGGGAGGGTTTGAATTAACCATTAATGGTTATTGGAGACTTTAGGGATTAAGTGGTTGAAGGTTGGAAGCCTTCAATGGTTTTCAAAGACTTTAAGGGTTTTGGTGGTTGAAGGTTGAAAACCTTTAATGGTTATCAAAGACTTTAAGGTTTTTGAGAAGTGACTTCCCTTTGCTTAGGGATGTGACAAAATTTAGAGGAGGGTTAGGTTAATTAGAAGTGTTTAGAAGATTCTAGAAGGGATTAGAAAGGGGTTTGGGATTTTGCAAGTGGATGGAGGGATAATAGGATTTAATTGAATTAAATGTTTTAATTCAATTTGGTTGTAATTAAATAAATTTGATTTATTCAATTTGGGATAACTATTTAATTAAATTTGAATTTAATTAAAAGTGGATAGGGGGGTTTTAATTGAATAAAATGATTTATTCATTAAATGGGTATAGTGAATTTAATTTAAATAAATTGAATAATTTATTTAATTAAATAGAGGAATGTGGATAGTTTAATTAAATTGGATTTAATTAAATAGAGAAATGAACATAAAATATTCATTTAGGAATATGGTCATTTTTATACGTCTACATTTTGCCCCTCTTTGAAGTGACGTGTGTGCACATGTTATTTCAAAGAAAATGATGCTTTATCATGATTTATGATCTAATGCAATTTTTGTGTCGCTTTTTTGATTTGCCAGTCGTGCCCCAGATTCGATTTGATGTGTGATGCCCCCTCGGGAGATGAATCAATTTTGAAATTTTTTGATTTAATTTGATGAAGTTCGTATGATGTGTATGATTTCGTGCATGTAAAAAGTGTGCAGATTGATTCATCTCCCGATAAGTTACAACTGTTTTGGTATAGGGGAGACTGCGACCATATTACAGGGCCAATCGGCTAACCCTAATTTCATTTTCCTCCTATAAAAGGGGAAAAGGGCTTGATTTAGGTTCATTTGTGCTTTGTTGATTTTGAAGAAAGAGAATTGGCTCTGGAGAGAAAATGCCTATTCCCTATCACAGACACCGTTTCGAGTGCGTTCGGAGGTACCGGAGACCTGTAGCGCATGGACCACCAGTAAGTCAACGTTTTTGACCCCTTTTTGATTTTTTGTTTTGTCGTTTTTAGTCACTTTTTGAATTTCAAAGTTTGGGTGTTTCGTTTTAGCGCGTCTAGGGTCCACAGTAGCGCATACGAAGTGTGAGGTAGCGCATCAAGTTCAAATGTAGGGGTTACGTCCGAAAACTGTAGGCTAGCGCATAAAACATTTAGGTTAGCGCGTGCATGGATAATAGCGCATGTAAAGTATTGGGTAGCGCATCGCGTCAATAGGGTAGCGCGTAGGTGTGACCTAGCACATAGGGGCCGCAGAGGGTCGCATAGGGAAGGGGGTTTAGCGCGTAGGGCTAACCTAGCGCATAGGGCTAAATGGGTAGCACCTAAGAGGGATAGATTAGCGCGTAGACAGAGTCTAGCGCATAGGATGGGTTAGGTAGCGCAAAGGGGGAAAAGAGTAGCGCGTAGACAGAGTCTAGGGCATAGGACAGATAGATTAGCGTGTAGGAGAGACAACCTAGCGCATGGGGGTGTTTTAGCGCATCAGAAAATTTTTGCAATTTTGGCCGAATTGAAAATTTGTGTTGTTTGCCTATCGTGTTTTGATGAATTTACCCAATATGAGTGTTTGTATAACTTGTTTTGATTTATGAGTTTTCAAGTTATATATAGATATCAATCTGTTGTTTTGATCAAAATATGATGTAGTTGCGTGTTCTATTTCAAGTTCAATGTATGTGAAAGCCTGAGTTGTGTTACAAGCCGACATGGGTTGGAAACTTGAGTTGTTTTACAAGCTGATATGGGTGGGAAACTTGAGTTGTTTTACAAGTTTATGTGATTGTGGAGACTTGAGTTGTTTTACAAGTTTTGATATGGTTTTTGAGAACTTGAGTTGTTTTACAAGTTGATATGAAATGATAGGATTTTGAACTTTGATATAGATGAGAAAATTGTTTCATGTTGTTGATGTAAATTGTATTTTGATATCTTTGTGTTGATGTGGAAACTGATATTGGATATGTTGTGTTTGTTGACATGAGCGATTGGGTGTTGTATAGTCGAGGGAGAGATTCCCGAGACCGTGGACGTTGATACCACGATTGTCATAGGCAGATTTGGACATTATAGAGAGATGTGGATTGACCTCTCTTTTGGATATGCCTCGGTTCACTGTGAACTGGGGGCTTTTGACAGCGTTGGCAGAGAGATGGCATAGCGACATGAACACCTTTCATTTTGCCACTGGAGAGATGACAGTGACACCGGAGGATTGCTACCGAATTTTGTGGATTCCTGTAGTAGGGGCACTACTTCCTTATGAGCAGTCAGAGGAGGGTGGCACAGAGGCACTGCGCCAGATATTTTAGGATGACACAGTTTGTGGCTACGAAATCCCCTGGCAGGAGTTTTTGGATTTGGGTTATGCACCGCTGCCATCTGTACTGGCAGGATTCATTGGGGGATTCCTTTGTCCTAATCGTAGGTCAAAGGGATTCTCGGTGGGATGGGGACTGGTTTTGGAGGAGATGGTTACGCAGGGCAGGAGGTTTGCATGGGGGTCAGCGATGCTGGCTCACTTATACAGGAGTTTACATGAGGTAGTATACCTCGGTTACGGTAGCTTGTCAGCGGGAGTGACCCTATTACAGGTATGGTGCTGGGAGCACATTCCAGCAGCGAGGCCACTGGCAGATAGAGACAGGCCTGTAGGTGCAGCATATGCCTACGGATACAGAGGTCTAGTTGTCCAACGTAAGCTGGGCAAACTAGAGCATTGGAGGAGGGTTTTTGACGATATAGATACGGTCACCTGGCGGCCGTATACAGGTTGCAAGGTATGGGCGGAGGATGGGCTGGAGATGCCCTTTGTATTTATGATGAGGTATCTGATTGGGAGGACCCCGTTCGTCATTGAGCATTTTGTGGTGACCCGAGTTTTGAGGCAGTTCGGGCGCCAGCAGGGTGTTCCATAGGGAGCATGTTTGTATGCACGGAGGCAGCAGGATGTGGCCAATTGGGGGCCGACTATTGATAGTGCGGTGGTGATTGAGGAGTTTGTGGGGTTGGCTAGGCAGATCTAGGATTATGCCCCTGAGATCCAGGATGCGGGCATGACAGATGAGTTTGCTCGTTTGTTTACTGCGCGGGCGGTGGCCAGGATCTCGGATCCAGAGGAGATGAGGCCAGCTTTTGACTCAGATGAGGAGGGGGATGGGGGAGATGATAGCGATGATGGAGATGATGGAGGAGGAGGTAGAGGAGCCAGAGGGAGGTAGGGAGGGAGAGATGTGGAGAGAGCAGTGCCATAGGGGAGGATAGAGAGAGGGAGAGGTGGATTGGCTATCAGAGCCGGGAGAGAGGGGAGAGTGGGGGAGGTGCTGGCTATAGTGGGGGGTGAGGAGGAGCTGAGGAGACCAGCACAGAGGAGGAGGGTAGATGTACTCCCACCTCCAGCACCGAGGATAGGGCGAGTGGGAGGGGTTCCTCCAGCATAGGTACCGCTGTGGGTTCGAGTGCCAGGTCATGTGGAAGATGCGCAGATTCGGACCTTGCAGATTACCGTTCAGCAGCTGCAGGCGCAGATTTCAACCTATCAACGGCAGATTTCTCAGTTGACCACTGAGAGAGATACTGAGATAGAGCGGCAAGGACGAGTGGAGGAGGCGTTGGCGAGTGTGCAGAGAGTAGCGGCGGGTGGTCCGATGAGAGACACCCTTAGAGAGCTGACGCAGAAAGTGCAGGAGGTAGAGTATTATAGGCGGCATTATGAGGATGCAGTACCCAGGGAGCGGCGAGTGGAGAGTTTTGCACAGTCAAGATCTAGTCGATCTTGAGCCACTGGGACATGATCTGAGAGCCGAGGTGTGACGGGGCCACCGAGACAGGACCCTCCTGGAGATCCAGGGGCGGGTGCATTTGGAGCGAGACCATCTTCGTCAGGAGATAGTCATACTTGAGAGACAGGGTCTTTGTTGTATTTTTGAGCAGTTTGTTATTTGTTGTACTGGACACAGTGTTTGGACACATTTTGTACATTTTGATCAGTTTTGATATATATATATATATATATATATATATATATATATATATATATATATATATATATATATATATATATATATATATATATATATATATATATATATATATATATATACGGCACCATTTTTGATCATGTGATGTGTTGATATGGATGCATTTATTTTATGTGATGATGTAATGCTTAAATATATGATGTAAGATGTATGATGCAGGAGGTATGCTTTTTATATGCTGTGAGATGTATCTTGAAAATGAGATGTATGTTTTATTTATGCTGCTAAATGTATCGTGATATGTAAATGATGTTAAATGATATGGAATGATGTGTATGCAACTAATTGTAAAATGATGTGCAACTAATTGTAAAATGATATGCAACTAGTTGTAAAATGATATGCAACTAATTGTAAAATGATATGCAACTAATTGTTTTTGGAGCATCCCTCATTCTATATTTGCCATCCGATATAACCATATTTTTGCTTTCTTTGTAAATATCATCACTGAGCATTGATTTGTTTAGGATATGTTGAAAATTTATACAAGCATAATGGTATAATTGAACCATAATGACCTGAGAAAAATTTACATGATATTTGATTTTGCAAGATAGCACAAGCGTCAAGGTATAATTGAACCAGGACGACCTGAGTGCGTATTGCGTAAACAGACAAGATTTGATCATTTGTATGCATGAAGTGGAATCAAGCCTTCAGTGATATTGAACGTATCACGTCTCGAGGCATGTATTCACACAGTACAAGTGATCGCCTCCCAGATAGAAGACTAAGAAAATATTGGAAGTTCCCCACGATCTCTAGTTGTGAAGCATTTAGTGAGACAAGGAAGAGAATCCAATAATGCACAAAGTTCAAAATGCAAAACTAGTTAAGATTTTATGCTATAGTGCTACATTCAGTACTTCAGAAAATCATCCATCCTTGATATTTGTGTGAATTGTCTTTGTTTTGGTTTTTGCGATGAAGCGTAGTGTTGTTTGTTTGATGTCATCCTGTTGAGTTTTGCATCTAGTCTTGATGTCTTGAGTGTTTGCAATACTATTGACATGCCCCTAGTGGAGTGTGCCTCTTGATGTGAATATATACAGTGATTCCAAGCCATGGTGTTTTAGTGGTAGGAGGATATTTATAGACAAATCAGGATAGTGACTACGCTAAGTATGTCCTGAATGGATATTTGCTAAGTGTCAGGCGATGGCTGATAGTGTTTTGTATGGACAACATGGTATGGAAATAGATAGAGGAGCCGTTCTTTCACAAGGGCGCCTGTTTACCAGGTTTTCACCCTTTGTTTTTATTGTACTTTGCTTTTTTTGCTTTTTCTGGATTTTTTTGATTTTTTTGTTTGTTTTGGGCTTTTTCCATGCACTAGGCTACTTTAAGTATAGTACCTTTTCAGATGGATGCTGTTAGTTGGTTCGTCGAGCACATCTCCTTCAGAATTTGTTAGCTGATAAGCACCTGATCCATAAACGGATATGATAACATAGGGACCCAACCAGTTAGGTTCAAATTTCCCTTTCTTTTCTCAATCTTGCTGATTTCTAGGATTTTCTTTGAGGACTAGGTCACCAACCTTGAAGTTGCGGGGAATGACCTTGTGATTGTAGCTCTTGCACATGCATTGCTGATATGCTTTGAGATGAGTATAAGCATGTTGGCATCTTTCATCTAATAGCTCAAGTTCTTGTAGACGATTAACTCGATACTCTTCATCTGGGATTAAGCCTTTCAAAGAGACTCTGAGAGATGGGATCTCTACCTCCAGGGGTAAAATAGCCTCTGATCCATATACCAATGAGTATGGTGTTGCTCCTGTAGGTGTGCGGATGCTGGTCCTGTATGCCCAAAGTGTTGGATTGAGTTGTACATGCCAATCTTTGCCTGCATCATTCACTGGTTTCTTGAGGATTTTCAGTATTGTCTTGTTAGATGCTTCCGCTTGACCATTTCCCTATGGGTAATATGGTGTAGAGAACCTATGTTGGATTTTGAATTTTTCACATAGTTCTTGGACATCTTGATTTTTGAAGGGCCGTCCATTATCTGTGATGATTGAACTTGGAATACCATATCTGCAGATCAGATAATTTAGGATAAAAGAGGCAATTTGTTTCCTGGTCACCGTGGTCATGGGAACTGCTTCTATCCATTTGGTAAAGTATTCTGTTGCTGTTATAATGAACTTGTGTCCATTTGAAGATGACAGATGAATTTTGCCAACTAGGTCCAGTCCCCACTAACAAAAGGGCCATGATGTTGTAAATGGCTGCAGTTCTTGTGCTGGTGCATGTATCAAATTACCATGGATTTGGCATTTAGGACATTTCTTGGCAAAGTGATATGAGTCTTTCTCCATTGTAGGCCAGTAGTATCCCATCCTTAGAAGCTTTTTAGCAAGAGTAGTGCCGCTTGAATGTGTGCCACAAATACCTTCGTGAAGTTCGTGTAAAGCAAAATCGGAATCATTACGATCAAGACAACGAAGAAGAGTACCATCGAGACCTCGACGATATAAAGTATCAGCGGTAAGGGTATAACGGGCAGCTTGTCGGATAAAGTTACGTTTTTGGTTACGGGATTGGTCAATGGGTAAGATATTATGCTTGAGGTAGTCGTATATTGGTCCATATAACGGAGAATCTGAACCAGTCAAGGCATAGATAACATGGGATTCAGAGTGGTCATAGGCGGGGGAGAACAATTGCTCTACCAGGAACTCATAATGACTCTGTTGCTCAGGAATTTGTAGTAGCGAAGCGATTGTAGCCATTACATCGGCTGCTTTGTTGTTCAACCTTGGTATTTGCTCGAAGGTGATGTGCACAAAATACTGTTTGAAGTCATCCACCATTCGTTTGTAGGGTAGTAGCTTGTCGTCCTTTGTCTGATAGTTGTTATTGATTTGATTAATGACCAGTTGTGAGTCACCATAGACTTTTAACTCTGTGATTTTCCATTCTACGGCCATTTTGATGCCTATGACCAGTGCCTCATATTCAGCTACATTATTTGTGCATCGAAACATAAGCCTGTATGATCTTGGTATAGTGTGTCCTTCAGGAGTGATGAACAGAATGCTGGCCCCTGAACCATGTTGAGTATAGGATCCGTCAAAGTATAGGGTCCATTGTTTAGTAGAAAGAGCAAGAACGTCCCTGTCTGAAAATTCGATCTCCATGGTGTGGTTGCTTGGGAGTGGTGCTTCAACCAACTGATCTGCAATTGCTTGTCCTTTGATGGCTCATCTTTCTGTGTATTGGATGTCGAATTCACTGAGAATCATGACCCATTTAGCCAATCGGCCTGTAAGAGCTGGCTTGCTGAGTAGATATTTGAGAGGATCAATTTTCACAACTAGCTTGATGGTGTGTGCTAGCATGTAATGTCGGAACTTCTGAGATGCAAAGACCATTGTTAGGCAAGCCTTTTCAATAAATGTATAGTTGAGCTCATAGCCATTCAATGTTCTACTGATGTAGTATATGGCGCATTCCTTTCCTTGTTGATTTTGTTGTGCCAATAATGCCCCCAGTGAAATATCTGTTGTTGAGATATATAGAATAAGTGGCTTTTCGGCGACTGGTGGTACTAGAACTGGTGGATTCATCAGGTACTGTTTGATTTGATAAAAAGATTCTGCACACTTAGCCTCCCATTTGAATGGTACATTTTTGTGTAGCAAATGGTTAAATGGTAGACTTTTATCTGCTAGCTGAGCGATGAATCGCCGGATTGATTGAAGTCATCCCTGTAGAGATCTGAGTTGACTGATATTCTATGGTGGTGGCATTTCCATAATGGCTTGTACCTTTGCTGGATCAACTTCAATACCCTTAGCTGAGACTATGTAGCCTAGTAACTTGCCTGATGTAACCCCAAAGACACACTTCTTAGGGTTAAGCCTGACTTGGAATTTCTCCAATCGATTAAATTTTTTTGTTAGGATGCCAAGATGTTCTGCTCTGGTGAAGGATTTAGCTAGTAAGTCATCCACATAGTCTTCCATAAATGTGTGCATCATGTTATGGAATATTGTGGTCATTGCTTTTTGATAAGTGGCCCCTGCATTCTTTAAGCCGAAAGGCATAACATTCCAACAGTACGTCCCTCAAGGATAGATGAATGCTGTTTTATCTTGATCTTCAGGAGCTATCTTGATTTGGTTATAGCCTGAGAAACCATCCATTAGTGAGAGCATTGCATGGCCTGCTGTGAGATCTACAATTATGTCGATACTTGGCAGAGGAAAGTCATCTTTTGGACAAGCTTTGTTGACGTCTCTGAAGTCAGTGCATATTCTGATACTACCATCCGGTTTTGATACTGGAACGATATTGGATATCCACTCTGCATAGTCAATGGGTCGGATGAATCCGACGTCTAATAATTTCTTTAGTTTAGTTTTGACCATGAGTGCCACCTGTGGATTCATCTTTCGTAGCTTTTGCTTGACTGGCTTAACTCCTGTAGAGATGGACAGATGATGCATAATTAAGTGTGGATCTACTCCGGGCATATTAGCATATGACCAAGCAAAGTTGATTTGCTATTTTTTAAAGAAGATGATGAATGCCGATCTTTCTTCCTCTGTCAGAGATTCTGCAAGGTGTATATTTCTGGCTGCTTCTGTGGTACCAATGTTGATTGATTGAGTGGGCTCAATCAATATGGGCGATCGCTCATGAAAGTGCTCAGGAAGAGTGTCAAGTCTCCCATCGTTAGGTGCCTTAAAAAGGTTTTCACCCTCCGATGCGTCCTTTATTTTTACTTTTTTATGATCTAGAGCCGCCATTGACTGGTTTTCAGCATTAGATTCTTTATTTGGTTCATTTTTGCAACTGAGAGACTTGGCACTCCCTGATTGACAGATATCATTATTTTGTTCACTGGTAGAGCCTGTTTCCGGATTTACGGTATATAGGTAATGGACAATAGATGCATCATCTGGGAAAATTGGTATATCATTTGTTTCAGGTTCATCCCAGTTGATGAGGTCATGAAAGACAAGTGGTAAGGAATCGTTGGGTGGATCAAGTTCGGCTACCGTAAGTGTTAGGATAGAGTTTTCATCGTGCTGGGTTTTGGGTTTAAAGAAATTTAGGATTTCGTCGAGGTCCTCGATGGTATCATCTTCCACATAGACTTGTTCATAATGTTTCTGTTCACTTTCCTAAGCGTCATATATATTTTGCAGTCCAAATTCAAGAGGTCTATCTTCTGCATTATGTTCTTCCTGAGAAAGGGATATAGAATCAGTATCATCCAGGATATCAGTAGTAGCATTGGAGCAGGTACCCCATTCATATTCATTGGAATTTGTCTCATAGGCATCATCCCAGATTCTATCTGTGCTGTAAACAGGTGTGTTGTATGGTGAAAACAAATCTTTGATGATGGATACCATTTTGATGGTTTTTGTAGATTCTGTATTAGATCTGTCTTCTACTTGCTGGATTTGTTCATAGACTGTACTTTCTCGGGGAGAAATAACGGTATCTGAAGATGACCTGATTTGTTCTTGAGATATTGGTGTTTGAATATGAGCTACTGCTGTAGATAGGGCCTTCTTATGACTTAGAAGCTTTTCCTGATGTAACTTCTGATCTTGACGTTCCCATGCCTTGCGGATTGTTTCTGCTGATTCAAAAAGTGCTTCCTGCCAGGATTCTTCTTTGTACTTCTTCTTTTCCTTCCATTGAGGTTTTGTAGTTGTGTGTGGCGGCCGTTTTAATAGGAATGTGAGTTTAGAACCCAATCCTACTTTGTTCCTACTAGGTTGTGAAAGAAGATCTATAGGTTCAGTGACTCCTTCTTTGCATTTTCCAATAGGTCCGTTACCACCATATCTCATTTGTTTCATGATTAAGTAGCCTTTTCCATACAGGTGTGTTGGTAGAACAATGTCCAGAGCGGTTGCTCTATGATTTTCTTCCTCATCTTTGTATAACCAGCTAAGAACGTCCTTGTCCTCTGATTCATGTGCTAGAGTACCCAATTGGATGAAGGTACCATCAAATTTAGTGATGGGCTGAGTGGCCAGTTGTGTTGATGTAGTAGGCAAACCATGTGATCTAGGTGAGGTTGGCAATTTTGCCAAACATAAAGGCTCCAAAGAGTATTCTCCCATGCCTTGGTCTTTGATTTGCATTTTCTGCTTGAAGTCTCCCCATAAGGAGTTGGATTTTGCTGTTTGTGGACCTGATGTTGAAGATTGCTGCTTTTCTCTATTATGAGGAACCAAACTGTCCTCGGCTGCCCCCATTGCATTGCAATGTTGAAATGGATTGTGATCAGCAGATATGGAGATTTCTTGTCCATCATAAGGAAACTTGACACACTGGTGATATGTAGAAGGTACTGCTTGCATTTCATGTATCCAGGGTCGTCCTAACAAAATATTGTAGGTTAGATCAATATCTAAGACTTGACAAATAGTATCCTTTTGTACTGGGCCTACTTGAATAGGTAATATCATTGTGCCTTTAGAGGACCGCTCTTCATCATCATATGCTTTTATGGTAATCTTTTTGCAAGGATCAATAGATTATTTTGAGAAGCCTAATGCATGGATAAGCTTTAAAGTACATATATTAAGGCCGGCTCCTCCATCTATTAGGACTCTCTTGACTCGGTGTTTGCAAACAATGACTTCAATATGGAGAGGAGTATTATGCGGATGACTCAATGAGGTATTGTCATGCTCTAAGAAGGTGAGGTTATGAGGTCCTATCATATGGGTGACCATGGCTTGAAATCTGTCTGTATCCAGATTTTGAGGTACATTTGTTTCCAATAATGCTTGCTCCAATATGTCTTTGTGCTTGGGTGATAGTTTTAATAATTCCAGGATAGATATCTGAGCTGGAGTCTTGTGTAGTTGGTTAACCAAGTCATATTGGATTTTTGGTGTGGTGGTTGTAGGTGCAGTATGTCCCTTCAAGACATATTTCTGAGTGCGGGTTGTTACATTGACAGATTCATGATCACGCTAATCTCGGATGGTGATGACATTTATTTGATGATCTTCAGCTGATATATGGTTGATAGTGTTATTGTAGATGTGATTAATACGAGCTCCGCGTGTATCATCTAAAGTTGATGCTCCATCCTTTTTGTAATTTGAGAGAGGATTTTTAAAGGCTCCGTGATCACCATTTGTTTTGAGACCATCAACCGTTAAGTCACCTCGATCAATCATGTCCTGGACTATGTGTTTCAATCTCATGCATTCGTTTGTTCTATGACCCTTGTTGCGATGGAAATCACAATAGTGTGAATCATTCCACCAAGGTGGTTTGATTGGGGGTTCATAATTGTTGATTAGAGGCAAAGAAAGAATTTTGTTTGCCAAAAGTTCTCTGAATGCTGATTCTAATGATTGTCCCAGTGGTGTAAAAATACGCTTTTGGAAATTGTTTGTGTTGCGTGAATTGTTGTTAGGTCCTGGATTCATGTTTTTGCTTTGAGTATCGTTGGTGTTGTTTGTGTTGAGCTGTCCTTGATCAGTGTTTGGTGCATATGTGTTAGCATTTGGTGCAGCATTTTTAAGATTTTTCGTGTTCTGAGGATTTCCAGATAAAGCAAGCACTGGTTGTTTAGATTTGGGATCATGTGATTCGTTGTTGTCTTTGTTCTTGTTTCGAGTCCAAAATCGAGATTTGTCAAAGTTGGTGTTGTTTTGGTTATTGTAGTTTGATGAGTTTGTTCCTTCCTTGTAGAATTTGAGTGTTCCCTTTTTGACACATGCTTCCTCTACTTGAATGCCATTTTCAATCAATTTCGTGAATGACGGTATGCATTGAAGTTTTAGTCTGTAACTCATTTCGCCATTCAAGTTATCAATGAAGATTTCCATTTTCTCTTTTTCAAGAATATCTCGAGGATATCTGGAGACCATGTGTCACCAACGTTGAAGGAACGCCATGAATGTTTCATTGTTCTTTTGTTTGGTGTTGCAAACATCTAGCATGGTTATGGCATGTTGGATGTTGTAGGAATAGTGGGTTATGAATTTGTTAACCAATTCATCAAATGATCTAACAGGTGGCGAAATTTTGGATAACCATTCCATGGTTTGCCCACCCAAGCTTCTGGGGAATAACCTCATCAAATAGGTGTCATCATGAGCGAATTCAAGGCTTAGTGTGCAAAATTCCCGTACATGATCTTTGGGATCACTTTTCCCATCATATTTATCAAATTTGGGAACGTCCGAGTTTGGAGGAAAAGGCACCATGTTCAAGCTTCTGTCAAATGGATAAGGACAGATTTCATTTAAAGAGTACCACACTGTTGTCCCTTGTTGCATATCTTGTATTTGCCTTTGCAACATTTGCATTTGTTGAGTAAGAGCAATCAAAGGTGCATTGTCTTGCCGAGGAAAAAGTTCTTGCCTTGTATTAGTTCTCAGCTGAAAAGGAGTGGTAAATGGTATATGTTGCTCTGGTGTTTCTAGCTCAGGTATACGCATTTCTGGTATGCGTTGTTCTGGAATGTGTTGTTCAAAGTTATGTTGTTCAGGTATGCGAGTTTCTTCTTCTCTGTTTTGTTCTTGATATGCATATTGCCGAGATCCGGTTTGAAAAATGTTTGGGTCGAATTCTTCAGGAAGTTTAACGCCCTTGCTTGTGAGCATCAACAGATATTTTTCCTTGTCATTTTCCATGAGCTTTTCGACAAGTTTTTGGAAGGAGGGATTTACTTGACATTCTCAAAGAAGGGATTCAGTAATTTCAGGTTCTTCTACGAGTGGAACTTCAAAAGGATTTGATAATCTTCGATTCATACTGGACTCAGCAGGTGTCTCACTTTGTTTGTTACTTTGAGAGCGAGTAACAGACATTTTAGTAGAAGCTTTTAGTGATGAAAGGGACAAAAGCCTCCTCGATGTGTTGCTCGGGCGTTGGTGGTTCTGGTCGAGATGTGTTATATGTGATGCACTCATCGGGCAAGAATGCTGGATTGATTTTTCCGCCGCGGTTTATGGTTTGATTAAAAGCAGACTTTTGACAGTATGCTCTTGTCTTCAAGGGTTCCTTGTCAAATTCGCTAGATTTGTTTTGGATATAACGTTTGACGTGATGAAAGAATATCCGATGAGATTTGAAGAGTTGACGATTGATGTATAAAAACTTATTTCGCTTGATGAATTTGGAAAAACTAGGTTGTCGTTTCTTTAACGTGATGTTACGATAGAGGTTCTTTCTTCTCAGAATAAGGGGATTAGTCATGCAAGAGTGATCAATGATTTCCTTTGATTGGTTTGGATTCAGTTGATTCTTGTTTTGGAAATTTCAAATCTTACTTTATCAGAGTGAAGGTTTAGATGTCCCTTCACGATAAAGTGTGTCAAATGATATGGATAAAAGCTTCCTGATCTGGAAACTGGATTTGACGATTTGAGAATTTTAAACAAGTGTTTTGAGATAGAAATCCGTAAGATGGTAAAGGATTTTGATGACACTGATGATGAAAATTTTCCGGATTATGATAGGAGAGACATCCTCTATTGTGCGATTTGTTTAGGATTCAGACAACTTTGTTTAACACAAATTTAGCTTGAGAAAAGTTTTCAATAGTTTGTTTTTGTCACTCTGGTTTGATAAAAGATGATTTTTGATGAAAAAGTCTTCTAAAATGTTTTTGAAATTTTCAAAATTTTTCAGTTTTGGACTCTCTGTTTTTCAACCTTGGATCACGCGCTAAAACAGAGTTTACATGCGCTACTGAATTTACCTGATGCGCTAAAGGAATGAGCACACATGCTAATCTGCCCCTAGATACGCACTAAAGTTTGGATTTTGAATTTTTTTTGTTTAACTGGTGAAAAATCTACGCGCTATACTGGACTTTACACGCGCTAACTGTTGGAGTATATGCACTAAAATATGGTTTCTATGCGCTAAGCTGTTTCTTCCACGCGCTAAAGTTAGGACTATTGAAATTTGTTGTTGAATTTTTTGAAAAAGTTACGCGCTACACTGGGCCTGTGAAGCGCTAACTGTTTTATTTTATGCGCTAATTCTTGGTTCCCACGCGCTAATAGGTTGCTGCGACGCGCTAGACTGTGTTGTGGATGCGCTAAAGGATTATTACTGTTTTTTTGCCTAAGGATAAAACGCTACTGTTTTAATTTCACGCGCTAATGTGAGGTTTGGATGCGCTAACAAAAGTCTTCCACGCGCTAAGATGTTGTTCTTATGCGCTAGACTGCCCTGATTTTTCCGTTTGGGTGATTTCTTGAGGTTTTTGATTTTTGTTGAGAATTTTTCAAGTGCGATGGATGATTTTCTGAAGTAATAACTGCAAGCATGGCACAAAAAGTACAACCATTTTTCCTAATCTAACAAAAAGTGTATGTTCTGCGAGGATGTGTTCAAATCCCCAATGTTTTAACAGGTTTGGATACAAGTAATACACTTCAGAAATACTCTTTATTCAAGGGTCATAAATAACATCATAGCCCACTAGTCTAGATACTCCGTTAGCTCAAACAGCCGTGTCACCCCCTAGGGGGCGCCCATTTTTTTTGCCTTTTGCCAGAAGTTAACCCAAAGTGAATTGCTTTACAGTTGAGTAGTTATCTTGGGAGATATATGGTGAGTAATCTTGGGGGTGGATTCTTCCCCACCCTTGCACTATGATGTTACAAATATTTGGTTACTGACTCGGTTCAAAGTTTCTAATTTCTATGGTTCTTAATCAGGCTTCCTGTTCGGCTGTCAGTGATAAACTCCCTCAGGAGGCTTCCCAACCTTTAGAACAAAGACTTTACGTATCTCAAGGATACTAGGGGAAGGCTAATCACTGCGCGCAACCGTTGAAAAGGACTTTCGTCACTTTCCACATTTGATTATAGTGGGTTGGAATTCTTGGCGTCAAAGCCATTCCCCACTTAGGTCGTTCCCTTCACATCGGCCATAAATGACTTTAAGAGTTGATTGCAACTCCTCGGGAAGGCAAGCCTGCTAAAGGTTTTAAATGCTTGAATTACTGAAAGCTGTAAGAGTGGTCTGGATTTTTGATCACCCAGTTAAGGGGAGAGCATATTCCTTCCACTTTCGAGACAAGGCAATCAAGTTGTTCTTTTTATCCTTCAAAACAATGATTTGCTAACTTCTATTTGGAGATGTTGCTCCAACAAGCATGATGTCCTTTTTAATCTTGAAAAGAAAGATTTTCTGATCTATAAAAAAGAAATGGTCAACAAAGCAAATGTGCGATTTTGAGGCCAACAAAAGAAATCGGTTACAAAGGAAAGGCGTCCGCTCCACCTGTAAGAAATTATCAGAGTCCTACAAGCAAACCAAAAAAAAGGAAAATTGTTAGCGAATTTGGGGGACTTCCACAAGTCTAATATTCCAGTTCGGTTACAATAAAAAAAATTTTGTTTTTGTTTTTCTCTGACTGTGATGCGCTACAGAACAAACTGTACGCGCTACAGTATATGATCTATGCGCTAAAATTTATGCTAAACGCGCTACTCTGTTCTCTGGATGTGCTACTGTGGGTTCTGGAAGCGCTATTCTGTGTTTTTTTTTTTTCGACGCTACAGGTAATTTCAAATATGATGCGCTAATGCATGAGTTGCACGCGCTATATTATGGATTAGAAGCACTAGAATGGGGATCTTATGCGCTATTTTGGTTGTTGAATGTGCTGTTCTGTGTTTCGCCCGTGTCAAGACCTACAGGAAAATGTTAGAGGGAGTCATGCGTTGCAAAAATGTTTCCACGTGCTAGTTTTCAGACCACACGCGCTAAACAGGGAGTTGGATGCGCTAAATAGTGAACTGAAAGCGCTACTTCAATTTTCCCGCGTGCCTGCAAAAGTGGTTAGTTTCAAAAACCGATTTGTTATTTGGGGTTGGGCCCCACGGTGAGCGCCAGAAATGTATGCGGGAAAAGTGGGCTGATAAAACTTAATATGTGAAAATATTGTAAAAAAACTAGTCCACACACACACAGAGGACTTCTTGATGCAAGCTATGGAGTAACGTAGTGTTACTCAGCTTCCCAAGGAGGGTCCCATGGTTCTCTATCTCACAGTGTCCCTCAAACCAATGTTTTTGCTCTCAGATCACTGAGCAAAATGGTTTAGGGATGGCAAATATGAGAACGAGAGATGCTTTTGCTAAATTTAGTATGAAATAGATGTTAAGCTATGTATGATATTAAAAACGCAATAAACTAGATGATAAGATGACGAGGTTAGTATGAATACTATCCTAACATGGTATATTTAGTCTATGATTGAACTAAAATGATAAAGAAAGTAATCTAAACATGCATATTTAGTCTAATTCCTGATCTAAAAGAGGCTAAATGAGGAGCATAAAGATGATATGAAAAAGCTTGAAAGTATTTGAGCATAAGTATAATGCTTCAAATTTGAAAGATGATTGTTAAGAATGGAGGAATGAGAGCTCTATTTATAGCACAAACAGGGCAATGGATGGTCAGGATGAAATGGTTTAATCAAGGGCCAGGTTTGAAAGTTGGGGATCCATGTGCACAATTGGCACCAATGAAATGGTGACAAATGTCAACATAGGGTTGGGTTGAGAGAAGAGGTTGGAGGCATTAAAGGCCTGAGAAGACCTCATGGTTATCTAAAGGCTAAGGGTCAAGTCTAAGTTAGGCTTACCCATTGGATTAAGAGTTAATCCAAGGATAAACCTTTGTGCAAATGATTAAGAGATAATCATGGTCAAAGCATTAATGGCCTGATGAGACCCTTGGGTTGGATAGAGGTTGAGTCAAAACAAATGTTTTAACCATGTGGGAGGGTTTGAATTAACCATTAATGGTTATTGGAGACTTTAGGGATTAAGTGGTTGAAGGTTGGAAGCCTTCAATGGTTTTCAAAGACTTTAAGGGTTTTGGTGGTTGAAGGTTGAAAACCTTTAATGGTTATCAAAGACTTTAAGGTTTTTGAGAAGTGACTTCCCTTTGCTTAGGGATGTGACAAAATTTAGATGAGGGTTAGGTTAATTAGAAGTGTTTAGAAGATTCTAGAAGGGATTAGAAAGGGGTTTGGGATTTTGCAAGTGGATGGAGGGATAATAGGATTTAATTGAATTAAATGTTTTAATTCAATTTGGTTGTAATTAAATAAATTTGATTTATTCAATTTGGGATAACTATTTAATTAAATTTGAATTTAATTAAAAGTGGATAGGGGGGTTTTAATTGAATAAAATGATTTATTCATTAAATGGGTATAGTGAATTTAATTTAAATAAATTGAATAATTTATTTAATTAAATAGAGGAATGTGGATAGTTTAATTAAATTGGATTTAATTAAATAGAAAAATGAACATAAAATATTCATTTAGGAATATGGTCATTTTTATACGTCTACAGTAGGATATGCACAAAATGGATTAATTCGCAAAAAAAAACCAGTTGCCCTTAATTGCAAAAAAAAAATAGTTGCCCTTCATTGAAAAAAAAAGAGTTCCTTTGATTGCAAAAAAAACCTTACCTTGCTTGTGCAGAGATTGCTTCGGTGGGGGGGGGGCAGGGAGGCAAGATGGTCGCCACTTGCTTCAGCCAGTTTTCTTTCAAAATGAAAATGCGTTGTGTTTTTTTTTTTTAATAAAATGCCCGAGGTCGTCGGAATTTTGACGAATACGGGCATTTAAAAAAAATAAAAATCAAATTTTCACACAATGCTCCTTGTCCATCAGAAACCTCCGTCAAAATTTGACCCCAAATGTATTAGTGTATTTTCCGATGTCTTCAATCTCAATGTGACTTGCATCAACATCAGTCACTCACTACACCTCATTATCAAGCTTGGACACCAAGGTTTGACCTTGGTACTAGTACTTCATTGTAGGTGGATTTTTCTCTAGCTTTATCTCATCCCTTGTTTTGTTTTGATTGGATGTAGATGCTTCTATAAGACTACTTGAGTTTGCAAGAAAAGATACATAATTAGTTTACCAAATTTAGCAAAATGCAATAGATTTTGGGATTCTAGGGTTCCAAGGTGTAAAAGTACCATTTACAAGAAATTTTGGGATTCCAGGATCTTGAGTTTACAATATAAGATTAAGGACTTGCTTCAGGATTTCAAGATGCTGAGGTGAGAAAAGGCACTGAGACAATTGATTCCAGGACTCTGAGGTCTCGCGGTCCTAGGGTTCCTAGGTGTTCAAAATTATCAAAAGGGGCATTTCGGAAGTCGAGGGTTTTGGGGTGCTTAATAATACAATACAGAGACAATTTCCTAGATTCCGGGGTCCCAAAATCCCGATTTCAAAATTTGGGCATCCAAAGAGAGTTTCGGGATTCTAGGGTTCAGGATCCCAAAATGGGATAAGTTTCTTTAGTAAGGCATGTTTTGGGATTCCAGGGTTCTGGAATCCCAATGTGGGTAAACTTGGGCAAGTTAAGGCTAACCAAAACTTTGGGATTTTTGGATCCCGAGATCTCAAAGTGGGTGAACTAAAGGCCAAACTCCTAAAGGGTTGAAAAATAAACTCTTATTGAAAACATTGAAATCTATTCTAAATCTAAACTAGGAAAGCAAGGAAAAACACAAAACAAGAAAAAACAACAACAAAAGACCAACTTGGACAAGGATGGTCGACAACAAACTCGTGCACTGCGAGAGAGGAAATTGCCGAAGGAGAGCTCTAGTTTTGCAAAGATTGAGTGCAAAAATGAGTTAAAACAACTCATCTAACCCTATTTATACTCTCTTCAGATGATCGTACGACTTCATTAAATGCACGCAACTTTGGGGTTTCGAGACTTCAAAATCTTGAGGTCAACAACAACACTACACAGAGAAACTTGGGATTCTGGAACCTCAAAATCTTGAGGCTCTGACAAAGGGATGAATAAAGACCACCTCGAGACTTCAGTGTTTTGGGATCCTGAGGTGCAAAATAACATAAAGACAGAGAAATCAGGATTTTGGAACTCCGAGATCCCAAAGTAGGAGGACAAAAATGACCAAAAAACTTTGGGATCTCAGGGTTTCGAGGTTCTGAAATTTGTTAACCAAGACAAAACATGAAGAAATCGATATTTCAGACTTTCGAGATCTTGAGGCCTCAAAAGCACATGAACAAACAAGATTTTGAGACCCTGGGATTCTAGGATTCAGAGGTCTTGAGAAAAAACAAAAGAAAACAAAGGAAAATATGAGACTCTAAGAACCTAGAGTTCTGAGGAAAACGAAAAGAGAAAGAATGAAAGAGCTTTAGGATCCTGAGATCTCAAAGCAGGACAAAGAAAACAAGGAAATAAAAAGAACACTTTGAGATTTTAGAAGTCAGATCCTGAAGGAGTGGAACAAAGATAGAAAAGAAAGAAAACAAAAAGGGGAACTGACATTTTCAAATCAAGGAAAATGATGGGGCTAGATATGAAGGGAATAACAAATGGCGACTTTCTAGGAAAGATGACTTGAGACATTTTAGAACTTTAAGATCTTTGGTTCATCCAACTTCCAAGGCTACTAACATTGAATGCAATCCATAATAGTGAAAGTATGAGTGAATAAATGATCAAACAAGCAAGTTAGAAACTGAAGAAGACCAACCTGTATGTGTGTACCTCTAATTTATTACCATATCTTTTTTATCATGAAGATAGACAAAGCAAATTGGGCCCAAGCTACGTGAGTGAAACCAACCATGTGTTTTATGCAATATTACCCTGGGCATAGCTCTTCTACCATCCAGACATCTATAGCCCCGATAGAGATACCTCCGGTCCCCATCAACCAATGCTCCACTATCGGCTAGGCGTCTATAGCCCTGATGGAGGTTACTTGAAACACCCAAATAAGTTGCAGTGAGTAATTTAATTAATTTTTCTTTCTCTCTTTTTTTATATATATCACTTTGAAGCCTTTTTCATTATGAACTTAAATATATATACTTTTAAAATAATGAAGTTCTTGAACTGGGTTGGGGACCACAGTGGACGACGGGAAATAACTGATTTTTGATTTTCACTTGGAAACAAGGTCTTTTGATATCTTCAAATATTTTATGATGTATTTTAATGTGCTATTGGTGTTGAGTAGTCAAGTTAGCCTTCACTGATTCAATATCAAGAACTCAAATCATCATTAAACCATTATATATTACCTTGGATGAATGTAGGCAATGGTTTCAAAATCAGCCAAAAGATAATGAAGTTATAAACAGCTAAGAGTCGAAGTCTTCCACAATTTCTCATAATTATGCAAAGAATATCTACCATATCAAAAACTTTGAGAATAAAATAACCTTCCCCAAATGAGACATAACGACGATCAATATGAAACAAAAAAAAACAAACCAAACCAAAACAAAACAAAAACTACTAAACTATTATAATACAATAGATCAAGCTTATTTTTGGATTAATTAAAATAATGCTTGAGGAACTAACCATTAACAAGCAATGATATAGGTTCTCCAGTTAACAAGCTCAATAAAAGGTGTTCTCTCCTAAAATATCAACAATTTGATACAGATCTAACCATAGTCTTTCAAATTTGTGGTGATCACCCTTCTTCTCCTTGGCTTTGTCACATAAAAGGATTAGGTTAGAGATCGGAAATGCTTTCATGTTGGATCTTTTGTCAAACCATCACTTAACAACAACTTGATGCTTAGCGAAGTGCTGTAAGGTGTTCATCCTTTGTTTATCAAGTTTCAACAAGTTTAGGAGATGAACCTCCACCTGGTCCTCAATTTCAAGTTCTTTCATTAGTTGGAGGACATGGATTTGTAAATTGACCTGGAAGACTAGATTTTGGCCATAGACAAGGTAGTACGGAGAAGTCCCTAGAGTAGCCTTAACTCTTATTTTATCAGCCCAAATGGCATATTTCAGTTGGTTGTTCTAGTCTCTAGGGTTTTTATCAAACAAATTTTTAATAACATCCAAAATGTTCTTATTAGTGGACTTAGCTACTCTATTTCCTCAAGGATAATAATTAGAAGAAAACTTAAGGAATACCTTGAACTCATACAGCCATTGCATTAACTATGCAGAAGTAAAGGCTGGGTCGTTGTCACATACCAGAGAAAAAGGCATCCCAAACCTGGTGACAATATGTTCTTCAAGGAACTTAAGAATTATCTTTGTAGTAGCATTCTTATATGCTTGGGCCTCGGTCCACTAAGTGCAGTAGTCCATGGTAGTTAAAATGAACTTGTGTCCTACAGATGAATTAGGGTTAATTACCACAAAAAAATCAAGTGCCCATTGGGCGAAAGGTTTGACCTCAAATACTGGCTGAAGAGGCATGAATGGATTCCTTTCTCTAGAGGCTGCAGTTTGACAGGTATGACAATGCCTCACATGTTCATGAGTGTCCTTGAAGATACTGGGCCAGTAATAACCCGCTTCTATGATTTGGTGCATTGTTGCATCTACTGAACCATGGCTCTTACCATACTTCATGTGAAATTCCCCAATCATCTTATGGGCTTCATGATGATCTAGACACCTAAGATAGATGCCTTCATAATTTTTTTTGTATAATGTTGAATCCTCAATCAAGTAGTTGGCACTCTTGAGCTTCAAGCCTGTTCTTTGTCTGGTGGTTAGTCCCTCAAGATACTTATTGTTTAACAAAATAAAGACCAAGTCTATGTACCATGAATCCTGAGTGAATGAATCCAAAGTGTATTATTAGAATTGGATGTGAGGAGTGTCAACTACCATAGCCTGTGACAGACCTTGATCTCTCACTAACTTCATGAGATGAATTTCCAAATCAAACTCTTGCAAAATGGCCATCCATTTTCCACGACGCTCTCCAAGTTTTGCTTGCATCAATAATGACTTTACTGCATGATCTGAAATAATTGCGTATATCTTACTCCTCAAGATATAGTGTATAAATTTCTTAACAAATCTCACCAAAGAGAAAGCCTACTTCTCAAGAGCGGAGTATCTTATTTCAATATTTTAAAAAGGTGAGCTCATAAGGTAATCAACTTTTCATCACCTAGCTATCTTTGTGTTAGGACAATGACACCAGCATGTAATGAAGGAGAGGAATATATGTAGAATGACAAGGTATAATTAGGACTAGTCAATACAGGAGCTTCTACAATGGATTTCTTTATCTGAGAAAATGACTCCTTAAATTCAGCGTCCCATTCTACTTTGACATCTTTCTTCATCATCTCATTCAATGGTTTGACAATTTCTGTGAATCCAGTGATGAATTTTCTTACAAAATTAATCTTTCCAAAGAAAGATCTCATTTCTTTTTTACTACCCGACATTTGTAATTTCAGTAGTGCTTCCACTCTATCCAAATCAATTAATATTCTCCTTTTAGAGATCACATGAACATGGAGCTTCCCTTCAACAACCCTGAATACACACTTCTTGGGATTGAGAGATATCCCATATTGTCGACATCTTTCTAGTATCTTGTGCATGCGTTTTGGATGATCTTGCACATTTGCCGATCAAATCCTTGAAAGTTGTATCCATGGCTCTTTAGAAGGTTGCACCAGCATTGATCAATCCAAATGTCATTCAATGGTATGCATAGGTACCCCACTTGGTGGTGAATGTTGTCTTCATACGATCTTCATAGTTAACCAATACTTGGTTGAACCCAGAATAACCATCAAGGAAAGACATCATTTACGAACAGTTTACAATTTGCAATACCTCATCCAAAGAAGGGAGGGGATAGTTTTCCTTTTCTGATGCCTTGTTGAGATTGTGAAAGTCAATGCATAATTTTATCTCTCAATTCTTCTTCCATACTAGCACTAGATTAGCCACCCAAGTGGAGTGGCGAATGGGGAAGATAATCCTAGCAGTAAGTAGCTTGTGGACCTCTTTGAAAATGAGGGGCTCATTCAGTGAATTAATTGGTCGCTGCTTCTGTCTGAATGGCTTGGTGTTGGGTTTTAGAGGTATCAAATGTGTGATACTAGACATATCAAAATTTTTTAAGTCCTCATAGCCCCAAGCTATTACATCAATAAAATATTTTAGGATTTCTAAGATTTGTTCCCTCTCAATGGGAGTGCAAATCTTCCCAATGTATACTATCCTTTCTTGATATTTTTTCCCAATGTTATGTGGTTCATACTTTCTTGCATCCATGACAATGGTAAACCTTTTCTTCACCCTAGGGTCTGAATCAAAAAGGAGTTCTAAGGTTACCATAGCCATGGGGATGATATTTATTAGAAGGTTGAAAATTTCATCTTCAACTCCCACATCAGTAGCATTTGGTCTATCATCTTCATCTATAATTTGATCTTCGAAGGTACTGGAATTAGAAAGGAAATTTAAAACGTGTCTATCATCCTCTGTTGGCATTCTACACTCTAATGAGAAATGATGGTGTTGTCATTGATGGCAACCTACCGGAAACCTACTGGCAACCACCTGATATTCATTTGGTAAAGCCACTGGCAGGCACCAACACCGACATGAATAAACTTTTGTTTATTGTATTTAATTGTAAATATCTTTTTGTAAAGCCGACATGACATATTGTAATAGAATCATATATGTATGAGATCTTGTAAATAATTTTCATAGAGAGGACATATAGGATGGAATAGGAGATAGGAATGAGCGAATAGTAAGGGCAAATTTTGTATAAGGTTTATGGTAATAGTATGAGCTTAAACCGGCACTGAACCTGTCATAGTTGATGCTGATTTGAAGTAGTACATTGTATTGGATTTTCATAATCCATTTTGTAAGTCAGTGAGACTTCTATCTTGTGATTGAGCAATGAGCTTAGGCAGTTGGCCTTCCTACATGTGCAAGCCCCTCATTGTAAGTAATATTTATTCATTGGCTAGTGAGTGAATATTGTGGGTCAAAATCCCATCGAGGTTTTTTCCACACCAGGTTTCCTCATTAAAAATCTTGTGTTATGGTGTGTTTTATATACTGTCTTTATTGTTCCTATTTACTGCATTAATTCTTATTTACTGGTACATTGTTCTGGAATGCAAAATAATTAACAAGGTTAAAGAATCCCTTCACCGGTTAGATACTAATTCACCCCCCCTCTTAGTATCTTTAGGACTATCATCGATCCTAACAATTGGTATCAGAGCCTGGTCCTCTATTTTCAAAAGCCTAATCACTTGAGGAAGATTCTGACACTGGTACAGATGGAGAACTTAAGAAAGAAATTGGAAGGAGATCTTGTAAACTATGATTCAAATAAGTTGAAGAATATCAAACTTGAAAATATTCTGAGGACTGTACAAGAATTCATTCAAGGACTTCAAGAGAATCTTACTATTGCTAGAAATAAAAGAAAAGAACTTCATGAGAAGATGCAGAATGACAATGATGAAAAGGAAACTCTTAATGAGCTTGTAAACAAATTGAGGCAAGAAAACATGACTATGAGGAATGAAATACAATATATGAAAATGAGATTTTGTAAAGACATTGAAGACAGAAAGAAGAATGAAGATGACTTGACTAGGAGACTCAATGATACTGGAAATGAAAATCTAAGACTCAGTCATGAAAATGATATGTTAAAGACAGATCTGATTCACATGCAACATGATAAAACTGAACTTATGAGACATATGGGAATTATGGAAAATGAGTTGGCTACTGCAAATCAACATAAAGAGAAATTCAAGAAAAGTTCAGAAGAACTTGATGATATGCTGAAAAGTGAAAAACCTAATGGAGATACTAATGGACTTGGATTTGAAGTTGGTGAAAGTTCTGCTACTGCAAACAATCATGATCACAGTAATCTGGTAAGACAACCTAATGCTTACAAATTCAATGGGAAATGCTTTAACTATAGCAAGTATGTCATAGAGAAAATCAATGTAGATCTAGAAATAATTAGAGCATTAAGGCACCCACCGGTCAATGTTCCAAATGCAACAAAGTTGGTCATAATTCAGAAAACTGTAGAATGAATGTAAGATGCTATGTTTGTGGAAGATTTGGGCACTTATCTAATCAATACAGAACACAAACCGACATAGGATATGGAAAGGCTATTCAGAAGAATAATGTGACTTGTTATGCTTGTAACAAGATTGGACATATTGCAAAATTTTGTAGAAGCAAGACTTCACTGACAAACAATAAAAGGCCCAGTTTGAAAGGCAAAGAGAAGGTTGATGAGGTAAAGCAAGAATTTTCAAAATAATGGATTAGAAAGATAGATCAGAATGTTGATGAGACTATTTCTTCACTGGTAGAACAGAGTATTACTCCACTGACAGGAGATTCTTCATCCAACTGAGAAGTAGCCCTTAGGGGTATTGCAGCAAGTTGAATATCATGCAGATTACCCTCGGTAGATGGTGAGAAGATAGATTTCTTTTTTATCGGCAGATGTGTTAAGTTTTCACTTAACCGACGAGCATTTATTGCGGTTGTTGAATGAAATTTCATTATAAATCATCATGTTTCCTTCATTTTTGAATCACCGAGCATTCAAACTAGCAGAGAGTGTAAAAATTTGAGCAAAGGCATTCAAGGCGAAGAAGTGATGCGATTTATTTCAAGCACTCAAACATTATCAGGCAGATTAAGGTATTTTTCAAATGGCTGCATCTTCTGCTCCAAAATTTATTGCAAACCCCACTGTTGTGGAAATTGTAAAATGCCCTAGGCCAATTTTCAAGATTATTCCCGAGATAGCTAAGCAAGATGATTCCATAGGTTCTTTTTCAAAAATTCCTAAAGGTGTATCTTATGTTGAAGAGACTAGAATTTATATTCACTGCAATATTGAAGAAAGGTTCTGTGAAAATATTAAAGATGTTTAAAACCGTAATTTGTGATCAAAATGGAAATGTCAAACCCGCGCACAAGGTTATTGAGACCTTAGGTTTTATAGAAACCTTGAACATCCATGAATTTACAGAGGAGGTAGTGAGAATTGTCCTAAGTAGGGCACATGGAAAATTTCTTTGGTTAGATTTAGTCTGCAAATTCACTCGACAAGCAATTAGGGCAGTGTCAGGTTTACCCTCTACCGACAGCAAAATAGACAAGACAAAGAAGGTACCTAACAACACAGTCATGACCTTAACTAGAGCAACATATAATAGTAGATCTCTGAGAGTAAATGACATCAAGGATATCAATGTGAGATTCATAAGTATGATTTTAGGCTATAAGACCACACATGCAAACTGACTTAACTCAGTTTCTAGTCTTTGCATTAAAAGTACTTATGATATGGTAAATAATGATGCAAAAATAGATGTGTGTGAATGGCTGAAAGATTAACTTGTAGATAACTTGAAAAAGATAAAAGGAGACAAGAAAGGGACATTTCGTTTTGGCAATCTTTTGGTATGCCTTATGTTGTATTTCTCAAAAGAAATCCCCGGTATTGGACAAAAAGATTTTGGATATGACATACCGGTAGGCAAACAATTGCAAGAAGCCTTCACCAGCATGGGTACTGCTAAGGAAAACAATATAACTGAGTATTTCAAAGCTTTCCAAACAAAAAATGAAAAACAAAGAGAGACTACCACAAAGTATTGTAGATAAATATGAAAAGGAAATATGTTTTGTGATTAAGAAAGATGAAATTTGGATGGAAGCAGTTCTTCTTAGAACTTTATGGGTAACTGAAATGGGGTATGAAGCTGATGTAAATATTATTGAAACTTATACTAAATCCCTGTTAGAAGCACCTAGAGAACCAACAAAAAAAGTGTTTGGTAGTGCAGAATCAATTGAGAGTGGTGTACAAACACTGAAACAAAGGAAGAAAAGAGTAAAGTACATAAGGAGTGCATCAAAACAAGTAAAGGAATAAAATAAAATGCCTTGAACCTTACTGGAATTAAGGAAAGTGAACTGGAAGGATTACAACCGGAGGCACATATCTCACCGATTGGCACATCATCTGATAGTGAGATACTTGCTGAGTTTAAGAGAGTTGATAGGAAGAGAAAACCTTCACTGGTACCCTCTCCTCCACCCAAGAAAACAAGATCTCTGAGAAAGAAGCAACAAACGGTAAGAAAACTGACAAAGAAGTTGACACCCAAGAAGAAACAGAAACAAGTGATACCACCTTTGGACAGTTTACTAAATGAAATCACTGATGATGGTAACTTGGCTAATATGAGGAAGTTGTATAACACACTCACTGATGCAGAAAAGGAAAGTGTTGAATACAAAATTATTCTACATCTGGACATCTATAAGAAATTATTAATTGAAGTTGTAAATGATTTACCAAATGATCTATATAGAAGATTAGATGCTAAGAGGATTGCAGTAATGGAGTTAGATAAGAAACTTAAGGTTGAAAAACTCCTAGCTGTACATCTGGTTAACATGAAAGAGGAGATTGATGAATTAATTTGTGAAGCTAACAGATCAATTTTTGCAAGCGGTTACCGACAAGTGAGCTTAATGGCTGGCAGAGTAAATGAAATTGCAGAGGAAACAACTGACAAATGGGATATCTTTTTTGTAGAAAAGGAAAATCAGGAAGAGTTGAACAAACCTAAGAAAACATTCAAAGTTTATCAAAAGGACAAGGACAAAGGGAAAGGTAAAGTTGCTGGAATAGAAAACATCAAAATAATTGAAAACTTACCACCACCCTTGGATACTACACCGGTACATGCTGATACTACACCGACCACTGAAAATGTGGACATAACACATGATGACACTAGCCCTTAATCAGAAATTCTATTCACTATGAATGTTGATACTCAGGAAGTGAACATTACTATGGACAAGGACAACATAGAGGTACATGATGATATTGTTGGTAGTAGGAACATTGCTGAGAAATTGATTGAAAATGTTGAGGTTGAGATACCAACAGAGCAAATAGAGCATACAGAGAAACCTTTGGATAGTGGAATGAATACTGGTAATATGGATGTTGGCACTGTGAAATCTTTAGAGACAGAGACAGAGATACCAGTAGCTGATAACACAAAGAAACCAACAGAGCAACCGACAGAGGCACAGGTACATGTTGAGATAGTAAAACTGGTAATCACTGAGAAACCCAAAACACTACAGGTTGAAACACAAACTCAGACTGATCCACCGACGGTTGATAAAATAAAATTGGTTACTAACACTAGAAGCACAAAAATAATAAAGGTAGTTGGTCAGACATCAGAATTTAGACCTACTAATGTGACAGAGGTAGTTCTGGACTCAATTAAGAAGATAACTGACTGTAATGCATTGGCCTACAAGGCAATTGATGACACAATACCTATTCTTAAGATGATTGCACCAAAATGCAATGTAGATAATGTAAAGGATTCTTTAGGATAGTTAGACACATTGTCTAAATTTATTGCTGGA
This sequence comes from Cryptomeria japonica, assembly GCF_030272615.1. Lineage (NCBI taxonomy): Eukaryota > Viridiplantae > Streptophyta > Pinopsida > Cupressales > Cupressaceae > Cryptomeria > Cryptomeria japonica. Next base: position 583,099,573 of record NC_081405.1, read on the forward strand.
AATGTAATAACAATTGATAAGGTAAATGAGGATACATTCAGAGAGAAAATGGAAAAAGAAAAGGAAAAATTATTTGAGGAGATAATAAAGAAGTGCACTGAGAATATCAACACACTTTTACTGATACTAAATACAACAATTTTGGAGTATAAGGAACTTTACAGAGAAACATGCAAGCCACATCTGTTGACCAAGGACATTAAGAAAGAAATAAGAGAGTACAAAAGGAAATAGATGATATAGCTGATAATATCGTTGGTTCATCCAAACCTATATCAGTTATTGAGCAAGAAATAGCAAGACTTGAAGAAAAATTAGAGAAATTTGAGAAGGAAAAAGCAAGGATCAAAGCAAATGCCAGAGAGTTGAAGTATAAACTTAGTCCTAAACTGGATAACCTTATCTCTCTAAGAAATGAGATCTCAAAGGCACTAATTCAAGGAGAAAGATCACCAGAGGAGCATATGCATCATCTCACCAACATGATCCAATGAATGGAGGCAACCATGAATGATAGCAACAAATTCATACAGAGTTTAAATTTAGTTTTGGCTGATATATTTCAGATTGTAACCAACCGATTACAAATCTTAAGGTGAAATTTTGCACTCATTTGACAATTTTTGATAACCTTTGTCATTGATGTCAAAGGGGGAGTAGTAGACAGAGAAAACTGGCTATTTAGAGGATATCATCTGCTCAGGGGGAGCACATATTTTTGGCAAATTTTTGGACTTCACTTTTTGGAAACAGTTTTTGGATTTTTCTCATGAGTTTTGCTATCAATGCCAAAGGGGGAGATTGTTGGCGTTCTACACTCTAATGAGAAATGCTGGTGTTGTCATTGATGGAAACCTACCGAAAAACTACTGGCAACCACCTGAAATTCATTTGGTAAAGCCACTGGTAGGCACTGACATGCACTTCACCGACAGCGGCAACAATGCATACCGATACTCCAGCCGACATGAATAAACTTCTATTTATTGTATTTAATTGTAAATATCATTTTGTAAAGCCAACATGGCATATTGTAATAGACTCATATATGTATGAGATCTTGTAAATCATTTTCATAGAGAGGACATATAGGATGGAATAGGAGATAGGAATGAGCGAATAATAAGGGCAAATTTTGTATAAGGTTTATGGTAATAGTATGAGCTGAAACCAGTACTGAACCTGGAATAGTTGATGCTGATTTGAATCAGTACATTGTATTGGATTTTCATAATCCATTTTGTAAGTCAGTGAGACTTTTATCTTGTGATTGAGTGGTGAGCTTTAGGCAGTTGGCCTTCCTGCATGTGCAGGCCCCTCATTGTAAGTAATATTTATTCATTATCCAGTGAGAGAATATTGTGGGTCACAAATCCCACACTCGGTTTCCTCGTTAAAAATCTTGTGTTATGGTGCATTTTTTGTGTTGTCTTTATTGCTCCTATTTACTGCATTAATTCTTATTTACCAGTATACTATTCTGGAATGCAAAATACTTAATAAGGTTAAAGAATCCCTTCATCGGTTAGATACTGAATCACCCCCCCTCTTAGTATCTTTGGGACTATCATCAATCCTAACATCCTCAAAGACCTAAAAGTGAGTAATGTTGTCAGGTACAATAGGGGCCATAACCAATTCTATAGAAAATATCTTAAGTGGAGATTGACTCATAGGATCCAACGTACTTGCAACAACAACCATTGTGTCTGAGATGGCATTCCTTTTACGAGGTATCAATTGGATGTCAAAGGTGTCAAAATCACTAATCAGTCCCCACACAGTTTCGGTATGCTATGAGCCTTTTGTCATGACAATCATATTGACTCCTTGTTTAACTACTAACTTCGAATCTCCTTGTACCTTCAAAAATTTAGCACCTTTCTTGAGGGTGAAAAGGAGTCCTCTGATTAATGCTTCACACTCTATCATATTATTCGTACAAGGGAATTAGAGTCGATAAGAAGCTAGGAAAGATTTCCCTTTAGGATTAGTTAACTCCACTTCTGCTCCGCTACCTTGTTTTGATTTAGACCCATCAAATTTCAAGAGCCAAATCTCATCTTTTATTTCCTTAATACTCTTCTATTTGGGTCCACTAGTTATCAGGGTTTGAGTCACCTTTGATGCTAGTTGTTGTTATTTAGGGACAACATTAGTGCTGATGTGAACTTGTTCTACCACTAGACTTTGTATCTCTAGGAGAATTCTTGCTGTAATAGGAAAGGGCTACTGAAGTGGAGGTTTTGTAGAAGGTTTGATTTGATCAATGGTTTTCTCATCTTCCTCCCACTTAGGAACCTCTACCTTAGATTCCTCTTGTTGAAGAATTACTGATTCTAAATCCAACTCTTTGCTTTCCTCAGGTGCAGTGTCATAGTCAGTTTCTTCATCAATAGAAGGGCTCATCAATTTTGTAACTTCATTTCTATAGGGAAAGTAGGTTACTTCTAAATGTTCTTCGTGATGAATGTTGCACCATTGTGGCAGTAGTAAATCCTCCAAGTGTAGATCATCTCCTAAATTATGCATCCCTTGTTTCATTCTTGTAATAAAGTTCTTAATCCTCCCTAAATGATCAGAAATAGCTACTTGCTAAGGCGTGGAAGTGGGAGGTGTATTGAAGGTTAAGACTTCATTGACTTTGTAAACCCCTGGACTTACTTCAATATCTGCCACCTCATTAGTAGCTCCATAATTAGTGACTAGCTTCTTTAACCTTGGCTCACTATCAATCTGTCTCTTATTACTGAACCCTTTCCATGGAAGCCATAGGTATGTAAAACATGTGGAAAAGTAACCTCCCAAAGTCTTTGACCAGTCCCTACTAAGAAGCATCTTGTATGCTTTAGGTCTGTCAACAACTTGAATGTCAATATAGTGGTATACCCACGGGTCTGTGCCTAGTTAGATGTATACATTTTTTAATTCTCCAGTTACATTGACCTTAGTTTTGTCTAGCTTCACTACTTTTTTGTTAGTACTAACTAGGTTAAGATTCAATTTATGACAAATAGAGTAAGGCATCACGTTTCTGGATGCACCTAAGTCTACCAACAGTTGTGTAAATTCTTCCCAAAAATCTTTATACTTAACAAGAATGGTGGGTTCTTAGTTGCATTAGGATGAATAGCATTAATTTCTTATATCCCTACCATCTTGACTTCATTACTTTGGGATTCCAAATAGTCAAGTCTTTTGAGGAGGGATTCCTTTTGTTTGGGGTAATTCTGCAACACCTCCATTAGAGACATTGTGGTAGTAGCGTTCTCTATTTCTCTTGGAGCATCATATGATTTCTTCATGAGGTACTCTTGACCTAGTCCGAGTTTGGAACACGCTCCTTGGAATGCTTGAGGTGGTGGAGGATTAGTGCTCGCAATAGGATCTAGTGGAACTTGCCCATCCTTGGGAGGTATAGGCATAGTAAATGGTTCTTTCACTTGACTTTTCAAATTGTAAGTATTTCTTGTATTATGAAAAGCTTGCGCATCATAAACCTGTGGCTCACCCTCCACCTCTACTTCAAATTCTTTTAATAGGAAGGTATCAACTAGCATATAAGTATTAACCTTCTCAGGTTACTTGGTGGTACATCCTTTTGGCTGTGAATAAGCTTGAGCAATCCTAATCATCTTCTTCATTTGAGCACAGTTGACTTTCAAATGTGAGGTTGTGTCATGTAACCTACACCAATTGGTCATCAAATTCATGCGAGTCATATTAACAATTTGTGTATGGTTATTATTATCCCTCTCATCAGGATAGTCATGATTGACACCCCCATTATTTGGACCACTGTTCCATTATTTATTGTAAGGTTTGGGGTTATATCTTTGATTTTGGTTCTAATTTTGATACCCAAGTTGGTTATTGTATGAGTGAGATTGTTTATACCCTCCTAGAGGATTCATCTTCATTTGGCTCAAGTCAAAAGTGACTTTGGAAAGCATTTTCCTCAATGCTTCCACTTTCGAGGAGAGGTGTGAACCTTTATTGGTAGGTACTAAGGTTGCTACTTGGTTTGTCACTATTTAATTAGGAGAATTGTATTTTTGTGCCACTCCATGGGTTTGATCATTGAAGTGAACTTGGGAAGCAGTAGCATTGGGATTGATCCATTATAAAGGTTGTCACTATTTATTGATTTGCTTGTTAATTTTCTACTGGTTGAGGTCCATATAATAGAATGGGATTCATTGTCAGTGCTCCGACTGGTGTTGATGATGCTACTCTTGGGAGCTGATTGTAATTTTTATAATTCATGCCAATAGGAAGGTTATGTTTGATCCCTCCAGGAATCTGATTCAATTCTTCATTCACTTTTATGGCTAAAGAATAGACTTTTTCTAGAGTATCTATTTCTGCTGCAGCTACAATTTGCTTGATAAATATCACACTCCAAGAGTCAATGACCCTAAAATAAGCTTCAATGGCTACTGGCTGTGCAATTTGATAAGGGTCTTACAATCTTTTATACACCCTTTGGAAGCTCGTATTGAAAGTAGTCAAGGGTTCATTTGGCAACTTCCTCAATGAGGCATATTGATGATACAGGGTTGTTGGATCTACGTATACCCAAAATTGGGCAATGAAAGATTTAAAAAAAATATCCTTGCTAGTAACAGAGTTGGAAGGTAGTGCTAGATACCAATTCATGTACTCATTGTTTCCAAGTGAGTGGGAAGAGTTGATATACCACATCTTTGTGTTCGATATGATTACGGATGACAACATCCTTGAATTCTTTGATGTGCTCTTCTGCTATCCTAGGTCCCCCAAACTCATATTTACTGCAAAATTTATCTGGGATCCTAGGTAAGTCATGAATTTGTCCAGGTATATTTCCCAAGGGTCTTTGAGTTTGGTTAAATAATTCCATTGAAGGTCATGGTGGATTTTGATTCACAAAATGTGTGGCAAGAAGTTGGGGACTGGGTATGATGGTTTTCTATGATAGGTTGAGATGACCGTAGAGGGGAGTTTGTTGAAGACCGTCCCTTAGATTTGTTTCTCTTTCTTCTAGTAATGAGTTCCAATTCTACCCAGTCTGATGGGGAAGAAGTGCCCCTAAGAACTTTATGAAACCCCTCTAGAGTGAAATAAGATATACGCTCCAGATTGTTACCTCAATTTATTGGTTGCTGAGGAGGTGGTTAAGGGTTTATTTGAGAAAAGAGTTATCTTTGGGATTTAGCTTCTATGTGTCTACCTTTCTATCTTTCATTGTCAAGCACTTAACGCATGAACAACCAATCATCATAATTATTTCTACTGTTCCAAGCAAGGGGTTATAGTTGGGAAATGATTTCTTCTTGTACATAACCAATGTATATTGTTTGAATAGGATAAGTCCGTCATCTAGGAGTACCATATTAGATCATGTTGTGATAGTGCAATGGTAACTCAAACATGCTTTGTTACTAGCCCTCTTTCTAGTGCAAATTTTTGTTGATGGGTGTTTTGACACACTCACCAACAATCAAGTAGGATAAGAGAACATGCACCACCTCTCTTGAAAAGAAATAAATCTCAAAAGACTAATTAGTCCAAGGGCTCTATAGTCGGGTCATGATGACGTTGGATCACTTAGTGGCTAGTGCGATTATACTTGTCAAGGGGCCTACTAGTTGTAACTGAGTAAACAAAGTTCCTTCTTTGTTTTAAAAAAAAAAAATCAATCAAAAAAATTGTAAAAAGATAGATTAGGGAAATGAGAGATAATAATAAAATCAATAAATTACAATTGAATGAACTATGAAGTTAGTGTATCACAGAAAGGTATTATCAATAGCACTTAATCAACATTCAATGTAATGCTCTAGAAAATATGAAAATTTAGAAAAATTGCATATTAACGGAAATGAATATCACAAGATCATATAGTTTCTCTACCGTTTCATTCCTCATATGTCATTAACATGCATAATATGATTCACAAAAACAATAAAGTTGAAAGGACAAGTTGCTGATTCAAATGGAAGAAGATAATAGACTACAAAGAACAGTAACAAAGAGAACACATGTTGTAGATAAAAAAATCCACAAGCTGATTTTGTATTAATCTTTGTAAAATTAATAACAGTATTTCAAGAGTTCATGAGAAATAAATTGCATAAAACTAAATTCTCTAGGTAAATGGCCTTGAATTATCAATACACGGACCCTTAAAATGGCCCAAATCCTACAATTCATAGAATTTAACCCTACATATTAGGAAGGAATCATACCTACAAACTAGGGTTAGAAAATGGTGGGAGTTGCAGTCGACATGTAAGTCATTTCCTGTGAACTCCACTTAACTATTATTGAATTGGTTCTCAAAGCTCGTGCTCTTGATGGTGCTTCAGCTTGAGAACCTCTGAATCATGCAATGGTTGAGTGGAAGACAAGTGTAACAAAAGGTGCTAGTTGGTAAGCTATAGTGATTTATGGTAGTGATATTGCTTGTCATGCATCACATAGATAACTACCTATTTGCCTTCTATTCTTTTTGTAGTTCTAGTAGTTGGTGATGAAGCAGTCTACAGAAGCAATAGGCGGGTCAACAAGATACTTAATTTTGAATTTAGATACTCTAAGTATCTCCTTTACACTTTCCAATTTACTAACACTGTCATCCATTATTACTTCAACCCCTCACACTGGAATACTATGTACATGTATCTATTCATTGTTTGTACATTAAACTCAGCAGTGGTTGCAAAGTGGCCAGTCGTGTAAGAGTTCCATCTACTGAGTATAGTATCTTGATGTAATACCCCATTTTTGTTGAGACTGTAGCCATACTTTCCTAACAACTTAACCAGAAACTGCTCATATTGTTCCAGTGCATTGAGGACTAGAGGATGTTATTTAAGAACCTTGATATGACCTTGCTCCATTATTTCTATCTTTAAATTAAAATATTTATACATGATTGAAACTATTGATATCTTTTTCTCCCAGTAGGTCCTCTTTTGCAATCACATCCTCTCCTAATCTTCATATTTTCTTAAGTATCTTATGTTGTTTTGAAAACCAAAGAATTTGTCATTCCTATTATGCAGAATAGTAAAGAAGAGCATTCTCAGTGAAATGAGCTTCTTCAAATACCTCCATTGTATCTTGCAAGAACATTTTGATTTTACTCAACCAGCGATTACTTTAGTGGCAAATATTCGCCAATGGCGAATTTTTCACGTCGGCCCTGTCGGAAATGGCAAATATTTTGTATCGTATGGGGGTGGCCATGTCGCCAGAACATTATCAATTTTCGTCAACGTCACGGCCCAATCGCCATATGTTTTATGCAATTAAATGTTTCTATGCGATGATTTCGCCAATACAATATATGGTGGATGCACGGTAAATTTAATTATTTCGCCTACACTCTCCGAGGTTGCCTTAATAGATGACCTTAATTTGCCTATAAGCATGTGAAGATTTGTTATCCGGGGGGACCCAATTCGCCTGACATCTTGTCGACGCGTGTCTCCAGTCACCCCAACTTTCGCCAACTATATTGTACTCGCTATTCGCCTATTATTTGGACGACCTATAATCACCTCAAAATTTACGTAAGTCGTATTTGGACGGCCTATAATCGCCTCAAAAATTACATAAGTCATATTTGGACGACCTATAATCGCCTTGAAAATTACATAAGTCGTGTTATAATTACACGGGATTCGCCAAATATTTGTATACTAGTACATTCCCGCGGAATTCACCATATAAGGATTGGTATAAATACATGCAAAGATTAGATCTATCTCAACACAATTTGGTGGGTTCTAGGCTCTGAATTCTGATCAATAGCAAAGTTTTAGACCAAGGAAAATCATTGTTGTTGACTGTATTGGCGACTGCTAGTTACCTAAAGCCTAAAGGTGAGCGATCATATTTTTGAATTGGTATATTATACATTATAGTCTATTAATGCTTCTTCAGCAAATTGATATTTTTTTGGCAGCCTTTATTTCATTGGAGATGTCAAACAAGAAGAGGGGTAGGAAACCTGAATGTGGGGAAGGCCAGGAGAGGCCAACAAAAATCAGAACGTTGTCTTCGTACTTTGGCATTGGAAAAGATTGTGGCATTGGTGAAAATCAGGAAGGTACATCATCACAAGTACAAGTACAAAATTTGCCACTTGCACCGCATGTTGAAGATGGTGGCGAACCTGATATCTCAGATCAGGATGATCTTGAAGAAGATTATCTGGTAGATACCCAAGTTAGCCGGAATGATATAATCAACTTGGGTGATAATTCCATTGATGATAATGCATGGAAGGGGAAAAGAAAAGCCATATCAAAAAATGGTGAACCACAATCAAAAAAGGATCGAGAGTGGGATATGTCAGTCAAGAATTTTCAAATTAATTGGGCATCGTAGTATCCATTCATTGAACCAGTGGAGAATCCAATTGAAGGCGAGCCTCCAATAGAATGCAGGTGTAAGATTTGCACTTGGAAAAATAAGAAGGAAATTAGGTTGCAGCTAAAATTTGACACCATAGAAAAGCATATGGGTAAAGTTTATGAAAAACAAATGATAGACAGGGTTGAAAAATTAGTGATAAGATGTAAAACAAAGAATGAATGTAAGCATGTGAGGAATGCTGAAGAGTATTATTTTCATGAGAAATTACAGATGAAGCCTGTTGAAGTTAAAGGTTCTATTGAAGCTATTTTTGGAAAAGCAATGCAAATAGAACAACTGGGAAAAGTTGTTCAGTTAAGCGTTGTTTTTCATATTTTGAGTAGAGGGCATGCTATGACAGATTTCCCATCAACTAGTGGTTTATTACACTTTTTGAAAGTTCCTAACTATCCTAATAGACACTGGTCAGTAAACAGTGGATGGGAATGGGCAAGTTGTCTTGCTGAGGTTGAAATAAAAGATGTACAGGAAAAAATAAGAGAGTCAAACTTCATTGCATTTTCTTTAGACAAAGTTGCGGCAGTAGACAATACTTCATGGGTATGCATGCATGTTTATACTACAGAGAATCATACCCGCCAACCTCATCTACTATCTGTTGCTAAAATGAAGGAGACTGTGACAATGGAAAATTTATTTCAACTAGTAAAGAGAAGTTTAATTGAATATGGAGGTATGGATGACATGATGGTAGCCAAAAAATTGGTTTGTGTTGGAGCAGATGGAGCTTCAGTAATGCAAGGTCACAGGAACGGTCTTTGTACAAAGATTGAAACTTCATTTACACCGTACATTACTACAATTCACTACATGGCTCACAGAATGAATCTAGCATTTGAAATTCTGAGCAAGTTTGCTTCGGTTAAAAAAATTGAAATTTTAATCAGAGAGCTCTACTCACACTTTTGTCGAAGTCCCAAGCGATTTATCGAATTTCAACACTTTGCTGATGGATTAACTGATGGGAACAAGCTTCTCAAGGATAATGACACCATATGGATCTCTTTGGATGGTCCAGTGCATCAAGTGTTTTCAGAATATCCATCCTTGATTGGACTATTTCACACAACTCGCGACGAATCAGATCAACCAAAATTTCTTGAACTTCTTGGCAGGTTAAGTAATTTAGAGACACTCTTAACTTTAGCAGCTCTTCTGCCCATGCTAGAAGAAATGAGGAATATTATGAAGGCTACCCAAAAAAGAGCTCTGTATATTGCAGAATATGCTACGCTGCGTAAGATGACATGCATGACCCTCGACAATCTCTATCGAAATGAACCAACACTATTTGATGAAAAATTTGTTAAGTGGTGGACACTCACAGATTTGAACAATCCTGATAAATTTTTACAAATCGGTGTAGACGGGGAGGTATGTGCCAATGTATGGGGAGTTGAGATACCAATGCACTTCTATGCCACGGTTGACCCCGAGGAACTAGGAAAGCGCCCCAGGAAGAAACTAGCAAGAGTTACAAAGGAAGATTTCGACAAGATTGTTGAAACTATAACTACTTCTGTGAAGAAAATTGCATATGATCTTTCCTCAAAAATTAGAAGCAGATTCCCTCCTGACAACCTACTTGAAGCCATGTCTATTGTGTTTCCTCATTATTGGAGCCTCAACAGTGCATCTGATTTTCGAAGTAAGCTACTGACTTTGATAAAACAATTTTGCATATCTAGAGAATTAAACGGAGTAACTATAAATGGAATATTAGATGAAACTCATCTTCGAGAGCAATCATCTCATTTTGCATACACTATGAAATAACAATATGTCAAAATGGAGAACCCCCGCGAAGAGGGATCAGTAACAAGGGTTTGGAAATATATAGCTGAGAACGCATCCTTGCGTGATTCAATACCAGAATATGTGAAGCTTGTTGCTTTATGTCTTACCATGATATTGGGTTCGGTGGAAGATGAGAGAGTTTTCAGTGCTTTGGGGTTCCTAAAATCAAAGTTAAGAAACAAACTAGACAAAAATTTGGAAAATTGCTTGAGGCTCTATACATCTAGGTATGATGTCCACACTTTTCCTTACGATAGGGCACTGCAAATCTAGAGGTCCAAATGTGAAAGAAGAGGTTTGGGCAACACTTCAAACCAAAGTGCCAGTGGGACTAGTGGACCTACTAGTAGCATTGAGATGCAGTTTGGCGAAGATATGCAGACTCAGTCTCAGAGTAAAGAAACCACAGACGAGAATCAAGAAAGCACTGAATTTGATGAGGATGAATGGAAACTGTAAGAGATTGGTATTTATTAATCTTATTACTGTATCTCATCATTCATATTACAAAAGCATATTACTTTTTGCAATTAGAATTTTATATTGATTTGTAATTTTATTTTTCAACTTTCTATTTCCAGATTTAAAATAGCATAATAAAAAAAAACCATAATGTGTTTATTGATACAAAGATGTTTATTGTTTATTTATACATGTTTGAGTCTCAAATTTGTGTGATATATTTTAGAACCATATGATAAATTTCATTCAATAGTAATACACATGTCGAGAACTTAGATTTTCATTAATTCTTTCAAAATATAGCCATATGATACATTTCATTCAATAGTAATACACCAATCTGTGTGATTCTACATGCCAATTGCAAAAGTGAATACAAAGTTTCAAAACCCTGTGCAAATGACCCTGAATTCCCTTTTATAGAAACAAGAGAGCAACAACAACTCCTGTGTGATTCTCCAATGTCCATGCAAAAGTGAATACAAAGTTTCAGAACCCTTTGCAAAATTGCAAATGACCCTGAATTCCCTTTTATAGAAACAAGGGAGCAACAATAGCTTCAGGTCGAATTGCAAGTTTGCAACATGTGAACACTGAACATCAAAATCACAAACTCAACACATATTTATATGGCCATCACAAGCCGTATTAGCAATTTAACATCTGCTACATGTTTG